>NW_026294424.1:59897512-60590012 GCF_007827085.1 Peromyscus californicus insignis | reverse complement strand
GGATGTAAGGATATGTTGCTTTGAAAAAGAGTCTCTTTTGTTCCCACAGAAAGCTAGAGGCTATGGATTTGTTCCAGATTAAGATACATCAGGTTTGACCAGCCAAGACCCCCTGAAAGGTCTCCGATGACACCATGGCCCAGATGATCCAACATCCAGAATGGTTTCAAGGCAACTGGCTCAGACAATACAGCCTCACGGACTACTCCATAATCCTAAAATTTTCTTTGTGTCCCCATAAGATACAGCGCCCCCCTCCAGCAGGAAGTAGTAAGAGAAGCTACGCCCAAATTCCCAAATTATATGTAATTTTACTTTGTTAAGGTTAAAACCTTCCTTTTGGAAAAAAAAAGGGGAAGTGCTGTGGGATGTTCTGTATGGCAAATGTGTTGCTAATTAGTCAATAAATAAAACACTGATTGGCCATTGGCTAGGCAGGAAGTGTAGGCGGGACAAGGAGGAGAATAAAGCTGGGAAGTGGAAGGCTGAGTCAGAGAGACACTGCCAGCCGCCATGATGACAAACAACATGTAAAGATGCCGGTAAGCCACGAGCCACGTGGCAAGGTATAGATTAATGGAGATGGATTAATTTGAGCTGTAGGAACAGTTAGCAAGAAGCCTGCCACGGCCATACAGTTTGTAAGCAATATAAGTTTCTGTGTTTACTTGGTCGGGTCTGAGCGGCTGTGGGACTAGCAGGTGAGAGAGATTTGTCCTGACTGTGGGCCAGGCAGGAAAACTCTAGCTATAATGTCCGTTAGTTTGAACTGTCAACTTGACACAGTCTAGGATCACCTGGAAAGAAAGTCCCAACGAAGGGTTGTCTAGATCATGTTGGCCTATAGGCATGTGCATGGGGAATTGTCTGGTTTATGTTAGCTGATCTGGAAAGACCTAGGGTGAGAATGAGTGGGACCCTCCCCTGGGTTTGTATACTGAGTCAATGAGAGAGAGAGAGAGAGAGACAGAGAGAGAGAGAGAGAGAGAGAGAGAGAGAGAGAGAGAGAGAGAGAGATTGAGCAGTTGGCATACATGCATTGAGTTCTTCTTGCTCTTGACAGTGAATGTGGCCAACTGCTTCTGGGTTCCACTTGAATTCCCTGCAGTGATGGATAGTAAACTGGAATTGTGAGCTAAAGAATACTCTTTCTCCTATAAGTTGCCTTGTGGGCTTTTTTGTTTTTGTTTTTGTTTTTTGGTTTTTTTTTGTAAATAGGATCTTATTTTATTGCCCTGGCTGTCCAGGAACTGACTATGTAGACCAGGCTGGCCTCCATCTCACAGATCCACCTGCCTTTCTGCCTCTCAAGTGCTGTGATTAGAGGTATGTACCACTATGTCTGGCCCTAACTAAGTTGATTTTTGTCAAGGTATTTTGTCAGAAAAATGAAACCAGGACATATGGGTTTTTTTTTAAATGTTGTTTTTTTTTTTGTTTTGTGTGTTTTTTTTTTTTTTTTTTTTTTTTGGTTTTTCGAGACAGGGTTTCTCTGTGTAGCTTTGCGCCTTTCCTGGAACTTGCTTTGGAGACCAGGCTGGCTTTGAACTCACAGAGATCCGCCTGCCTCTGCCTCCCGAGTGCTGGGATTAAAGGCATGCGCCACCACCACCCGGCTTGTTTTTGTTTTTTAATCCAGTGAGTTTTATTAGGGCTCAAGCACACATGGGTAAGAGGTAGTTTTCAGGAGCATGGCTACAGCACTAAGGAACCCCCCTCCCTACCAGTAGCATTAGCTGCCTGTAGACCTTCCCTCCAAACCTTGTATTGGGCTGTATCTAGTTTTGCCTCTTAGCCTGTATTTTGTCTTTCATCATTGTGTTTGTTCAGCAAGGCCAGAGTCTGCCACGATGCCTTCCCAGCTTTCCAGGGAGATTGCCTCATGACAAGGCCTTTTCTTCCTTCACTCAGAGCAGTCTGCTGCCTTTACAAGAAGCTATGAAACAGCAATGTTCCTAGTGTCCCAGGCTTGCAGAATGGTCTGTGTAGGGTATTTCGGGTACGAGGTTCTTCACCACAGGTCGGGATCTGGCTCTGAGCTTTGGTAGCTTGGACAAGTCAGTGTTTTTCTCAGCTAGCCCTGCATAATGATCAGACCCCAGGGAGAGGGGTTCTTGTTACCGTCAGCCCCGAGAGACTCGAGTAAACTCAAAAGCCAGATGGCTCATGTCAGGTGGAGACTAGAGCTGAAAAGGGGCATAGACAGGAGTCTAGAGGCAGGGCTGCAGAGGAAGTCGAGTGAGGCTGCGTCTACTTGCTTTGGCTGCCTCTTCATACGCACCGTCTCCGCAGACCCGACCAAGGGATGGGGATGCTGGTGAGCCGTTGTTACCAGCCTTAGGTCAGGTTCATATGAAGATCCTGTTTTTATAGAGGGAGTGACGGGGTCTCACTGTGTGGTCTAGGCTGGTCTAGAACTATAGATCTTCACGTCTCAGCCAGGGATTACAGGTCTGTGTGACAACACCTGGTTCTGGGGTGGTTCTGAAGTGATGTATATTTTTATTTTTATTTTTTTTGGTTTTTCGAGACAGGGTTTCTCTGTGTAGCTTTGCGCCTTTCCTGGAACTCACTTGGTAGTCCAGGCTGGCCTCGAACTCACAGAGATCCGCCTGGCTCTGCCTCCCGAGTGCTGGGATTAAAGGCGTGCGCCACCACCGCCCGGCGATGTATATTTTTAAAGACAGATCATCCTTCTCTGATTTAAACCCGAACCGACTCCCTCTCCCATCCAAATGATTAGGACACAATGGCTTAAAGAGCTATTGTTGGGCTCTTAAACCATGCCTGGGACCACAGAGCTTATGAAAGTGGATATTGCTGTCATGTTAAGTGGTTCTGGTGCATGTGTGCTTATAAATGCACACACAGGGTTGTAGCATGAGTCTTAAAGAGTCTTATTAATAAAAACAAACCCAAGGCCAGTTATTGGGGTGAATGCTGGAAGATCAGAAAAGCAGAACAATCCACAGCCTCACCTCGCCAATTCCTCAGCTGATCCTGTTTCCTCAGACTAGAAGCCTCTGAGTCCTCATCCAGAATGAATCTCAGCTGAACTGCTACTCAAAAGCCTAAAAGCGTAACCAGGCTCTAGTTCCTGATTCTCATGCCTTATGTACCTTTCTGCTTCCTGCCATCACTTTCTGGGATTAAAGGTGTGAGTCATCATGCCTGGCTCTTTCCGGTGTGACCTTGAACTCACAGAGATCTGGATGGATCTCTGCCTTCGGAATGCTAGGATTAAAGGTGTGTGTGCTACCACTGCCTAACCTCTATGTTTAATATTATGGTTGTTCTGTTCTCTGACCCCCAGATAAGTTTATTGGGGTGCACAATATATCAACCACACAGGGTTGAGATTACATAGTGGTGATAAGGTGTAGGATGTTAGTTTTCTAAATATTCATAAAAATAAGAAGAGAGAAAACTTCTGCATTGCAGGCAAACCCCAGAGGAAACCATCCCTGGATCCCTATTAAGAAACTTTGAATGGTTTTACCCATCCCGTGACCTCACTATCGGGACCGATACCATTCTGTTAAGAGGTTTAGGAGTTTCTTGGCTTTGAACTGATTATTGAGGGTAGGTATTTCCCACCATTACCTGCTCACCCATGTGTTATAGATAAAAATTTGACTTAGAGTCACCTCACTGTGTTTTAGGAGTGTCTTAGATTAAGCAAATAGAACTAGAAACCTTTTTTTTTTTAAAGTTCACTCATGGTTCTTTTGTGCCTTCCTCTCCCGCCCCCATTCTGAGTTCTCATTTTCTTAGACCCGCGCTCGTGTTTTCTTTCTTCCTATTCTTTTTTGGAATTCACCTTGTGAACGTGGTCTGAGAAGAAATCTCCAGAACTTCAGCACAGATGCAGGGGCAGCCGGAGGTGGCTGGCGTCCAGCTCTGAGAACCCTTAGGTGGAGGCGTCTTGGAGAAAGCTTGCTTCTTCTCCAAGCTGCTGTTTTGAAAGAACTTGTTTCTCTCTTACCTCTAAGCTGTCATTTTTCTCCTTTCGGAAGCTCCAGCAGGGAAAGCTTCGGGAACAGTTTAGGGAAATGCAGTTGCTCCTCACCATGTGATACTTGCTTGTAGATAAACTCATTTGGCTACAAATTGGCAGTCACTGAGCTGGTGAAACAATGACGTGTGTGCCTGGGCTTGCCATGGAGAGGAAGGAAACCCTTCAAGGTGGCCATTTAATTGAGGGCTGTGAAAAGCCTTTATCTGATTATGTGGCCTGAATGGTTTTTTCCTTCAGCTTCCTGTGGCAGATTTATGCCATGCTTGGAATTCTCTGCTCCTCATCGGTTGGTCTGTTCCCTCTTTACCACCTGACTTTGGCCACCTACTGAGTTCGTGTCCTACACCAGATAGAATAGTTTTGGTTTTATATGACAGAAAAACCAACTATACTAGATTGAAAGCAACAAAGGGTACTGTTGGCTAGCCTCCCTCAAGAGAGGAGAAACAGTGGCTGGTGAGATGATTGATTCAGTGGATAAAGGTGCTCAGTGCCCAGCCTGATGGTCTGTGACCCACCCTCGGAAACCACATAGTAAAAGGAGAGATCAAGCTCCCCCAAATTGTCCTCTGATCTCAACATATTCACTGTAGCACATGCGTTACCTTTGTGCACAAGTGTCCTCCCCTCATATAAATAAAAAATACTATTTCCATTTTCGCATTTGTATGTGTATGCATGTTTGCATGTATGTGGACACAGGTATGTGCGGGGTGTAATCTGAGTGTCTGTACATGTATTGGCTCAAGGCTATGTCATGACTCATCTTTGATAGTTCTTCCACCTTATTAATGGAGGCAGGGTCTCTCAATCAAACACGGAGATTGCTGATTTGGCTAGGCCAGGATCCCCACTCTGTCATCTGAGGCTGGGGTTACAGGTGTGCACTGTTTACTGCTGTAGTTGGCAGTGTGAACCTGGGAGAGCGGGGCCTAAAAAGGAGGTGGACTGAAGTTTCATGCAATAGCCATCTTTATTCAGAGCATCAGGCAGTTTATACTCTGAGGGTTAAGGTCACACGAACAAGGTGTTCAATCACAAGGACAAGCCACAGGTGGCAAAAACACATTTGCACATTTGCACATGAATAACGACAGCTGGAGTACACGGAAGCACATTCCGAGGACAATTTCATGGTTTTGAAGAAACTGAGGTCACAAGACTCTTGTCTTGTTTTCTTGGAGTTTTCTCACAAGCACTCAGAATTCCCCTTGCACGACTCCATTCTTGGACTGTGTTCCGACAGGCACCATGCCCACCTCATATTAATGTGAGTTCTGGGGAGTCCTTATGCTTGTCTAGTGAGGACTTTAGTCACTGAGCCATATCCCCAGTTTCCAACATAGTTTAAAAAAAACAAAACAAAAAAACAAAAGAACAGTCAAAGATTTGAGTTTAGGCTTGATCAGGGCCATGCTTTGATTTCTCAACTACTCAGCCCAGGAGAAGATTTTTTTCCATGGTACTGGGTCATCTGGGTATGGTGGTGGCACAGGCCTGCGATCCTAACAGGCTAGGAGGCATAGGCAGGAAAATGGCATTTGAGGTCAGCCTGGAATATGTAGTGAGACTCTGTTGGGGAATATTATTTTAAGGTGTGTTACTTCTGTTTTGGTTACATTTATTTAACTCTGTGAAGCTGTGTTACTGTGCCTGTCTAAAACACCTGATGGTCTAATAAAGAACTGAAGGGCCAATAGTAAGTCAGGATAGTTGGGGCTGGCGGGCAAAGAGGATTTACAGGAGGAGAAATCTGGGAGGAAGGAGGAAGACTCCAGGGGCCAGCCACCCAACTACACAACAAGCCACGGAGTAAGAGTAAGAGTTACAGAAGAAAACGGGAAAAGCCCAAAGGCAAAAGGTAGACGGGATAAGTTAAGGAAATCTGGCTAGAAACAAGCCAAGCTGAGGCTGGGCATTTATAATTGAGAATAAGCCTCTGTGTGTGATTTATTTGGGAGCTGGGTGGCAGGCCCCCAAAAGAGAAAAAGAGCAAAGCCCAACAATGACAAGACTCACTCCAAGTAATAATAAAAGAGCAGAGCTGGTGGAGATCATCACTTGTACAGTGAAAAAGAATTACTAGCAAACCAAAAGGAAAAATAAGAAGGACCAGTATAGAACACTACCACCCCCGTCTGTGATTTTTAGTTTTTAATGTTTCAGTTACCTATGGTCAGCCACGGCCTGAAATATTAAATGGAAAATTCTAGAAACAAAAATTTCACAAGCTTTAAATTATGTGCTCACATGAGTGGGAGAATGAAACCTTGTACAGCCCCGTTTTGTCCTCCTGGACTTGGAGTCAGCCCTATCTAGCATGTCTACCCTGTATATACTACCCTCTTGCCCTGAGTCACCCCTGCCCAGCATGTCTACTCTGTATGTCCATCTAGCATGTCCTCAGTGTACGTGTGACCCAAACACTATGAGTCAGTCATTCCTCTGCTCAGCATGTCCACAGTACATGCTACCCACTTATTAGTCACTAAGCAGCCTTCTTGGTTACCACATTGACCGTTGCTATGGCAGAGCTTGTGTTCAGGTAGTCCTTGTTTTGCTTAATAATCACCCCATCGACATAAGAGGAATGATGCTAGCCCTGTAAACTGACCCGCCAACAAAACATATACAAAGTGCTTTCTTTATGTAAAAGGAGGAAATTTTACTCTAGTTATGCATGTATAAGAAGCAATTTAGTACAAAGAGTTATTAATAGGAATCATTCCTATACCCGTTGTTTCAGACATCTACTAAAGGTCTTGGAATGTCCCCCGTGAATGAGGGGACACTGTTGTATAAGCCTAATATTTACAGTTACTGAATTAACAGATGTAAAATTATTCTGTCCCACTACTGTAAATGTTTCTGAACCTAACCTCGTTCTGGACTGTTGGGAAGCACTGCATCTCCTGGCACCCTTGATTCCATGTGATTCTCCTCCGTGTGGTAAATCGCTTCTAGTAATATCCAGACTGTTGTATAGCTTCCTTCCCATCTGGGGAAAGAGTTTTCCCAGTTACTCCAAAGTGTCCACTCATCTACCAGCTTGGTCATCTCAAAGCTGGTTGTTGTCTTGGTTAGAGTATCATTCTGTTCCTTGAACTTCTGCTAGGAGGTGTATGGTGCTCGGGATGGGTGGTGAGGCGCCTGTCATCCTTGTAACTTCTGTAAGAGGCTTGCATTCCTGACTTTTGCTTTTGTTTTGGTTCCTGAACTCCCTGTACTGGTGAAGTGACTCCTAGGGAAGGAGCTGATGACTACACAGCATTAGTTTGAGGGCTGGTGGTTGAGAAGACCAAACCATGATTAGGAAGTTCTACCTTTCTTCACCATTCTAGGTGTCTAGGGAGAGTGGAGAGGTAGAATGATTTAATCAGCCATGCCTCCATGTTGGAATGTCCCTAAAAGACCCCTGAGCATGGGGTTAGGAGAGCTTCTGGGAGGGTCACAGAACTCTGAGGGCACCCCGCCTTTCCCATTTGGCTGTCCCCAAGTTGTAGCCTTTATGATAAATGGGTAAGCCTGTTTTCCTGAGTCCTTTCTGTTGTTGAGTGAATTATAGAGTCTGGTTTGTATTCAAGTCAGAAGTGTCAGTAACCAGGGATGGGCTGGGACCTCAGTGGGGACAGACATGTGGCCTCTACCTGGCATCTGGTTTCCATTCTGGGTAGTTGGTTTCAGAGTGGGATCGGGTAGGGCATGTCTAGTTAAGTTGTAGAATTGGAGAGTCAGGATAGCTCATGGAACATCTTTGGACCCTAATGTTTAGTGGGGAGCCAGGTGAGTGGTTTGGCCCACACTGTACAGCTGCCAAGGGCAAGGGGAAGAAGATATTTCCATTCCAGGTCGAAGACTATCTCCTCCATGTGAGTGTCTTGTTAGAGGAAACATGAAGTGGAATAGGGAAGTGGTTTATTACAGCCATGGTGAAATGTTCTGTAAACGGGGCTGAAGAGAATGTGAGCTCTTTAAAATCCTGTGTAAAATCAAAGTTAAAGAGGGAAGTAAAAGTCCAGAGTCATTCCCAGAAGGTGGACATTCTGTTCTCTTTGATATGTAGGCAAGCACCTGCCTTCTGAGACATCCATGCGATAAGAGACCAGTTGGGGATGTTCTTAGGTTAAGAGGAATCCGCTTCTAAAAGTACAGCCTTTGGCTGGTTCTTTAAACATGGGAATTTTGTTTATAGATGTGTTAAAGCTAGTGTCTTGTCAGATTTAAAATTCTGAGAATAAAACAGCCATTTTAGTTACTTCAAAGCTAACATTTAAGGAGGAACCATACTATTTCATGGTCTTAGGCAATCTGAACTCTGTAGGGCTTTATTTTGTTTTGAGTTTTTCATAACTTATTCCAGATAGTATCTGTAGGCCCTTGGGTGTGGGCTATCTGGCAGGAAGAGAAACAGTGGTGGTCTCTTAATTAGATGAAAGGCAAGTCAAGAGACTGGTGATCTCCTCTTTGTTAAAGGAGGCTTATTTCTGTCCTACGTCAGTTTCTTAGGAATCTGTGGTCCTGATCGTAATCTGTAGGCAACCCCACATAGCTCCTGAATACCAAAGCAGAGATGGTCATGTGCCCTGCTCACAGCCTACAACACAAGATGAAAGACAAACCTTTCTTTACAACTGATTTCCTTCCTCCCACATTCCCACTTTGAAACAGTAGCGAGTGTTTATATCTGCTGTCGATTTAATACGAAGCAATGGAAGTGTGGTATTTGAAGTTTGGGAGAGTACTGCTGCTCTCAGATTTTCAGGCTTGAAAACTTTCCGTTCAAGTGGAAGCATGCTTTTCTTAAACTCCCACATCCAGAGTATGCAAGAGCTCAGGAAAATCTTCACCAACCAACACTGTTGCATTGGGGTGACTTTCACACACACGGGAACTTTCGAGACATGGTCAGACCGTAGCCGGTGCTCTAGCAATTACTGATCTTAAGACAATTTATTTCTCCACAAAGCAAAAAATCAGGTCATTGTTTTTACTCCTCTTGCCTTCTGGCTTCAGGTACTCAGTGACACTGTCACTTTCTTCTCTCTTTGGCCCTTCCCATTGGCTTAGTTCAGGGGCCAATCAGGTACTTGTAATCCAAACTGGATTCCCATTGGCTTAGCTCAGGGGCCAATCAGGTACTTGTAATCCAAACTGGATTCCCATTGGTTTAGCTCAGGGGCCAATCAGGTAATTGTAATCCAAACTGGATGGAGACTATTTTCAGCTGCTGCTGCGGCTGTCCTGCAGACCTAGTGTTGCTGAGATGTGTGATGGTTTCCGGACTCCTCAGTGGCTCTTTGGTCTTTCGTAACCATGTTCTTTTCCCACAGAATCTTTTACCTAACAACGCTGCTGTCAATTTCAAGTATGCTAGAGGCATTCTGTCCTTAACATTGTGTGAGCTGTCCTTTATCCTGTGTTACACTCGTGGGCCCAAATTACCGTTTTCAAAGTCTCGCTTAGGTCCCTCCTCATCAAGAAGATTTCTTGAGGACCTACTCAGATAGTTCTCATCTGTTGAAGCGGAATTGTTGTCCTCATTGGATTGTGCCTTATTTACCTTGGGACATGAACCTGGCTCTTAGTGGTACTCAGTGGCTAGTCACTGAGTTAAATCAACACTTAAGGGGAACTTAGAATTTATTCTTTTGGGAAGTGTATGTGTCTGTTCAAGGCGCTTCCTTTGTGTAGCACGGGGTTTTGTGAGGAGATCACGGAAAACTTAGCAATGTATCCAGACTGGGAAAAAGCCTACAGGGCAGTTGACCCCAATTTTAGTGAATACATTGTTAGAGGGAAAAAAAGAGAGTTAGGGAAATGAACTTAAGACCTAGAGATTACAAAAGATGTACACAGTTCAGCAAACCTTAGGGAAATAAAAACACAGTAAGAGACGAGGAAGCATCAGCATTGATCAGAAGTTATCACTCATTTTTGCAGGCGTGAGAGAATGCCTCAGAGAATCCTACTGAAACAGTTAAGGGCTGCCTGCGTGCTCGAGGCCTGCTCTCCCCGGGGTGGTACTGGGTAGGGGTGCAAGGTCTAAGACATGAGCCTAGTGTGGGCAGGTCTTTAGGCCATGGGGGATTAGGACCCAGTGTTCTTCTTGCTGCCCTGTGGTTTGGTTCTTGGCCACGAAGTGAGCCGTTGTACTCCTCCATGTGCTCCTGATGGAGGGTGCTGCCCGGAAACAGGCCCGGTGATGAGGCCTCCAGAATTGCCAGTCAAAATAAACATTTTATTTTTCTCTCTTTTTCTCTTCCTCCTTTTCACCTGTCATCTATTCATTCCTCCATTCCTCCATTCATCTATTCCTCTACCTACCTACCTATTTATTTATTTATTTATTTGTGGCATAGCTTTCTTATGTAGTTCAGGCCACTCTAAGTGGCTCCACTTGAACTCACAAGTCTCTTTCCTGCCACCTGAGTGCTGGAGAGCGTAAGCAGGCAGTTTAAACAGATTTTGCCACCCATTGATAATTGTTGAAGCTGGATGATGTGTCTATGAGTATGTGTGTGTCTACTGTTTTTGCCCATTTGAAAGTTGTTTTTTTTTTTTTTTTTTAATGAAAGGATGCTTTTCAACTTTTTATTCTTACATTATGTGCCTTGGTGTTTGGCCTGCATGTATGTCTGTGAGTGTGTCAGATCCCCTGGAACTGGAGTTCCATACAGTTGTGAGCTGCCATGTGGGAGCTGGGAATTGAACTGGGATCCTCCGGAAAAGCAGCCAGTGCTCTTAACCGCTGAGCCATCTCTCCAGCCTCCCTCCCCCGCACCCTTTGAGAGGATATGGGTCTTGTCTTTGCACAATTGCAAGAACTGGATTTGGGAGGTTCAGATTGGGACCCTTGCCCCTTGCTTGCTTGTCTGACCCGTGTTCAGCATTCCGGGCCTCGAATACTCTCCTGGGTAGTGATTGGCAGGGTGGATCCCCTCTGCCAGGGCTCAGCTGGAAGGCTGTTCTTTTGAGAGAGACATTGGGCCTAGGCACAGGGAGAAAGGTTTCACGATCGAGTGGGGATGACCTTGAAGGTCTTGGTGTCACTCAAGATGTGTGCTTGTCAGGTTGTAGTTCTGAGCTTGTTGCCTCGTGTACAGGAGAGCAGAGCATTCAGTAATCCAGACTGTCAGTTCAAGTTGATGGGATTTCAGTCACAGCAAAGAAGCATTCCATTGAAATGTGCCTGGGTCGTCTTAACCCCGAGTTGATGCTTCTCATGTGTTAAGTGGTAGAATTTGGGTCCAGGAGGGCAAGCTCAAGCCCCCAACCACAGATGCGCCCCTGCACTATCCCCTCCATGGAGTAACAGCTACATTGGCTCTATTAGTTTTGTGAGTTGCTTGGGTTTCGAGGTCTTGTAATACTTATTGAAGGTTTAGTACACATCCCCTTTAATTTCTCCCCTCAGCCTCCTTTGTCCCTCTGTCCCTTCTCCCGTCTTTCCTTCCCTCGCTCCAGGCTAGGGACATACTGGAAAGCTCATTGCTGTCCTCTGGTAAAGGAAGAGGACCAGGGCAACAGAGAAGCATGTTTGGCAGCAGAATGGAGCCTTTCAGAGACCATCTGCCCCACCCTTCTTTTTAGGGCTCACACTCTCCTGAGTCACTGGAGGGCTTGCCTGGCTGGGGCATTGTGGGTGGGTGGAGCTCTGCCTGGAACCCTGGTCTCCTGGCTACAGGCGCTTTCTGATGCCCTATCTGGTTTCTGGAGTCCTACTTTGGCATCCTGCTTGCTGGTCGAGCGTGTTCCGTGGAGAGAAATTCCCCAGTTTGTCTGCCATGGACAGAGTCAACCCCTCCATTAAGGAAAGCCTTCGACGCTTGCAGGCAAGGGAAATGGGAGTGTGCTTGGTGTTCCTCAGCACTCTGACTAATCCCTCAACCAGCAGCTGCTGTCATTTCCTCTCCAAGGCCTGGTGAGTGTCTTGGCCAGGCTGGCAGCACCTGGGAGGGCCTCCCTCCAGTTCTGCACAGCAGACTGTCACGCTGTCATTGTATTGGGCACTGAGTCACCTGCTGGCCTGGGCTTCCACCCTGGAGTTTCCGGGTAGCATCTTCCCCCTCCCCCTGAAGCGGCATCCTGTGACTCCCTTCACTACCGTCCCGCTTAAGCCAATTGCTTTCCCCTTTCTGCTCTGTCTTGATTCCATTTTCTTTGCTGGCTTCTGTTGATTTTCTATTCATTAAGCTGGAAATCCGTTTACAGGCTCCTCTGATTTATTCCAGGGTTGGGGCTCCGGTTATAGAATCTCTACATCCCTCTGCTTCCTCTGCAGCTCAGAGGCACTTACTTCACAGCTCAGGAAGATTCCTAATAAGGGGAAGTCCTCTCTCTCCCCGACTGGACAGGTTAAGTCCTGATTATTAGACCAGGTGGGGTGTGTGGAAGGTATACCGAACCCCAGGTTTTTACTTCCATTCCTAAGAGGTGGGTCTTTGGGAAAGCTATTTATTTTTATCTCCTCCCGCTTCAGTTTTTTTTTTTTTAAATAAAAAAAATGGAAATTGTAGTAACCGTTTCTTGGGGCCTGTGAAATGATGTGTTCTGACACCAGTTTGATTTAGTAAGGCTGAGTTACTATTACAACTGTGTATATTGTGATGTTTGAACTTCACAGTACAGGCGCAGTTTTGACGTAGCTTATATTTATCTGACAATTTCTGTGAATTCATTCATCCCTCACCCTTTCTTCCTTTCACTTAGGGGAGTGTGGGGGAGGCGGGGGTGGGTGGAGGTGATCTAAGGTCCACATCTGTCTCCTACAGATTCAGTGTTAAGGCTTGGTGCCTTGGAGAAGACAGGGAAGGGGAGTGGCAGGCTCCTTCCTGTGTTAAACTGTGGCTGGTTCGGCACCTAGAGGAGGGAGGAGATGGGCCGGGAGGTGTGCCATAACCCCTCCATTGTCCCCGACGCGGAGCCACACCCAGGGCTCTTGAGCCTGTGTCTGGGCCAGGGCAGACCCACTGGAATGGAATCTGTTCTGTTGGGGAATCTCTCCCCACTTTGTAGATATAGTGAGTACGGGAGGAAGTGACTGGGGGGAGGGGCAACCGTGGGGAGCAGGGGGCACACACAAAGGACCTGGCACGCCCTGAGTGCCCAGTCTGAGTGCTCTCCTGTGCAGTGTGCAGGTTGCATCATGGGAAGCTCACGCTAAAGGAATTCCAGACAGCAGCAAACAGGTTGCAAAAGGCGTCTTTGTGGGCGAGGGGTACCCTTCAGACCACACCCGCCTGTGAAGGCTTGTGTTCAAGAGTTCTTGCTTCTGTCTAGTTTTTTTTTTTTTTTTTTTTTAATCTGTCTCTATTTGGGTATTAGAGTGGCACTGCTTTGTGAAAATGCACGTTCTGGGCCCCAGACCAGGCAGCTGTCTGGATGTGTACCCCTGGGAGAAGCTTCCCAGATGTGCCGACGCCACTGGAGCTCAGAGCTGCTGCCTTCAATGAGCCACAGTGACTGCTTCGTAGGTCTGCAGCGCGATGCTGTTGGCAGAACTCCGACTTGGGTCTCTGTGGTGCTGGGCTGGAGGAGAATGGCCTCCATAGGCTCATGTGTTTAAATGCTTGGTCCCCATTGGAACTGTTTCAGGAGGATTAGGAGGTGTGGCCGTATTGGAGATTTCTAAAGACTGGCTCCACTCTCAGTGCCTGTTTCTGCCTCCTGCTTGGGATCAAGATGTGAGCTCACAGCTGTTCCTGCTCCCCCGAGCATAGACTCCAACCCTCTGAAACCTCAGACCCATCAAGCCCCATCAAGCACTTTCTATTATAAGTTGCCTTGTTCATGGTGTTTTGTCATAGCAATTGAAAAGTAACGAATACATCTGTATTCCCAATGCTAGCCTGTGCCCTGATTTCATCTGTTTATGGGGTAATGTCTCCATTTCTGTGTTGAGTTGTTCTGAAGCATTCTTAGCCACAACTTTCAGAATACTTTATTAGGCCAGAGTTCATGAATGTTATTTTGTGAACGCCACCTTTCTACGTGACTGAGTACTAACACCACATCTGTCTCCATCTGGTTTGTTCGGGCAGGTTGTCTGGTAGACTCTCTTTCTCTCTTTTCTGTTTCATCTTAGAAGAAGAGTAGGTAGAAACTGTACAAAACTTTGTCTCATTTTTAAAAACACCAGTTGGATCAGAGTTACCCATTAAGCAGCCTTTAGACTGTGTCTTAGTTAGGGTTCCTGTTCCTGTGAAGAGATACCATGACCACGGCAACTCTTAATAAGGAAAACAATTATTTAATTGGGGTGGCTCAGAGGTTCAGGCCATTATCATCATGGCGGGACATGGTGGCATCCAGGCAGACATAGTGCTGGAGAGTTAGCCTTGAGTTCGACATCTTGTGAAGGCACCAGGAAGTGAACTGTCTCACTGGGTGTGGTTTGAGCATCTATGAGACTTCAAAGCTGGCCTCCACAGTGACACACTTCCTCCAACAAGACCACACCTACACCAACAAGGCCACACCTCCCAATAGTGCCACTCCCTTTGGGGGCCATTTTCTTTCAAACCACCACAGACTGGTAGTCTTTCCTCACATGCTCACCCACCCTGAACCTGGATTTGAGAATTACTGAACTAAGTTACCTGAGGGTTCCCGCTTACTTATAAACTATCAGAATATTCTGTTTTTCTCTTTGGACCAGAAGGTAGTTGCATTCTCCTGCTCCTGAGGTAACTATGATTAAAACCAAAAAAAAAAAAAAAAATTTCCAAATCAGATCTTAACCTCAGGTTTCAGAATGTGAGAAACTTTCATTAAAGTTTTATTCAAATATAAGTTGGTTTTATACTTGAGGGATAGCTTTGATTTATTATTACCAAAATGTCAAGTTATACTTGATTAGTGGTTTTTTTTTTTTTTTTTTTGTTGTTGTTGTTAGTGTCTGAGTGTGAGTACGTGTGAGCACACATGGCGCACAGGTGGACCTCAGAGGCTAACTTTGTGGAGCTGGTTGTCTCCTCCTACCTATATGTGGATTGCGGGGTTCCGATTCAGGTCACCAAGGCAAAATGTCTTTGTCCCCTGAGCTGTCTCACTTGTAATAGTCCCCCCACCCCCAGTTTACGGTGTATGTGTGCACACGTCGTGACCAAGATAACACCTTGGTTGTTATCTTGAGGTATACTGTCTACCTCCTTTGAAACAGGGTCTTCCGTTGGCCCCGGGCTCACCAGACAGTCCTAGCTACCTGCCTGTCTCTCCTTCCCTCCACTGGGATTACACGTACGAGCCACCATGCCTGCCGTTTTCACATGGGTTCTGGGCATCCAGCTCAGGTCCTCATGCTTGCAAGGTAGGCACTTGACCAACGGAGCTCCCTCTCTGTCCCTTGATTAATTAAAAAAAAAAAAAATCTCGACAGTGACAACACACATTCATTTTAAATCCTATTCAGCAAGGTCTCTGCCACCATCTTCAAGGCATCAGACAGCCACATGCCCCTCTCTCTGCCGTAAGGGAGACACGTGAATGCTGTGATCTCTCTCTTCGGTTAGGCAGACCCGCGAGAAGAGAAGCACAAGGTATGCACATATGGCAACTATGTTGCAAAAAGTTGCATCTTGAGAGCAGGACTTTAAAATGAACCCTTTGGAGGTGAAGGCGGGACAGTCGGTAAAGAACAAGGAATTTAAATGGTTTAAACAAGGAGTTTAAATGGTTACAGGCTCGTTGTACTCATTCAGAAAAAAACAATGCTCCATTCCTCTGCGGTCCCGGCTATTGAGCCCCATCAGGAAATGGGCTTCCTTGGGCCGGGGATTACTCTTTGTGTGACATGTTCCTGTTGTACTGTGGCCAGGTACATTTGTGTTAACTACTAGTCTAGCCAAAGTGGGGGGTGGCGGGAGCCGGGCTAAGCAGTCTTTCCAGTCATCTTTCCTATTGGAAACGACTCCTGTTGGAGGAAAGAGAGGACAAGCCGCCTCCAAATGCTCCGTCGTGATAGATGATTCATGGAGCTGGAGACCTGGGGTACAGGGGGGTGGAGCTAGCAAACGAAGGCTTGCTTATGCCATTCTGTCCCGCTTCTCTGTTCGTTTGTGGGGAGTATGACGAATGTACCAAAGGTGGCCAAGTATCTAAAGACCAACGTGCCTTAAACCTCAATAATTCATGTGCCTCTTTATTTAAAGGGGGAAAAAATCTCATAAATCCTCAGTAATAAATAATTTTGTTGTGATGTACCTTAAATATGCCCGAACATAAAACCAGGTATATAAACTTCATGCTTCTAGCTCTTCTATCACTATAAACCAATGAAAAATTTATAGAGTAAATTCAAACAAGAGTACAAACCAATAAAATTCAAATTAACATAATTTATCATGACAGATAATTTTGTTTGACTAAATTAAACCTCTCCTTGAAAACATGATTTCGTTTCTGACAACCGAAGTGCCGGTTCTGAGCTCCTGGGAAGCTCAGCCTCCCTTCGTTTCTCTGTAGTCTAAGCTTCCTGTATGTCCTGTGCCTTCATTTAGCAGAATTAGTGACTCAGACTTCAGCTCTGCCTCTATTTTTATTTGGCCTTGATAGTTAAAATTATCATAGGTAATTTTAATAAGATCAAAACGTACATACAAACCCCCTTTTGACCAAGTAAGTATGTTTGAGGTTGATCCCTGGTACTGCAAACAGTAACAACACCTTAAAGAAATTACTGTTGTTTTTTGTGCCGTCAGAATTGTCCTTCAACAACAAAGGAGGGGGTAGGGGGGGAAACTTTTGGAAAAATAGTCAACCCAATTTCGCTATCACTTGTCTTTACTAAGAAAGTTCTTAAAGGGCTGTGTCTTAGTTACCATTTCTATTGCTGTGAAGAGACACTATGACCACGACAACTCTTATAAAGGGGAGTATTTAATTGGGGCTGGCTTGTAGTTTTGGAGGTTTAGTCCATTATCATCATGGTGGGACATGGCAGCATGCAGGCAGATGTGATACTGGAGAAGGAACCGAGAGTTCTCCATCTTGATCCACAGGCAGCAGAAGGAGACTGTTCATAGTGAGACCCCAAAGCCCGCCTCTGCAGTGACACACTTCCTCTAAAAAGGCCACACCTGTTCCAATAAGGCCATATCTCCTAAATGTCACTCCCTATGGGCCAAGCATTCATACAGTGTGGGAAGCCATACCTATTCAAACTACCAAGGCTGTGTTTCAGGGAGAAGGCAGCGACTGCTTGGAGAAGGGCTGAACCACAGAGAGGGATGGAGAGCAAGAAACCGGTAACCTCTTCCAGAACAATTCAAGTTTAAAAATTCACTTCCCCGGTCATATTTGTCACAATTTCAAGGTATATGTAGCCAGTGGCTGCTGTAATGAGCATCACAGATATGGTACATTTTCATCCTCAGAGTGTTCTGTTGGGTAGTGCTGCTGTTGGGCAGCGGAGGGGAGCGTCCACTGAGATCTTTCACAGGCATTGACTAGAGGATGACAGTTTTTTTTTTTAAGGCCACCATGATATATTAAAGAAAAGCAGTGCCATTTTTAAAAAGTCAATTTTTCGTAAGACTCATCTCAGTGTTGTGTCCTAAATGTGAGGAATATGTCTGTGGGAACAGCTGTAACGCAGGTTAGAGTTTGAGGGTCACAGAAGTGCGAGGGTCACAGAAGCCTCTGCACTTTGGTATAGTTGTCAGGATGTAGCCGTGTCAAGGGAGGTCCAGCTAGGAATGTGGTGTTTGGTGCTTAGGACATGTTAGCGAAGGGTGAATGAATGGTGTGTGTTGATGGGACGGCGGGACTCATCAGAGCACAGCTGGCAGCTGGGCCTGGCCATCATTTGATGTCACTTGGAAGGTTTCCATGAAGTGTGAGGAGGTGTGGATCTCGGTGACTTTTCTTGTTGGTATGATAAAATACCCAGTGAAAATAGCTCAAGGGAAGAAGGCTTTATTTTGCCTCTCAGTTTGATGGTGCAGTCTGTCTTGGTGGAGAAGTCATGGTAGCAGGAGAGGTGACTCATCACATTGTGACCATGAGCTTATTCTGGCTCAGAGTCCCAGAGTACAGCTCATCCTGGCAGGGAGGTGTTGTTTGTTTTTGCTCTTCTGGGGACCTGCCACCCAGCTCCCAAATAAATGATGCATGGAGGCTTATTCTTAGTTATAAATGCCCGTCCTTCGCTTGGCTTGTTACTAGCTAGCTTTTCTTAAGTTATCCCATCTGCCTTTTGCCTCTGGGCTTTTTTCTTTCTCTTACATCTGTATCTTACTTTCATTGTTACCCCATGGCTGGCTGGGTGGCTGGGTGGCTGGGTGGCTGGGTGGCTGGGTGGCTGGCCCCTTGCATCCTCCTCCCTTTGTTCTCTCTTGCTCTTCCTAGTTTCTCATTTCTTGATCTTTCCTTCTTTTTCTCCTTCTATTTATTCTCTCTGCCTGCCAGCCCCGCTTCTCCTTTCTCCTGCCTTGCTATTGGCCGTTCAGTTCTTTATTAGACCATCAGGTGTTTTAGACAGGCACAGGAACACAGCTTCACAGAGTTAAACAGATGCAACACAAGCAAAAGTAAAACATCTTTATATCATTAAAGCAGATGTTCCAGAGCATGAACAAATGTAGCACGTCTTTAATATTCTACGACAGAGAGGTCAAAGCTGAGGAGCCTGATGGAATTGTTCATGATCACATCCATCGGGAAGCAGAGAATGACGAATGAACGCTGCTTCACGCCTCTCTTCTCCATTTCTTTAGTTTAGATCCCAACCAAGGAGTAGCTACTTACAGTGAGTGTGCCTTCACACCTCAGTTATTACATTCAATATAATTCTCTACAAGCACCTGCAGAGGCCTCTCCCCCAAATGATTCCAGGTTGAAAGTTAACCCTAATCATCACAACAGCCCCTGGAATGATGCTGGCCACAGTCAAGGTGGGTCTTCCCACTTCAATCAACCTAACCTAAATAATCCCCCACAGGTATGGCTAGGGGCTAACCTAAGCTAAAATCCTCATAGGTATACCCAGAGGCTTGCCTTCTCGATGATTCTAGATCCTTTCAGTGTGACAATCAGTACTAAACATCGCAGGGTAGGAGGAAGCTGCTTGAACATTTTCATATTCTAGTGGTCAGATGGAAAGGAACCCATAAAAGAACAGGTGGAGAGGTCGTGGAGAACCAGAAGGAAGACAGGCAGCTTGAGCACAGGGTGAGGAGGTGAGGTGCTTTGGACATGGATAAGGTAAGCCAATTGAATCTTGGGAATAAACACCAGCTTGTGCTCTTTGTAGGAGGAGCACTGAAATCGCAAAGCCCCCAATAAGTGGGCTATCTGGGAGGGCTTCATGAGGGGGTTATGTTTGGGCTGGGCTTCAAGGAATGATTCATTGGCATGCTAGTCTTTCTTCACCTCCACGACCCAGCCTCTTGGGGCGGTAGGTGGGCCCTCTGCCACTGAGCCACATCTCTGCCCTTTAGTTGAAAGATAATAAGAATTGCAGGCCTGACTAAATACATTAGCATGCTCTAACTAGACTCCTTTTATTATAAAGGTAGTGAAAGGTTTTTGCACCCCGCTAAGCCTCTCCGCCGATGCAGCAATCCAAATCAAACCAAATCAGACCAAATTAGAAAAGGCCCTAGTTTAATGGGTAAAGTGTTCCCGGATGATTCTCCAGCCCCCAGAGAGGAGAAGGTGATGAGAGACTGGAAAACCATGTGTTGTTTTCTGGGATGCAGCTTAAATACCCTGTGGGAGTGGTCTTGAGCCTCTCTGGGGGAGGAGCTGTGTTTGACGGGCTTTGAAGGGGCGGGTTTGGGGAGGAGCTGTGTTTGACCTTTGAAGGGGGTGGGTTTAGGGAAAGAGATGGGGGAGGGGAGTTGAGAGGAACATCCACCAGAACATGCCAGACTCACTGGGTGTATGGATGCCAGGGTGCCAGAGGCTGAGGTGGAACTCCCACCAGAACAGGTAGGATCTGATTTAATGTAGAATTTCCTTCCTTCCTTCCTTCCTTCCTTCCTTCCTTCCTTCCTTCCTTCCTTTCTTTCTTTCTTTCTTTCTTTCTTTCTTTTTTTTTTTTTTAACCATCTTAAACTAGTACTTGTAAATCTGTAAGATGAGTAGTCATGTGGCATCCTTAGTAATGGTTCCTACGACAGGGCAGGAGTGACGATGAATGGGACACACCAGCCAGCCAGCTCCTGTTATTCCAGTAAGAACCTTTCAACACCTTTCTCCCTCAACAAGTAAATGCAGCGAGCGACTCAGAGGCTCCCAGGATTGCATCAGCATTACTTGATTATTTGTGGTAAGCGTGGAAATGCAGATTCCTAGACTCTGTCCTTGACCTGCTTCATGGATTCGGGGATCCTGGCCCTGGACTTGAATACCATCGTAGACACTTGTTTCTCCCCTTCTTTCTTTTTTCAGTGTTGGGGATCAGTGAAACCCAGAGCATCGGAAGTGCTAGGCAAGTGATCGTCCGCGGGCTGCCTCCCTGTCCTACATTTAGTTGGATGTCTGTTCTCTTCCTTGCTGTTCCTGTTGAACACTGGCTGTCAGTATGTCTCACGTGTGTGGGTTTGGAGATTAGTAGTCTGAAATATTAACCTGTGGGCATTCCGTAGCTTCCTCTTCCTCCTTCACCAGCTTTTTCCCTTCCAACTCATATTGAATTTTTGGGCAACAGGGATGACTTATGTCTTGGGCAGCCTAGTTCTCAGCACCACCCCACCCCCCATTTTTTAAATTAAGTAAAACAGATTTTTTTAAAATAGAAACTTTGCTAAGACAGCCATTTGGCATGTTAAAAATTGAACTTGAGTTTAGTTTCTAAAATAAATAATTCAATATGTATATATATTTTTACTCTTTAAAAAAATGTCTGCAGGAAATGCTTCTAAAATAACTGATATGCTCCGTGTTAAAACCAGGGTTATTATTGGATGGATTCCAGCATGCTTTCTTTTTCCTTGGGGGTGAGGGAGAGAATGTGGAGGAGTGTTGTACTCCAAGCCAACACACACACACACACACAAAATATTCTCTCTAGTGTGCCTCTCATATAGTGGCAGCTATTTGGTATGTTGTAAAACATGCCCTGAAGATTAAAACAGGGAATAAAGTATTTACTGCATTCAGACCAAGTAGAGCATTCCTGTTAACACTTTCATTTGGAGTTTTTGCTTAATTAAAAACAACAACAACAACAACAAAAAATCAAACATTATAACCGAAGCAACATGGGTGGGTCTATGTGTTGTGGAATGTGACTTTAACTAGGCAAAGATGTGTTACATTTGTTTATGCTGCATTTGTTTAACAATGTAAAGATGTGTTGCTTTGCCTGCCTAAGGCACCTGATTGGTCTAATGAAAAGCTTGAACGGCCAGTAGCTAGGCAGTAGAGGGATAGGTGGGGCTGGCGAGCAGAGAGAATAAGTAGAAGGAATTTAGGCTCGAGAATGAGAGGAAAAAAGAGAATGAGGGGGAAAGAGAGGGAGACGCCTAGGGTCAGCCAGACACAGAGTAGGACATGCAGAAGGAAAGAAAGGTAAAAAGCCCCAAGGCAAAACATAGATGAGCCGGGCGGTGGTGGCGCACGCCTTTAATCCCAGCACTCGGGAGGCAGAGCCAGGCGGATCTTTGTGAGTTCGAGGCCAGCCTGGTCTCCAAAGCGAGTTCCAGGAAAGGCGCAAAGCTACACAGAGAAACCCTGTCTCGAAAAAACCAAAAAAAAAAAAAAAAAAAAAAAAAAAAAACATAGATGAAGAGAAACAGGTTAATTTAAGTTAGAAGAGCTGATGGGACAAGCGTGAGATAAGGCTGAGCATTATAAGTAATAAGTCATCTGAGTCATGATTTGGGAGCTGGTTGGTAGCCAAAAGAAAGCCTGGTACATCTGCGTGTTTAGGATATGTATTTTACAGGTCACACGGATGAGGAATGACTGCAAAGTTGGCTGTATTAGATGGAAACTATGTGCAGTGTGAGACCTCCAGCATCGCCAGTGGTACTTGGTCCATAGTGGTTACTAAATTAATACATTTCCGATAATTAAACAACCCAAACTTAATGACCACATCGATCACCCTTTCACTGGTGACTGTTGTTAGGGACTTGTGAATCTGACAAGATCTGGTATTTGTCTGGTGGCTGATTAGATATTGCCTGCAGCCACCATGGCTTCTGGGTCTCCCCACAGATCATTGCCTCCCTCCCTCCCTTTTTAATGAATTATTTTTTGATTTCACGCATGCATACAGTGCCTTCTGATTACTTTCGCCCTACTCTCTATTTCCCACTCACCCATGCCAGTTCCTTTCCCCTGTAAGTCCCTTTCCCATATTCATGCCTTTTTGTTTTCATTTGTGACCCTCTGAGTTTCCCCGGGGCCATCGGTGTGACCATGGACTTGAGAGTATTCATTGGAACGTGGTAGGCTCCCCGTTAGGCATACAACTGAAAACAGTAACTCCTCTCTCCCAGAACTTACCGGTAGCCAATAGTTCAGCAGTAAGGAGTAGAGTTCCGTGAGCCCCTTTCTCCCATCCGTGACTGTTGACAGGGTCAGTCTTGTGCTGGCCCAGTGCAGGTAACTGCAGTTGCTGTGGGTTTGGGATGACAGTGGCTGTGCCCTGCCCAGAAGGTGGCATTTTGCACCTTTCTCCTTTTCCCCTGGCTCTTCTGCTGTGTCCCCTGAGCCTTCCTCAAAGGGAGTGGTACAAATGTCTTGCGTATAGCCGAGCATTCGACAACTGTCACGTATTCCCAGCACCTTGAGCCGTCAGAGGCTGCAGTCACTTGCGGAGAGATGCTGAGAATAGCATCTGTCTATAGAGAATGTAAAGAGAAATATTTAGATACTGTGCCTGTGTCGTAAATAGTAGTAAGTTACCCACCAGGGCCTATGGCTTTCTTAGCCATGAGTTCTGGACTAGCTTTACAGTACCAGGCACGGTTCCTTGTCTCTGGTGTGGACCCCAAGTTTAATCAGAGAGCGGTTGGTGACCCCAGATCAGTTGTGCCAGTATTGCGCGAGTAGACTCCTCTTTCCTGGAAGGTTGTGTTCTCCTCAGAAGGAGCTGCGTGCATGTCCTGTACTTGCGGTTGTCTCCACAGCACCGTCTCGGGCAGCATTCTAGCTTCCACTGTTTGTTGGCATGGCGCTTTACAGTTTTTACAATGCCTTCCTAATTGGTTCCAATAATCGGTGCCTTCAAGAGCCTGGCTGATAGCATCTTCCTGGTTTGAGGAACGATGCAACCAAGGATTAAGGAGGCCAAGTTAGTTCTCTCAGAAGGTCTTGGGTCAGAAGTAGCAGAGCTAGAATTACAAGCTCCAGGTCTATTGATTTCTGCACTCCTGTCCAAACAGTCTCTGAACATTAGTTAACAGCAATTTCCCCCTGCTTTCTCTAGTTGAGACCCTCTTTATTTTAAACTAGGACACAGAGTTACTGCATGAAGCATCTTCCAAATAGCATGTCTTCATCACTGACCACACATTCTTCTGGGTGCCAGTGTGGATCGTTCCCAATAGTCCCCCGGGGTTATCTGTGGTAGGAACCTATGATAATGCTTCATCATGGTGGTGGTGGGGATTTAAACTAGTCCTCCTTATAAACAACTTATATTCTGTCCTATACATTGAAAACGTAAATGAGTATCAATAACCTAAATTATTCCATTTATTTAGTGTGTGTGTGTATGTTGTGTGTACACATGCCCCTTTATGCATGCAGAGGCCAGAGAAAGAGATTGGGTGGTCTCTAGCTGAACTTTGTAGATGTATCCAACCTTCTTATTAAATAAGAAACACAGAACCAATGCAAAGAAGAAAGCCAAGAGGTCAGAGCTAAGAGCTAAAACCTTACCCTTCCTCCTGCGGTGGTCCTACCTCTCCGAACCAGAGCTACCCCTGTGTTAAAGTCTTTATATAGAGTTCCTGTCCTGCCTTCTCATTGGTTGTAAACCCAACCACATGACCGCCTCCTCACGGCCTGTCTGTATAGGCCTCCAGGTTTTCCATGATTGGTATTGAGATTAAAGGCATGTGTATCCAATAATGGCTGTATCCCTGAACACACAGAGACTTACCCAGCTCTGCCTACCAAGTGCTGGAATTACAAGCGTACGCCACCACTGCCCTGCTTTCCTATGGCTTGCTAATAGCTCTGACCCCCGGGCAACTTTATTTATTAACATACAAATAGCATTTTAATACAAATAAAATATCACCATAGAACTTGGAGCTAGGCTGGTGGCATTTATCCCTTCTCTGTCCCTCACAGCACTGTGATTATAGATGAGCATGACCACACGCAGCCTTTACACGGATTCTGGGGATTTGAATTCAGGTCATCAGACTTGCTCATCCAGTGAGCCATCACCCAAGCCCACATTCTGAGTTCTAAATTCAAACTCTCTGAGAGGACTGCTCTCCGTCCATTCTTTCTTGGCTTGCATGCCCGGTCATTTTGAGATAGAAATTTAAGCAGTGATAAATTGGCTCTGCTGACATTTCTGGAATCTGGCCCACGAAGCAGACATCTTCCATGGAACAGCAGACAAGGAAGAGAAAAACACTGGCCAAACATTCAGATTCTCCAGGGGTGGCTCTTCCTGGGTGCTCATTTTGTGGAAACCTTTTAGCTGCAGCCCCAAACCAAACAACACACAACCAAGTCACCAAGCCTTCAAGGCGCCTTGTCTCACGTCCTTCTCATTTCTCATCTAGTCATCTACTGAGAAAGACAATTTGGTAACTTCACCAAGATTCTGTCCAGTTTGTGGTTGGTAGGTCGGAGTTCTGACCAGACTGCTAAATTTAAATAGTGTCATCCTCTGACAAATGACTGTAGAACATTATTAGAACATGACTTGTCACCCGGATCTGGTGCTGTTGGAAAACATCCGTCCTTTGGCTGTGTGGACACTGGGCTATTAGAACTAAGGCATTTGAGGAGACAGCTGATGGTCCCCACTGTATTCTCTTTAGGTACAGCCAGGGAAATGGATGGTGGAGATGTTAAGAGCAGTTTGGGGTAGAAAGAAAGCTTTTTTCTTCCTCTCTTTCATCCAGTGCCTGGCTTTTCAGTCAAGGCAGAGCCATTGTGCTGTGCTGGGCTGTGACAAAGCTGGGCCACATCATCCCTGGTGCGGCTGATTCACAGTTGAGGCCTTTGTTATCCTGGGATACAGCAGGGAAAGGATGCTGGGAAGGCCTCATTATAGGCCCTTCAGGGCGAGTTTCTGAGTTGGTCATTGCCATCTGCCTGCCCCCTTGCTCTTCAAGCCAGTCACACTTTGTGAAAATCTTAGGCATCTGATGCATGTGTCATGGACCTTGTAGGTGGAGAGCTAGCCGACGCAGCGGTGGTTCTGTTTCAGAGAAATAGTTCTGAAGGAAAGGAAAAGCTGCTCATTATCTGAGGCTGCAGAGATCGCTTTGTTTATTTTCGTTTTTAACGACTTGCTTCCTCCATTTTCCAAACTGCTAACGGCTTTCCCTTAAGATGTAGATTATTTTAGAGGTACCCTCCAGGATTTGATACCGTGAATCACTTATTCCTAAAAGAGGTGAGCATGTGTCTTTCCTGTCTCTTGCGAGTGGCATGGTGTAGCTTAGTTTTATCTTGTTGAAAAGCTCTTGTCTTGCTTTGAACTGGGGGGAATTACGCTGCTCTCAACAAGGCCAGTGCTAGGACCAGAAAGCTCTCAGCTTGACAGGCAGTTTCTGTTGAGGACACCTGCCACCAGTGCACAGTACAGCCATTGTTCCTTCTGTGAGCGCATTGTGAGCAGAGCTGTGACTTTTAAAGCCCAGAGTTGAGTCCTCTCTTTTCTTTCTGCCTGAATTTCGGTTTCAGTGGAACAAATTCCTGCCTATTCTGATTTTGCTGATATAGATTGAGCAGGTGTATGTGACTCATACATGTGTTACTTCTAAGAGTGCATGCTGAGGTATCTCAGTGGTAGAAGGAGCTATATACAGGGTCAGAGTTGGAGGCATCCAGAGTGTGCTGGATTTAGATGCCTACTTCCTTGCAGTGTGGCAGAGGAAAAGCATTTGACCTCTCTGGATATGGAGTGAAGTCACCGAGGCCCCAGGATTAAGATTCTACCACTGTGCTCTTAGTTTCTTGGGATGCTTGGAGTGTCTAGGGTAGCTAAAGGCCTTGGTATTGTGAAACTGTTAACTCTTCCAATAAGCAAATGAGGCAGTCTTCTGACAGCAGTTCTTAAGCAGCAAGAGCTAAAAGATTAAGAAGTCTTCGCGTGTTAGCGCGAATTATACTAGTAGCTATGACAACATCTATACATTCCAAATATTGAAAGTCTATGCAAGGAAGAATTGGGCCAATGCTATTCTCAGAGATCAGTCTAGAATTCTGGATGTGTGGTAGACTATTGAGAGCAAAATTTGGATAGAATTTTCTATCTGTGGAAACTTTGTGGAAAAGAGCAAGAAAGTACATTTCTAGGAAAGTTTTGTTTATCAGCCTGAAGTGTTACTGGACACTGGAGTTTTGAGTTTCTAAGTGAAGTGCTATACAGTGATATTCCTTCTGTGGACTGTGTGGGACCAGAAGTGTTTCAGATATCTTTTATTTTTTTTCTGATTTTTAGATATTTATATAATGAGATATCTTGAGGGTAAGGTCCAAGTATAAACGAAGATTTAATCTCTGTTTCCTGGCACTATATACATATACCCTGAAGGGAAATTTATGCAATATTTTGAAGATTTTTCCATATGAAATTCAGTTTTGTATCACAGAATTTTCCACTTATGGGGCCGTGTTGGCATTGAAAGCATTTTAGGTTTTAGAATATTTTTAATTTTTACATCAGGGATGAACAGTCTGTACTGAGTTTAGATGAATAAATACTTCCTTAGCCCTTATTATTCAGATAAAAGGCAATCTACAGAGAAAGTGGATATAGATAGAAGCCCAATCTCGTTTTGTATTCTCATACTCTTAAAAAAAAAAACAAAACTAAAAACTTTATAATTGTGGGAACCACATATGTTAATTGTCTAAAAACTAGAAAACATCAAAAAGGAAATACAAATATATTCTAGAATGCCATTATTCATGTTTTGATGTCTTTAGACTATCCATGGGCAATTCTATGAATATATGGTTTATTATCTTTGGTTTTTTGTGACTGAACTTTCAAGTGAAGATAGAGATTAATACGATACTATTTTTGGCACATTTGTGAGGGTTGATGGATACCGTTTTGACTTACAGAAAAAGAATTCTAGACTGATCTCTGAGAATAGCATTGGCCCAATTCCTCCTTGCATAGACTTTCAATATTTGGAATGTATAGATGTTGTCATAGCTACTAGTATAATTCACGCTAACACGCCTAGACTTCTTAATCTCTTAGCTCTTGCTGCTTAAGAACTGCTGTCAGAAGACTGCCTCATCTGCTTATTGGGAGCTGAAATTGTCGGTCCCAATATTATTCAGCATCAGTTATTTTAACACTGTCTGTCTGAGTGTCTTTGATCACTGGAGCCAAGGTACGGCTCTGCAGCAGTAGAGTAGTTATGGATTGCCTTTATGGGGATTCAGTATATGTTTGATAATATTTATGGATACAACATATATTTGATAATTCTTATGGATACCTTATACATTTGATAATACCTATGGATACAGTATACATTAGATAACATTTGTGGATACAGTATATATTTGATAATACTTATGGATACAATATATATTTGATAATACTTATGGATACAGTATATATTTGATAATACTTATGGATACAGTATACATTTAATAATACTTACGGCCTATTCATTGAGGATTGATTGGTTTTGTACATCATTTCCCCCATTAGGAAACGAAAGATGGTTAGTGTCTCTTTTGTTATTCGACCCCATAAAATTGTGGCTCTCTTCACATTGCGATGCAAATGTATTCTAATTCCTGAACTACACAGAGCTTGCTTTGTGGTTTCTGCTTTGGTGTCTTTGTGGTGTCCTTTGAAGTTCTGAAATGTTTTTCGTGTTTGATTGAGATTAAATCTGGGTTTCATTTTGCTTTTTTGAAACATATTGAGCAAGTTAATTTTCTGTTTGAGTTCCTAAGGGGAATGACTCCAGGCCGCTGTGTCCCAAGAATTCAGACTTGGTCTTGCCAGAACATTCCTGTGGTTTTCCATGGGGCAGAATCAGTGTGTTCATGAAATTTCAGTTGTAGCTTGTGTTTTCCGTGGTTAATTATAACATCTGGCTTTAAAACTTTCCACAGACAGAGGGCATCACCGGTCAGAGACCCTTTTCAGTCACGATTCAATGTTCCAGCCCTCTCCCCAGTGGGGCCCAGCTTGTGTTTAGGGTACCTGCACCAATGGTTTCTGTTCATTAGTGATTTTAAACCTTTGGGAGGTGGTGGTTTGGGTTATGTTGGAGAGAGGAGAGTGAGAAAGAGAGAGGGAATAAATGTCAATGAATGAGAATATCACGCCTAGTAAATGGCTTCCTGCCTCTACCCCTCCAGGTTGGAGCATCTGTGGGGGAGCTGGTGTGCTCTCTAGCCAAGCAATGCTGTGGTTGGATCTGCCCAGCCCTGGAATAGAACCCTTTGCCGGATGGAAAATCCATAAACGAAAGCTCCTGTGAAAAGCTGATTCCGACGCTGACGTCAGTGCGGCCATGGTTGGTGTACGAAGAAGGCGTTGGAGAAAGTGGGTCTGGTTGGGACCCCTGCTTTTTCTTTCTGGGTTTTGGAGCCAATCCTAAATGGTCGTCCCCAGTTAATTGAGAGATTCCCAGATTCATGTCAGCGAGGTATCCTGACTGCTTTCTCAGGGTATATTGTTGTTTTCTTTTCTGTCCTTTGGTCCATTCATCCTCTTTCGTCTTCCCTTTTCTCTCTCATATAGAGAAGATCTTCAGTACAATTATGGAAAGAGTTACAACCAGAGGCCACCCACAACAGCCTCGATAGTCTTGGCTTTGTAGTAGAGAGGAAACTGTATCCTCACTCAAAGCATTATAACTTATCTAGGTTCATACTTGGAAGGATGGCTCGTCTCTGTTGAGATTCCTGACTGTTCACACTTTGTTTGACAAAATCGTAATACTTGCTTTTCTGCCCAGACAAAAACTACTGAACCCCTTCATTTTCAGCAGTTCGTACACTTTGGCATTAAGATGTTCATATAGAAAGGAAATGCCCCCAAAACAATAATAGCATTTAGATAAATGTGTGCTAATAGGCCTGTGTATCAGGAGAATAAAATGATGTAGAGAGTTCACTCTGAGGAGTGCGTGTTCAGGGACCACCGTTCTGCAGGCAGCTGTCAGTGGCAGGGCCCTCAGCATGAACTGTAAGCACGTGACAGGTCCTCACCAGCAAGGAGGATCCAGCAGTCTGAGAGCATGGCTTGGCCTTGCTCACCCCTGCATCCTTAATAAGTTCACCCAGATTTCCCCCAGGCATTTACCCCGGCCTCACTTTCCCCCTCTGGGGGAGAGGACACACTGACTCACTCTGGGCATATGACATAAGCCTGGCCAGTCATGGGTCACAGTGGTCAGGGGTTGGAGGCCTCTGTGCTGTCACTGAAAAAAGTATTGAGAAGATGCCTTTTCCTGTTTGTGAGTTTGCTAAGCTGGAGCTGCTGGAGGCAACTTTAGGAGAAATAAGTCGACCAGAGAAATCAGAGCAGAGAGATTTGAGGAGGGGCAGAAGTTGGGGAGGATGGGCATACCCATATATGCATATGATATGAACATGCACACACACAGAGAAATACATATACACATACATATATTCCTAGATAACATATACATAAATCCACACATACCTGTACATACTTATGTACATATATACACATATATGCACACATCTATGTATATGTATATATCACATGTACACGCATACACAACACAAATGCACAGATACACGTAGACATGCTCACATTCTAACACATTCACATAAGCAGACACACATGTGCCCGTATGCTTGGCACACACAACTTCCACCCCGAATTAGCCCTAAAGCAGCGTCTTCTGTTTCACCCTACAGATTAGCTGGGGGGGTCAGATGACTGTCACATCTAAAGCACCCTGATGGCAGTGGCTTCCAGGCTGTGAGCTGTCCTTGTGAGATAGCTGTGGAGTAGTCTGTTGTCACGGGGTCAAGGTGTAGAGGACAGGCCAGTGCGGAGCGGAGGGGCTTTGTGGAAGTATTGCTGGAGTTGGAACAGGTTGCCTGGAAGCAGGGATGGAACTCCACTAGCAGAGAGGGCTGTTAACAAAGGGGAAATGGGATTTAGGTTTCGGGAACATTTGAAAATCTATTTAACTCAATTACTTGCTTTTTGAATCTAAAAGGAAGGCTTCCCAGAGCCTATACTTAGAGCAAATTGCTGATAAGGAAGATAATTCCTTATGCTAGTCCTGGTGTCTTATTTACTGTAAATACAATGGCTGGGGAGGCAGCCAAATGAGGGGTTGTCAGGAAGCTGCCCAGAGTTTAATAGCCTGGGCAGGGCCGCTGCTCTCCCCAAAACCTCCTCTGGCTTCCGTCCCAGCCAATCCAGGCACAGCAGTGAGCCTTGAAGCTGCCCTCTCTCCACCCTGGTGAATGTTAGGCTTTATTTTCACTATTTGATTTTTTCATAATTAACATTACTTGTTTTATATAATTAACATTACTTATTTTAAATTTAGTAGACTTCTTCAGGGGTAAGTTTAGGCTATAAAAGAATCGAGTGGAAAGTACTGTCGCTGCTTTTTCCCCTATTCTTACTTAGGTCTTATATCAGTTTGGCACGTGTGTTAGTATTGATATACTTCACTAAAGTCTGAGTTTTCTCTTAGGTTCACTCTTTATGCTGTATATTCTTATTTTTTTTTTCTTTCTGTGTGGTTTATGTACTCTGCGGCCTTTGATAATGTAGCCTAACATGGATACAATTGTACTGGCCAGTTTTGTCACCTTGGAGACACAGGAAAGAAAACCTCAGCTGAGGAACTGCCTCGGTCAGATTGGCTGTGGGCATGTCTGGGGCGGCCTTTTCTTGACTGCTGATTGGTGTATGAGAGCCCAGCCCACTGTGAGTAGTGCCCTCTCTGGGCTGTGTAAGGAAAGTAGCTGAGTTACGGTTTTTCTTTGGTATTCATTGCATTCTGAATGTTGAACCAACCTTTTGATAGCCGTCACCCTGACGCGATCTCACTATGAAGAGTGTTGGTTCGGGAACTCATGACCTGGAGCCTAGCTCTGCGTTTTTAGGTCTGGCTTCTTTGAGCAGCAGTATGTTATTTTCAGAGTACAGCTCTTGCACTTTCGTGTTTTTCTTGTAAAGAGATTCTTGTTGCTGTTCTTTTCACACCTTTACAAATAGAATTTTTAACAATTTCATTTTCAGATGATTTACTTAGCAGTGTATGGAAGTACAGTTGATTTTGTATGACAGCCACATCGAGGTTGGTTTTCAGCCCTGCTGGTGTTTAACTGGATGTGTGATTTTCTTAGGGTTTTTTCATAGCAGGTCCTGTCTAGCTGTATGTCTGCAGTCATTCCTTCTTTAGGGTAAGGGCTATTCAAATCTTTTGCCCACTTTTTTTTTTTTTTTTTTTTTCTTTTTTTTTTTTTTTATTAATTTATTTTGCAATACAATTCAGTTCTACATATCAGCCACGGATTCCCTTGTTCTCCCCCCCTCCCGTCCCCCTCACCTTCCCCTCAACACCCCCCCCCCATTCCCATCTCCTCCAGGGCAAAGCCTTCCCCACAGACTGAGGTCAACCTGGTAGACTCAGTCCAGGTAGGTCTAGTCCCCTCCTCCCAGGCCGAGCCAAACAATCCTGCATAGGCCCCAGGTTTCAAACAGCCAACTCATGCAATGAGCACAAGATCTGGTCCCACTGCCTGGGTGCCTCCCAAACAGATCAAGCCAATCAACTGTCTCATCCATTCAGAGGGCCTGATCCAGTGGGGACCCCTCAGCCATTGGTTCATAGTTCATGTGTTTCCATTCATTTGGCCATTTGTCCCTGTGCTTTATCCAACCTTGGTCTCAACAACTCTCGCTCATATAAACCCTCCTCATTCTCGTTAATTGGACTCCCAGAGATCCACCCGGGGCCTAGTCATGGATCTCTGCATCCAGATCCCTCAGTAGTTGGATGGGGTTTCTAGCACAACAATTAGGGTGTTTGGCCATCCCATCACCAGAGTAGGTCAGTTCAGGCTCTTTTGCCCACTTTTATATTGGGTTGTTGGTCTTTGCTTCTATATATATATGTGTGTATATAGTTTGGAAATAAGATTTGCACACATTCCCCCCACCACCTAGTCGCTGACTGCCTTCATGAGCCTTCTTGGTGGAGTCTCTCTTCTACATCTGTCCTAGTTATGGTTAGAGGACCACCAGCCAAGGGATGGCCCCACCCACAATGAGCTGGGCCCTTCCCATAAATCACTTACTAAGAAAATGCCCTCGTGTTTACCTGCAGCAATGTAAGATGCAATTTCATTTGTAGGCAATTTCTCAGTTGATGGCTCTAACTTGTGTTGAGTTCTTATAAAACTAGCCAGTCCAATGTCCTGCAGTGATATAATATAAATTTTAATTCATTCTAAATTACAGCAATATAGGAAACTATATGTGTATGATATTTGTACTGATCATATTCCTAGTGGTCAGAAATATTTGATTATAATGAAGTTCAGTTTATTTATTTTTCTAAAGCCCCCCCCCCTCCCCCCGCCCAGTCCCTTCCTGTCTCTGAATCTCCCTTTGTAGCAGAGGCTAGCATGAAATTTGCTATGTAGTCCAAGCTAGCTTCAGACTTGGGATATTCCTGCCTCTGCCTCCAGAGAGCTGGGATTGCAAGCGTGTGCTAGCATATAAATTTCAGGACTTTGATGTTATAAAACTCTTTGCCCTAATTAAAGTTCAGAGATATTCTTGTTGCTTTTTTTTTTTTTTTAAGAACTTTTATTCCTTTGGGCCTTACATCTTAGTCTTTGATCCATTTGAGGTTAATCTCTATTAATGCTGGTAGGTCCAAACTACCTTTTCTTTATTTTTTGCATATAGATTCTAGCACCACTCGCTGAAAGAGCTCCCTTATCCTTTGCTTGTCACGATACGGTTTAGAAATCAATTCCTCACCGATGTATAGCTTCTTTCTGTACCCAGCCTGTCTGAGTCATGTTCTTATCCTTAGGCCGGTGCTTCTTTTTTTTTTTTTTTTTTTTTTTTTTTGGTTTTTTCGAGACAGGGTTTCTCTGTGTAGCTTTGCGCCTTTCCTGGATCTCGCGCTGTAGACCAGGCTGGCCTCGAACTCACAGAGATCCGCCTGCCTCTGCCTCCCGAGTGCTGGGATTAAAGGCGTGCGCCACCACCGCCCGGCAGGCCGGTGCTTCTTGTAGTGCAGTTTTTCTGTGGAAAAGATTTGAGAACTAGACTTTCGTTGCAGCCCATCCATTTCCATTAAAAAACAAAACAAACAAAAAAGCAACTTCTGTTATCCTGGCGACCTTCTGTCTGCATTTCTTTCTTACATTTTTTTTTTATACTAGTGTCTATGAACTTTCCTTTGACATAATTATGAGAATCTGAGATGGTGGAAGACAATGCATAGACAATCTAGGTGTGTCCTCTAGAGCTGTCTTTGCTGCCCCGTCTAACCGTCTTTATTTTTGACACTGGGTATTGAACCCAGCTCTCTCCACGTGCTGAGCTTAGGCTCTACCACTGAGCTGTGGCCCTAGTCCTGTATTACTTAAAATCTGAGCAATACTATGCTTTTCATAAAGATGATAAACAATTTGATTCCCATTTTCTCTTTGAATAAAACATCACATTTTCCATGATCTGTACCTTAATCATCTTTTGGAGCTGAAAAAATTATAGTCGGTGAGTGTAGCCCCTTACCTTTACTTTGGATGGTTTTTTTTTGAGGGAGGGGCTAAAATTAGGGGTCCAGGAAGGTTGATCCATGGAAGTTACAGTAGAGTTACATTGTGAAGCCTGCAGGCTATAGTAATTTGACCATAAACAAAATCTGGTCAATTTATTCCCATTCACTGAGCCCATGAAAGGATTAAAAGTGAGGTTGCTTCCATTATAAGAGGCCACATTTGATAAGTATGTTGATAAAGTACTTGCTTGGAATATTATATATCTTTATATTTTACTCATCTGTATAGTTTTCGTGTTAAGTAATCTGAAATACAGATTTCCTTTAAAGCTGTGATTGAAAGCATATGTGAGTGACATGTAGTCCATGCTTATGTATTTTAATGTCATTACTGATATAAGAACAAACAGTACTTTCTGAATCCCGTACTGATCTGAGATGAATAAAACATTTAGTCTGATTATACTGTTCCAGTAAGATCTATATACTTACATGATAACTATTCAAAATGGAAATTTACAAATTATGTGCTCTGGAAGTATCGATTCCCAGTTTCATTCATAAACAAAAGTAGCCTGTTGAATGCTTTCACACGGACAGTATCTGAACAAGTAATTGATTTAAAAAATGAACATCAGCACCATGCTAGCTTTACACTAGAAAATTGTTCTGTGCACTTTGCCCTTTTTGAAAATGAAAGAAAATGGCTTTTTATTATAACTGTCATGTAACCGAGGCCCATCTGTGGACAACATTTAGTGTCTTAGTAAATTATTCCATATTGACTTCATAAGCTAAGTTTTCTCGAATACTTAAGGTTGTAGGGCTAGTTTGTTATGCTGTGTTTCTTTTTCTGGTGCCTGGTTAAAGTGCCTGAGTGACCAGGAAAGTCGGATAATAATTAGGGACTTTCCCAAGATATGTCTCAGAATAAAATGGCTGAAATGCCAGCCACGGCTTTTTGCTTCTCAGTTCCCGATTTTGAGAAAACGGAAAATGACCACTGATCTTGAGCAGACATTGACTTAGGAGAGATAAGGGATGCTGAGTTAGAGCTGTATGTTAAAGTGCAGTCCTTTTAAATTCCAGAGGAATGTGGTAAGATGTGCGGTGGAGGAAGCTGCTGTGGAGTTCCAGGAGTGATGCAGCCTTTAGCGGGAGACGGCCGGAGTACAAGCCCTTCTGGGGTTGGGGAGGGTGTGCGAGTGTGTGCTCTTTACAGCCAACGTATGAGGAGACAGCGTTATCTCACTTTTTAAACGGCTACAGGACTTCGGCATTGGAGAGAGCAGATGATTTTGTTCAAATCTTACATCTACTCGTTTAAATTCGAATCCAGAGCTGGTGAAGTGGTTCAGTAGGTGGAGGCACCTGCTGCCAAGTCCGATGGTCTGCCTGGGTTCAATCTTCAAGATCCTGCATGGTGAAAGGAAAAAACTGATGCATGTTAGTGAACACTCTCTCTCTCTCTCTCTCTCTCTCTCTCTCTCTTGCTCCCTCACACATAATAATTAATAATTGAAACCAGATTTTTTTCCTCCCAAGCTCCATGGCATACCCGTATAAATAAAAGCACCCTTGCAAAGTGGGTAGCATATAGCAAACTTTTTTTTTGCATATAGCAAACTTTATGTGTCTCTATACTTCTTTCATTTTAGAAAATGATAATTAGTGAGGTATAAAGGCTCCACCAATGTAATAGATGAATAAGATACTTGGGAATTTCCAGAGACAGTGCTAAGCATGAATGTAGGTTAAGCCTGGAAAAAAATGGCCTCTTGTTGTTTTCGATGAATTAGTGGAAGGTAGAGAGGGTGTCGGTGGGGGAGGGTCTCAAGCATTTTTACCTGTGGAAAATGTCTCATCTGACTCCCGGAGGTGGAAATAAAAACGCAGAACATGCTCAGAAGTCTCGCCATGTTTCCTGGCTGATGTGTGTGGCCCAGCCCTGCCCTCCATCAACCTGCTGGGAGTTGCCCCAGGTGGTCTGGTTGTCAAGGGGAATCGGATACTCCCAAGTAGTTGCTTAGACAAGGAGGGCCCTTTCCTGGCTGCCCAACAGTCTTACTGGACTCCATGCCTTCTGTGGGAGCCTCAGCTTTCTTTGTGTTGACTGCTATGGGAGCCTTCTAGAATTTGACATTGGCAGGGACCAAGATCTTTATGTCTGATTGAGACTGTGGTCTGTCTACGACGTTTACAGTAGTTTCTGCTGGTAGTGTTGTACACAGTAGATGGGAATCTATCCCCTCCTTTTCCCCGCCCCCCAAACCCCGCTTTATGCCTGCGGTTTAGGCCGTAGAAACCACTGATGCGAAAGCAGAGCTGCTTGGGACCCTTCAGAGAGCCTTAATAACCAACCAGTGGCTCTGCAGGGAGCCTTGCCTAGCCAGATTCAGGGCGGCTGCCTGTTCGCAGCGACCTGTCAGTGCTGTGATGCAGTTGGAGACAGAGCAGGGCAGTGTGATTCTTATAAGCGGAAAAGGGACTGGTGTGAGATTAAATCAACTTCTCGAACAGGTGCTGCTGGACCCCAGGGTCACCAGTGGTTTCACAAACAGCCTTGCTAGACTGATGATGCCAGGGTGTTTGGGTAAGCTACCCGGTAGCGTGTTTGTGGTGAATGAAGTCAGTCTGGGTGGTGGCTTGCAAAGATCTATGACACAAATACACACATGTAGTGAAAAAGGTTTTGTAAAGTCATGTGTTGTGCCCCAACCCCTTTCAGACATATGTGCTGGCAGTGTACATTTTCCACCCATGGGTACTCTAGAACATTCCTCTTTTCTCATTTTCTGTATTGTTTGCATTTTCTAGCCATGGCTACCTCCCTCCCTTCCTCCCTCCTTCCCTCCTTCATACTATGTTTGTTATAAAATCTTGAGTATTTTTAAAAACATTGAGATTATTTCCCCTAGAGTTTTCACATTTTCAGTTCTTTTTTCCAAATGCAGAGGAAGTAGGTGGAGAGAGAGAGAGAGAGAGAGAGAGAGAGAGTGTGTGTGTGTGTGTGTGTGTGTGTGTGTGTGTGTGTGTAGGGGCAAAGTCAGTAAACATTGCCTTGACACTTTGTTAGGTAGAGCATTGAGGGCCAGGGATGTAGTTGGGAGTAGCATGTTTACCTGCCTTCCTGCCATGCATGAGGCCTGGGATGGATCCTTAGCACTGAGCCCGGCAGCCACTCACCCACTTCCCCACTGGAGCTGAGAAACAGGGGGGAACAGGTATTTAGTTAACATGACCGAAGGACAGAGAAGGCCCTGGTACTGAAGTGTGCAGGAGGTACCGTTGGGCGGTCTGCTTGCATGAGTCTCCTTTGCTGTCCTGGCTGCAGGGCTGGCAGGGATGGCTCTGGGAGGTCAGTCTGACGGCAGAGCAGAGAGCTGTTTGCTGAGAAAGGCCTGCTGCCTGCTGGGACTCCAAGTATTGACTGATGCCCAGATAAAGCCACTTCAGTGCTAAGTGACTTCTGCACCAGGATTTTGTATTCCTCTCAATTAAAATTCCTAGACAAAGATCACAAGTCAAAGGAGGTGACTTCCTTAAACTCTTTGGGGCTGGGGTGGGTTATGGGTTGAGACAGGATTTCTCTGTGTAGCCTTGGCTGTCCTGGAACTCACTCTGTAGACCAGGCTGGCCTTGAACTTGTAGATCTGCTGGCTTCTGCCTCCCAAGTGCGGGGGATCAAAGGCGTGCTCCACCACTGCCCAGCTTCCGTAAACTTTTTAAGGCTTCTCTGGAAATATATTTTTTGTTTTGTTTTTTGTGCATTTGTTTTTCTTTGGTATGATTTTGATCTTGATTTGAACACTGAAATTTAATAAAAGATGTAAAGGTGATGTTTTCAGACTATAGGCAGTGGTAATCTGGAGACCAAGCCATGTGCTACCCTGTACACATCTACATTTCAATAAATAATACTTGATATATCATTTAAAAATTGATATGTGAGTTTTCTAATGTCAACAGAACTTTAGAGACTTTTAAAATCCTAAAATGGTTTGAGAAATACCTCATGTGACTATCCAATATTTTGGTTCATCTTTCTTTAGACTTCTGTATTAATACCTGATTTTCCCACTTTAGTTGTGTTGGGAGTTTGGATCTCCTTGTTCTAACCACTTTGAAAAGGCAGTGCAGGAATTGTAATGCATTAGGGAGATTAAGGACAGAGTTCTCCAAACTTGGGTGTGTGTATGCATATGTATACATATATATATATATATATTTCTTTATGTGTATATAGTTACTCATGGTTATGATATAGAAGATCACAAACACCGCCACTGCCCCTGGAGATCCTGAAGGAGATATTCAATGGCTTCAGTAGACTCTCTGTTCTCTCTCATATCTGGCAATTAAAACATTCAAGGGACCCAGTGTCTCAGTAGAAAATTGACCCTGTGAGCTGAGGTACAGAGGGAAGGAAAGGCACAGCTTGCCCACCTCTGCTAATGAAGTTCTGGTGTTGCACACTCTTCTCAGATTACAAGGAGGACCGGAGTTGGTACTTTTATGTGACCAACATTAAAATTAGAACACCATGCTCTCGTCGAGTGACCTACTTCTCCCATTGGTGTTAAATCCTTAATCACTTCCTGTGCTGCAGGAGTCACAGGACTTCAGAACCGGGATGGTACCCAGTGGGGTGACATAGTGGGACCAGTGTGACATGGAGCAGTTGAAGGGGTGACCTTCATGCTGTGGGTGGCAAAGGTCATGAGATCTGGGCAAGGAGGACATTAGCATGAGCAGAGCATCCCAGAAAGACTCCAGGGTGGACCACCTCTGCAGTGAGCTCTGAAGGGCCTGGAGGGTCTTAAGGAAAAGTGAGTGATGAAGAGGAGAACAGACAGACGGGGATAATGGGGCAGGATGGGCAAGCCAGGAGGCGGGCCTCAGCTGGGGATCTTGGAAAAGGTTTGTGCCGGAGAGAGAGCCACGCTGAGCAGTTGGTGCCACAGTGGGAACAGCCTGCCCATGGTAGTGATGCTGTGATTTGTAGTCTGTAGAGAGAGGACTTAAAATGGGGGGAGCCAAGTCTGGCCTCCCACGGCCGTCCTGAGTGAGAAGTCTAAGCTGGGGCTTAGTCATGGTCAGGGAAGAGAAAGAAATATGGGAGCTGGCTATGGTGACACACACCTGGAACCCCGCCACTCAGGATATGGAAGCAGAAGCAGGAGGATCCGGAGCTCATGGTTCACGTGGGTTAAATGAAACCTGGTCTCCCTAAAAAGGAAAGGGGGAAAGAAAAAGAAAAGAAGAATAAAAGCTTGCTTCCAAGCTCTAGCTGGGCAGCAAACTGAACGGACTTGACTACCCAGTACCTCCACACTGCACCATGGCCCCGTCCTTTATTCTGACTGGCTTGGCTGACACCGGTGACCTCCTAGCTGATGGCTGTGACTTGATACCCTTCCCTCTGTATCTGTTCCCAGTGACCCTGTCAACACTCAGGGTGTACCTGCCATCTCCTTTAAAACTTAGGATAGCGCTTCACCGTCCTCAGGGTAACAGATGAAGTTCTGATAATTGCCTGGAAGGCTCCAGATGCTGTTGGCTCTTGACCTTTAACCTCATCCGCTGCGCTCTTCCTCCTTGCTGACTTCTCCAGCCACACTGGCCTTTGGGCTCCCTGGTCCTATTTCTCCTCAGGGCCTTTGCACTGCCTGCTTCTTCTGCCTGTATTCACTTCTCTCCACGTCTGCACGGTCACTTCCTCTCTTACTTTGGTCTTTGTCCATGTTGAACCCTGCTCTGACTGACGTGAAATCTGCAAACCTTCCTGAAACCCAGCCCCATTTTTCTCCCTGTGGAATTTACCACCTTCTAACTTGCCACATTCTATACTTACACCTTAGGCTAGTCTCTTTTCCCTCCCTCAAAAAATTAATATTACATATTAATATATATATATGTTTTTATATATTCCCTCAGAAGATATTAATAAGTATTTTAAAAGGCAGGAATTTTTTCTTGTTTTTACCTGCTGATATATCCCTGCCACCTAGAATAGCACTTATTGGGGGTGCTTAACAAATATTTATGGAAAGACTGAATAAGGAGCTTTCAAGTGGCCCTTGAAATCTACTGAGTGTGGAGCACTGAAAATTTGAAGTGGAGGAAAAAAAGCCCCACCCTCAGCCAGTGAGGCCAGTATATAGACTTCATACAGGGCATCCAGAGCCTGCAGATAACAGCAAAGGAGGAAGAGGTTTTCCTTTCTGAGCCAGGTCTCGACAGCTGATAGGAACCTCCAAGGGCACACAGCTTGCCATGATATATTTCGAGGGGAGCAGCTATGGGAAGCATAGTTTAGAGGCAGGAATGTGCCTCAAGTTAAGTACAGGTGAGCCATGAGTGCTGTCGGAAGGGTGGAGGTAGTGAGGGTGACCTAAGGTAAGGCCAGAATGGAGACTGAGGGGCCTTGAATGCTGTGCACAGGGGTTGGAGTTCATGTGTTGACGGCTCTCCGTCTGTGCGTACGTCAGGTACTATGCTGGGTGCCAGGGTTGCAGGGGTGAGCTGGCCCTTCTTCAGTCTCTGTGTTCATCCTCTGTAGAGGATGTGGAGGTAATGGAGGAGAGACAGGATTAGTGTTTAGAGGAGACTGGGGAGGCCCTGGAGGAATAAGGGCTGGGAGGATTTGACGAATGACAAGTAGCGTGGCTGGAGGTGGTCGGTAGAGTTCTCCAGTTCACAGTGAGGACTCGTGAGTAGACAGGTGGTCATCATGTTGTCTGTATCAGGAAGGGTGTGGGGAGGAGACTGGGAATGCCCATCTGAGGTCTCCAGAGGGTTGTGAAGGAGAGTAAAACATATGAAATACTAGCTAGCTCATATGTTTTGTCTTTAGACTATAGCCCAAAGACACAAGAGCACCGACCAGAGATTAGGGTATGCATTTACAGACTACCAGGGAGCATGGTTTGCAGTTCTAGGGATGTGGTGAATTTTGTGTGTGTGTGTGTGTTTGTGTGTGTGTGTGTGTGTGTGTGTGTGTGTGTGTGTGTGTGTGTGTGTGTACGTACGCTCATGCATTTGATTCCTTGCTTCTTATCTTCTTAAAGTCAAGAGGTGGATGCTTAAGTAGAAAATTACCTAGTAAGGCAGCTGTTTAGTTAGTAAAGCTAAGTGGAACCCTCCAAAGAGGGACTGGAGTAGACTGCCCATGGCTGCGGGCTGATTACCGTTTCTGCACTGTGGATTTTTAAAGACGTTTTATGAATATTTATGAGATGGGTGGTGGAGCATCCTGGCCCTTCTGGCCCTAAGCAGAGCATGCTGACGGGAACCCCTCCCCCATCTCTGCGGTCTTCAACAGTCTAGCCATTTAGTGTCTGGGGTCTGAGCAGCTTGAGTTAGTCATACATTAATCAGTTCCATCTTCCCTTATCTGGTCAGCCTGGCTGTTCATACCCAGCTACAAGCCCTTCTGTTGGCCCTACTCGGTGTTCTCAACCTCTCTGCTTTAACCCTAACATGTAAACATTCATTTTCATGTACATGTTTGTTTTTATTGTAAGGTTAGGACATCAGCTGGAGGAAGGCAACGGTTTTGTCTCTTTGGTGCTGTATTTCTAGGATCTCCCGCACCGCCTCGAACCTGATACGTTCTCAACAAATGTCTGGAATTCCTGAACAGCATAGGCTGGAGGACAGAAAGCTTTTAGAAATTCTACATGGAAACCAATGGCTTTTTGAAAATAAATCTGGTCATCATTTTGCTTGTCTAGTTGTTGAAATGAGAGTAATCCATCTTGTAGGCTGTATTAGTTACTTCTCTGTTGCTATGATAAAACACCCTGACGAAAGCATCTTAAGGAAGAAAGGGTTTATTTTGGCTCACCATTCCAGAGTGCATGCAGGCCATCATGGTGACCATAGTATTTCCTTTTTTATTGTTGTGATAAAATACCATGGTCTAGGCAACTTATAAAAGAAAATGTTTAATTGGATTTACGATTCTTACGGTTAGAGTCTGTGATGTTGATATGGTGGCAGGAACAGCTGAGTGCTTACATCTTAAACCAAAGGCAGGAGGCAGAGAAGACGACACAATGGGAAGGGCACTAGTCTGTTGAAACTTCAAAGCCTACACCACTTCCAACAAGGCCACACCTCTCAATCCTTCCCAAACAGTTCCATCAACTGGGGACCAAAGTGGTAAAACAGAGGAGCCTGTAGGAGCCATGCTCATTCAAACCACCTCAGTGGGGAAGATATGTTAGTAGGAGTATTAGGCCGGCCTGTGACATTGTACCAGCCACCAGGATGCAGAGAGAGACCAGAAAGGGACTTGGATATAAAACCTCAAGGCCCACCCTCATGATGTACTTCCTTCAGCAAGGCTCTGCCTACTAAAGGTTTCATAACTTCCCAAACAGTGTCACCAGATGAGGATCAAGTGTTCAAACACAGGAGCCTCTGGTGGACATTTCTTGTTCAAACCATAGCACAGAGCGTACTCTTGATTTTATCTCTGATCGTATCATTTGGTTGACCCTGGTGTTACATTGGGAACATGCAATTCAGAATAACATAGTAAAGGAGATAAGAGGGAAGGCAACATGGAAAGGCATGCATCCATGGATGTCAGGTAAACCCCTTGTGTTGGATCGTCTGACACTGTGAACTCGTGCTCAGCCTTCTTTGGGTATTGCTCTCTCCCCCAGAGACTTCGTGATGGATGGAGTGAGTATGAAATGCAGCATTTCCTAAGGACAGTAAAAGCCACATTTGCCTTGGTTAGCCACAGTCGGAGCCGTGTTGGGACATTGTAGTGTGTCATATCCTCTTGTTATAAAAGAAAAGTGGTGCGTTTTCGAAGAAGTGACAATTGTGATAGGGTACATTGAGTCTTGTGGCCCTGGTGGCTCTGATTAGTACGGATAGAAGCACAGCCTTGCCATGCAATGGCTCTGACGATGCCATAGGCTGTGTTGTGCCCCATCAGAGTTCATGTGTTGAAATCCTACCTTACAATGGAAGTCTGTTTGGAAATGCTGTCTTTGAAGAGAGTTCAACTCAGATGAAGTTGAGGGCCATCGAGGTGGGCTCCGTTCCAGCCTGAGAGGTATCTGACAGGAAGAGGAGATTGGGTGCAGGAATAATAACATTGGGAAGATGAGGTGAACTCGTAAGGGAACAACAACCATCCATACACTGTAGAGAGAGGTCATAGGAGAAACCGACTCTGTAGGCCTTTGACCTCAACAACCATCCATATGTTGTAGAGGGAGGCCATAGGAGAAACCAACTCTACGGACCCTTGCTGTGGGATAATGCTTTTGTACACTGGTTTAATAAAAGGCTGATTGACCAGTAGCCAGGCAGGAAGAGAGGTGGGATAAGCAGACAAGGAGAATTCTGGGAAGAGAAAGGCTGAGTCAGGAGATGCCAGCCCGCCGTCCAGGGAGCAGCATGTAATGGCACACAGGTAAAGCCACGGAACATGTGGCGACATACAGATTAACAGAAATGGGCTGAGTTTAAGTGTAAGAGCTAGTCAGTAGTTAGCCTGAGCTAATGGCTGAGCAGTTTTAATTAATATAAGCCTCTGTGTGTTTACTTGGGTCTGAATGGTTACAGGACCAGGTGGGACACAGGAATTTTATAAGTGGCTATGGGACCTTGGTGCCAGGCGAGCACAGGAAAGCTTTCAGCTTCGGACCCTTGACCTCAGACCTCTGCTCTCCAGACTGGTAAGGAGAATAGATTTCTGTTGTTTAAGGCAATCCCTCCACCCTGTCAGTAGCGCCTTGTGAGAGCAGGAAGCTACAACTCTTCCAGCATCACAGTTCTTGGGAGTCCTGCGGCGGTTCTCCTTTGGGGCCCTAGGCCCCCCTGAGAAGGCCAAGTGCGTGTGGATGTGTGCAGGATCGGCAGGCAGCCCTAGTTCAGCTGCTTTATTCTCCATTTCTGATTTCTTTCTTTCTTTTTTTTTTCTTGAAGCTGCATGCCAGCATTTCCATTTCCCTCAGAAACTCCATTAGAGAGTGAGATGAAGCCAGGATGTTTATCCCTCAGCTTTCTGTGATGGGAAGCCTCAACCTTCGTTTACTTGCATAGTTCTAAGCTCAGCAGAGTGGATGAGCATCCTGCTAAGACAGGGCGGCTTTGTGGATGGCTGCCTTTGGCATGAATTGGACGATGTGCCGGAGAAGCAAGAGTTTGAGGCCAAATCTGCTTTCTCAGGAGACTGTCCCTGGCATCCTGGCATTTGAGCAAGGCTTAATGGAATCCTTGGTTTTCAGAGTGAATCTGGGGGATGTTACTTATGGTAGGGATTGGAAGGCTCCCTCTGGCCTGTTTATTTGAATTTGATTTACATGAAAATTCTTCAAAAAGCAGAACACTGGAGAGGTCTTTCAAAGAACTTAAAAAAAAAAATTCATTTCACTTCCAGTCGATTTGTTTGTAACTTGGGTAGGGTAAATAGAGTCTGCAGGATGGTGAGAGGTAGTAATGTTTAATTCTTTCTTATCTGGTTGCTGGAACACCTAACATCTGGATATTTAAAACCCAGGGTGAGGTATCGTTTTCTCTACTGTGTTTCCAAGGTCAAGTACGCATATTTGATGTTAGTGCCCCTCTGTTCCGTGTGTGATTATTATCGCAAGGAGTGTGGCTTCCAACCCTGTATTTTCCCATATTGCTGTTATGTAAGAGGAATGAGACTGTCGTTATTGCACAGTGAAAATTTGAATCATCTGCTTCAAGTTATGAAATATTTTGGCCCTGCCTTTGCCCAGCCTGGTCTGTTCAGCTAATTTTATGGCCCATGGGGATGGATGACCTTGAATTCCTGTGGCACCTGTAGTCAAAATAGCTCTTATTCTGGGGCCCACAGAAGAGGGTGTGCTTGGAAGAGTTGGAAAGGTCATGAAAGCAGTACATTGTAGTCTTGATCATAAAACAGTATCCTACCGCCTCCCTTGGTGTAAAGCCTGGGAGGCTGTGCCCCCCAGTTTTTCTCTTTGTGTCTCTGTCTCTCTCCCTTCCTCTGTCTCTGTCTGTCTCTGTCTCTCTGTCTCTCTCCTTTCCTCTGTCTCTCTCTCCTCCTCTCTCTCTCTGTCTCCCAGATTTTGTTATGGTTCTTGTTTCTTTTTTAAAAAAGGCTTTATTGTCATTATATTGTGCATGTGTGCTCATGTGTGAGTGTGTATGATGTACACATGCCCTCTGTGGAGCTGATTTCTCCTATCTTTGTGTGGGTCACAGCCATCAGCCATTGGTCATCAGGCTTGTGCAGTAAGGATTTGAACTGCCATACCACCTTGCCCCTACTTCCCTCTCATTTCTGAAAGAGGAAAGAGGACCAGAGTTTCTTCACTAGGATAAAAGATGGAGCTACTTGGCCAAGGAAAAAATAGCTAAGAGAACTTGTGAGAGAAGATCATCAAACTCTGGGATGGAGAGACAGTGTTAGCCAAATGAGCTACAGATGCTCCCATTCTCAGATAAACAGTTCCCTCGGCCTATTGTTCCCCAACAAACACTGTGATTCCATGTGTGGTTAGTTATGGGATAGCTAACAGACTTAAGGGCCAGATGTATTTTACTTTAAGTGGAAAAAAAGCCATTGTTTTTCCCCAGCGTGGAAGCCCAAACCCAGAGCTTTGCACAAGCTGCACAAGCCCTTTACCAAGCCATCTTTAGCATGGTTTGAACCAGAGTTCAACAAACTAGCTTGTACACCACCCGGTCCGGCTTGTCTCAGATGCAGAGGTGATGCCCCCAAAGCAAAATGGTTTTCCCTAGTGGATGGGTACTTTCCTGACATCTGAAATGACAGTGAATGCACAGTGCAGTGGCTGTATGTGTTTGTTTACTGGGACCCAGCTGCGCTGATGTACTTTATGTTATGGGTGGTGTATTCTGGGTAGAGCTGCAGGCAGTAGTTAAAACAGCCCTCGAAATCCAAGTTGTTTTCTGTTTAGCAGGTTACAGGATGTCTTCGCTGTCTTGGTGTAAATAGTTGTTGATATTTTATATGACTTTTTACTTTATTGTGTCCTGTCCGGTCCTGATGTGCAGTGTAGAGAGTCTTTGTGTAGCATGGTGACTATAGGGTGCCTTGGCCACAGGAAACACAGGTGCAGCCATTGAGAAAACAGGTCAGCGGTTCTTTTTGTTTTTTCCTAGATAAATCATTCATGTCTTCAACATATGCCAAATGAGTGCTGCCTGACGATCGTTCACTGTTCTAGGCAGTGGGAATGGATCCTAACAGACATGGCCCCTCTGTCTTGGACCACACATTTTCATGAGGGGAGACAGAGCATAGACAAGCATATAATGGAATGGGGTCAGAAGCATAGAGAAGAAAGACAAGGAGAACAAGCTTGGGGCCATGAGAGGCTGCCTGTGGTGTGGTGTAGGTGAGCTGGAATCCATGGTGGAAGACCAGGAAGTAGGTGTTAGAGGCTGAGGGAACTTCTGGGGCCAAGGGCTTCTGGGTGGAGCCAGCTTGGCTTGTTGGAGAAGCCAGGAAGATGTCCCCAGGCAGGAGGCACACAAGTGAGGCAGAAACATCACCAGAAGTAAACTACAGGGGGAGTGCGAGGTGGGTGAGCTAGGAGGAGCTGCAGGGCAGTGAGGGGCACGTGCTTTGCTTTGAGACAAGGCCTTGCTGTGTAACCCTGGCTGCCCAGTGCTTTTGATACTCCTGTAACAGCCTAGTGAACACGTGCGTGTGTGTGTGTGAGTGTGTGTGTGTGTGTGTGTGCTTGAGAGTTGATATGACTTAAGGATCAAAGAAGAAATCTTTTCTTAGTGTGTGTTTTTTCACAGATGACATTTTGTGGATTTTAACCTGCTCCTACTATGCCAGGGCTCCAGATCAAAGAGTTAGCTCTAAAATGTCCTGAGATGTTTTGAGTTATTCATTGGCACATTGATGTAAAGCTGTCCTAAAAGTGGGGCTGAACAATAGTAATCACGGAGTAGTATGATGTTAGGTGAGGATCCAAAGGTCTTAGTTCTCTCTATCCATACAAGCATCTTCAGGAATCATGTCACATCCGTACTATGGACACGGCAGGAAGACTCCAAAATATAGTGCCTATCTTGGGCTGGTAGCAGACTAATTCTTCCTCTTCCTGGGCTTGATGGATGAGGCAGGGGCATTGTTGGGAGACAGAGCTCTCTGTGGAGACAGATCACCTGAGAGGACCTAGGGAACCCGCAGGAAAGGATTTGTTCTTCTTCTTTTGGGTTGCCCCAGGGAGCTAAACCCAACAGGGAGCCAGTAGGTAGGAGAGCCCCCTCTTTAATGGCTCAGCCTCTCAGAACATAGACCAGTGTGGAAAAGCAGAGCTTCAAATGGAATGCTCTACCTTAGAGGGTACCTTGAGGTTCCTTCTCTGTTGCCTGCCCCCTTCCATTGTGATAGTTAGTGTTGACACCTGGACAGTATCTGGAATTACCTAGGAGACAAGGCACTCTGGTGAGGAGTAATTTGGATTAGGTTAGTCTCTTGGCATGCCTGTGAAGGGTTTTCCAGACTAGGTGAATTGAGATGGGAAGACCTACTTTAAAAGAGTGGGCGACGCCATTCCCTGGACTTGGGCCCTAGGCTGCAGAGAAGGGGTGTAGGGGGAGAAAGAATGAATTGGTAGTTGATGGGTGCTGGGAGAGGAGGGCCAGTGTTTGTCTCTTCAGGAGCATGGTCCCTGGTAGATTGCCCATACTCCAGTGGCTGAAACTATACCCATGTTTCTCCTTGCAGCACTAATTGAACTCCATGGAATATTTAAAAAGAAAAGTCATGAAGTTGGGAGGAAGATTGAGGGGTCCAGGAGGAGTTGGAGGCAGGGAATGAGACTGATATTATGTAAATAAATTGTATACATGTATGAAATTATCAAAGAGCTGGAGAGATGGCTCAGCAGTTAAGAGCACCAGCTGCTCTTCCAGAGGTTCCAGGTTCAATTCCTAGCACCATCATGGCAGCTCACATCCATCCATAACTCCAGTTCCAAGGGATGTGATGACCTCTTCTGGCTTCTTCAAGCACTAGTCACAGACATGGTTCGTAGACATACACACGTGAAACACTAATATACATTAAAGAAGGAGGAGGAGAAGAAATAATTACCAAAAAAATAAAAAAGATCTGAAAAGAAAAAAGCTAGCTGAGCATGACCAGTCTTCATTTTCCACCTTTTTATTGTGGATACAGTGTGATCAGCCACCCCAAGTTCCAGCTGCCACAACTTCCCTGCCATGGTAGTCTGTATCAAATAAATCCTTGTTCCCTAAAGTTGTCTTTTGTTGTTGGCATTTTTTGACTCTTTTTTTTTGGGGGGGGTTGCCACCCATCTCCCATATAAATCACACACGGATTATTCTTAAATATGAATGCCCGGCCCTAGCTTGCTTAGTTTCTAGCCAGATTTTATAAACTTCCATCTACCTTTTGCCTCTGGACTTTTTGCATTCTCTTACTTCTGTAAATCTTACTCTGACTCCATGGCTTGCTGTGCAGCTGGGTGGCTGACCCTGATGTCCTCCTCTTTCTTCCTCTATATATTCTCTCTGCCTGCCAGCCCCGCCTCTCCTTTCTCCTGCCTCGCTATTGACCAGTTCTTTATTAGACCATTAGGTGTTTTACACAGGCACAGTAACACAACTTCACAGAGTTAAATGCACCATAAACAAAAGTAACACACCTTAAAATAATGTTTCCCAACATTATTATTATTATTATTATTATTATTATTTTGGTTTTTTGAGACAGGGTTTCTCCGTGTAGTTTTGGTACCTCTCCTGGATCTCACTCTGTAGACCAGGCTGGCCTTGAACTCACAGAGATCTGCCTGGCTCTGCCTCCTGAGTGCTGGGATTAAAGGCATGTGCCACTGCTGCTTGGCTCCCCAACATTATTTTTATCTTTAGTCTTTATCAGGGATTTTACTCATAGCAACTGAAAAATTCACCAACACACATCCTTCCTCCTCCACCCCCAAGACACACTCCACTGTGTGCATGTGAAGGGGTGCACACAAAAATATCTGAATCCCCTTGGAATGTCTATGATGACTTTTCTAACTGTGGCAGAGGACCCATTCATTCACTAAAATTTGAGGATTTTTTTTTTCATTATTTCTGTTGGAATCTAGAACACGCTGTTCATTGCATATACAAAGAGGGTTTAGATAGGGCTACATAAACCATTTTTGATTCCCGATTAATTCAGAGTACGTGTACTACTGATGGTAGAGTTACACTTTTCTCTTTGAAACATAGAGCCTTTTATGGCGGCCACAGAAGGACAAACACTGCTGGTGTGGAGAAATCTAAAACCTGTGTTGGGTTTGGCTTTCCTGGTCACAAACTAGCAAAGCAAACGTTGACTTTCAGCTACTTCAATCCTAATGGCTTTGGTGTGTTTTGCCACCGGACATATTAAAACTCTGAAGACACAGAGATCTCATTCATGAAACTGCTTCTGTCAACAATGTCTGTGATGTCCTGTGGTGCCCAGTCAGCACCCTGACCTAGCCACTTCTGAGAATAGACAGCGGCTCTACATTTTGTACCAGAGACAAAGCTAAGTTAAAAAAAAATATCATTTGATCTTTTGAACATACTTGACTTTTCATTAGCTTCTGAGATTGGAAGATTTGAGTAACAAAACCATCAATGTAGCCAGTAAGTCAACCGAGAGGGACATACCAGAGCCAACTTCTGGCCTTATTCTGTAGACGATGATGCCTTTGAAAGAATCCACTTGGATGGATGGCAAAACTCATTTCCCACCTTTTCTGGAATCTGTCCAGGAATCGCGGCACACTGTCACAATGGTTTGAGCCCCAGTTTGGAGGCCTGACAGAAGACGTCTGGTCAAAAATTCTCTTTCTCTTTTTTTGTGACTACCAGTCACAGTGTGACACTTAAACATGATCCATGTTCCTTTAGAGCCAAGGAAAAGAAACATCCCCCGTTGAATTTCCCCTAAGTTTTGTAGAACTAGAGCAGTGCATGTTTCTGTTGTAATTGTTTTTCTGTGAGTCAGACTCACAGGGTGGGTATCTGTGTGGTGGTGGGCCTTAGGGACTGGGAGCTCTGTACAGGTGGCACTGGCTTAGCTTGTAAAGGTGGGTTCACACAATTCTAGATGGATTGCATGACCCATGTGTGGCCTGCAGAAAGAAGGAAGGCCCAGGGATACAGGAAACACATCGAGTCCACAACTACAGTGATTCAATTTAACTTTTTTTTTTCAACTTTACCATAGTGCAAAAAAGCAATACACCTCCAGTGCAAACTGTACTTTGAATTTTGAACCAGGGAATCTTTGCCTGGATAGTGCTGTGTGGTAGGACACTCCCCCATGATGCTGGTTGGCATCAGTGAGTTTCAGCTCCTAGCTCCCCACAAGGTCATGAGGGGATGTACCCCATAGTCCCCAGCATGTGTGTTGCTGAGCCTTGACACCCACTACTTCAGGAAAGTTAAATGAATCTTCAGCTTATGACACGTCACTTAAGATGCAACCCCGTGGGAACTCAGAGAATATGTGGACTGTGGACATTACAGAGAGGGATCCTGTCTTTGTGGTTGGAGAGAGAAAAGCCACAGCTGGCATGGAGCCAGGCCTCATAGGATCTGAGAGGACAGCAGCCGAGGGCCTGAGTGGGCTCCGTGTCTGACTTCAGCTCACACGGATCCGTTTTCTTCAGGTTGGAAGTGATCCTGTCTCTCCCGCTCATATCACGTTTTTAAGCCCCGCCTCCAAGCAGGAAATGCTGGAGTGTTGTGTCTTCATGTTGTCATTGGAATGTCCAGATGGCATTTGTTAAACGTGTGTGTGTCTGTGTGGCCCAGCTCTCGATCCCTGGGAGTTCGGTCTGAGGGAGAACTGCTGTCAGCCACAGTGGTGTTTATTAAGCCAGCCTCACCTAGGAAGGTCATTCTGTGTGGCAGCCTCCGAGGTCTCACCGAAATCTTCTGGAGAGCTTTTTCCCACAGGAGAACAGGGCAAAGGATGTTGGGCAGGGTATCTGAAGGACCGAATTGCCTTCCTTTTAAAAAGAAAAAAAAGTGTTTGCCAAAACCACAAATTAATTATATGTATCAAGGAGTTTCTTACGGCATTTTCACCCATGTCTAAAATGTATTTTGATTTTATTTACTCCTCATTACTCTGTCTTGTCCTCTGCCAATCTTGTTGATCCTCTCCCTTTTCCCACTTCCCTTCCTTCCTTCCTTCCTTCCTTCCTTCCTTCCTTCCTTCCTTCCTTCCTTCCTCCTTCCTCCTTCCTTCCCTCCTTCCCTCCTTTCCTCCTTTCCCTCCCTCCCTCCCTCCTTCCCTCCCTCCCTCCCTCCCTCCCTCTCTCCCTCTCTCCTTTTTTAACTGGCACAACTAGTTTATTGGAGTTGCTTACAGGAGCTTTGGCAGAGGCGACACTGGAGAACTGTCTCCCTCTCCCATCAACTGACAGTTGCCTGTACATCTTTATGGATGGGTGGGGCCTCATGCATAAAGGATGTGCTCTCCCTGCTCCTTGGCAGGATGTTGCTGGGTCCTATCTTGTGTGGGTGACCACAGCTGCATGAGTTCCAGAGTGCACCAGCCCATGTCATGCCCAGAAAACAGTGTTCCTTAACAGTCTACTCCTTCTTCTGGCTCTTTGGTTTCTTTTCTCAACTCCCTTCTACAATGTCCCCTGATCTTTGACAGGGTCGGTGATCTAGATATTTATGGCCGGGCACTCAGTCATCATTGATTCTCAGTTACAAGTCTCTGCAGTCACCACCGACCACGGCAGAAAGCAGCTTCTCCGACAAAGGCTGACGGCGGCACTGGCCTATGGGCACAAACAATTATTTAGAAGGTCATGTCATCAGTCCATCACATCCATCTGGCAAAACAACCGCAGTAGCTCCCCTACTAGGCTGTGATGGCCACAGGCTTCAGCTTTGGACTGGGTTAACAGTACCACACATACATTTGCTTTTGTGGAGCAGGCCTCAAGCCCAACCAGAAAGTGGCTAGCTACTCCCGTAACAGACTTGCCACTATTGGACTGATGGGCACATCTTGTCTGGTGGGTTGTTGGTGGTGCATGCATAGTCCACTGCCGAGTAAGTAGTGACAATCCTCCCTATTCGGTCTGCACTCAGAAATAGCTGAACTGCCTCTTTTTTAAAAGTAGATTTGTGTGTGTGTGTGCGTGTGCATGTGCGTGTGTGTCTGTGTCTGTGTATGTGTGTGCGCCTGTGCACTCACACACGAGCCACGTGTGTGTGTGTGCCTAGGGATGCCAGAAGAGGGTATCAGATATTTTGGAGCTGGAGTTATAGGCAGTTGTGAGCCTCTGAACTGCTAGGAACTGAACTTGGGCCCTTTGGAAGAACAGGGAAACTCTTAATGGCGGAGCCATCTCTCAGCCCTAGTAAGTGGCCTTCTCTAGGGTGGAATCAGGTAGGTTACTGGGATGTGTTAGCATCCAGATTCTTGAAGTTCTAGGCTTTAGATTGTAGAACTGGGGACATGGGATAGTCTCTGTGGTCCTGCTGTTGGATTTCCTAAAGTCTTTCTGGTATTTGGTGTAGAGGGGGAGATAAGCACAGTGAATTGAGTTGGAGAGCGTGAAGTATGGAATGTCTTCAGGGTCCGTGACACGGGAAGGTTATAAAAGCAGGAGAGAGGAAGTTTGAAAACTGCGTGTTACACATTCCATTGAAGATCCTAGGTTAAGTGTTCCCCAGATAAACCCTATTCCTGTGTTCTTGTACCAACCATTTGCTAGCGACGACTGGCCATTATGCAGTTAGTTTTAAGAGGTAATTTATGATAATATCAAAAATACTGACTTTACTGGGTGTGGTGGTACATGTCGCTCACCCTAGCACTTGAGAGTCTGATTCTGAGGCAAAAAGATCAGGAGCTCAAAACAGTCTGTGCTACATTTGGAATTCAAGGCCAGCCTGAACTTCGTCCCATCACAGGGAACAACTGTTGTTTAACACACGGTGGCATAGATGAAGGAAGGACGTTGCCCAGACAACCCCCATCTCCTTTCCATCATTATCAACACTCTTCCCTATTTGTTTTAGCTATATAAATAGACATGCATTAGTATGGTTTTGATGAACTGTTTTAAAGCAAATTACAGATCCACAACATAACCGTGTGTCCAAAATAAGGAAGCAGCGTTATTTAGACACAGTACCATTATCATTCCCCACAAAATGAATGCTGGTCCCTAAACGTTATTTCATACTTGTTCATAGTGGAAGTTACCGACGTTGGCCTCCTTTAGTATCTTGAAATGATTTTAACTTAGAATCCAGGCAGAGGACCGTGTGTCTCATTGCCCTTGCTCGTCAGTACTCTCGAGTCTCTGTAGCTTGCAACTACAGTAGTGAGACCCAGGACTCCGGGGCATGGGAAGGTTGAGGCGGTTTCCCTGTACATCCGTATCTATTTCCAATGCAATTTCCAATAAAAACGGTACGGATTTCAATTAAGTAAGTGGATGAAGTCCGAATGAATCCCGACTTTTCCTCTGTGAGGGTGAGGACTGCAACTGGTTTTGAAATCTCAAGCGATCACATTTCCCAACTCGGCAAATGCTTCCTTATTTTAGATAACTCTAAGCTAGACTCAGCAATCAGCATACAATGACATATTGTTTTCCGTTGTGCCCGAGTCTCCTGGGTCTCAGCTTCCCAGATATGAAACCACATCCTGAGTAGCACAGAGTAGACAGCACAGAAATGGTCTGTGGCTTCATTCGCAACTGCAAGCCTTATGGCCTGGGTTTCAGTCCTTAGGTAGAATTTCACAGTGAGTTTCACAATTTTCCTTTAAGGCCAAAAAAATAGAAAAAGAGGACTGTGAGTGGAATCATAGTTGGGATCCACAAAATCTGGATGAGCCTTACCTGTAAGTAGGAAGAGAGTGAAGAGCCAACTTCAGGGCTCTGCTTTTAACCGGGAGAGTCCTGGGGATGCCGTGGGCCGCTTGGGCTTCCTCCCATCTTAGCTCTTCCTGGACCACAGACGCCTGAGGTCAAACAAGTATCTGGAACTGATGCAGGAGTAAGAAATGCCCACCAGCTGGGGCTGCACCTTCTCTAGCTCAAATTGTATAAAGCAGCACCCACTGGAACCCCAGAAGAAGAGCTGCACACTTAGGGATGTTTCCCCGTGAATGTGTTACCTCAGGCTTTGGTTGCGTTTGGAAGGGCCGCACCCCGAGGAGCATTTCTGTCTCTCTCACCTGCAGTTGTGTGGTGAACTCTTCCTTAGTTTATCCCCGTGGAGTCTTGTTGCAGAACTCAGCTCCCCTGCGCCTCTGCTCTGAACAGAGCACTCTTTCCTGCTTCCACGTGCTCCTGTTGACCCACTTGGAAAAGGTTCAGCACAGCACCTGGTTACTTCCTCTCCATCCTTAATTTGGTTTGTCTTTTATTATTCCAACTGAGAAGATTCTCATATTCTCCTTCTCTTCCCAGGGAGCCCGAGAAAAAGAATACTTGTACATTGTAACTGTACCGAGAAAAAGAATACTTGTACATTGTAACTGTACCGAGAAAAAGAATACTTGTACATTGTAACTGTACGTGAAGGTTTTTCTGTTGCGGTTTTCTGTGTTCAGCCGAGAGGGGAATTACTAAAACTTGCCAGTGTTGTCCTTTAGTCTTTTTCACACTCTTAAATAAAGATGTTGCCGTGTTGAATGGGAACGTCCAAACATACAACTTTTTTTTTTTTGGCATGTGTATATTTAGCATTTAAACATTTTATTTCTGGTAGCACAAGTCATCACAGAGTACTTGAAAATTCTAGAACAGGAGAAGGAACCCAGAGACAATTACATTAACATTAACATTTTTTGAATCTATGCGATGCCATCTTAGACCACAGGGCTTGCTCTGCAGCATTAGTATCTCCTGGGAGGTTGTTAGAAATTCGATCTGGGACTCCACGGTGGACACGCTGAATCCCAGCTTGACTGGAACATGCTTCCTTGTGCACTATAATTTGGAGGTGTGGTTCTAGAATGCATCACCCAGGGAAGCAGGTGAATAGACTCCCCAGTAGCCAAATCCTGGGCTTAGGTCTTCACGTTTTCTGTCACTCTTTTCTTGAGATCATCCTCAGTATGTGATAAAGATAAAAATGAAATCATTAAAACAAACCCACAAAGAGGCAGAACTTGAGAGACAAACTTGACCGTCTCACGTGTAATCAGTCAGTAAACATTCTGAAGTGCCGACTACGTGCCTCGAAGCCAGGGGCAGCCGTTCAGCATATATTATAGTTGAAGTCTGGGAAGGGCAGGGAGGAGAGGATTGGCTGTGCAGGGCTGAAGGGCAGAGAGAAAGATGGTTCTGGGTGGCATCTCAAAGCAGAAATCAATGAGCATGAATTATGGGTGCCGCGAGGTTCTGAGAGAGGCACAAAGATGGATAAGGTGCATCCCTTTTTTTTTTTAAAGACCTTGTGCAGAGTGAAGGGACAGAAGACGATAATAAAGTATAAATAATACAACACATGTTGGCGTTAGGACAGAGCCAGAAGATCAGGGGCTGAATATCAGCCCCATAACTCTATGTCCTTGGACAAGCTTATTTCCGAGTTACTGACTGATCATCTCTCTCTTCTGGAATAGGTAGAAAATAATAACAATTCTTTTACAGAATTATGATGCTTTTCTTTCTAAAGCGAGACCGCACAGCAAAGCATTTAGATTTTTAGGGACTATGCAGTCACTGCCGTGTGGCAAAGGCCTTCCAGGACTGCCAGACAGGAGGATACTGAGGAAGATGAAATAGTGTGAGATATTCGAGGCCGTGTAGCCTGGGTAGAAAGGAAGTGGAGGAAATGGGCCTGTGGGAAGAGAAGGAAGAGAATGTTGAAATGTTGACATCAGATAGGAAAGGAGGAAACAGGCATCGTGTCTCATGGGGTAAATCCTGTTTCAGGTATGCCAAGTTCAAAATAACTAATAAATAGTTTTAAAACCATTTAATAAATAACTATAAACTGTGGAACCTGGATGCTCGTTGGCTTACATGAGGTGTTTCATGGGTGCTTGCCGTTTTTCCACACTCACCCAAGGGTTGGCACAGAGTGATGTTGTCTGCCTTCCCTGGCCAGGTGTATCGGGTCAGCGTGGGACAGGACCCTTTGGAGGGCCCGTTGGAAGGATCTGTTTATGTACAGGGTTGATTACCAGAAAGAGAGGAGAGGGCAGAATTTTTAAGATCTAGAGTTTTGCCTCCTCTTCAGCATATGTACAGTTGAGCTGAGTTATTCCATGCCTGGTTTTCACTGCTGCTTTTCCTTGGATTTCTTTTCTTCTTTTTTCTTTCTTCTTTTCTTTCTTTTTTCTTTCCTTCCTTCCTTCCTTCCTTCCTTCCTTCCTTCCTTCCTTCCTTCCTTCCTTCCTTCTTTCTTTCCTTCCTTCCTTCCTTCCTTCCTTCCTTCCTTCCTTCCTTCCTTCCTTCCTTCCTTCCTTCTTTCCTTCTTTCTTTCTGCCCCCCCCCCCCCCACACACACACCAAGACAGGGTTTCTCTGTGTAGTTTTGGTGCCTGTCCTGGAACTCACTCTGTAGTCCAGGCTGGCCTCGAACTCACAGAGATCCGTCTGCCTCTGCCTCCTGAGTGCTGGGAGTAAAGGCGTGCGCCACCACCGCCGAGCGGGGTTTGTTTTTTTTTTTCTTTCACAAGGTTCTTCAACAATTGCTTTGGAACAGAGTTGAGATTAAAAAAGAAAGAAAGAAAGGAACAACTGCTCTAACACTAGAGAAGTTACATTTCTATTCTTGTCAGTTTCCTTTCTCCATGACCTCCATTATAATCTTCCTTTATGCAGGGTGGGTTTAGAGTACAAGTTACCATGGTTACTGGCTTTATAGGTCACAGATAACCTGCCACATAAGATGTTAACATTTTGCCAAATTTACTTTATCTCTATTTTCTTCCCATTTTTTTTTTTCTTTTTCGAGACAGGGTTTCTCTGTGTAGCTTTGCGCCTTTCCTGGAACTCACTTGGTAGTCCAGGCTGGCCTCGAACTCATAGAGATCCGCCTGGCTCTGCCTCCCAAGTGCTGGGATTAAAGGCGTGCGCCACCACTGCCCAGCCCCCATTTTTTTTTTAGTGTCTCTGCTGTCTGTAGACATCTCTTTCTCTTCATACATACTCAGAATGTCAGAAACAGATTCTTCAAAATTGAGTTAGTTGTAGAGGTCATGACCCTCTACCCTTCAAAACGTCAATATGTATCACCCAAGCAGGAGGATATTCTCCCAAGTGACTCATAATGCCATCATAACTACTAACAGATAATATCTGGATACATATTAAAATCTCTCTAAGTATTTAGTATTTTTAAACACTTATCCAAATCCAAAACAGTCATGATCATTATTGCTGTGTCTCTTTAGTTTCCTTTACTCTAGAACAGTCACCCTAACTTTGTTTAGTTTAGAAGGTACCAGAACACTGATTCGGTAGAATGGGTCATAGTCTGAGTGTCTCACTGTTGCCTTATGATTTCAGATAGATGAACACGTTTGGTGCAGTGTTTATCTTCTGAATGATTATGGCAAGCATCACTTGGATGAGGTGATCTTCCAGAGGTCTGCATTGTAGGGACACATTTCCCCTGGGAAAGTGATGGGGAACATGTGGGGTGGGACTCTGGATTGTGTGAGCACTGTGTTCTGCAGACGTCTTTCTCTAGTAGTCTAAGCATTTATTTATGGTCTTTGGTTGAATCAGTGGACGCCTTGGTGGTGAGGTGGGATTTTGTGGGTGTTGATGTTTTATATAATTCATCAGTGTTGTGTGTCTGTGTGGGTGTGTCTGTGTGTGTGTGTGTATGTGTGTGTGTGTGTGTGTGTCTGTGTGTGTGTGTATGTGTGTGTGTGTCTGTGTGTGTGTGTGTATGTGTGTGTGTGTCTGTGTGTGTGTGTGTGTGTGTATGTGTGTGTGTGTCTGTGTGTGTGTGTGTGTGTATGTGTGTGTGTGTCTGTGTGTCTGTGTGTGTGTGTGTGTGTGTGACAGAGAACAATTTTATGGAGTCACTTTTCTCCTTCCACCCTTATGTAGTTTCTGGGAGTTGAACTCAGATAATCAGGTTGTCAGTACCTTTACCTGCTGAACCATCTTGCTGCTCCAATATTACTCTTTTCTATTGTTCAAGCTGTCCCACATACAGCCAGTAGATGCCCCTTCCAACCAGCTCCGACCATCTTGCTGCTCCAATATTACTCTTTTCTATTGTTCAAGCTGTCCCACATACAGCCAGTAGATGCCCCTTCCAACCAGCTCCGACATGCTTTCGTCACATCTGCACAACGTTGGAGCGCCCTTCTGCTTTCTGGCAGAATGAGATGTTCTAGACTTACTTTGTGCTTTTGGCCCTCACTTGGACCCAGCTATTTTTTTTCCCCAGTGAGCTAAATTGTTTAAATCAAGATCTGTCCCCACCACCCCCAGGAAAGCCAGGACAAGGTCATTAATGATTTGTTTAGGTCCTCTCCGTCTCCCTCTGGAATTGGGAGTTTAGATTCTGGTAGGAAAAGATGAAGGAGAAGGCCCCGCAGAGCAGAGGCTTCAGACTTGGACCAGAGGCGGCAGAAGGATGCTTGAAGAACTATGGGCAGTGCCAAAGACCAATTGAGAGCATGTTGGAATTCTGCCCAGGATGTGACTAGAGACCCCGAGGAGATGCTTTCTTCTTGTTTTCCAGAAAGACTGAAAATTGCTTGCCTTTAAAATATATATCTCAAATAGCAGCAAGAAGATGTTTCCTCTGAGCTTCTCACAGGATGGGTCTAAAAGCCATGTGGGACGTTTAGTTTCTATACCAAGAGTTCTGTATTTTCAGTGGGTGTCAGGTCTGCAGAGATGAGTGCATCTTTCAGTGTCTCCTCTTTAAAAAAATAAAAATTTACAGCTTTTATTTTGAATCTGCAAGGTAAGATTGAGTCTGTGGATTTGCTTGCTGATGATAGTGTTTAATTATTAGCCACCAAAGGTACATATGTGCAGTATTTTAGACAGTAACTTTTGAAATATTAAGGCCAAGAACTTCACAATTATTTCTCAAAACAATCAGCATGCATTTGTTGTGATAAAGTCTCTGGGGAAAATCTTGACTTTGGACTGACTGATTTTTTCTGGAACTCAAAACTTCCTCTAAAATTTCTTTTAAAAAAAGTAGTAGCATAAACAAAATGTATGCTTCTATTTTTTTAGCATAAACTAAACATGAAGTCAGTAATTTCACAGGGGAACCATTGAAAATACTTTTATAAACAAAAGTAAGTCTGAAATATGAGGGTTTTGTTTTTGTTTTTATCTATGTTAGCATCTTGGGAAGTTATTAGACAAAGGATACTTGCTATATACTTTGTGTAGCCAGGACATGATTATTAATTGCTTATGCATCTGTTCAAATGCTCTGTAAGTTTGTAACACCCCCAAACATAATCAGCTCTGAAGATGTTTTTAAAAATTTCCTTTGACAGTTTTGTGCCTGTGCTTTGATTCTGTTCTCTCCCAGTGGCTTTCCTCCCCCTCCCCCCCCCCCCCATCTGCTCCCTCTGGACCGTCTTCCTCCCAAGTCCCTCTTCCACTATGCTGCCTTTTTCAGTTAATGACCCACTCAAGCGTGATCAGGGCTGCTAGCAATGACCGTGGGTGTAAGCTTGGTAACTGGAGCACGGGCAACTTACTGGTAGCTACATTACTGAAGATAAATGATTCCCCCGCCCCGCCCCGCTTTCTCCAGTAGCTTCTCAGCCAGGGGTGGGACCTCGGGAGCCTCTCCCCATCCGTGCTGGAATTTTGACTGCCTTAATCTGTGCAGGTGACCGTAATCACTGTGAGTTCCTGGGTGCGATGGCCGTGTTGTGCCCTTTGCACGCCTCCCTTGTCCCTCTCCCCAGCCCGTTCATTTTTCTCTTTACACATGAAGGCGTTCCCTGAGCCTTGGGGCATGGTGTGGTTACTAATTTTTACTTCCCTGAGGATGAAGAGTCACTGTGAAGTAACTGTCTGGTACCAAGCAGTTCTTGCAGGGACAGGGGAAGAGATGCCCCAAGCACAGATGAGGGAACTCAGCCGAGGTGTGGCAAATGGCCCCCAACTGACCGTTAAATTCACTGCCTCTTCAATACCCACTTTCTTAGGTGAGATCATTGTGTGAGATTAAGTTTACACACTCCGGACTAAAAAGTCAGTGTTCGGTGCATATGGATTATTTTGGTATTCTCAAGTGTGGTGGCATGCCCTTGTCATCCGGCATCTGAGGAACTGAAGTAAGAGGGTCTTGAGTCAAGGTGAGACTGTTTCAAAGATGTTTTAAAATTCTTGTTGAGAAAAGTTCAATATAGCCAAGCTCCTGCGAAGGTTATAATGACTGACCCCTCTTTTCTTTCTTCTAGCTCCCCGAGTTCGGCTTGCCCTCCTCCTCCTTTGATTGTCTAATCTTGCTCTCATTTGAAGGGACTCCACCCAGAACACAATGTCTTTATTCAGGACGACATTTCGGGCGCTCACACAGCTTGGATATAGTAATATAGTAATACACAAGCTGAAAAAGAATCTTTCATCTGGACTTTCCTAAGTCCCGACTGTCGTAGCCAGTAAAAGCAGATTATGTTTTGGCTTGTGTGGTTGCTTTATGTACTTTAAACACCCGTGTTGGGACTATATTTGACCTTGACTGTGAAGTAGAAAATGCTTGAAGGGGTTTGGCCTCCCAGCTGGGCCCCTTACTCGGCTTTCGATGACAAGGAAGCTCTCTGTGTCCTTGTTCTTGGCCTGGCTCAGGGGTGACATTAAAAGGGGTGTGAAAGGAGAATTTCCCCCACCCCATGCAAATTGAAGAAAATAAAAGCCATCTTGTTTTAGCTCTGCTCTTGGAAGCCAGCAGGTTTTCAGATGTGATTTTTTTTTTTTCCTTCTGATTTTTTTCCTAGGTTTAAACACTTTTGAGCAACACAGGGACTGTTTTTGACTGACTTTTTGTTGCTCATTTTTCCTTAAGATATTTCCCCACTTTAGTAGACGTTTTACACATTTAAAAAAAAACCTCACCTATTCTTTGTGTGTGTGTTTAAAATTTTAACTTGTTTAAAATATTACTTGAAAACCTCTTTGTACATATCCTTTGTGTGTGTTGAAAAGTTTTAAAGAAAATTCATTATTTAAAAAGAAGTCTGCATTGGGCGGGCAGTGGTAGTGCACGCCTTTAATTCCAGCACTTGGGAGGCACAGCCAGGTGGATCTCTGTGAGTTCGAGGACAGCCTGGGCTACAGAGTGAGATCCAGGACAGGCACCAAAACTACAAGGAAACCCTATCTCGAAAAACAAAATAAAAAAAAAAGTCTGTATTGATATTTAAGGAATGAAAACTTAGCCTTTTTGGTTTTCTTTTCTGGCACTTAGAGTGGCGCGTTCCAGCCAGCTGGAGCCTGTAATGCCATTGTCCTATTGGTCTGTTCAAAACTGTGCTTTTTGACACCTCATCTGTCCTAACATTATTAGGGAACTTCTCTAAAGTAAATTTTACCACATCACTGACCCTGAAGTGTTCTTAGTTGCTATGAACATGGGAAATTGAAATCCTTTAAAAAATTGTACGACAATACCTTGTTGTTCTCTTAAATATAACGATGAAAGATGTGAATCATAATCTAATGTCTGCGCATAGGTCACATGTCTTCATATATGTAGTTGGCGTTGCTCCCATACATTCTATGTGGCTCTAAAAAACACATATCGTGAAAAACCCACAGCACTTGTGGGGTTTGGGTCCAGGGCATAGAAAATTATATCGACTATTTTAAGCAAGTGAGTAAGAAATAAACAATACGGTGAGCATGTGTGCTCGGCATGTTGTATCGCCTGCCGTTTGTAGTGAGCTTGTGCCTTGAAGTGTTGCAGCTTGCGGATTATTGTAAAGTAAGGGGCACCGGGCTACCTGAAATTACATACAGGGTTGGGACACCAGGTGCGGCTCAGCACATGTGGCAAACATTGGTGGCTGGTCGGTGCCTGAGGTCTGGGCTGTACATGGTCTAAATGTCCATATGGAACTGGTGTCAGCCTGGGTGCAGTCTTTTGTGATGACCTAGTGTTTCCAACAGGGAAGCCATGCACAAACAGGCCATGCTCAGAGAGTTCTCTTGCCACATCCGTGGATGCTGCAGCAAACACCAGCATACCATGTGGTGAGACACGATGTCCCGGGGACGGCTGGCATGTGCAGTCCACCTGTACCCATCTTGGTGGAATTGCTGTGCTAAAAGCATGTAGAGAACACTCTGGCCTAAGAATCAACAATACATAAATGTTGGCTATAATGGTGATGGTAATAAAAATGATGCCGATGTTGGTGTTTATGGAATCAGCTGCTGTTTGCTTACTGCTGCTTACTGTAGTGGCATTTCTTATCTTTCTGGTCCACTGATGTCTCAGGGTGTTGTGGCTTATGCATGTTTTAGTTCATCCAGTGCAAGGCGTGAATGGGAGCGCCTGAGAAGCGCACAGCCTTTAGGTTGTAGGTTCCTCGTGGCTTCTGCCGTGTCTACTGATAGTGTACTAATGGATTATTACCGATGTGTCTCCTTGGACAGTTGCTGGGGAACTAACTTATGTGCGAAGTGAGTCTGAATGTTTTCACTTATTTAATGTGTGTATGTATATGTGTGCAGATGTGCCGTGGCATACAACACATGAGGTCAGAGGGCAAGTTGTGGAGGTTGTGTCTCGTCTCCACGTGCATCCTGGGGAATGACCTCAGGTGGTTGGTCGGTCAGGCATGGTGTCGAGTGTCCCTACCCACTGAGCGATCTCACTGGCTCTAAGTGAGGTTATCAATCGTGCAGAATTGTTGTGTTTCCTGTTTTCATGGAAGACATTCAGGACCGTCATTTTCACACCTGTAGAGGTAAACGGCGCATCATCGCCCGCATCCAAAGAATGTTAGGAGGCGTTCATCGTTTTCTGTGGGTTGTTGCTGTTCACTGCTGTTGACAACCATCTGTGTTCACGAGACACTCGTGTTGGAAGGGGGTTGCTGGCAGGTGTGATTTCAGATGACCTTCCCTCCCATCCCAAACACAGTATGGCTAGACGTGCAGATCCCCAGAAGGACATGTGTTAGCGTGATCAGTTGCCAAGAAGCCTTGAGAGTTCCTGCTTAAGGAATGTTAATAAGATGACAGATCAGAATGCCATCTAGATGTCGACAGCCTTGTTAGTATATTGTGAACAGAATTAGCTTGCACATCTCACGGTGTAGGAATCTCAATGAAATGATGGTTTTAATTATGCAGGGACACTCCGAAAAGCAACAGGGCATTTTGATTTTTAATTTCTAACCTGACTTTGAATTTAAAATTTTTGCCACGACACAGTTTCTAGATATATTTGGACTGCCTGACCTTTTTGGGTGATTGCTATTAATTAACAGACTTTGTGGGAAGGCAGAGCTGGCCTTCTGAGTTTTGTACCAGAGCTCCGGAAAAAGCAAAGTCATTTTTAATGTGCCTTTTTAAGGTCTGTGCTACTTCTCTCAAAAAGATTACAGCGGGTCTTTTCTGTTTTAATTCACAGCATAGGTACATTTCATTGGCTTTTATGGACTTTTTAGTTTGGAGGGGACTCAGAGCCTTCTTTACAGATTAAAACCTGGACTTTCTGCATTGTTTAGTTTTCTTTTGTGTTTTGTAGACATGCATGCACGCATACACAGAATGCATGGGTATGTAATGCATATGTGTGCTACTGCAGGTATGTACAGATCAGAGGACAGTTTCTGGGCATTGGTTCTCTTCATCTCTTTGACTGTGTGATCCAGGAATTGAACTCAGATCCTCAGGTTTGCCCGGCAATGGCTTTTACTAGCTGAGTCAGATGATACCTGTGTGGATGCTTTTGCTCACAACTACCTGTAATTTCAGGGGTTCCAGCTTCTCCTGTGGTTTCTGCAGACACTAGCACACAGAACATACACATAATGAAAAAAAATCTAAAAGAAAAAAAAAATAGAAACATTGCCGGGCAGTGGTGACGCACGCCTTTAATCCCGTCACTCAGGAGGCAGAGGCAGGCGGATCTCTGTGAGTTCCAGGCCAGCCTGGTCTACAGAGTGAGTTCCAGGACAGCCAGAATTATTACACAGAGAAACTTTGTCTTGTAAAACAAAAAAGCCAAAAAACCCAGCCAAATAAACAAAAAATAGCAACATCAAACTTCACATATTTTATTATGTTTACTACAGATTTAATTATTATTGTGTGTTGTTTTAAGTAATGATAAGTTAAGACTCTTAGTTATGAGGCTTATTTAAATATTTGTATTAACATATATCCACATATATGTGCACACATACTGTATATACATATAGATGTAATTTCTAGTTCTAATTCTTTTCAAATTTCTAAATACAAATCCATCAAGAAACAAGAAATTTGAAATTTTTCATCAAAACCAGTTTTTTTGTTGTTATGATGAAATGTTCACAGTAGTGAAATATTGTTGGTGGAAATACAAATATATAGGCATTTATTTAGTTGAATATTATCTTACAATTGCATATTAATTTTAAAGGAAACCCTTAGTGTTGTATTTTTATTCTATCTCGGAAGAATATTGGACAGAGGATTGTGTTGGAAGGCACCAATCCATCTGCAGAAATGGAATGAAAAGACAAAAGGTTGATTTTCTGGGTGTTAGGATCCAGGCCTTTGCAGTGGTGTTTTGTCAGAAGAGACTGTCCCCAGAAAGCGAGCTACTTACACCATCTCCCAAAGAACTTAGCATTTCTTTACAATCTACTACGGTCTCTTGTGAAATAATTTTCCTTCCCTTATTCCAAAATACTCCCCTTTGGGACGCATCGTGGCATTGTTGTGAAAGTTCTATTTCCATTTTGTAGAGGCAAGGCGTCCGTGGACTTTGGTGCACAGTGGCAAGCTGAAGACATCTCTTGTGTTACTGGAGGGACTGTAGAAAGATTTCTGATTAGTCCTAAGCTTGGTGACATGAAGGAATGTGTGAGTGCGTGGCAGCGTGTTCACAGTTACTCTTAGATTAAAAACCAAGTCAGCAGACCAAAGTCACAGTGACAAAGAAGGCTTCAGTCCAGAAAGGTCCTAAAGCAAGGCCTGGAACTGCTTCCAGAGAGGTTGACGTGAAGGGAGCAGGGTGGGCTGGGAGAGGGGAGCTGCTCATTTTGAACTTTAGTAACGTCGTGAGCATCTTCTTGACACTACTTTGAAAACTATAAATATAAAGATAACCTATAATAAACTATAATCTATAAAGATAATTAAGTGTATGGCTGGCTTCCTTTGGAGGAAATTGAATAGCCTAAACAAATCTCATACTAAAAACAAACAAAAACAAACAAAATAAAAAACCTTCTAGCTACGGTGTGGGGTGTGGTGGTGGCGCACACCTTTAATCCCAGCCCTTGGGAGGCAGAGGCAGGCAGATCTCTGAGTTTGAGGTCAGCCTGGTCTACAGAGTGAGTCCCAGGACAGCCCAGGCTACACAGAGAAACCCTGTCTTGAAAAACCAACCATCACCACCAACAAAAAAAACCCTCTTCTTTTATATTAAGCATTTCTTAATCACATGTGTTTTATTTCTGAAGGATTTTTAAAATTGCTTTTTATTATTGTGTATGGGGTGGGGTGAGAGGTGCACGTGCCTTGGGAAACATGTGGAGGTCAGAAGACAGTTTCTGAGAGTTGGTTTCCCCTCCGACTGTGTGCATCTCAGGGATCAAACACAGGTCACTAGACTTGGCCACAGACATCTTTACCCACTAAGGCATCTTGCTGGCCCGTAGATCTGTTTTCAAAGTCTTCCTCCTTTAGCTGAATGTGGTGGCATGCCCATAATCACAACACTCCGTCAGAAACTGAGTCAAGCGGTCTGGGAGTGAGGTCAAGCCTGGACTGTGTAGAGCGGACCTGAGTCAAGGATACAAAAGAACAGCCAACCGAAATCAGAAAAAGGTCTTCTTCGTTTGGGTATTTGATTTAAGATTTGAGAAAGAGCCTGTCTTGGTGACAGATGGAGACATGCTCAAAAAGAAGCCATGGGCTCTATGAAAAGAAGTGGAAACCATGTTGTTGGGTCATCCTATTCCATACATTTCTGTCTTTCTTTTTTTTTTTTTTTTTTTTTTTTTTTTGGTTTTTCAAGATAGGGTTTCTCTGTGTAGTTTTGGAGCCTGTCCTGGAACTCACTCTGTAGCCCAGGCTGGCCTCAAACTCCAGAGATCTGCCTGCCTCTGCCTCCCGAGTGCTGGGATTAAAGGCGTGTGCCACCACCGCCCAGCATCTATTTCGATTTTTATGTTAATAGTAATAGAAGAATGTGTGCTACACATGGTCTAGCAACCCTATTTTCCACGAAGCTACAGTTAGTGTCCATGTTAATGAACGTTGACTACAGCATTATTTTTAGTGACAGAGAAACAGTGGGATCTCAGCCTGTTTACTCCACCCTGTTCTTCAGAAAGAAACGTAGTTGTGGGAGATACTTGTTTCCTGAGAATAGGATTTGTATTCTAAAATCTCTGCAGTGTTTGCGATAACCAGACACCAGGAGGCTTGTGGGGATAAGTGTGCGATCAGAATGTGTCACCGTCTGGCACATACTGTGTCTATTGAGTACCTTCTGTGGTCCCGTCGTCATAAGAGGCTGGGTCATGTACTTTTGCTTGGTTTCCCTAAGCACTATTTCCGATCCTGTCAGAATTCTACCAGTGTATTCTCTCTGCAAACGCACCAGATATCTTAGATAAAGTGATGGCACCGAGGAAGCATTTGGGGGATGTTGGGCTCTAGTTTTCTTATGGAGCGGTTTGTAGTCGGCATTAAGTAGAGATATGAAGATTGTATAGACCTCACATGATTTCTCAAATTTTAATTAATTTGTAAGCAAATACTTGTTGACACACTATTACATGCCAGGTATTAAGTTCATTATTCAAAGATGGTTAAGGAATGAGTTCCAAATTCAGATGCCAAATAACATATATTTAGCATGTACCACCCGACAAGCAGCACACGGGATGCTCTTCAGTGAGACATTCAACTACAAATCAAGTGCTATTCATTGACTCATACCCTCTACGCTAAGCCCGGGATAGAACATCTCTGTTCTTTTAAACTCTTACCTCCCTTGATATTTTCTTAAGCATCTTGTGTCTGCTGCTACTGCTTGCTAAGTTAAATTAGCAACCTGGGGGAGGAGGGGTTAATTTAAACATTGAATTGATAAACCTGGTGCAATAAATTTGGAGCACACATCCATTTATGATTATATATAAAATATGGTCATAGTTTCCTCTAGTAGGGTTGATCTTAGTTTATGTGATTCAGGCTGTGGGAATAGGTCTGTGTACCTGGTTCCTTGGGATTTCAGGGGAAGATGAGCCTTACCCAGATGGGAACCCCTTTCACTTAAATACCTTTCAACAGGCCGTGGTCACTAGCTTCTAGTCCGGACTCTAACAGTGTGCTATGCCATGCCTACCCGGGATAATCTGTTTGCTGTTTCTCAGCCTAAGTTTGCACTGTCTTATAGCTACCCTTTCTGTCACCCCCAGCACAGCACACCGCAAGGCCCTGGTTAAGACTCGGCTTCCTGCTCGGAATTCCCTAAGAGCAGGAACTGATGGCTTTTTAGAGAATGGAAAATGCTGTGGTGCTCAGTGTTGTCTCTGGGCTTTGGAAAAAGAGGGTTTCCTTCATCTACCAAGGGAGTGGCCGTGAGCCCAGAAAGGAAAGTAGCCTCTGGGGAGAGCTGAGGTTGTCTGTGCTGCTCTCCTGGGAAGGGGGACTTTATCTAGCGTTCTGAGCTCAGGTGTTCTGGAAATAGAAGGCAAGGAACTTCTTATTCCCAGGAGTCACTGTGGGCCCACAGGAGAGAGACAGTGGCAGAGTGGGCTCAGAGACCATGGCTGTTCCTCCACCACAGAATCAACCAGGCTCAGAGACCATGGCTCTTCCTCCACTACAGAATCAACCGAACAGTAGCCCATGTCAAAGTTCATTTTTTTCCCCATGTATTTCAGTTTGCACAGACACCATATTTCTCCATTTTGAGAATTTTCTATGATAGATTATTGGACAAAGCAGCACCATTGGGTGGACTCACTGTAGAGCGGGTCTTATCTTACAGTTTGCAGCAGTTTAATTTTGCCCTTTTAAGGCAAAAAAAAAAACAAAAAAAAAAACAAAACAAAAAAACTTGTCCTCATCATTATTGACTGTGAAAAAAGCGAGTTCAACCACCCCGCCCCCAGCGCCCACCTAAAACTGGTGTGGTGGTGAAGGTCTTTCGCCCTGGGAGATTGGCAACAGGAGGAGCCCTGACCTCACTGGTCAGTCCAGCCAATCCATAAGCTCCAGATGCAGTTGAGACCCTGTCTCAAAAAATATGTGGGACGTGGTAGAGGAGGATCCTCAAAGTTGACTTTCATGATGCACAACATACACACACACACACACACACACACACACACGCACGCACGCACGCACACAGACAGACAAAGAAAGAACTGTCAACACTTGAGGACCATAAAAAACAATTTTAGATTACTTTCCTCCATTCTTTGATTCCTGCAAAAAAGCTCCAGTCGGCTGTGACTGGGTAATCCTTTAATGCTCCGATAAAGAAAATCAGATTGGATTGTGTACCTTTTCCCCCTCTTGTGAACTAATTGTTGTTTTCCTGCACTTAAAGGCAGATGTTCAAGTATTCCTTTGATGTTGAACAGCAGGCCAACTCCGGTTGTGTATTGTTAGCCCCTGATGCAGATCTGTTGCTTGAATGAACTTTGGCTCTGGCAAATTAGATTTTGGTAGTTATGTGTTTATCTGGAGCTGCAGAATAGAATGGCAGATGATTTCATCCATCAGGGTTTCCTGTGTGGCTCTTTACATAAGTTATTTTCAAATCTCACAAGTACCACGGAGCCTTGCAAACTGTGTCTTGTTTATTGATAAGAAAAGCCATGTGTAGAGTTTGGTTAGAAAACATTGCTAGTCAGTGTCTGGGGATTTGATCTGGGATTTTGACTGGCCTCTAAGAGTTATTATAATGGGGCTGCCTTTGCGTGTGCCGTTATATGTGCAGGGATTCCAAACTTTGATCCTGATTCCTGTATCCAAATGTTTTACCCTCTGGATCCCTTCCCCAGCTGGGGATGCTTTTAGAGATCCAGTATTAAGTGAGGGTAAAGATCTTGAGGAATAGGGGTGAAGAAAAAACTAGTTAGCCACAAGCCCCTCATTTATCATTTACTCAATGGGATATGTATTGAATGGGTGCTTGGTGCTAGGTGTTCCACAGGGTGCTGACAATGCCCTGCTAAGTAAGACTAAGTCAGTCCCTCACCTGATCTATGGGGAAAGAAGTCGCAGGAGAGAGGCCATGATGTAATGCTCCCCCAAAGGCTACAGTTTCTTGGTTCAGAGGATTTAGAATGTTGTTTACTATGTGGAAACAGTGACACCTTAACAACAATTTTCATTTTTCATCCTTTTGAGTCGGGTCATAAAATAAAGGGGGAAACCATGCGCTTGCTGTGGCTCCAGCTCCTCAGTGGAGGTGGAGGAAGCTTGTCTTTTGAGATATAAAATGTCCTGTAGACAAATACTTTTGGACAGTTACCTGGCGAGAACTGCATCTCGTCCAGCTCCGAGCTCCCCATTTTACTGGGGTAGCCGAGTCTACTGTCTGGTATATAGCTGGTACCTGCCAACTGGTTCTGTTGGCTCAGTGATGGGCAGTAAAATAAGAAAGTAGGAGGAAAGAAAGAAAAGTACAGTCCGGGAGGGGAGGAGGTCAGGCTGGACCAGGGAGAAGTTGAGGGCGGCAGCAAACAAGCCAGCAGATAAGCATGGATGGCACATGGCATGTGATGATGGGCTTTACACTTACAAACCATGCCCAGGGCGGGCAGAGCAGTGGCCCGCTGGGCCAGCTGGAAATGCCATTTGGCGTTTAGTACTGCAGAGGGGACTGCAGCTTTCCTTTATCTACCAGAATGGCTCTTCTGATTTTCTGCCGATGCAGGAGCCTCTCAGTTCCCCCAAATAGACAGCACGCTCTTTATTCTAGTCTCCCAGGTTTCTGCTTTGAAGGGTAGTGTGTGGTTTCTTCATGTGCTGGTGGACCATGAGGCCGTTTTCTGGTATGGTTCTAGCCATATTTGCTTTTCTGATATAAGTTCTGAATCCACTTTAGATGATAAGTTAAATGGCTCTTACTCATAAGGGTTGTGTCGTGTCCCATATCTTAAAATCTTTATGGCATTCAGACAATTAACACAATGTGAATGTATCCTCCGCACATTGACATCAGACTGGTGTCTGATATCATATAACAAGCGGGGAAAAAAAAGAAAAGGCACAGAGCTCAAAGAGTCAGATGTGGGGGAATCAGTTGTTTGGAAAAGGGTTGTAATTGCGGCTGGTTGCTGGCAGAGCCATCAAGAAAGGGCATGGAAAGGTTACCGGATGGTAGGTCACATGCAGGGACTCACCCTTCTAGAAAGCCCGATTGCAGGTTTTGATTTAGTTTCAGTGTTTCCACCAAAGATGATCTAATGCGGATGCATTTCAAAGTAGAACATTTAAACAATAGTTTTTTTTTTTTTTTTTTTTTAGAACAAAGGTTTTGTCAGGTTCAAAGAAATGGCTAGGGGGGAAAGTGGTTAAATTGAAAAATTCCTCCTAAATATTATGTTAAATTTTAGCTTTTGTTGGGATTTGTGTTGACATTTTAATTCAGTGAACTAGGTAGTGACTCCATGAGCTTTAATAGAATGTCTGTTGGGGTTTTTCCTCCGAGTAAGTAGGGTTGAATTGGCTTTATAGCTCACATCCATGGCTGTGAGCTTTTCGTGTTTAGGTAATGCTTGACAAAAGTTGCAATATAAGGACTAGAGAGATGAATGAGTGTTGTACGAGCAGTGGCTGCTCTTCCAGAGGACCCAGGTTCGATTCCCAGCACCCACATGGTGGCTTGCAACCTCTGCGATTCTAGTTCCAGGGGATCTGACACCTTCTTCTGACCTCTGTGGCACTATACTCTGTGGCACTATACTCTGTGGCACACTCGTATACATAAAACAAATCTTTTTCTTTTTTTAACATTGCAATATGAGATTTTTGTATTGGATTAAATGTGTGCTGTTGACCAGTGTTTTCCATCTTAATCTTTTACAAGACAGTGATGTATTTATCTTTAGGTCCTATACTTACTTGTCCCCTGAGGTGCTGTCTTTAAAGGGGGTTAGACTTCTAGAGTAGGGGTGTGGTGGTTTGAAAGAAAATGGCCCCCAAATGGAGTGGCACTACTAGGAGGCGTGGCCTTGTTGGAGGAAGTGTGTCGCTGTGGGGGCGGGCTTTGAGGTCTCTTTTCTCAAGCTTCCCTCAGTGTGACAGCCAGTCAACTCCCTGCTGCCCGTACTCTCGGCTCCAGCACAGCATCTGCCTGCACGCTGCCATCATCCCTGTCATGATGATAATGGACTGAAGCTCTGAAACTGTAAGCGAGCCAGCCCAATTAAATGTTTTCTTCATAAGAATTGGCATGGTCGTGATGTCTCTTCATAGCAATAGAAACCCTACCCATGACAAGGGGACAGGTTCTGGATAATCGAAAAGGCTGATCATCTTGAATTAAGTTTTCACTTAGCTCCTGGCTGCTAGGGAAAGGTGTGGGGCGTTTATCCAACCACCCCCACAGTTCCCCAGAGTTTTCTTGAGTGCGAGCAGCAGGAAATATTAGATAGAAGGATTTATTGCGGAGAATATCGCGGAGATAAACAGATAGAAAATAAAGGATAGCCTCGAGAGGGCCTGGAACCTATTCCAACGGGCCCCGACTCTCTCTGCCCCAGGGTTTTTATAGAGACGCCAAGGGGTGGAGCAAAAGACCTCCTCCCCCAGCACAGCCAAGTGCAGACCATCTCAGACACCTGCACTCAGGCCCGTGGTCTAATCATCCTCTATGTGGACCTGCTGGGTAAAGCCACGAGGAACCCGAGAACGGGCTCCCACAGAAAGGGTCTTTCCTTTTCTAGCCTGTACAAGGGAAACACTAAATATCTGCTGCTTGGTTTATTAATAGTGTGCTTCTTCATTTCTGAATCTGTGATAATATCACATGCAGTATTCTACCAAGCCCAGGATGGAGAGATATGTGATTGTTGGAAGAGTGAGACCCGGAATCACTAGCAGGAAGTCCCTAGTAATCTGAATGGATGCTGGCTGTCAACAATTCCGAATGGTCAGCATGGGACCCCCTCTCCACTGTCACCTTGAATTGTCAGGGTCTAGCATGCTGTCTAGCCTATGATTGTTTGCAGGGAAACCCATGGCATCTCCTGGTTAAGGGAATGCCCGTTTTCTGCGATGATTGGGAAAGGAAAACACCTTTGTATGCTGCAGAAAGGCCTGGCCTCTGTGCTTGACTTCAGTCCCAAAGGGTCTTCTTTCCGTTGGGGACCATGCTAACCATGTTGCCATGCTTTTCCATGTTCCATTCCAATCCCATCCTGGAAACAAGTCTTTAATTCCCCTCAGAAGATAGAAGTTACATTTCATGGCTGTTAAAATAAACTATGCGAGTCTAAAATTGCAGGCCTAGACTCATCCTTAGGTAGCCTTACAAGGTCCTGTACTTTCTGGACTCTGGGCTAGGCCACTAGGCCCTACCTGCAGAAGTGCCTGTAAACAGATGTAGGCTCTAGACAGAAAAGACATTAAAACCCTGAAGAGTAGGGAGAGGGCTTCCATCTTCCCTTTTGAAGTCTTTCCTTGCTGGCTCCCATTTCTCATCTGAGATCTGCCTCCTCCTTGGATGATTGACAGTAGGAACTCCATCTCTCACGTGGATCCCAGTGCCTTCTGTGTGGAGGAGATAGCAACAGCCAAAGCTGTCAACAGTCTAGTATGAATGTAGACGCTCCCCACATGTGACAGCTTCCTAGGATGGAGGTGAGTTGATTTAGTCATCTTGGACAGATACAGTGTTTTACAAGTCTTCAAGGAACTATTTTGCTGATGTTTCTGCCAGGAGGCAAAGGTGGTGCCCTCAGGCTGGTATTGAGGAAGGTGGGAAGCATAGGAAACTGGCTACCTTGTCCTGGTTTTGCCATCTGTTGACATGGCTGGTAGCTATACAATTTATAACAAGTAGGGAGTGTATATAGAGTTTGCAGTTTCTACAAGAAACATTGGGGTTTTGAATAGGGATTGGATTGAATTCACAAATCTTTTGGGTAGTACTGACATGTAGTCAATATTAGGTCCTCTAATCTATGAACATAGAATGCCTCTCCATTTATTTGGCTCTTCCTTAGTTCCTTTTGACCATGTAGTAATGGTGTTTAGAGTTCAGGCTTTCCCCTGTTTATATTCTTCTTCTTCTCCTCCTCCTCCTCCTCCCCCTCCCTCTCCCTCTTCTCCTCCTCATTATTGTTATTATATTGTTATTGTTGTTATTATTATTTGTGATTATATAGAAATACAACTGATTTTTGTATGTGTATTTTATATCCTGGAATTTTGCTGAATTCATTCATTCTAACTTTTGGGGGGGGGGTGCGTGTGCATGCATGCATGCATGTACATTTACACATGTGAGTGTGTGTAAATATTTAGGATTTTCTACGTGTAAAATAGTGTCATTTGCAAACAGAGCTAAGAGTATAACTTGAGTTGTTTGTCTTGCATGGTGACTTTGAGACAGGCAGTAATACGATCAAAGGCACAATTAGAATTTAATGTTGTTATTGTCTTCCTGAGCATAGAAGTGTTTCCAGTCACGTATCATCAAATATGAACTGTGAGCAATTCATATGTTTCCATTATGCTGAAATAGTTTTCCATCTATGCCACATTCATTGCACATTTTTATCATGAAAAAGTTGAATTTGTCGATTGCTTTTTCTGCATCAATCAAGATGATGTTTTTCTTTTTTCTGCTAATGTATGGTAGATTACATAATTCATATATATTAATTGATAATTCATATGTTGAACTATCTTTGTATTCCAGAAACTAATCTATCATAGACATGGTGTATAATCTTTAAAAAATACTATTGAACTTGGCCTACTATTTTCTTGAGGCTGTTTAATATTTATAGAGGGGCTGGCATACATACATACTTAGATATCTATATGTATATAAGAGATAATCCAGATAATGCTCTTCCTATAGAATAAATTTGGGAGTAGAAATGCTAATTAAAAGTGACTTCAGCCGGGCGGTGGTGGCGCACGCCTTTAATCCCAGCACTCGGGAGGCAGAGCCAGGCGGATCTCTGTGAGTTCGAGGCCAGCCTGGGCTACCAAGTGAGTCCCAGGAAAGGCGCAAAGCTACACAGAGAAACCCTGTCTCGAAAAACCAAAAAACAAAAAAAAAGTGACTTCAGTATTCCCTCTCACTCCAGTTAGAATAGCTGTCATCAGAAATCAAAACTAAACAAAGTAACATACGCTGGTGAGGATGCAGGGAAAGAGAAGTTTTTATTCACCGTTGGTGAGAGCCAATTGGTGTGGTGTAGACTTTAGAGGTCAATGTGGAGGTTCCGCAAAAAAAATTAAACCTAGAACTCACATATGACCCAGCTGTTCCACCCCGGGCATATAGTTAGACTGTATGTCCTTCCACTGAGATAGCTGAACATCTGTGGTTGGTATACTTGATAGTAAGGAAGCAGGACTACTGCAGAGTCCCATCAACAGATGAACGATGGAACGTATACACATTGGAATTTTACTAAGCCACAAAGAAAATTGAAATGGTGAAATTCACAGGACAATGGACGGATCTAGAAAGGGTGAGACTGAGAAAGACACCTGTTGCCCTCTCTCGTATGTGGATCTTCGATTTTTGTTTTTATGTATGATGGTGTGACTGTGGCTATTAGTCATGAAGCTAAAATGGGGACCACAAGTGAGGAAGAAGAGATTTGAGGAGGTGGGGTGGGGCACAGGCAACATGAAGGGAGAGAGGCAGCTACTCCGGGAGGGAGAGTACAAAGGGCATGGGGGGATGGTAGAGGATGATCGACAGAAGGTATATATGAGGAGGCCATATCGAAACCCATTACTTTATACACTAACTTTTTTAAAAAAATGAAAGCACACATGGGAACGGGGGAGATAGCCCAGTTGGGAAAGTAACTGCTGTGCACGCACGATGGCTGCAGTTTGGATTCTCTGACATCCATGCAAAGCCAGCTGTAGCAGCCTCTAGCATCTGTAACTGGAGGAGACCAGAGCGTTCCTGAAGCGGGTCAGCCAGTGTAGCCAAGCAGTTGTTGTGAGAGGCCTTGTCTCAACAAATCAGCCATCTAGGAAGACACCGACCAGCATTGACTTCTAGTCTTCGTATGCACACCCACACATACATGCACACACACACATACACACATGCACACACACACATATATGCACACACACACATACACACATGCACACACACACATATACACACATACAAACGCCACAGGAGTACAACATTAACTCTTTTGGACAACTGGGAAGTGAAACTCTCTAGTGACCATTAGCTGTTTCAAGGGGACTCACAGTACAGGGAATCTTTTGTAAAGATGGCCTGGCAGTTGATGGTATTTGAAGTAGGATTTACAGCCTCATCCCCAGTGATATCATCCCTCCTCCCCAGAATGATGTTTAGCCTGACTGCTGTGACTAAGAGACTGATTTCTTGGCAAGTCTTTCTGGAAGACAATGCAGTTGGATGTGTTCACCAAATTTCTCATTTATTCTGTAAACCGTCTTTACAGAGTGTGTATTGTCTAGCACAACCAATAAAAATGAGCTGTTCTTTGTCACAAAGGGCTTCCTCAGTTTCCAGAGACAAACGGTTACCACAGTGAGGCATTTTCTTTCTCTGTGTCTTCATTTCTATTAATGTTACTATGGCATTTGACTCTTTTATGAAGCCCTTTCGGTCACAGCAACAGTTTATTCTGAGATATCTGTCTTTACTTCTAGCTTGGTCTGCAAAATGTGTGTGGTTAGCCTAAGACATGTGCAGATAGATTGCCTGGGCTCAGCATCCCCAGACTTGGAACTGAAGATGCTGCTGTGCCCTGCGCTGATGGATGCTGTGGCCTTTCAGCAATGTTGATGGTCCATAGCTGAGCATAAACCTCTGGATGCCTGGGTTTGCATTTTCATGGTTATGTGTAGTTCTTGACTGCTCGTTCCAGACTGCCTCATTTCACAGAAAACTGAGTCTCAGCAGAAAAGTGAAGAAAATCACACCTCCTCCCCGACTGTTCCTCTGCCCCCCAACAACTGGACTCATGAATGTGAATCCCTGGCTGGCAGGGAACAGCGGCTACTCCCATTGGATGCCACCATTCAGAGTGCTTCTTGTCTAGTCGCTTAGAGAGTTAGAACTTGGCATGTGGCGGTTGACGGAGGAAAAGAAGGCAAAGCAGAGGAGAGCTGATGAAAACCACCCTTAACTTAGAGGACGGCAGAAACAAGTTTCATTTGTATGTTAAATATGACGTTTTCCCTTGGCCATCTGTTCTGCTCTGGAATTTGAAGAACCATAACCATTTCATCCTCTCCTTCAGAAGACCATTGCTGTTGTCTACCTGTGTCTTCTGGGCAGTACAGCAAGTCAGGCTTCTCACATAGAACCAGTGGGGCCTGGCTGAGGGAGTGAAGAAGAGAGGAAATAGATTGATATACCAGGTGGGCTCTGGATTGGAAGACTAGATGACCGACTTACAGCCATTATACATTCGGGTTAGTTCTCTGTAGAGTTGATACTGCTGAACACTGGATGTCGGTGTTTATAGTGACAGCCCTACATGAACCAGACAGCCAGGGCCAACCCTGGCCCTTCAGCCCTTGCTGCCCCTGGGCTGGGGGTGGCTGTTGCTCATGTCATGACAGATCCTTGCAGCTTCAGACATCCTCTTCGTATCTATCCATGGCTCTAAATTCCTGGTTGGTGTAAGGCTGAGTCAGGTGCTCACACCTTAGTCACTCAGGACTCTGGGAAGATGAGTATGTGGCCATTTTTATGTTGGAAAGGATGTCTCCTAGCAAAATTCACATAATGAGGACTTCCCTAATTACGAGATCGGAGTTCAAATGCTGTATATTCTCTCTCCTTTGCCTGTCAGATAGACCCATTGAAAGAAGCTACAGTTGGACTTGGTAGAAGAGGCGATAGGTTGAGGTGTTTATCCACCTGAAATGAGAGTGGGTGAACTTGTGACAGCCAAAATGGTTGCCTTTATTTTTAAATTACATCGATTGATTGTTGTCGATGTGTCTGTGTGGGTGCACACAGACTGTGGTGGATGTGTGGAGGTCAGAGGACAACTTGTAGGAGTCAGTTCTCTGTTACGTGGGTTTTGGAGACGGAACTGAGGTCATCAGACCTGGTGACAGGTGTCCTTGGCCACTGTGAACCGTCTTGCCAGGCCACCCAATTCCTCCTGGTGCAGTGGTGTCCAGGGGCCCTTTTTGCCTTTGCTCTCTGCTAACTGACGTAAACTACAGCTGTGGAGACTGGTTATCGTTGACTTCTCGCCGTGTTCCCCAACGTAATAAAATGAAATAAATGAAATTGACTTAGCAACTTGATTACCCAGAAGGAGCTAATTAAGATTTATCTGTTTCCTTTGTTTATAAACCAGACCTTGAACTTTCCGACCAGTTTGTCTTTTGTACTTGGGTGGTTTTATGCATTTCATTGATTGATTTCCACTCTATTAAAGATTGTGTGTGTGTGTGTGTGTGTGTGTGTGTGTGTGTGTGTGTGTGTGTGTGTGTTTTACATGTGTGGATGTGTACATGCCACTGGATGCACAGAAACCAGCACTGGACATCAAGTGTCCTTTTTCTCTCTGCTGTATTGCCCTTGAGTCTGGGTCTCTCACTGAACCTGGACTTGTAGTTTATCAGCTATACTGGAGGCTCCCAAGCCACAATGTCTTCCTGTCCCCCTCTAACCCTCAACTTCCCAGCACCGGGTTTACAGACACTGCCATGCCTGGCTGGAGATCTGAACACAGGTCCTCATGCACAGCAAACCCTTTTTCCCCACTGACTCATCTCCAAGCCCTAAAATTTCATTTTTTGTTTGTTTGGGTTTTTTGTTGTTGTTGTTGTTTTTCAAGGCAGGGTTTCTCTGTGTATCCCTGGCTGTCCTGGAACTCACTCTTTAGACCTGACTGGCCTCAAACTCACAGAGATCCACCTGCCCCTGCCTCCTGAGTGCTGGGATTAAGGGCGTGCTCTGCCGCTGCCACTGCTGCTGTCACCACCCGGCTAACGTTTCATTTTTAAGTTGCAGCCATACAGATATATAGCTTGCCAGTTCCTGCTCCGTTCATTTGTATTATCATTTCAGTGGTGCAACTTCTTTGAATTCACTTAGTGCTTCTTTGGTTTTAGCTTCCATATAACAAATTAGTAAGTTTATATTGAAGTTTCTTTTTGATTTATTTACAAATTATGGTGATCCGTGTTGATTGTCACCTTCACGGGATCTAGAATAGCCTGTGAGGTGGTCCTCTGGCATACTGTGTAATGTTATATTGATGATGTTACTTGAGGTAGAACAAGGCAGCAGTATACCTTGATCAGGTTCTGTTTCCTGACTATGGATGAGATGTGATCAGCTTCTCTAAGCCCTAGTCACCTTGATTTCCCGGCCATGGTGCACTTGAACTGTGAACTGAAACAAACCCTTTTGTTAGCACAGCAGCAGGAAGAGGAGCTAGGATACCATTTTGTACACTAAACATTGACTTCCTCTCAGGGATGCTTTTGGTATTAAAGGTTTAGATCTTTTGTTCTTCCTCTAATACCTGCCCTTCATTCTTCAAGGTACTTACATATTTTCACAGGCTGTCTCTGCACTGTATTATGGCTTTATTTTTTTCCTTGAGTGTCATACTAATTTCTGGTTTTGCTCTGTATTTTTTTCCACCCTGTTTATTCATCCTCAGATTCTCAAACAAGATCAAACACTGGCCTGTCTTACAGGTTTTCTGTGTTTCATTTTGCGTGACATTTTTTTCCTGGTGTCCTCTGCTCTCTTGTCACTCTAGATGGGTTACCCCTGAGACCATTTGCTCAGTGGTTTGACCCCCATGTGGGAATTCTGGATTGGCCTGCTTATTGGATGCCATCTCTTGACTTTGACTCTTTGGGGAGGCACGTTGCCCAGTGGCTTCTTTAGAAAGTGTGGGTGATGTGATCTGGCCTGTGTGAAAACATCATGTTGTTCCCCCTTTTCATGGTATGCTGAATTTAAAGTAGGATTCATTTTCCCTGAACTCCCTGGAGGGCTTCTGCCGTTTTCTCCTGCTCCTGGGTTTGTTGGTGGTGTTTTAATTGTATTGTGAGGTGCTGCTCCTCACATTTTCTCTGTATGTGACTTGAAAGCAAAGCTAAAGGAGTTTTTTTAAATTTTTATTTGTGTGTCTACCTCTGATTGTGTGTGCCATGTGTGTGCAGGTGCCCATGGAGGCCAGCAGAGGGCAGAGATGGCCGAGACATCTCTCTGGCTGCTAGGGTGATTGTTTTCGTTTGTGTGTGAATTATTATTGATCATGTGTATTTGAAGTTTGTTTCCAGGGTTGACTCTGTTTCCCTCCTATGTTCTTGGCTATCACTGTAGCTTCTCTATCACACGTCTGCTGGTCCCAGCCCATCGTTTTTCTGTGGTGTGACGGTCCTGGGCAAGGTGTGGAAACTGGTGGCATTGACATAGAATGGCTTTCAGAAGCCCCTTTGCCCCTTGTGCTAACTGTAGATCTTTGTCTTGGCCTGGGTAGTTTCTCCAGAAAAGTCTCCACATCTCCTACCCTGCCAGTGCTCTGGGAGCCTAATAGAGAAAGGGCTTTAGGGTTCTCTAGGCTGAGTGCAAATTTGGAGCCCCCCCCCCCAATTACCCACCACTCACTGTTCCTGGTCCTTGAGTCCTGATCCTCTCAGCATCCTTAGCCAAGAGCAAACCTGAATTTTTCTGCTGAGGGAAGAGATGGGAAGTGGCAGCTTTATGGTTAGGGAAAGGTGTTGAAACTTAGTTCTTAAGATGCTTTGCAGGCGACCACCCCCACCTGCCCTCTTCTGACAGCCCCCTTTTCCTGTGTAGCTGCACCTTGACATTTGTAAGGTTCTCTGCCCAACTTCTTGACAGCTCTGAGGGTAGACATTTAAGTTTTCTCTGTCTGGGCTTTGAAGAGTCACTCATTCGAGGCCTGTTTGTTGTCTGTGTCTTCCAAATTATTTCCACTCCTTTTGTTCTTCTTCTGTTCTTTGGCATCTTTGGAGTTTATTTCTGGCCCTCACTTCATGGCATTTATGAGGGAATGGAGTTGCACACATGGTTATCATCTGCTACATGTCACTGAAGTCACCAGTTAATAAGCATTTGAGGTTTGCTGCTACTTGGGCCCGTGGCTGTCTGGCCCATTGAGGAAGGATTCTTGTGGTTACTCTCTCCTTCAGGTTTATTCAGAGATTGTCACTCTCACTTTCAGAGTGAACTGAGTGAGATATCCTGGCTAGGATGGTATGTATATATGTAATGGGGGGAAAGTCGGTTAATGCTACAAATTCAAGTCTGGCCTGAAAGCCAGCCATAAGAATAATACCACAAGCATAATTTTTCCAACATTTTAGAATATGGCTTCTTTACCTTAGGGTGTTAGAGAACCATCATCCCAGATGGGTCAGTCTTTCCTAGTTTTCTTTATTAAATGACTTGAGTTGTATCTGAGTGGGAAGAAACACTGTTTTCTGAGGACTACTGTCTCCGGCGTTGTGTTCTGCAAGGACTGGAGCTCCCTTGAAGAACACCTCTATAGATTCAATGGAAGAATGGTGGGCCATCCTCCATTACTACGGTAAAATTCATTCCGAAGACAGTAGTGCCCAAGGCTTCTGTCACTGGATACATAAACACAACTCCAGAATCAGGACCAGATATCGCCTCTCATCCAACTTTCCTTATCATCCTTAAACATACACATATGAGCAACACTAAATGGAGTCGGCAGGGGCTTGCACTCTCTCTGTCTCTGTCTGTCTGTCTGTCTGTCTGTAACAATAACAATTTAAAAAGATGTTATGTATTCAGGAGGAAATGGGGAGACATGGAAAGAGTTGGAGTGGATAGAGGAAGAGGTGGAAATGATGTACATTCAATACTCACAAAATTATAAAAAACAAAATTTAAATTAAAAAAAGATCCTAGCAAATTCTAGGCTAGTTATCAATACACTGTTCTAAAATATAAGAAGAAGAATGAGGAATTCCGTGCAGTGTTTAATGTAATTAAGTTACATCAAGTATTATTTGGCTTCACTCATCAGTTGTAAAACAAAATGGTAGCCAGTTCCAATTTTAAGGGTTTTCGAATCCTGCAGGGTTTGAGTGAATAAAGCAACATGGTCTGGCTTCTGGTAGAGAGTCGATAACACCTTAAAGGAGTATGCAGCTCCATACGGTGGAGTTAGTGGTTTCTGCTTTGAACACCTTGTGATCCCTGTTGGCAAATCAAGGTTGAGAGTCTGTGGAGGTTCTGGGAGGAAGCGTTCCTGCCTGAGGACTCCTGTTGCCATCGTGACAGACTCACTCCAGGGGCATCTGTTTTGTGGTGAAGCTTCCTAGAAGTGTCTCTGCACTAAGCAATGGGCAGGAAGTACTTCTGTCCTTAAAACCAAAATAGATACTCTCCCTCATTATCGTAGTTCACACACGCGCAGTTTTAATGAGATGGGCACATCCCTTGTGGTTTTCACAGATTTAATGATCAGATTATTTAATGTAGAGCTTAGGGGGAAGTGGCCTTGGTAAAACAGATGATGGAGATGTTACTGGAAGTTAAAATAACAACTTTATTCTCTTTCTGGTTTTTTTTAGTATGTTTTTTCATTTATTATTTTTGACAATTCTTAAAGAGATTTGCTTGTCTTACTTTAGTATGTTTTCGTAGATGTATACTTTTCTCACTGTTTTTGCTTTCTTTTTTATCTTGGGGCTGGGGATATAGTGATTTTGTTTGTTTGTTTTGTTTTTTAGATTTATTTATATTTTATGTATATGAGTACTGTATCTGCAAGCCAGAAGAGGGCACCAGAGCTCATTATAGATGGTTGTGAGCTACCATGTGGGTGCTGGGAACTGAACTCAAGACCTCTGGAAGAGTAGCCAGTGCTCTTAACCACTGAGCCATCTCTCCAGCCCCTTTTTCTCGCTGTTTTAACATCAAAAGACCTGGGGACACAGTAATTCTTTTTCAAGAAGAATTGGGTGTGGTAGGATTCCGTGTAGTCCCTGCTGTTCTGGAACTCACTCTGTAGACCAGGCTGGCCTCGAACTCATAGAAATCTGCCTGCCTGTCTCCTGAGTGCTGGCTGCCTTGCAGAATGTTCTGCCTCTGTTTTTGAAAGTGAAGTAAAAGCAAATAAAGAGAAAACCAAATCATTGGAGGGAAATAAGGGGTGGGTCCCCACAAACGCTGGCTGGCAGAGGAAGGACCCATGAGAGGCAAGAGTGACATCCAGTTCATCATGACGTTGTCAACCAGTGCCAGGGCACACTTGTAGAGTCTGGCCCCAAGCTGTTTATTTTTGACATATTCGAGCACGGTACACCTTTGGAGAAAAGTGTCCTGTGACAGTTATCACAACAGAGCTTAAGGCATGATTGCATGGGAACTCCTTTGCAAAGCACATATCTTTTTGTAAAGCACCTCTTCCATAAGAACAGGTTCTCTTAACCAAGAAATGATGCTCAGGATAAGGGTCTAGGGAGGGAGGGTCTGGGGTGAGCATAATAGCAGACTCTTTTGCAAAGTACATGAGACCTCTTTGATAAGAATGGGTACTGTTGACTGAGAAGCAATGCTCAGGAGTCTGGGGGGATTTGGGTAAAGCCTGGCTCTCCAGATAGCAAAAGATCACCAGATTATTAACTGCGTCTACTTCCAGCCTTCTTGGCAGAAACAGACATAAATCCCTTCCGTTGAAGAGAAAAGCCTGCAGGTTCAATGTTCCTGGTTTCTCTAGTGCTACCTGTGAGCATGAGAACCTTTGACCCTCTACGATAAGGTATAGGAAGATGTTTCACACACTGCTAGACAGCAGATTTGTTCTATAACAGTTCCCACAAAGATTATTCCTAAAAAGAGAAAAAGCCCAGGAACATTCTATAAAGAAAGAAAGAACGTCAGCTAGATGCCAAAGAAGAAACACAAGCAGAAAAACAGAATAGAGAATAAAAACTCAAATCTGGAAGTCATATAATATTTTTATATTTCTTTTTGAGTGGTTAAGGTTATTTTATTTATTAGCTAAAAAGCAGTGTTTATCAAAAATAATTGGCCCAGGCCAGCCTAGGCTACATGAGACTCTGTCTCGAATACTAAGAATTATAATCATTATTGTTACTGCTTGGAGAAGAGCCTTGGCAGGGTAATGTACATCACATAGGGCTGTGTCACGGTGGGTTATGTACTCTGTTTCTACTTAAAAGTTTCGTTCATGTTTCTCTCTCTAGCGTCTTCTGTTCTCACTGAGAGCTGTGTGGAGGAGGCATCATGAGCCCATTTTACAGATACAAAGGCTCATTGCCCTCACAACCTTTAACAAGTACAGTGAGAAAGCTCTCAGTTCTCCATGTTTCAAGTATGTTCTCGCGTTTCCAGAGATAGCTTGCGGGAGAATCACTGTTTCTATCGTTTCTGGAGATTTCACTTGCTAAATTTCTCTTAAAAGAAGTCTCGTGGAAGAACAGGGGGTCACTCAACAAGGAACATCAAAGGGCCTGGGTTAGACTTGGCTGTGTTTGTACTTCGTGACTTCAAACGCTGAAGGGCTAATACTGGAATTTTCTAAGAGCTAAGAAATAAACAAAGAAGGCATCTGAGCAGTCTTGTGTGTTCAGTCACCTTGCACACTTCAGACCTTCTTTGTAGCTTGGTATGTTAAGCTTCGTTCTCTCATACTTCAGTACTTTGGTTTTAAAAACCATTGCTGAGTTGAAGAAAAGGGAAGCTTGGGACTTCAGGTAGCTCTTCAGGGTGAGAGGGGAAGCGGCCTGAAGAGGAAGGCAGTGGACCATCCTTCCAAAGCTAGCGACCACAGACAGGCCTTGGGCCAGAGGACAAAAGCCCCGTGCACCCCGAAGATTCTGAGAACCTTGCTACTGGCCTTTACCAGGTTACACACACACACACACACACACACACACACACACACACACACACACACACACACACACACACAGTCAGTCTTCACTCTGTCTCCGTGTGATCTTGGCTCCGAGCCTGCGCCAAGAACTTGCCTGTAACTCTGTTTCTTTATAGTATAGTTTGTAGCTGGTGAGGGCGCTTCAGCGGTCTTTCTGATTGTCACTTTGTCCTGTGTTTCTCCGGGTGGAAGAAAGCCAGCTCCTGTGGATCACCGCAGACGTAGTCCTTCTCCTTGGAGCGCCTGTGCTCATGTTCCAACACAGCAAAATAATTAGTGGTGTCATTGATGACCGTCTGCTACCAAACAATGATTAATCATACTTCGAATTCTCAGAGAAAAACATTAATCCTCTGTGGTTGAAATTAAACCCATGTAGTGTTGAGACAGGTAGTCCTGTCAATTATTGTGAAAATCTTGACCGTTCTCAAGGACTTACTCCTTGGTTTTTTTTTTTTTGTTTTTTTTTTTAAAAGCAGAAATCTCACCATGTTGTAACAGCAGGATGATGGTGTATGGTGATTTAATGAGTCACAGGCTATGTTATTTTTGTAGAACACAAACCGCCTTCTTGGTAGTTCATGCCATTATTCCTCTGACCAAAAAATGTTCATTGGGCAAAGCCAGTATTCAAATTTTGTTTGCCAATTCATCTTTAAGGTCAGTATCAACCAAATATTTGCACAGGAATGCTATCCTGAAGTAGTTAAGCGAGGACCAGTGGTAGCTGGGGCTGTTGACATAAAGTATTTACTTTGAAGAGAATTCTTAGCATTTTTGCCCCACGTCAGCACAATAAGAATTTGCAGGAGAGGGGGGCACATTAATGTACTTGTCAAGGATTAATGACCTGCTGGAGCATTTGTGGTGGGGAATATGTTATGGATAGTGTCATAAATACAGTAATTAAAAAGCTGCACACTAAACACTTTGGACTGGCAGATAGATTCCTTCCATGCCCTGGCTTGTGTTCAAGTGAGTAGTGTGTTGTTTATCTTGCTCCCTTGCCTTCTTGAGAGTGGAAAGGGGAATGGTTGTCTCAGAGGGTTGTTTCTGCACGGCCAGTGCGCTCCGTGGTCAAGTGCAAGCCTGGAAAAAAGTGTGTTGGAGAGGTATTGTTCTCAGCGTATTGCCTACTGACCATGGACAGAATCAGACCGGAAGGATCAAGTTAGGAAAACAAAACAAAACAAAAAACAAACCCACCCACCTGCCACATACTAGTAAACTACCCCTCACTTTTGGAAGCTCTAGTATTGAGATTATTTCCAGACAGATATCAATTCCAGTGTTCTTCTTCTGTGCACTACGTGAGACGTGTTCAGTAGGGTCTGTGAGGCCTCGGCGCTTACGTGTTGAAAGGGAATCACAAATGTATCAGGGCAGTGTAGACTGCCCCTGGGATGAATTTTCGAGGTAGTGAGGCTTGATGCTCTCCTCACCGTTTATCTTGTGGTCCCCATGGGTTGGAGCCAGGCAGGTTGCTGTGAGGTTGAGCATCTGGGAGGAGAGGCACCATACTGTTAGAATGATGATCCTGCCCTCCAGAAGGACAGACAACAAAGCAGGCAAACAGATGTAGTCTTCAACTCCTGTTCCTTTGTTTGCTCAGAATCTGCTTGTTTCCCACTTAAAGAGCATCGTCCCATAATTTCAGGGCCCAGCCTTGTGCTATTTATTTATGAATCCATAAAGACTCTCTTTTGTGTAAAATGAATGTAGTTGGATGCAATTTACAGTTTTCCTTTGAGTCCGTCAGGGTAGGACAGCTGGGCTGTTTCTGTTCTCACCATTTAATTGGCCTCCTTACCCCTTAGCTGGGAAAATTATTCAGTCATATACTGGTTTATTGAATCATTCCACTTTTATTGCATGCTGACTGTCTTCCATGCTCCAGGGGTACAAAAATGAATGACCCAGTTAGTGGCTTCTGCTGGCTTTAGTACCAGATCTATGGTGGGTAACTCCAGTGAAGACCACATGGTTCTTCGAGACTGTCACCCCGGTGAACATTCCTGCTTTTGCCGTTACCGGGACTTATTCCAGTAGCTGAGTTGCTCCATGCATCCCTAACCCTGTCGGGGAAAGCCTGAGGTGGAATGTGTGTGGGCAGTTTCAGAGGCAGTGGGCTAGCATGTCTCCGGCGGGTGCCGCTGTCCACTCCACTCCACTCCCCCGCTCATTCCCGCTTTTATTTGCCAGTGTCTGCCTGTTGCTGCTTAGGTGGGTTATGCTTTTAGATGCTGGAACATGGCTCACAAAGACTGGCGGACGGTGAAGCCATAGCCATGACTTTAGTTGCTGAAACTGTAAGCAAACGTGGGAACGTGGGCACCCAAAGCCTGAGGTTGTTTCAGGAAGGGCTTTCTTCCACACCATTCGCCAATGCACTGCCTTAATTCTAGCGGGAAATGGGCTTCCTTGCTTTGATAGCTACCGGCCTTGCATGTTTGTTTACCTTCAAACAGGGTTAAATGGTTTTCATGGGGGGGCGGGGGGGCCGCATACCAGAGACCAATAATGACCAGACCTGTCTCCTCAACTACTCACCTGTCACTCCTTCCCCACAGAGCTGTCCCAAGCTCTTACACTCTCACTTCCCCCTTCCTTTCCTTCTGTGTATGGTGTGTGTGTGTGTGTGTGTGTGTGTGTGTGTGCTCAAGTGCAGATGTCAGTGTGTACAAACGCAGGGGACGGAGGAGGACATTGAAAACCCTCCTCTAGGATATTCTCGGTCTCTCTGTGTCTGTCTGTCTGTCTGTCTGTCTCTGCCATGGGGGCTCTAGACAGACCTGAGCTTACTGTTTTGACTAGGCTGTGCTGGTTGACCAGTGAGCTCTTGGGATCTGCCCGTCTCTGCCCCCCCCTCACCGCACCCCTCCACCGTTTACTAGCACATGAGGCCGTACCTAGCTTTTATGTGCGCTCTGGGGACTTGAACTCAGGTCCTCTTGCTTTCACCCCCAAGTGTTTTTACAAATGGCCTGTCAGCTCCCCAGTGCATTGCCGTGTATGCTCAAGAATGGAAATGTCATTTGGTCTGCCTTCTCTAATACCCCAGTGTGTGGGTTGTCTTTTCAAGGCCAGTCCGTTCGTCTGAACTCCTGTCCACTCTCCTGCCTCTGGCGATCTCTTCACCCTTGCTCCCTCCGGTTCTCTGCGCCTCCCTCCACAGTCTCCTGATTCCTTCAGTGCACGGCTCTGGGCATGTGCCGGCACTTCAGCCCTCACAAAGTGACTCGTCCCCTTTCCACGCTCTCCCGCTTACTCTGTTGATGCTGTTCCCTGTCTCCTCCATGCCGCTAACCCAGCCCTCAGCCAAGGTGGCCAGCGACTTTTCAGTGTCAAAACCAAAAGTAGTTTTTGTTTTTGCTTTTATTTGCCTCCGGATCCCATGGCACTTCTCCGGAGACCCCTGTAGCCTACTTTTCGCTACAAGATCATGGCTGACTTCCTGGTCTGTCGTGGCTAGCGCCTGTCTCTTGGCGCTAATGGTACAGGCTTCTCTCTGCCCATAACCCTTCCGTGATTCTTTGACTTTGCCTCTGTCTCTGCCTTTCTCTCTGAGTTCCTTACTGCTTTATATTTTGTTGTCTTCTTCTCCAGGCCTCCGAGTCTTCCACACCTCAGTTTCTAATGCTGCAGACTGACCTTTGGGTCTTGCTGTTCCTTCCCTGGTGGTCTACACTTCACATCTGCTACCGTTGATCTGCATGTAGTTGATCAGCTTGTTCTCCCTTTAGCGTCTAGATGCTTCCAAGTGCTGCTTTGTCTCATCCTGGCCCTGCTCACTTTTGCTATCCCAGTCCAGTCCCGTCCCCCCTGTCCCCCCCCCGTCCCCTCCCCCCTCCTGCCTGCTCACTTCCGCTATCCCAGTCTTCCCACCGCTTCTCCCGCCTGCATGGTTGTAACAAGCAGGCTGGCCTCTCTACTCACACTGCTTCCACCCCGCCCCTTTGGATCCATCCAGAGAGAATAATCCATCTGAAACCCACATCTGACCCAGGCTTAGCTGTCTACAACCAGGTCTGCTCAGAGGTCTCCGAAAGAGGTCCAGAGTTGCCAGCTGGCTCAGTCTTCTGCCCTGGATGACAACATGGGTGTCATTCTAGAGTGGGACCAAGAACTGAAAGCCACACCACGCAGTTTCTCTCCACTGCCTTTACCATTGTCTTGGCGTGCACCAAGGTTGGCTAACTCCAGCCCAGCCTTAGACACATCAGGCACCCTTTGTTCCTGGATGCATTCCCTGATCTCTTCTTGTCTGGGCTGGAGGCCTCTGCTGGATGACTATCAAATCATTGCATTACCCACTGCCCTACAGGGCCTGTTCTGAAATGGAGTCACTGTTTTATTCTTCTTGTTGTTGAATGCTTGACTTCAAGTAAGGATGTAACCTGTGCTTTTTAAAGGAAACGTTAATGATAGTAAGTTAATTAATGCCCACAGAAATGTGTAAAAATGTGCATATTTGTTACCTTTAGAAGGGAGCACCGAGTGTAATTGATGTGTCTAGAGTGTTATTTCTCTCTCTCTCTCTCTCTCTCTCTCTCTCTCTCTCTCTTTTCCTTCTTTCCTTCCTTCCTTCCCCCCTCCCCACCCCTCCCTCCATCCTTTATCATTTTGACATGTAGCCTCTCCAATTCAATACATTTTCTTTTTTCCTTTTGAGTTTTTAAAATATTATTAGTGGGATGTTAGTTCAGGTGTCATGATGAGCCAGGCTGGTACCATCCTTGACATTGACTAAGGAGATGCAGAATCATCTCAATGCTGTGGGATTGCCGGACTTTACGTCCCTGACCAGGGACTCTTAGGGACCTACCCTTTTGTCACACTCACTGCAGGGGCCACATGCTAACCCTCTGCAGGCTCCATGCCTGCCTGCAGGGACAGAGCGATTTCTTCCCGCATGTGACAATGAATAATTCATAAACATGGTTATCTGGAAGGAGTTGGTCATCATTAGCATTTTAATGAAAAAATGTGATCATTATCCTAAGACTGTTTTATTTCTACCTTTTTTGTGTCCTCTCCTCCAACAGCTAGCCATCTCACTGTTTCCAGAGTCCTTGGGAGTTCCGGAGTCCCCTGCTGACACGCTGACTGTCGCTATGGGCAGAAGGTGCCCCCAGGCTCGAGGGTGTCCAAGCAGCTCATGTACGTATGCCACCATGCACGTGTGTCTCTCTTCCTCCTTCTGTCCTTCTCCCTTTCCTTCCTCCCCTTTCTCTTCTCTTGGGGAATATCACAGGACACTAACCTGTGAACGCTTGTAAGATATGTGCGAGCGTATTTAGAAATGGAGAAGGATATTTTGTTCTAAGTTTTTCATGTCAGATGGTGGAAAATGTTACCTAAATCAGTATTTTTATAATCGAGTACTTCTGTAAGATCAGATGGGTCTTTTGTGTTTCAATGTATTCATTCATACATAGCCTTTGAAATGCTTTTTCTTTTTTCATCACAATGTGTAAAACATTTAAAACAATAGGAATACCACAAATTAAAAAGCATTTCCCAGTGACTATTTTAATTCCATTAAAAAACAAAAACAAAAAACCCCTACTCTGGTCCTAGAGAGACACCGGCTAGTGTGCCTTTGTTGTGTGTGCTTTGGGTAGAATGGCTTATTTCTTGTGTCTCAGTGCTCTCAGAGGGGAGACACGCGACCCTGGGGATGGCTCTCTGCCTTTCTACCCTGGAGCTCCTCCAGCAGGCTTTGGGAAGTGCTGTGGTTGCTCTTCTGATGGTCCTTACCCCCTGAAAACAGAACATTGCAGGAAGAGAACTGACTACCTCCCATCTCATGGTCTCTCCCTCTGTTGATGTCCTTGACCGCCTTACTTTTTACTTACTTTGGTCTTTTAGTTGTATAGATAATTCATTTATTTTCATGACTTCCCTTTGGACTCTCTAGAATTCTGGCCTCAGGTCAGGGGTGCTTTGGGATGTCTCCTCCACACTTGTTTTGCTCCTAGAGTGGTATTTATTTATCTTCACCTGCAGCCCCATTTCCTCACACAGATCAGGTTTTGTTTTCTTCCTAGAAAAGTTGGAAAGCTCTTGGAACGCTTGTGTAGTAAGCCTGGTCATTGGAAGCAGTGGTGTTTTAGCAGCCATGGGGATGGATTGCTCATCACAATAGCAGAGGTTCCCATCAACCACTAGCAGCCAGCCAGCAGCCTTGGGGCAAACAGGGATCTCTCTAAGAGCTCTGCTGTTGCTGGAGAGATGGCTCAGTGATCAAATAGCTGTTCTTCTTGAGGACTGACCCGGGTTTGCTTAACAGCAGCCACAGGGTGACTCAAAAGCATCTGTAACTCCAGTCCCAGGGATCCTTGTCCTCTTCTGGCCTCTGGTGATACCAGGCACACATTTGGTGCACATACATACATGCAGGCAAAGTACCCATACACATGAAATAAAAAGAAAGAAATCTTTAAAAACATAATTCAAACAAAAAGTAAAATGAGCTGCTTTTGGAAAGAGCGTCACCAGGGTAACACGTGTACCTGGGTGCTGTGAAGGGAGACGGACACACTGTGGCCAATGCCTGTGGGAGCTGAGGGTGGATTTCTATATTTTTAAACTTTAACATTTTAAGTGGTTATGTAAGTTCCTATGTAATCTCTATTTTGTCCCTTACCCTCAAAGCTGAAATAAACTATGATCTTAGTGGGGGGTGGGGGTTCCCTACCCCTTCCGTAAGGGGAAGCTTATAGGCATGTACCACTATTGATCCACGTGCCTTGGTAGGATCTGACATTTCCTTCTTGGCCTACAAAAATGCTAATTTCATGGGGCCCCCGCTCAAAAGTGTTGTGAGGGGGATTCTTCCTTCAAAATGATTACAGTTCCATTGCTTGGGCTCTGAGAGGGAGAGGAGGAAATAAATCTATACAGAAGACTCGTGTTTGTGGAAACGCTTTTCCCCCACCGTCTGGGAACAGACACACCACCTGCCAGCCATGCGGTTTTCTAGAATGTTCTGTAACGTTCTGAGTTGCACAGGCCTGTGCTGCCTGTAACTTTCAAGGAATCACTTCTTTCCCTCCAGAGGTGTCTCCTACCTGGAGCTCTCTAGGAGAAAACGATCCCTACCCCACTTTCACTGGGCCACACATATCTAGCTGACCTCCCAGAGGAGGAGGCTTCCAATTGCTGCTCCAAGGCTCCCGCTAAGAAGGTCACATGTGAGCCGGGCGGTGGTGGCGCACGCCTTTAATCCCAGCACTCGGGAGGCAGAGCCAGGCGGATCTCTGTGAGTTCGAGGCCAGCCTGGACTACCAAGTGAGTCCCAGGAAAGGCGCAAAGCTACACAGAGAAACCCTGTCTCGAAAAACCAAAAAAAAAAAAAAAAAAAAAAAAAAAAGAAGGTCACGTGTCTTTTTGGGATGGAAAGAGAGTAAATGACCTCCTTTTCCAAGGGTTGTATGTCACCTGGAATTGCCCATCCCAGGAGCTAGAAGGTAGCTCTCCCCTCTTATTTCCAGCTCTGTGTTGTTTGTTTGTTTGTTTGTTTCTGGCATCACTCCTCAGTCCCTGCCTCAGCAGCCTCCATTATCCGTGTGGCCCATTCTCTTTAACATTCTCTTCTTCTCTCCTTTGTTTCTCGCTTATCCTGATGACTCCATGGGTTTGCTTGTGGAGATCTGCACCCTGGCTTCTAGGCAACCTTAGACTCAGTGGCCCTTTCCTTGCCTTTCTCACAGAAGGCAAGGAAACTAAGATTATTCAGGCTCCAGTGCCAGGCCTGTGTCTTAGTAAGGTCATACTGTTCCCTGGGTAGTATTTCACAGGAAACAACAACAAAAATATCTCTTGTGTTTATAATTTTATCATCAAGCGTGATCAGAATAGCAGTCAAGGGTTGGCAGTACACACTGCTATACTTTGGGTTGTTTTTGAGGCTCTTGTGTCAAATTGGAGTTTTGATTTTCCTTCTGTTTGGGGATCTGCCTTGCAGCAGTAAGTATCCTTTCACACGGGAGGATGTTCCTCTGTAATGGAATGTGGACTGGCATCCACTGAGCCTCAGAATAGGAAATGAAGGAGCCACAGCTGACATTTCCTGATCTTTTAAAACAGATACTTGTGCTTTTGTTAAGACCCGAGTTTGAAAGTATTCTAAGAATTGCTAATATAGTTGCGTCATAGCTTGTTGTTGTTGCGTCCAGCTGTCTCTCTCTTTGCATGTCTGAAGCCACCACTGTAGCCATGGACATCAGGCCCTGAGCTCTTGGATAGTTACCCAACCCCAAGCCCTACAGTCCCTCCGCCTTCAAATTTGATCATACGTAGTAGACGACTTAATCCAAGGTTGCTAACAGCCAAGTGAGTCTCAGTGCCCAGAAGAGCCAAGACAGGATGTGGTCCCCAAGAAGGACTTGCTAAGGCAGTTTGCCCTGTGCATGAGGCAGGATTGTGAAGGTCAGAGAAGCTGGGGTCCCTGGGGAAGTCAAGATTTTGAATGAGTGCGTGTGGGAGTTGGGAGAGGTTAGAGACAACAGATCTTAAAATGACAGCAGCACCCACCATCCCTGTCTTTTAAAATCATGTGTGGATGTAGCAGGACCGCACGGGAAGAAACCGTGATGACATCTTGCATGCGCCTTCCCAGTCTGGCGGATGAACTTGATCTATAAGGCACTTCATGTGGATCCTTCTGATGATACTCGATTTTTCCGTGTGTGAAGGTATACTTCATGACCTTTTATGAATGAAACCATCATTTACAGCAACCCATAACTTAACAACATCAAGGGAGTTTTCCTTTTGTGGTCCTTTGAGATTCATCACTGCCCAGAATTCCTACAATATTTAGAAGAAGAAAGAGGAGGAGGAGGGAGGAAGAGGGAGGAGGAGGAAGAAGGAGGAAGAAGGAGGGAAGAGAAAAAGAGAGAAAGAGAGAAAGAGAAAGAAAAAGAAAGAAAGAAAGAAAGAAAGAAAGAAAGAAAGAAAGAAAGAAAGAAAGAAAGAAAGAAAGAAAGAAAGAAAGAAAGAAAGAAAGAAAGAAAGAAATGCCTTATGGGCCACCCTGGGCTGGGCTCAGATAAGTGTCATTGGTGAAGCTTCCTCCTGCAGGAGATGGAAACTAACACAGAGACCCAAATCTGGATGGTGTACAGAGTGTGAGAGACCTTGGACACTCAGACCTAAATGGGATGTCTCCATCAAATGCCTCCCCTCAGGGCTCAGGGAGCTGTGCAGAAGAGGAGACAATCAGAGTGTAAGAGCCGGAGTGATGGATGCCACTGAGGAAACAGTGTCTTCCAGACACAGCAGGACTGGCACACGTGTGAACTCACAAGCCTGTGGCGGTGTGCATCATCGGTGCAAGCCAAATGGGCTCCAGCACTGAGCAGGGAAGTGGACACAAGCCCCATCCCTTACCCGGAAGTTATCCCCACCTCACAGCTGCCCACAGGGAAAAGTAGTTTTATCCAGTGGAGTCTCACTGTGTGTACAGACCACACTTAGGAGCAGGCCCCATGCCCAGCAGTGGATGACCAGCACAAAATGAACTCAATGGTATTTTTGGAGATTTTTTTTTTTTTGTCTCATAATACTTTATTTGGGCATTTAAAAAAAAAAACACCTTATTTGTCTTTTGCTTGTGTATTATAGTTTTTGATTGTGTGTGTATGTTTTTCTTTGTTTTATTTATTTATTTATTGCCAGTTTGTTTTCTGAAGAGAGAAAGAAAGAAGGTGTGAAGTTGGACAGACAGGGAGGTAGGGAGGATCTGGGAGGAGAAGAGGGAGGGGAAACCGTGATCAGAATATATTGTATGGAAAAACTTATTTCCAGTAAAAATAATCAATTTTATGAAGGTGAAATTGTTCAGCTAAAAGATTTACTTGTGTATGCTCAAGAAGTTCCTGGATCTGTGCAGGTGTTCTTGGAGATGCCTGAACCTCCCAGCTTTAGCATTTTCCTGTGGGCCCATCTCACTAGAGAAAGGACAGGGTCATCCCCAGCAATGGGAATCTCTTAACTGTTTGCATCTCCTCATATTTCCCTAAAACTGAGTGTTTTAGTTAATGTACTATGGCTGTGAAGAGACACCAGAACCAGGGCAACTCTTATAGGGGAATGCATTTAATTGGGGCTGGCTTACAGTTTCAGAGGTTTAATCCATTATCGTCATGGTGAGAAGCATAGTGTCATGTAGGCAGACATGGTGCTGGAGAAGAACCAAGAGTTCTACACCTGGATCAGCAGCAGGAAGAGAGAGTAACACTGGGCCTGGTTGGAGCCCTGAAACCTCAAAACTCAACCCTGGTGACACACTTCCTCCAATAAGCCTGTCCCTACTCCAGCAAGGCCACAGTCCCAATCCTTTCAAATAAGGCCACTCCCTATGAGTCTGTAAGGGGCCATTTCTATCCAAACTGCCTCACTGAGGCTTCACATTTAACCCCCTGTCCAGCAGCCCAAGTGAAAAATTTCAGTGTTGAATATGTATTGAAAGTGTGACCTGTTTTCATTATTTTTGGTGTGTCTTAGTTTTAAGGTTCAAGTCAATCTTTGAAGAGACAACTGGCCTAACTTTTCATGTGGCAACAGTGTAGGGAGGTGAAATATAAGACAGATTCCTTGGGCTGACGTTCAAGAGCGGCAGCCTTGTGATGGTGGGAGAGGCTGTCACTGGGAGGCGGGGCCTTAGGCCCAACCCTGCACCTCATGCTTAGGCCTCAGGGCTGTGGCCAAGTCATCTAACCCAACTTGAGTATCACTTTTGACATCTGTAAGCCAAGGAGCTGGACTGGCTGATGGGAAAGCATGGGCTCAAAAACTCTGCTACTTTTGCTTTCCAGAGAGAGGCATGCAGATGAAGTCTTGCTGGAGGGAGGACCAAGGGAGAAGTAGCAAATGTACTCAAGACATAGAACTCGGGATACTGTCGGCTAGTGTCTTCGTCAGGGTTGCTATTGCTGTGATCAAACACCATGACCAAAAGCAAGCTGGGGAGGAAAGGGTTCATTTGACTCGCACTTCCACATCATATTCTATCCTTGAAGGAAGTCAGGGCAGGAGCTCAAATAGCAGGACCCTGGAGGCAGGAGCTGATGCAGAGGCCGTTGTGGGATGCTGCTTTCTGGCTTGTTCAGCCTGCTTTCTTGTAGAACCCAGGACCACAAGCCCAGGGCCGGCAAATGAGCTAGACCGTCCCACATCAATAATTAAGAAAATACTCTAAGGGCTTGTGTACAGCCCAACCTCATGGAGCCGTTTTCTCAACTGAGGCTTCCTTCTTTCCAATGACTTTAGCTTTTGTCAAGTTGAACTAAAACTAGCCAGCACAGCTAGTAAGTAGTGTTTAACTTGGGGATTTTTAACTGTTTAAAATAGCATGCAAATAGGCCGAGACAAAGACCATTTAAATGAGAGCCATCACAGTCAAGTACATGTAGTAATTTGAATGCATAATCGCAGTTAACAGAAATAGAAAATGCTCTTACACCGTAATGGTGATCTGGTTTGCTAAACAAACCAGATTTACATCCATTTCCTGGCGTAATTGTGCAAATGCTTCTGATAGCAGAATTCCGAGGAACCATTCTGAATGTGATTAGAGAACAGGACCTGACCCATAGTTAGAGCTCAGTAGAAAAATACTGAGTGATGGAAGGAGTGCTTTCTGATTTACACAGCAACAAGAAGGGGAATTTCTTCATGCTACAGCTTTCTCCACATTGGTTCTGCTGCTGCACTTGTGTTCAGGACTCTTTCTTGGTTCTGGTAACAGCCCTGTGGTTCCCACCTACCTGGTTTCACCATCTCTCTCTTGATTAGTCCCTACTGTCCTCCTCTGCACCCCAGAAGGTCATTTGTATGTCCCAGTGTGTTTTGTTGTTGGGTTTCTTTGTGACCCTCAAGGCTAAGTCACAAAATCCCTCTTTTCTGCTCTTTTGTTTCTTATGGCTGCTCTTCCAACTCGCTGCACATTTAATAATTAAAACAACACGAATTATTCTCTTACAGTTTGGGAGACTGCAAGTTTTCAAGAGACACAGGGTTCAGGCCATAGTGTGAGCCGGGCTGACTCCTCAGGAGAATGCACGGCTTTGACTGTTCTGCTTCTCATGGCTGCCTGTGTTCTTTGACTTGGGTAGAGCCATCTTCCCGAAGCTCACATTCCCCTTGTCATTGGTAGTCAGATCTCCCTGCCTTGTACTTGCAAAGACAATTGTGACTGTAAGTCAGAGTCTGAGATAATTCAGGGTACCTCCTCCTCTGAAGTCTTTATTACAGAGTCCACGAGGCCATGGAAAGCAACCCTCATGGGTCCCATGGTTAATAGTCACTATCCAGAGACAGAGGCCATGTCCATCCTTTTTTCTTCCATGCCTCGACCTTTTCCTTTGCTTTTTACTACTTATAGGACTTATAGACACAAACCACATGAGTGCTTGTATACACACATACATAGAAAAAGCACAGAACCCTGCCCTCAAACAAATGAACCCTATCAGAATTGGTGCAATTACACTAGCCGGAAGGGTCAAATTTTTTGTTACTTTATAGGATGAAGAGGCAAGCGTACAGTAAAAGAAAATATGAGGCCCTAAAACATTGTATTGCTGACACATCTCCACCCCCTTTTGGAGCGAACTCTGTGCTAGCTGAGTGATTATAGTCACTGACCAAGCTATTCTAGGTCATAAATTCTCTTTGACTTTTTCTAGTGTATTATTGAAATTCTACCCTTCACAGGATATAATTTGTTTACATATTATTCAGACTCTTAAGTAGAAAGTTTAGAGGTGTTTAATATACTTACAAAGTTGTGTGACCAACACCACTGTGGGATTCTTGGGTAATTTCTACTCTAAAAGAAATCACGGGGCCACCGTTAGCTCATCATTCACATTCCTCCCCTTCTTTCTACGTGATCACAGATCTGTTTTGTCTCAATGGATTTGCCTATCCTGAACATTTTATATAAATGGAATTATGTCTATGAACTTTTGTTATGTAGCATAGTACTTTCAACATTCATCCATGTGGTACACCATTCTTTTGTTATTGCCAAATGGCATTTGTTGTTAATATACATGCCACGCTTGTTACCCGTTCATTCGTCACGGGCATTTAAGTTATTTCTGCTTCTTGTCACAATGAGTACTGTAACTGTGAAATTTCTATATATGTTTCCAGGTAGCACGTGTTTTACCGTCTCTTGGGCTTTATCTGAGAGTGTAATTGCCGGCTTGTTCTGCTTCGTGTTTGAGGAGCTGCTCAAGGGTTTTAGAGAACAGCTGGACACTTTTGCTGGTCTATGGGTGCCTGTTTCCTCCCATTCCTCCCAACCTTGTTCCTATGTGTGTTTTGGTTATAACCACCCTACCAACTCTCATGTGTTAATAATTGCAGGTATTATTTGTATTTCCCTAATAAAGATGCTGTTGGGCATTTTTTTTTTTTTTTGGAGGCTCATTTTAGAGAAATACTCAAAGCCTTAGGTCTTTGCAAACTCGAGTCTCTTGTCTTTCGTTGTTAGACTGTAAGGGTTCCTTTTGCTGGATAGCAGACTCTTCTTAGCCCCCAGCTTCCTGCGGAGGCTTTTACTCCTGTGAGATGTCCTTCTAAGCACAACACTTTTGAATTTTGATGATGTACCATTTATTTGTCTCTCCTAATCCCTACCCTGTAGTTGGTGTGATATATATGTGAGATATATATATCTATATATCTATATATATATAGATATATATATCAATCACACACATATATATACATATACATTTATATATATATATATATATATATATATATATATAAAACCAATCATTACCAAACTGTTGGAGATTTACCCATGTAGTTCTTTTTTTCCTCAAAATTTTATATTTTTAGCTCTTACGTTTGATTAATTAAAGTTCTGTGTGTAAGCCAGTGTTGGCCTCTGAATTTACTGTTTGGTATTTGTTGGAAAGACTTCTCCTTTGAGGACCAATTTGGCAGCTTCTGCAGAGAAGCCTGTGGACTTGGTGGGGAGTGCCTTTTCTCTCTGGATCATTTGGGAACTATTTCAATGGTATTTTCTTCCAGACAGGAACTCATTTTCTGTCTGTTTTGGTTTTCTGTCTTTCACTGGTCTTTAGAGTTTGCAGTGTTAACAGCTTACACTCCTGTCAACAAAATCTATTCCTAAATATTTTGATGCTATTGTGACTGATGGGATACTTTCCTCTTTTTAAATTTTTTTTTTTTTTTTTTTTTTGTGTGTGTGTGTGTGTGTATGCATTTGTGTGGGGAGGGTGTATTTGTGTGTGTGTACATGCACACATATATAAATGCATGGAGGCAATTGGTCATCCTTATGTCCTCAGAAACCATCTGCATTTCTTGAGACAGACTCTACTGGAACTTGGGGCTTGCTGATTCAGCTAGGTGTAGGAAGAGTAGGCTGATCAGTTCTGTTCAGCCAGCTGCTCCCAAATAACCACACAGAGGCTTAATATTAATTATAAATGCTCAGCTGATAGCTTAGGCTTGTTTTTTAGCTACTTCTTATAACTTAACCCATTTCTATTCGTCTATGTGCTACGCGAGGCTCATTTACCTCATCTGTATACTTCCCATCCTGCTCGCTCTGCCTCTCATGGCATCTCTCCTGACTCCTAAGATTCCACCCCTCTTCTTCCCAGCATTCTCTCTGCCCCAAAAATCCTGCCTAGCCATTGGTCAATCAGCTTTTTATTAACAATGAGAGTAACATATCTTCACAGTGTACAAAAGGATTGTTCCACAGCAGCTAGACTTCCTGGCCAGTGAGGTTCAGGGATTTTCCCTGTCCCTCAACACTGGTGTCACAGGCATGTGCTGCAGTGCCTGGCTTTTATATGGGTGCTTGGGATCAAATTCCACTCCTTACGCTTGTGCTTATTACTGAGACACACACACACACACACACACACACACACACACACACACACACACAGGATTTTAAATTATTTATTACAGTATTTGGAAACAATTGATTTTTGTATGTTGGTCTTGAGACCCATTTAATTATTCATTTTAGTGAAATACGTATTTATCTTCTCTTCTGTCTTCACTCTCAGGATATTTTGTAGGTTTATGACATTTGTTTGCAGGCTCACCAGAGTCCTTTTATGTTAAGTCCATTTTTGCTTTTTTTCTAATTATTTCAATATATTTCTAACTTGTTTGGAGACTGGCTATACTATTTCTAGGTTAATGTGCTGCGTGCATTGTCTGTGCCTTCTTGGTTTCTGATTTGGTATTATCCCCCGATTCTGAGGGGATGTATCTGTAGGGTTATTTGATCCCACCTGAGTAGGAGTGTGCAAACAGGGCAGTTTCTCCGTTGCCCTCATGACATCTTGGTGCCCATTGGGTCATTGTGTCTAGTCTCATGGTGTCAGGGCATCTACTCTTTGGCTTGGGGACCTCATGTTATCTGACTCCATTATCTCCAGACCTGTTGCTTCCGTTTGGAGAGCTTGACTTCCTCTTGCTGATGTATGACTCTTTCTTCTCTGTGAGTCATGAGAATCTTGGTTGCCAGGCTTTTTACACGTGTGTAAAAGTCTGTGCTTTTTAAGAAATGGTATCCTATTCAATGGTGTCCTGTTCATTTTGTCCATCTCTGCGAAGCATCAGACTCCTTCCTGGTGATCTCCACTCACCATAACGACTGGTAACTTTATCACTGTACTCTGAGGAAAGAATTTAAGACCTCTGAGGCATCAGTTTGCAATGACTGATTTCTATACAACTTTTAAACATAGTAAGTGGCAAATAAATATTAACTCAGTCATTAGGTGTTTGCGAAGCTATCTATAGAGATGCTACACATGCAAGTCACCACTCTCCTGTGTGGTGGAGTGCAGGCACGTGGTGTCAGCTCATCCCTCAGGACACACCTCTTGGCCAGGTCTCAGAATCTGTGTACTCCAGTCTAGACTGTAACCTGGAGGCCTGCCTGTTACCTTTATTTTTAGGGACTCACTCATACTGGACCATGTTTCATATATCCAGTGACTTAGTTACATATAATAACATAAGCTTATGTGTATATATTTATCTTTCTCTGAAGAGAGAAGTGAATTTTGACAGGACATTAAAATGTCTTCTTTGTGAGTTTACTTCTGTTTTATTTTTGTTTCCTCAAATGTCCCGTCTTCTCCTCTAAGCAAAGGTTAATGTACATATGTATGTATGTATGTACATATGTACGTATGTTTGCATTTTCAGGCAAGGCCTTGCTATGTAGTCCAGGCTGGCGTCAAGCTCATGATTGTCCTGCTTCAGCACCCTGACGGCTGGATTCACAGGCATGTGTTACATACCTGGCTTGGAATATTACTTTGATATGGTAAGCAAGCATCCCTCTCACCCGGGTGCTCTGGGGTAAGCATGGTCCCCTTCAACAACAGAGGGCCAAGCTAAAAAGCCCTGTGGCAAGACTTCAGTAGCAGGAATTGGCCCTCCCACAAGGAGCCTGCTTGTTCCCTATTCCAGGGCAGAAGGCTTGGAAAGCCGTCTATGGAGGGAATTGTGTGTGTCTTCCCTTTCCTTTCTCTGGCTAGTTGAGGGAACCTGTGTGTTGAGCCCTTGATTTGAGTTCAAGGCCAGCCTGGGCTACAAGTGACACCCTGTATCAAACAACAAAGAGATCCCCCTTCCTAGTGCAGCCCCAGGGAAGTGGTCAGCTGCATGGGGCGGGTGGGGGGTGGGCTTCTGAAGCCAGTAGAATAATTTCTCCAGGTTTTCTAGCCTGTTTATATAAACCCAGAATTGCTTTGAAGGGAGTGAACCTGATGAGTCAAATGAAAGCTGTAGAAATCCTTACAAAATAGAACTGATGGGATTCTGAAAGGGATGACCTGGTGTGTTTCAGAGCTTATGGCTAGCTTCTACACTTCTAGACCTTTCTGCATGACTATAAGTGAGGAATAATGAGCCCATACCACCGAACACTCCTCAGAATATCTGGTTTCTAAAGTCAGTGATCTCTCAGGTTTATGGAAAGTGAAATCCACAGGTTTTTCGCTTGTTTTCCCCATGAATCCTTCTTTTCTGTCATCTGATAACTGGGGAACTTGGTCCCTGGCTCCCAGGGTGCAGAGTGAGTCCCCAGAGAGCTTAGGTTTCATGCTGCCTATCTGGAACTTGATACCATTAAAATCGGCAGATTAAAAAAAATAAAAAAAAAAATAAAAAAAAAAATAAAAAAAAAATAAAATCGGCAGATTGGCTAACACCGAAACCATGCATCCCACTACAGCCCTGTCCTGCCACAGGAGCTTAGCGGAAGCAAAGAACATTTCCTATTGTTTGAGGGGCATCAGAAGATAGAAGCTTTCTGCTTGAGGGGAAAATAAAGCTTAGATCACAGGGTGTTTAGATTCCACCTGCCGGAGTCCAAGGGTTGTCCTGACATCACTGGGAGTTATTTACCCCACAGTGTGTTTTCTACTGTACCTGTGACCAGTGGTGACCATAATTGTGTTATTTACAATCAAATTATGTCTCATATCAGCCTAGAGGAGAGGTGGGCCAATAAAGAGAAGAGAGACACTCCCTCTACTGGAATGTAGTGTTGTGTGAGTGGATGTGGTTCAGGTCATGTAGCTGGCAGGTCAGATGTGGGACTCAGGGTGCCATGGATGGTCTTTGGAGGTCACAGGAAGTGGGATGTTATGGAGGGACATGACACACTGGATCAGATGGGAAAGGGCCAGCAGGGCACATGCCCTGGTAAGAACAGAGAATATGTTCATAATAATATTAAGTCTAATACATAGAAACAGCTCGCATTTCATCATATACATTACTTTAATCTTGTGTCATAGTTACTACCATCATCCCTCAATGTCACATGAAGAAACTGAGGTACAGAGACAATAAGTATGTTGTTTAAGGCTATACAGGAAGTCGTGGAGATAAAATTGGAATGTAGTTCTACAGTCTTTGTTGTGACCCACTGTGTGCCGCCTCCTTTAGATGGAGAAGAATGAGAAGTTGGAAGGGCCAATGTGCCAGGGTCAGGATCTGGTGAGATGGTGTTATCCCACCTCTGCTTCCTGTTCCACTGAGATGTTCGGAGATGAGGAATTCCCACTGCCTACTCCCATTGCCGCAGAGCTGCCTGCCATGATGGACTGTATTCCTCAAACTGGAGCCAAAATAAACCCTCCCTCCCTTGTTGATATTTTTTTAAAGCCACAAGAACACTTAAGACAGGCTGTTCTTGTGGACAGTATCACTGGAGAAACTAGAGGTGACATACATCAAACAAATCCTGGATGGTGAGAGTGGGCTTGATGCTGAGCAGGAGAACTGAGGAGGCTAGAGAAGACCGCCAGGGATGGAGGATGGACAGAAAGCAGACTTCCAGCAGAGAAGCTTTGTGGATCATGGACATGTGGGGCAATTAGATAGAGGGTGACTGGGCCACATAACGCTGGGTGCCACGGTCGATCTTACCAAATGATTTTAACTAGAGATCAGAAGCGTGGGTAAAGAGCCCAGCCTGAGAAGAACTGGGGAAAGCTTGGTCTCAGCTGAAGGGGCTGAGTGTAGTGTGTTCAGGGTTTGGGATGGGACAAGGTAGCAGAGTGTGCATAGTGGGTGGCGGGTGATGTTGGAAAAAGTGCCTGAGCCCAATGGTACTCAAGGGTCTCACTGAAGAGTGTTAATTTCCCAGTGAGAAGGCCCTGAAGGTTGAGGAGGCATGAGGCTTGCTCTGATGGGATGCAGGATGCTAACTGCATGTGCCTGTGTGATTGAGCAGGGGCAGGAGGGGATGGGGACTGAGCATCACCTTTAGGGGACAGTACCTTTAGGGGGAGTCTTCCTTGCCTTACATCCTAGGCATCTACTTTGCAGCTCACAGGCCCTTCCTGGGGGAGTGAGGAGCCTGGCCCTAAGCAGAGTTTCTTAGTGCTCAGGCTGTGTCTGAGTTCACAGCAGCAAGATTTCATTCATACCCCTGCTGGCCATTTGACTGCCAGTTTATGCCTGTTTGTGTAAGCAGAGGAAAACCAGAATATGTGAGCTCATAGATTTAACTCCTTCCTCTTCCTCTTCCTGTTGTTATTGTTGTTGTTGTTGTTATTTTTATTAAAGTATTTTTTCTATGTTGTAGGTGCTTTCATACAATACCTAGAAATACTATAATTGCCTTCTTCATTGGAAGCTTTTCTTACTCCCAGAATGGACCCTCAAAACAAGAACATATTAGGAGCTTACTCAGTGCCCATAACCCTATAACAAGTTTTTTCTCTGTCCCATCAACTCCTAAGTAATGACACAGAGACTTCTTATTAATTATGAAAGCTCTGACAATAGCTCGGCAGGAGGTATAGGTGGGATTTCTGGGGAGAAGGAAGAGGAGGAGAATCTAGGTGCACAGGAGACACAGAGAGGAAACAGGAGGTGCAAGATGGAAGGGCAGTAATGCCACATGATAGAAGGTAGATTAATGGGTTAATTTAAGTTATAGGAGCTAGTTAGAAACAAGCCTAAGCTACAGGCCTAGCTTTCATAATTAATAAGAAATCTTTGTGTCATTATTTGAGACCTGACTAGACAGAGAAAGACTCATTACATGACCCATTCTGTTTTCCATCATAAACTTGACTGAATTGAGAGTGGCGTGATTGTGAGCCTGGCAGTAGATAGTCTAAGCCAACATAACAATCCCAAGGCCCAATTTCCCAGAATTCCCTGTAGCTATATGACTTCATTCTAATCATTAAGGCCCTAGAATAAGTCCAATGGAGTAAGGGTGGGGCTTCAGGCAAAGTGTTTAGCATCCTGATAAACCGTGACAAATTAGTCTATAAATGTCACTTTTCCCTTCTTTTGTCCTTGGAAGCTGATGAGGTGACCAAATCAAAGCAGCCATCCTGTCACCATAAGGGGGACAAGAATAAAGGAAAGACCAAGAGCCATAGAGAGATGGCTGCCTTGACATTGTTGGATTTAGCCATGGCCAGCAGCCCTGAGCATCCCAAGTCCTTACTTGTTGAATCTGTTCCTAGATAGGTTTTCTGATACTGAAAACCAAACACAATGTTAGATGTAGTAAATGGAAAGCTATTATGAGCCTTTTCCTATATGCTGTGATGGATTCATAATGTCTGTGATCTTCAGGATGACCGTTAGCCTGCTTGAAAACAACCTCTGAAAGGAGAATGTAATGCCTTGGATTGCAAAGTGTTCACAGTCGAGAGTGATGAGTTGCAGACTTAGAAATGTAACTTTCAGAATAAATGAACTTAGGTGTATGAACTCCCCGGAGCAAGTCCCGCCAAGCTGCTGTTCACGGGCGGTATCTTCTTAGGGCTTTTTTAATGACAGTCTCACTTTCTGGTGAAGTACATTGCATGTGTTTATGGCTGTGGCAGAAACGATAGCTACACTTGGGATAATAGCATCAATAGTCTGATTTCTTGAAAATGTGGAGCTCCAACGGGCTTTATTGGATTTCAGGGTAATGGTGTTATTAAATTTTCTGCCTCTTTCCAAAATGTATTGTGGCTAGGTTCCAAGCTGGTGACTTAGAGAAATTTGAGGCTCTGTACATTTATGGGGAAAAAATTATCTTGGGATGCTCAGTTGCCCAGGTGGGGTAAGGAAAGTAATTGGATTTTCTTCTTTATCATGTTAGACTTTCCATGTCTCATGCAGATATGGAAGGTAGGAATGGTCACTGACGTGCCTCATGGAGATAGGATAGGAAATGAAAATCATCTGCTAGACCATTAGGGAAAAAAGATAGTAAGTCATGGGGAGATACATTGGAGAGAGAAAGGGACTTGGAACATCATCTAATATAAATCCCACTTTTAGTCATAGCCTTGTAATTTGAGACCTAGAAGGATTTGGGGCATTCATTGACAAAAGGGAAACTTGGGGTTACCCTCTGCACCCTCTTTCTTCTTTATTTTTTAAGATTACAATGTAATTACATCATTTTCCCTTTCCTCCTTCAAACCCTCTCATACACCCCTCCGTGCTCTCTTAAATTCATGACCTCTTTTTCCATGCATCGTTGTTATATACATATGTATATGTATGTACATAGCTATTCCTAAATATATAACTCAACCTGCCCAGTCTGTGTACTGTTCCCTGCATGTCTGTCTTTCCAGGGCTGACCATTTGGTATGGGATAACCAGTTGGTGTGCTCTTCCCTGGGGAAGACTGTTTCTCCTGCTCTCTCTCAGCATTCCTTCGTGGCCTGTAGTTCTTTGTGTTGGGTTGAGGCCTCCTGGGCTGTCTCCATCCATGTAAGCATGTCTGCTATCCTTGATCCGTTTGTGTCTAGGCAGTGGTGTAGGTGAGACTTGATGGGTGTAGCTTCTGACATTCCCAGAAGAGCATCCAAGAACTAGAACCCAGAACCCCAAGACGTGGCCACGTGTTTGGACTGCCTCATTTTCCCCATTGGAAAGGGTATTTCTTTTAACCCCAGATATTTTTGGACAGGATTACAGAAAACGCCAGACTCCCTTCTGTGCTGTCTGGAGAATTCATGATGCTCCGGTTAGGAGTCACTGGAACACAAACTGAGGAACTGGGCGGTGCTGCGCATGCCCCATAGGAGGCAGGCCAGCCCAAGCCCAGAAAACAAAGACCCTTGCACATGGGAAACATTCAGTGAGCTCCCCGAAAAGCTGGACCAGGTCTGGGGCCCCTTAGGAATCAAGTGGTAGAGAACAGATCATGCAGGGGTGAACTGGGGTGAATTGGTTAGTTTGGCCAGATTGAGCCAGGTGTTCTTTAGCACTCGTCATGGTTTTTGTTTTTAAGTTGGTGGATGGAAGCTCTTAAAATAACTAATGATGTGATGATAGCACTGAACACAGTCTTTTTTAATTATTATTATTTTAAAAACAAAAATATAATTATGTCACTTTCTCCCTTCCCTGTCCTCCGTTTAAACTCTCCCATGTATCTTCCCTCGATCCCTCTTGAGTTCATGTTCTCTTTTTCATTAATAGTTATTGTTTTACACACACTCATACACACACACACACACACACACACACACACACACACACACACACTCACTCTCTCTCTCTCTCTGTCTCTCTCTTATACACACACACACACATTTAAATATAGAAATAGTCCATTTAATGCTGTACATACATGGTTTCAGGGCTGACCACTGGTATTGGATAGCTAGTGAGGGGCTCATCTTCCCTAAGGAAGACTGTATCTCTTGCTGTCCACAGTCTTGCTGAAGTTCTTCATCCCGGAGTGGGGCCCTGTGCGATGGTCCCCTTCCATGTTAGCATGTCTATCGGTGTGTGTCCTTGCTGAGGTCTTGTTTAGGCAGTTGTGTTGTTGAAGCATCATGTTTGAAGCCCCTTCGTCGTTTCTAGGAGATAAAATCTCACAGCAGCTTTCCTGGTCCCGGTGGCTCTTACCATCTTTCTTCCCTCTCCTCCTGAATGTTCCCTGATTCTTAGGTACAGAAATTGTGCTGAAGATGTATCAACTGGGGCTACATTTGTTTAGTGGTGGTTTTCCATAAGGGTCTCCATCTGCTGCAAAGATGCATTTCTTTGATGAGAGGTGAAATAAATATTTGGGGTGCAATTAGGAATTAGGCTCATTTAAGAAAGTGGTGGTAGTAGGTGCCTCTCCAAAGTTCATGACCTTACTGCCTCTGGGTAGTTGCCTTGCAATACCAGGTGGGATTTTTTTCCCTCCTGTTGAATGTGCCTTACGTCCAATTAGACAGTTAACACACAGTCTTCACTGTCGCTCCACTTTTCCAAGTGCTTTACACATGCTGACCTGTCTAATTCCCACACAAGCCTGAAGTGTTAGGTGCCCTGTCTAGTTAGGAAACGGAAGTTAGCTGTCTCACTCAGAGAACTGCTCACAGAAGGTGGTGAGATGGAGGTCAGGAGAGATGGTGGCCCTCACGTGGCTCATGGTGATCTGGGATCCGTGTGGATGGTAGTGACGGTAGAGGATGCAGGACTCTGCAGGCATAGCAGGGTGGGGGTGGGGCGGCAGACGGCAATGGGAAGATGCATTGCAGGCGTCCCTGGGCATCAGTGAAAGCTCACCCAGATCCAGGTGGTGGCGGTGGCGGTGACAGCAGAGAATCTCAGCTTGTAGCTTTGGAGGATGAATTGATGAGGTCAGGCCCCCGATCCGTTGTGAGGGCTTAGGAGTACTGGGGTGACAGGTGGCTAGGATATTGTAGATGAGATATGTTGCGAGAGTGGTATAGAACTTTTTCTTCGCTGTGACCAAATACCTGACAGAAAGCAAAGAGCTAAGGGAACAGGATTTATTTCCGCTCCCAGTCCAGTGCATCATGGCTGGGAGGGCATGACAGGTGGCTCATGGTGGGGGCAGCATGAGGTGGTTGTGTGCTACATCTTGACTGCTGTGGAAGCAGGGAGGTGGATCCAAAGCTGAGCTGTCACCCCCAGGGGCCAGCCTTCCAGCCGGGGACCAACTGTTCCAACACGTGAGCCTGGGGAGGACCTTTCAAACCCAAACTGGACGAGTTTTTAAAGAACGCCATTTTCTTACTTTTTGACTTACTAGCGCAGGGGCTTTAACCTGAGAATGTGGGGGAAACTCTTGATAAAGAAGCTTCTTGGGGGCTGGAGAGATGGCTCAGAGGTTAAGAGCACTGGCTGTTCTTCCAGAGGACCTGAGTTCAATTCTCAGCAACCACATGGTGGCTCACGGCCATCTATAATAAGATCTGGTGCCCTCTTCTGGCGTGCAGGCATACATGCAGGCAGAACACTGTACATAATAAATAAATAAATCTTTTTTTTTTTTTTAAAGCTTCTCGAATGGATGTTCTTTAAGTTGACAGACCTTACTAAGCTCTTTTCCCTCACAGCATAGTATGTGGCATGGAAGGGTCTCTGCAGCTTTTTTAGATAGTCATGAATGAGACATCTGGGTGGCAGCTTGCCTTCCATCTTGAGGTAGAGGAAGGTGAGGAGAAAGAGGGGGTGGGATTGCGTTTTAGAGGACACTTCTGTGCACACGCATCTGGGGGTCAGAGGTCAGCCTCCAGTGTCTTTTCCAAGAAGCCATGCAGCAAATGTTTTGAGACACACTACAAGGTCCCCTCTTGGGACCTAGGACTTGCTGGTCAGCAAACTCCAGGAAGCTGCCTCGACCTCCCCAGTGCACAGGACTGTAAGCCCACATCATCTCACCCAGCTTTTTATGTGGGTACTGGGGATTGAACTCAGGTGCCCATGTTTGCGTGGATGGTGCTTCACTGACTGAGGTGTCCCGTCCCCCCCCAACCCCTGCCAGCTCCTTGACTAGAGTTCTTATGAGGAAACACAGCGGTGGCCAGAGGCAGAGGATGACCTTATGTTTCTCTGTATGCACACACTCTGTGCTGTCCCTGATCTTTCTGGGTCCTTAGCCCAGGTCAGGACTGAACATGATTTTCTTCCTTCCTGCTTCCCCTGTGAGGAGTGCTCCTGATCTGTGTGTCCTCTCTAAGCTCAGGCCCAGCCAAAGGGCTGAGAAGGGACAGCTGATCCCCTTGTACTGAAAAACCCCAAAAGGTCCTGAAGGAGACTAGAAGACATAAGGGTTTCAATCTGGGTTTATATTTCATTGCCCTTTCTCTGAGTGGGACAGTTTCTTCTGTCTCCTCCCTCCTTCTCCCCCCTCCCCCAGCATCCCTCTTTCCTTCCTAATCAGAAGAGTTTCTGAGTGTGTGATGTTGGCCACTGTGACCTCACCTCTTTGGGCTTCAGTTATGACATTCGGTCTTGATGTCTTAGGGGAAGATGGCATTGGCAAGTTCCCTAAGCAGCACCATGGAACGGACAGCTGCACACTGTTCTGGGCCCAGCCTCCTGGGGACATGAAGGAACTAGCCTGTTTTCAACTCCCTTGAAAGCCTCTGGAAAAGCAGTTTGCAGTACGAGATTAGATCCTCTTTCTGTTACCACTAGAATGCCTGAAGTGTGGTCCTTGTCTCTCAGGTGTACGATGAGGGTAGGGACTGTCTTAGTCAGTGTTCGCTTTCCGTGACTAGACACCATGACCAAGGAAACTCTTCTAAAGGAAAGCATTTCATTGGTGCTGGCTTACAGTTTAGAGGTTTAGTCCGTTATCATCATGGCGGGAAGCATGGTGGCAGGCAGGCAGACACGGTGCTGGAGAAGGAGCCAAGAAGTCTACATCTGGATCTGCAGGCAGCAGGAAGAGAGCGACACTGGACCCAGTTTGAGCATTGGAAATATCAAAGCCCGCCCCCACAGTGACACACTTCCTCCAACAAGGCCACACCCCCTCCAATGTGACCACACTTCCCAATAGTGCCACTCCCTACGGGCCTATGGGGGCCATTTCTTTCAGACCGCCACAGGGACATCTACCTCAGAACAGATGTATGACAGATAAATGAGGTGTGTCTGGAAGAACACCAAGCTTGTCTCTCATCTTGCTGTTTTCTCAATAAAAAATTCTGGATTATACCTGGGAACAAGCCCAGGGGGAATCTAAGCATTATCTTTCATTGCTTTATATGTGTGTTTATTCCATTTCTGCATAGTAACCATGCAAAGTAAATATTATTTTTATTCCAGATGATGACTGAAGTTTAGGGAAGTTTGAAACAAAATAGTTTCACCACCTCCTAATATTTAGCTCTTGCTTTTAGAGATGCAGCCTCCTCTCTAAAATGGGAATGGTGGTGTTTTCTTCCTCCCAAGGTGGCTAGGAAAATCCCTGTGGTAAATATATAGAAAGTCTTAGCACAATGCTTGGTAAATTAGTCCATGTGTGTTAACAGGCTTTAGAAATCATTATCTCCTATCCAAGTACTGACCAGGTCCAACCCTGCTTAGCTTCAGAGCTCAGATGAGATCGGGTGTGTTCAGGGAGGTATGGCGGTAGACTTTGCAATCATTATAAAAATTCCAGATGTCTTCTAAGCTAGTGTGTGGTGACATCAGGATTGGTTCAATACTTTGGTGTCTTGGGGTTTCATTGCCAGTTTTGAAAATGAGAACTGATTCGGTTTTCATGGAGGAAGTAATGATAGAAGCTTCAGGAAAGTGACACGTGGTGACATGGTGACACATGTCTTTAATCCCAGCACTCAGGAGGTAGAGGCAGGTGGATCTCTGAGTTTGAGGCTAATCTGGTCTAAATAGTTTGATCTTGGCCAGCCAGGGCTATACAGTGATTCTCCCCACCCCACCCCCCAACAAAAAAGAAAAGAAACTTCAGGAAAAGTCTAGAGGACTTTGGAGGTGTGCGGTGAATAGGAATGACCTGGAAATGACCAAGGAGCGGGTCTGGGAGCCAGCTGTGTGGCTGTGTGAGGTGGCCGAGGAGCAGGTCCCCGGTGCTGGGGTTATGCAACGTGTCTTCTCCCAGCAGTAGTGGGTCAGAGAGGTCAGCTCTGCAGGGGGGACCTGCACCGTGCTACACCACAGCTGCCTGGTGTTGGATGAGCCTTCGGCTCCCTGAAGCTCGGCACCATGCTCTGTCACGTGAGCCAAGTGTGGTGCATCCCCCACTAGGGTTTGTGTAAGAATTAAGAGCATGTGCTGCTCTTGTTCAGCCCACAGGAAGGTCCTCAGCAATATGAGTTACCTCCTATTGCTCGGGCCCTGTACGCTGGTCTGAGGTTGGAAACTCAGGCCCAGTAGGCAGGGCAGAATTGGTAATGTTTGGAGGCAGCACCCTCTCTGGATGAAATTTGTCCAGGACCCTAAAGACCTCTGGGTCCTGTTGTTGTTTCAGTCAAGCATCCTAGCATGCAATCCCTGGGGTCCTTTGGAGGTACATTTGTGTGGGGGGGTGTACATGCATGGGTAGACACATGTGGTGGCCCAAGGTCGATGTTGGGTATCTTCCTGGAACACCCTCCCCTCCTTATTTTTAGACAGAGTCTCTCAGTAGACCTGGAGCTCACTGCCTGGCTAGGCTGGCCACTGAGTGTTAGTGATCCAACTCACTCCCTACTCCACACCCCAGTGTTGTGGGACAGTTGTGCCCAGGCTTTATGATTGTACTGGGGACCCGAACTCAGGTCCTCATGCTTGTGTGTCAAGAACTTTACATACTCAGCCATCTCTCCGGTTCTCCTCTTTCCCTCAGAAAGATGAGAAGCCGTCCTAGGAAAACAGCTTTTTCTTTTGGGTCCCAAATACCCACACCCATTTCTCTTCCCCACATTATCTGTTCACATTCCGTGTGGCGAGAATTCCGCTTCTACCTGTTGGAACTATGTGAGAAAATTGCATTTTAGACCAAGAGATTTTATACTTCGGTGTGTGTGTTTATCTATCTGGAGACTTTTCTTATTTATTCTCAGCACTGAAGGCAGAATGGGCGAGTGAACAGTGGGTTTTGCTAAGAGAAATTAGTGGATGATAAAAGTGAACCTCGTCCCTTCAGAACTTCAAGTCAGGGGAGTCACCTCTCAAGGGTGTGGGTAGCGCTGAGTGTTAGGGCAGGTACTCACTCATGTCTAGGCCTTGGGTTCAGTCCCCAGCGTCAGGGGGTGTCCTGGCTCCCCACCCCATGCTCTTTCACAGAGTTATGCCCTCCTCAGCTTCCTGTCCACATCTGCTAACTGTGCGAAGGTACTCCAAGCTCTCCAGGAACCCATTCCCTTATGCTGGTTTCTCTGTTGGATGGAGGATTTCATTGAAGACCTGCGGGCCTCATGGGAAACATGAGATCCCTCTTTCAAACCTCATACCTTCTTTTCTCTCCTATATGGAATCAATATTTACACAAAAGACACCAAAGTAGGTGGAGGATTGTCTGAGAAGGACACCAGGAGGAGCAGGGAGCGGGGCCAATGAGGAGTACAGTGGTTAAATTATTTACATGTATGAAATGTCATCACAAAACCCGTCACTTTGTATAATTAATATATGCTAGTAAAGAAAAATTGAAAAACAAAACTTGAAGCATTCTGTTCAGAGAAGTTAGTACCATCCTTTCTGTAATTTTTATTTTTATTTTTTATGTGCTTATGTTGTTCTTGTCTGGGACAGTTCCGTTTAGTGTCATTCAGTCACACTGCCTGTACATCTCAGTGGTATGGGTGGGGTGTCTTGGAGCATCAGCTTTACAAAGAGACATGTTTGTTCCGTGAACTGTTACAGGCATCGGGAACTGCTTATGTGTGTCGCCACACCGTCGCTCTGGGGCTGTTTGCCCTTGGAACGGCTCCTCACTTCTCACGAGAAGTCCTGTTGATGTGTTTTCTGTGCTGCAGAGTAAAATCTGTCAGAAGTGGCATGGGAAGCAGCAGATGGTGGTTGCAGCTTCTTGTTGTGTGATATTTTGTTTGTGTTTTGACAAATAAAGCTTGCTTGGAGTCGGAGGGCAGAGTTAGCCACCAGTGAACCATAGAGGTTTGGAAGACTGTGTAGAGAGGAACAGGAAGTGGTAAGGCGGGGCTGAGGCAGTATCTCGGCCCTTTTGGTTCCGAGGAATGGAAGAGGTAGGAAGTCACTGGTGGCTGCTCCCCTGCTACTCTGATCTTTCAGGTTTTTACCCTGATATCTGACTCCTGGTGTTTATTGATAAGATTAATTAGATTTATGCATCACTTTCTCTAGTCAAGTTCCGTGTTATCACCTCTGCTTACTCCAGACCTTCCATTAGTGAGTAGAAGCCACGTGTGATAGGTGGGGTAGGCGGGATAAAGAGGGAGCTTCAAGTACAGGCTTGTCTTAGTTAGTTATGAGCTAGAGGAAGCTGAGGCAGGAGAATTGTCATGAGTTCAAGCCTAGTGCAGGCTATATAATGAAACCTTCTCAAAAATAAAAGAAAAAATAAGAAAAGAAATAACTTGTTAGTAATTTTAAAATGCATTCATAATCTTTATTAAAAAATTATGTGAATTAGTAATACCTGAAGTATTAGGAAATTTATCTGAATTTTGTGACCCTGCGGTCACCACCGTTAACATTTCCATGAAATTTTCTGGTCATTCCTTTAGCAAATCTTAATTGAGCATCTGCCATGTGCCAGGTACTAGGGGTATATTGATGGGTGGAATCCACGTAGTCCTTGACCTCATGGTGAGAGAAGAGATGTTAGATTGTATGAATTAAAAGCATGTGAGATTTTATAAAAGTACAGGTGGTGTGTCACTGAGAGTGGTCACAGTCACCTGCAACTCTGGCACTGTGGAGCTGGAGGCAGGAGGATGGCAAATTCAAGTCTACATAAAAAGACTCCATGTTTACAAACAAAATCCATTTAAACTCACTATTAAAAATATAACGACGGGGCTGGAGAGATGGCTTAGCAGTTAAGAGTGCTATCTGCTTTTCTAGAGAACCCAAGTTCCGTTCCCAGAACCCAGGTCAGTGTCTATAACCCAAGTTCCAAGGCGTCCACAGCCTCAGCCACAGACACCTGCATTCAAGTGCACAAACCCATGCCTACACATAATGAATAATTAAAAATAATGAAATGCTGGGGCTGGAGAGATGGCTCAGTGGTTAAGAGCGCTGGCTGCTCTTCCAGGGGTCCTGAGTTCAATTCCCAGCAACCACATGGTGGCTCAAAACCATCCGTAATGAGATCTGGTGCCCTCTTCTGGCCAGCAAGCATACATATAGGCAGAACGCTATATACATAATAAATAAATAAATCTTTAAAAAAAATAATAAAATGCATCTTCTAAAAAAACTGAATCAAAAGAGAACATGTCGCTGAAGTCAATGAAAACACTCAGAAAATATATGCTCAAAACAAAAATAAATAAGCAAATATTAAAATGTAATTAATACATCAGAAGAAAGTAAAATTTATCATGACACTATGAAAAAGTCAAAAGAGGAGCATAGGCCTGAATTTATTTATTTATTTATTTTTAATATTTTTGGTTTTTCGAGACAGGGTTTCTCTGTGTAGCTTTGCGCCTTTCCTGGAACTCTGTAGCCCAGGCTGGCCTCGAACTCACAGAGATCCACCTGCCTCTGCCTCCCAAGTGCTGGGATTAAAGGCAGGCGCCACCACCGCCCGGCATTTTTTTTTTTTTTAAATAGCTCATTTATCTCAATTAGTGCCACCCACAACAATAACAACAAAACCTCAGAGATATGATGTCAAAACTCCAGAGACCTCTAAAAGTTGAAAAAAAAATCTAAAAATCATTTTAGAAGTAAAGTCTAAAAAGGAACACAAAATCAACTAACCGTCACAAGTTGCCCTTGGAGAAATCAAAAGGAAGAAAAAGTTCAAAGTCAAAATGAGATGAAGAAATAAAAATTTGGAAAAAGTGACACATACGGAAACAGGCAAAGAAGGTCCAATGTGCAGGTAAGAGCGGGCAAGCCACCCCCCAGCTAGTCTAGTGGACATAATGCTGTTTCTGTGTCCTTACTATAAATACTTGGAGTTTCCTCTCCCAGAGCGTTGTTATGCACAGTAGAAATGGCAGCATGCTGTGAATGAGCACCGTAGAAGAGGCTAATGCAGTCTCTAAGGATCAAGCCAGCCCCATGGAACCTAGGGAGGGCTTGACTCGCAGATAAATCTTGTTTCACAGAGCATCATCTCTCTCCTAGATCAACTCGGGTTTAATCCCGGCAGCTCTTCGTATATAATCGTATTTTGTTGCTCAGGGTGTAATTAGTATGTCACTGTCTCTCTCTCCTTCACATTGTGGATGAAAGCCTTTTAACATTCAGTTGCTCACACAATCACCAGCATCTTCAGATATTCAGTGAATCTTCGAGGAGTCTGCCCTGCTCGCTGTGTGTAAGTCGGCCACAGGTGCAGCCTGCAGATCTCATCTGTGCAATGTGTCCCCACATGTCCTCTGTTTAGCCAGCCTACGCTGATATAATGTGGTCTTGACCAAGAGGACTCAGCCACCCTACCAGAATCTCTCACATGCTTCCAGCAGGCCAGCCTATGCATGTTCTTGTGAGGGGAGCAGAGATCTTGGGGACTGGAAATGGGTCCGCCCGCTATGGTGAGCTCCTGTGTTCTCCCATTTGGACAGTTAACCAAAACAAGTCTCATAGCTGAGGACAGAGCCAGTGGAGAATGTCTGCATAGTGAGAACAGGGGGCAGAGGTCCAGGAACCTAGTGATGGGCATGCCAATGCAGTCCGTTGGCCATAACCACCCAGCGGTGCATTTGGAACCAGCACTTATTTGAAGCATTAAACGTTGCCGTTATTTGTAAACCATGAGTATAATGCCTTGGAAATACAAAAAGTGGGCATCAGGTACATGAATGAAGGAAGCGTAGTTGTTCCACTTCCTCTTAAAAAGTTCTGGTGCACAGTTACAGAAGAAACCTTAAGTGGAAAAGAAACCATGTTTAATGATCTGTATTGAGTATTTCTTTTCCAGTTGTTGGTGTTTGACCTAGAGCAGCGTTTTAGACAGCAGCCTTCTGCAGGGCTGTGTGTAGACAGCTGTCTCCTCCAGGGCTGTGTGTAGACAGCTGTCTCTCCAGGGCTGTGTGTAGACAGCTATCTCTCCAGGACTGTGTGTAGACAGCTGTCTCCTCCAGGACTGTGTGTAGACAGCTGTCTTCTGCAGGACTGTGTGTAGACAGCTGCCTTCTGCAGGGCTGTGTGTAGACAGCTGTCTTCTGCAGGACTGTGTGTAGACAGCTGTCTTCTGCAGGACTGTGTGTAGACAGCTGTCTCTCCAGGGCTGTGTGTAGACAGCTGTCTCCTCCAGGGCTGTGTGTAGCCAGCTGTCTTCTCCAGGGCTGTGTGTAGACAGCTGTCTCTCCAGGACTGTGTGTAGACAGCTGTCTCCTCCAGGACTGTGTGTAGACAGCTGTCTTCTGCAGGACTGTGTGTAGACAGCTGTCTTCTGCAGGACTGTGTGTAGACAGCTGTCTCTCCAGGGCTGTGTGTAGACAGCTGTCTCCTCCAGGGCTGTGGGTAGCCAGCTGTCTCCTCCAGGACTGTGTGTAGACAGCTGTCTCTCCAGGGCTGTGTGTAGACAGCTGTCTCTCCAGGGCTGTGTGTAGACAGCTGTCTCTCCAGGGCTGTGTGTAGACAGCTGTCTCTCCAGGGCTGTGTGTAGACAGCTGTCTTCTGCAGGACTGTGTGTAGCCAGCTGCCTTCTCCAGGGCTGTGTGTAGCATTCTTTGTTGATGTTGCTCTTAGGCATGGTTTTAAACTCTCTCGGACAAGACCAAATGAGGAAGATACAGAACCAGCATCTACATCCTTAAGGGTTTTGTGTAAGGCATGAAAATCAGAGGTACGATCAGTCCCCATACCTTCGTCAGGAGAGCTGCATTTTCACTCTGTTTTTAAGTTAGTAAGTGGTCAATTTACAAAAAAAAAAAAAAAAAAACAGTGATTCTTAGGAAATATGCCAGGTGCCTAGGTATATAGATGGCAAAAAGCATATTACTAACTATGATTAATGTCCCTCCGAATAAGAAACTCAGGTCTGTTTCCAGACAGTCCAGCATTATATGTGAATTCAGGGTGTACACCTTTACTCTCTTCCCTGGAGAATTTTTTTTTTTTAAGTTGGAATAAAATTCTGCATGTACCTATGCTTATTGTGTGCTTTTCATTATGTGCACGTTACAAATTAAACATGCACCAGTGGCCTGATTCACAGTGTGTGTTGTACTCAACATGGAGGTTAAAGTTGAGTTCTGCTCCTTTTCCGGTTTTAGAAGCTACCCCCAGTCAGATGAAATTTCATGTGCTTCCTCTCAGTCGTATTGTCTGGTTTTCCCAAACTGCAAAGTAAGGGGGCTCAGTTGTGCTCGGCAGCCATTGTTTTCATTTGCCTGTGTTAAAGAGGTTAAACATCAGCTCCAACCTGGAAAATGTGGCAAGAATTATCAGACAGCGTTTATTAATTCAAGTGGAGACATCTTCGTGCAAAACGTCCCCGTGAGTGTGGTGTTCAGGGGTGAACAGGTGCATGTCGTGGTAGCAGCTCCTGACCTCCTTTGGTATGACCTCTGCCAGGCTTTCCAACGGTGTGCCTTTGCTTCTCCGTCTGTAGTATTGACGGCGTCACAGGACCTCTTGTGTACGTCTGTTGGAGATAAGAAATAGGATCATCCTTCTAAGGCGCTCACTTGGCATGGGGCCTGACACATGGTAAGTGTCCTGTCAGTGTCAGATGAGTGCCGAGTGCTGGTACCCTGCTCACTTGATGTAGCTGCTCCATTTTAGAGACCTTGAAATTGAGATGTAGCTCTTAGGGGAAAGTAATGAAAAGCCTGGAGATTGGATTAGTAGATAGATAGCCCAGTATCAGACATAGAAAGGTTTAATCCTGGCATACGGTGTCTAAAAGTATTTCACAACTACCATAAGCTTGCACATTTTTAAGGTCTGTTGTACATTGATAGTTTTTTGACAGACCATCTCTTCTTGCTCGACAGCATAAGATGATGATTATTTCAATGATGTCAGAAGAAATTTTTTCCATTAAAAATTGAGCTCACTTCACTATTTGTGAACACTTTCACAAAAACTTAGGACAGGACAGAGGAAGAAGGTAGAGGATGTGGACCCACTGAAGTTTATAGGGTGCTTATGATGGGTATACAGAGCTCTCCAGAACACTTGGATTTTCCTTAGAAGGAGAACAGCCTGCTTGAGAAGAAGACAGATCACGTATGTATAAGATGTGGGCAACAGAGTGGCAGCTGTCATTCATGAGTACTTAGAATGTGCTAGTTACTGAAGCAAGCGGACAAGCAGCCTGCGATTGCCCATTTGATCCTAGAGTAACTGTTAGATTGATGATGATAATCACAGGATGCACTTGAAGACATTTGAACCCCCTGACAAACGTAAGGCATTGCTTCTCATCATAAAGGACCCAGGTGTCAAGTTAGAACTCAGGGCTGAGATCCTGATTTTCAAAGTGGAGAATCTGAGGTGTGGATGGCCTCCTTAGAAGGTAGAGAAGGGGACTCATTGCTCAGTTTTTGTTGCCGTTTTGTGGAGAGCTGGAATGGTCATGATATGTCCACACACATAATGTTCACACAGTGTCCAGGACTACCCTGTACTCCAGAACACTTCCACATACTCACCCTTTCAGGTAAACCAGTGTATATTTATAGTTACCCATGCCTAGAAGTTCTAAACATAAGTTATTGCTTACCATCTCAATATGAACCAGAGATTCCAGGAATAAAACTTCTAAATGAAAGATAATAGTACTGAATCATTTGGGGACTTTTCTAAGAATTGATTAGCATTTTCAAGTCAGTGTTGATGACTGCAGTGTGTATCATCCTATCTGAATGGCCAGAAGAGTACACAGCCCTGTCAGTCTGTGTGAATAGCGGTGGTAAGAACAGTGATTCTGCATGTAGGTGAGCCCCTGGTGGCTCTTCATTGTGACCCTTGGTGTTCTCGTGCCTGATAAATTGTCCTTTGTGATGCATCCCAACTTTACTTTTTCCACTTTTAAAACACTAAGTTATCTACGAGTTTCACTTCAAGAAAGTAAAGGATTCCTTTTAAAGTCTTATGTCATAGTCAGGGAGCTATGTGGGATCCCTTAAGATTGTACTGAAAGTGTTTTTAGGAAGGCAGGTACTCGAAGTTAGTAAAGGATTTGAGATTGTCAGTGGTCTAAAGAACTTCATTCCTGAGGGTTGGGGGAGGGGTAAGGTTATGAGTGAGATGAAGGATTCGGGGGAGGCCTAGAGAGAGGTTGTGGAAGTGTGTGGAGTGTTCCTCCGTGTGTTACTGCAATGTTATACTAGAGTTACAAAGAAAAAGAATTTAGCTTATAGTTTTAGAGGTTGTGGCTGTGGTTCCTGCCCTCCATTCTTTTGAGAACTTCATCACAGCTGTAGTTTCGATCTAGAATGTTCCCTAAAGGCCACATGCTGAGGGCTTGGTGCTATTGGAAGGTAGGGGTCCTCTTGGAAGGGAGAGCTTAGGAGATTTTAGTTCATTCGTTTTTGTGTTCTCAAAGGGGGTTGTAGAACTCCAGTCTCTTCTTTACTGTCTTCATCCTTGACATAAAGTGAGCAGCTTTACTCCACTATACACATCAGCCCTGCTATCTTGCCTTGCCCCAAAGCATGGGGCAAACCGACTATGGAGCAAAACCTCCAAAACTGTGAGCCAAAACAAGTCTTTCTTGTTTATAAGTTAAATGTCTCAAGTATTTTGTTATAGTAACAGAAAACTAACAAAACCACATCCCAGTGGCTAGCAGTGGAAGTAACCAAGCGATTCAATTTTTTAAGAGAGACAGAACTGGTCAGGGGCCAAATTCAGGCTTTTATGATAACCCTCTTGCTAGAACTACCAAGGGCTTATAGGATATTGTCTTAAAATTTCTAGTGCTATGATTAAACACCATGACCAAAAGCAACTGGAGAAGGAAAGGGCTTATTTAATCTTAAAATTCTCAGGTCATACTCCATCACTGAGGGAAGTCAGGACAGAAACTCAAGGCAGAAATATGGAGTTAGGAACTGAAGCAGAGACCATGGAGGAGTGCTGTAGCTAGAGTTTTCCTGCCTGGCCCACAGTCAGGACAAATCTCTATCACCCACCAGTCCCACAGCCACTCAAACCCGACCAAGTAAACACAGAGACTTGTATTGCTTACAAACTGTATGGCCGTGGCAGGCTTCTTGCTAACTGTTCTTACAGCTTAAATTAATCCATTTCCATTAATCTATATCTTGCCACATGGCTCGTGGTTTACCGGCATCTTCACATGCTCTTTGTCATCATGGCGGCTGGCAGTGTCTCTCTGACTCAGCCTTCCACTTCCCAGCTTTATTCTCCTCCTTGTCCCGCCTACACTTCCTGCCTAGCCAATGGCCAATCAGTGTTTTATTTATTGACTAATCAGCAACACACTTGACATACAGACCATCCTACAGCACTTCCCCCCCCCTTTTTTTCAAAAAGGAAGGTTTTAACCTTAACAAAGTAAAATTACATATAATTTGGGAGTTTGGGCATAGCTTCTCTTACTACTTCCTGCTGGAGGGGGGCGCTGTATCTTATGGGGACACAAAGAAAATTTTAGGATCATGGAGTAGTCCATGAGGCTGTATTGTCTGAGCCAGTTGCCTTGAAACCATTCTGGATGTTGGATCATCTGGGCCATGGTGTCATCGGAGAACTTTCAGGGAGTCTTGGCTGGTCAAACCTGATGTATCTTAATCTGGAACAAATCCATAGCCTTTGGCTTTCTGTGGGAACAAAAGCAGTGTCTCCTTTCCAAAGCAACACATCCTTACATCCAAATTTTGAAGTCAAGGTATCTTTAAAATATACATATTGGTTTAACTCAGCTTCCTTTACAATCAAATATCTCTCTTCTGTTAAGAATCCCAAAGACAACACAATCCAGATTCTTTGTGGGATATCCATCTTTACATGGCTTATTTTTCATATTAATATTACTGTCTCTTTAAAGACTTTATTTTTTAAAACTATGTATTTGTTTATATAACTTTATATATCACCTTTTTTTGTCTCTTTCAAGCCTACGAATATTTTACATACATTGTAAACTATTACATCTGAATCTGTCTTATTGTGAATCTATTGCTTTAAACTGCAGCAGCTGTGACTGCTGGCTCCGCCCACCTCAGCTTCCCAACATGGTGGTGGTACGTTTTCCACCAGCTCTGGGAGCTATCGTGGGTCTATGCTTTTATCCAAGCAGTGTGTAGCCCAGAAACCTCTTTTTTTGTTTTGTGCTAGCAAAGGCTAAATCCACCAGGCAGCTTAATGTGCCACTTGCAGAGGCCTCATTCCCGCCATACTGCAGGTCGAGCGCACACGCTAGGAACCCACCAGTAGCTCAAACCGGCAGCTGCCGCTCATTTGAGAGAGACAATTAGGAAGCTGTTTTTTAGCTCCGTTTTAGAATCTTTTTTCCTCAGTTTTTAGGTGGAAACTCTTGCCCCATGTTGGGCACCAAATGTAGATGTAACCAACCTTCTTATTAAATAAGAAACACAGAACCAATGCAAAGAAGAAAGCCAAGAGGTCAGAGCTAAGAGCTAAAACCTTACCCTTCCTCCTGCGGTGGTCCTACCTCTCCGAACCAGAGCTACCCCTGTGTTAAAGTCTTTATATAGAGTTCCTGTCCTGCCTTCTCATTGGTTGTAAACCCTACCACATGACCGCCTCCTCACGGCCTGTCTGTATAGGCCTCCAGGTTTTCCATGATTGGTATTGAGATTAAAGGCATGTGTATCCAATAATGGCTGTATCCCTGAACACACAGAGACTTACCCAGCTCTGCCTACCAAGTGCTGGGATTACAAGCGTATGCCACCACTACCCTGCTTTCCTATGACTTGCTAATAGCTCTGACCCCCAGGCAACTTTATTTATTAACATACAAATAACATTTTAATACAAATAAAATATCACCATAGAGTGCTGCTTATTAGCTTGCTCCTCATGGCTTGCTCAACCTGCTTTCTTATATACCTCCCAGGACCATTTGCCTAGGGTTGGCACTGCCCATAGTGAGCTGGGCCCTCCCACATCTATTATTAATCAAGAAAATGCCCTACAGACCTGCCTCTAGGCCAGTGTTATGGAGTCAGTTTCTCCATTGAGATTCCATCTTTCCAAATGACTCTAGTTTGTGTCAAATTAATAAACAAAAAAAAAACTAACCAGAACAGAGAAATACATCATACCTTCAACAGCCTAAGGAACTCCCAGTAGGTTCCATTTCCCGAAGGATCTACCACCTCCCAGCACTTCCAACCTGAGGATCAAGGCTTTGATGGATACTTGGGGAACACAGTTTATATCCAAACCATAGGAAGGTTTGCAGTGAGCGAATACTTTACTGTACAGGACAGGAAATAGATGAGTCCAGAGGGAAGAATGATCAGATCTGTTTGCTTGTATTTGTGGGGGAAACTGGTAGACTTTGTTCCTTCCTGCCTTCCTTCCTTCCTTTTCTTTCTCCTCTCTCTCTCTCTCTCTCTCTCTCTCTCTCTCTCTCTCTCTCTCCTTCCTTCCCCCCTCCCTCTCTCCCTCCCTCCCTCCTCCCCTCTTCCCTTCTTCTGATACAGGTTTCTCTGTGTAGCCTTGGCTGTCCTGGAACTCGATCTGCAGTCTGTAGACCAGGCTGGCCTTGAACGAACTCCCAAGTGCTGGGATTAAAGGCGTGCCACCACTATGCTCCTCACACACACACTGAATTCTTTCATTTTTTTTATTCAATGTTTCATTTCTCTTGTGAGTCATTTAAAAGTACAAACTACTTTGTACTGAACATTAATGTAGTTGAGTCATTCATTTGTTCATTCAGTCATTCACCAATGTGCTTGTGTAATAGTGCTTTATGATCTCTGTGGCCGGCTCTTTTTGTGATTCTATTGGCTTTAACTTAGTTAGCATCAACTCCACAATGCTGTTGCTAAATTGCTTGACCTCAGTGCCTTTATGCTTCATCCCAGAGTCACAGTCACAACCTTTGTGTGTATGTGTGTGTGTGTGGTGTTGTTGTTGTTTGCATGTATGCACATGCATGGGAAGCCCAGAGGGCAACTTCAGTGATGTTCATCAGGAGCTGTCCTTTTTTTTTTTTTTTTAAGTGATAGGCCTGAGGCTCTCTCATTAGGCTTGGCTGGCTAGCCAACAAGCCCCAGAGATCCTCCTGTCTCTGCCTCTCTAACGCTGGAATTACAAGCACATACCGCCATGCCTGGTGCTGGAGATAAGAACCCAGGTCCTCATGTTGACTGAGCCATCTCCCCAGCTCCCACAACTGTATTCTTAATGCAAAACTGGGAGTGGTTTGGTACTAATCCCTAGGATTTTTTTTCACCTCAGTATGATTTTTATGGAAAGCTGGGTACCTGCAGTGAATGCTGGCCAAATCCATCACATTACCGCTGAGGTGGCATTTCTGCCAGTCTGTATTTTTAATATTGTGATTAATGTTTTCTACAAAAGAAATGTCACGTAGCCCACATAGGTCTTTTGAAATCCCCGGTACCCATTAAAATAAAAGTGAAGGTAAACAGTTTCCTGTAAGTCGGCGTGTTCTACACTCAGCAGCCCTGAACTCAGCTGTAAGCCACTGATCAGAAGTACTCAATTTGTGTTTAGATTTTATAAGATGTATTTGAAAAAGTAGACTCAGCTATACATGAAGTCACAAACTTAATTAACTATTTCCCACTGGGGGACAGATATCAACTTATGAAATTATACCTAAATTAATTACAGTTGAATCAAGTTGAAAATTCAATTCTTAAGTTGTACTGGCCACGCTTTAAGTGTGGACTAGGTCTGTGTTGCTGCCAGTGGCTTCCCTGTTTCACAATACAGTGGTAGAGTGTTCTTAAAGCCACACACCTAGGTAGTGTGCCTGCGTCCTGCCTTTGTATTCTCTCAAGCTGCCATCGAAGACGAATCGGTCTGTGTTATCAAAGCTTTCAGAAACCATGTGGTTAGTTAGTTCATTCACTGCCTCAGTTAGTTCCTTCTCTGTCGCTGTGGTATGACACCATGACCAAAGCAGCTTATAGAAGAAAGAGTTTATTGGGGGCTCAGAGTTTCAGAGGGTGAGTCTAGGACTGTCATGGCAGGGAACGTGGCAACAGGCAGGCAGGCATGCAGAGCGCTGGAGCAGTAGCTGAGAGCTTACATCTGACCCACAAGCATGAAGCAGAGAGAGAGCTAGAGAGCTAACTGGGAACAGGGTGGGCTTTTTAAGCCTCAGTGTTTGCCCCCAGTAGTGCACCTCCTCCAACAAGGCCACACCTCCTAATCCTTCACCAACAGTTCCACCAACCGGAGGCCAAGTATTCAAATATATGCATGTACGGGGACCATTCTCTTTCAAACCACCACATTACTAAGGAAAAATAGTTTATATATTATGTTTCAGCTTCGAGGCCAAGGTATATATTGTTTCAGCTTCAAGGCTAGGGGATGTCTTGTTGAGAGTAGGGATGGATAAATATTTTCTCACCTAAATCCTGTTGCTGCCTCACACTGCATCTTAAACTTCACTATCGTGAGGGTCCTGTCTGGCACCTCTTCTTTCCTGCATTATGTCTCACAGCTGGGTTCTTTGCCTCCAGAACACACACTTCCTGGCTTGAGAACTTAATACCCCTTTCCCTATGAGTCTGCATGCTCTGTGAGAGAAAGAAGTATTTTTATTCTCTAGAGGATCTCCTGATGTATATATAATGTATGGCACAGACAAAGGTGTAATGTGTAATGGGTAACATACAGTTACCAGCACAGGACAAGTAGGGGATATGTCATAGGTAGTGATAGAAATAATGGCACAGGGCAAGCAGCAACTATATCCTAATCGTATACGGTCACAGTGTGGGGCAGGTTCAGAACATGTAATAGATGCTATGTAGCTAATAGCAGTGACTAGAAGAGGATCTGATTTTTTTTTAACCTATATTAGAAGATAGAGTTTTGTGCAGGTCAAGGGAACAGAACTATTTTAGGGATTCTGTACAATAAAAGTATACAGGAAACACTCATGCCAGTAAGGATCTTCTTCTTGGCTTCCTGTGTTGCTTTATCTGTGTTCATTTTCCAGAAATGTCTATCACTTTATCTCTGTCTGTGTGTGACATATAAGGCACACTGAAGACAAAGAAATGAGGTGTATTGTGAAGTGCTAAATGTCCAGCCCAAAGACAAATGGGTGCAGAGAGGCATCTCCTGGTGTTTCAGGACAACCAAACAAACCCACCCCTTCAATTATAGCGGAGTAATGAGCCTACTCCACAGCATGTGGAAACATAATTAGAAATGTACTGGAGGCCAGCGGACCAGGTGTCAGGTCATTATCTGAATCATAAAGTTGGAAGTTATGCCCATTAAAGGTTACTAGTTTGGAAAAGGTTAGACTAGGAAGCAAGAGTCTTAGGAAATAAGAATTTTTCCAGTTCGAAGGATACTTTAGAACACCTCCAGCATCTGGCTTTTTCTTGTAATTTTTCATGGAAGGGTACTGTGTATGAGGACACAGCTCACGAGGGCACGGCTTGATGAATTTCTCCATCGGCCCAGAGTGCTTTATCACCTTGACCAGCATCCCCAGGGCCACTCTATGGCTACTTCCTCTTCCTCTCCCAACCCCTGCACCCCATCTTGACACACTGGAGTGTTTCCTGTTTGGGTACTTAATATGATGGATCATGCAGTCCCACTCTTAACCCAGCGTAATGGGCATTCATCCCAAGTGACAGTCCTCATGATGGACTCCTGAGAACAAACCCTGTTTTCAGATTTCCCTGTGACACAGCTTAAGTTGGTAGAGGCAACTGACTTCTGGTTCTTTGTTTTTTTCTTTAGGAAGTGTGTGTGTGTGTATGTGTGTGTGTGTGTGTGTGTGTGTGTGTGTGTGTGTGTGTGTGTGTGTGTGTAGGCTGGTGGCTTGTTTTATGAGGCAGGGTCTCTCATTAGGGACTGAGGCTTGCTAATTCGGCTAGGCTGGCTGCTGGTCAGGCTTCTTTTGTTTCCACCCCACAGTACAGAGATTTAAAGCATACACCATCAGGCCTGACTTATTTTCCTTTTCCTTTCTATGGGTTTAGAATATCCAGGCAGATTCTCATGCTTTTATGACAAGTACTTTGCTTACTGAACTTTCTCCTTAGCCCTTCTTTAGGAACACTTCCATGAAAACATGTTTGTGTGAATGTGTGTCTGCCTGTCCGCACTTATGTATATATGCTTTAAGAGGTTTTACTCAAATTAGAGTTTGAGGAGATGGATCAGTGGATAATGTGCTTGCTGTGCGAGCGTGATGACCTGAGTTGAGGTTCCAAGCACCTATATAAAAGCCGGACGCGGCTGCACATGTCTATAACCCTAGCATTAGCAGCTGGTTGGTGGGGAGGCGGTAGTAGATGAGGTAGAGGTGAGCAGAAGTGTAGGCCAGTTGTTGAGCTCTGTGTTCATTGAGAGAGGAGACTCTGTCTCAAAAGGTAAGGTGGATAGCAATAGTGGAGGGCAACCTCTTTCTGCCCCCACTGTAATGTGAGAAATATAAATAAAGTTTTATTCGTTACACTGTGCCATGGTGTACATAATATTCATTTCTTATTTATTTATTTATTTATTTATTTGTTTGTTTGTTTGTTTGTTTATTTATTTATTTATTTTGGAGCTGAGGACCAAACCCAGGGCCTTGTGCTTGCTAGGCAAGCGCTCTACCACTGAGCTAAATCCCCAACCCCCATAATATTCATTTCTTAGTGATATGTCTTAATGTGCTTTTCTTATTTGTACCCCAAGACCCACTACGTCTCCCCATTGGCATCATGTGGCTCTGTTGAGATGTAGGTGTCTCTCAATGCAATGAGCCAGCTGCTTACCTAAGAACAGTGTGATGGATTTACTGGATGTCCATGGCCATTGAACAGTAGAGTCCATGTGAGATACCTATCAAATACATTCTTAGAAGTGGAGTTGCCCAGCAGTGGGGTCCACCCATCAAAAATTTTCTCATGTTTGTAAGTAGCCTCCCAAAAAGTTTGGTGACTTTTAATCCAGCCAGGAAGATTGATATTTCCTTTTTTGTTTTTTGAAACAGGGTTTCTCTGTGTAGTCCTGGCTGTCCTGGAACTCACTCTGTAGACCAGGCTGGCCTCGAACTCAAGAGATTCACCTGCCTCTGCCTCTGCCTTCCGAGTGCTGGGATTAAAGGCGTGCGCCACCACCGCCCGGCTGTTGACATTTCTTGTTCCCAGTGTCCCTGCCTTGCTTTCTGCCTTGTCCAGGTTTTCAGTCTTTGTGGTCTGACCTAGCAAGAGTCACTGTCATTTCGGGTTACATTTGTTGCCTTTAGACAGATGTTCTTGTGTGTAGTGGACATCATCCCCATCCTTTGCTCCCTTTTCTGCTGACTTGTTCATATTTTTCTTTATGATTTCAAGGAGCCCTTTCGATAGGTAACCCTCTTCTAATGGTAATTTTATCCCCCCAGGTCTTTAAAAAAAATTACCATGATTGTTGCCACTTTTTGTTTTCTTTCAATCAGGTTTTAATTTTTAAAGACAAAGTTCACTAATTTTTTTTTTTTTCCGTAGTGGCTTCTGCTTTGTGTGTGTGTTTAGCAAGGAAAAGCATTGGGAGCTTGAGACAGACAGACATGCCTGGAGTGGGCAGAGATTTTAATGTGGAAAGTGCGGTTATGTGGCAGTTGAAATTCAAGTGAGAAGTGGTGTGAGCTGTTATAAATCATAAACATTTACACGTAATCTACCAATTCATTCATTCATTCATTCATTCATTCATTTATTTATAAAATTTACACGTAATCTACCAATTCATTCATTCATTCATTCATTCATTCATTCATTCATTCATTCATTTATTTATTTATTTATTTATTTGTTTGTTTGTTTGTTTGAGGCAGGGTTTCTCTGTGTAGTTTTGGTGCCTGTCCTGGATCTCACGCTGTAGACCAGGGCCTTGAACTCACAGAGATCCACCTGGCTCTGCCTCCTAAGTGCTGGGATTAAAGGCGTGTGCCACCACTGCCTACCCAATTTTTTTTTTAATTTGACCCATATTTGGCGGGATTTTTAGTTCAGTGCCTATTTCCTTTTATGCTTTGTTATTTGAGGTTCTAACTTCTCAAATGCTTTTTTGTTTTTCAATTTTAGATTGCAAATTATAACCGATTCCCGACACCGTTGCTGACGCCCAGAGATCCATGTCAGAAGTACTTCCAGGTCAGATATGATTTTACTTACTTCAATACTCAGGAACAGCTGAACGTCAAAGCTTAATAACATATAGGATGGTTATTTTAATGTTTAATTTAAATTCATATTTGCTAAAATAGCATTTTAAAATTTTCATTATTCTTTATACTATAATAGAAAAAGTAAGTATTTAAAAAATAAGAAGTCATTTGAACTTAACCGCATGTGTGTTACTGTTCATCACCGACGTCATATAAAAAAATTGCAGTTGACTATGGCTCAGTTTTCACCACCTGGCCTTGTATGTCATAGCCTGTGAACTGTTGATCTGTGGCAGAGAAGGTGTCGCTGCTGAGTCTTTGTAAACAGCATCTCCTGCCATGGGATTTGTCAAGACAAGAGTTCCCCACTTCCGCATTCTCCTTGGCCCTACCTAATTCTGATTAATTCCAGGCCTGAAGGAGACGGCCTCGATTTTATTGCATGTCCCTCTCTTTATGTCATGGCAGATGCTAGTCTGCACACCACAGTATGGTGTGGGATTTAATTACTGACCTCGGGGTAATATAAGGAAAAAGCAATTGTGGTAACTCTTTGAGATAAACTCTGTAAGTGGCAAACCGTGTGTAGCTTCTCTGTTTCCCTGGACAGGGACCACTTCTGAGGTTTTTATACCTGTTAGACTTAACCATGGGTCAGTGTCTTTAAATTCTGAAGTTAACCTTATCATTAGATTGTCTCAAATTTACCTAGAACTCTGTGTATTACATTTTTCCACAAAGAGGTTTAAAAAAAATTACAACTGAATACTGAACTTGATATTAGTATATGAAGGGCAAAAAATTTACTTATTTTTTTAAGATTTATTTGTTTTTACTTCATGTGTATGTGCTTTTTGCTTGCATGTACGTATGTATACCACATATGTGCCTGGTGCCTGCAGAGGTCAGAAGACGGTGTTGGAATCCTTGGAACTAGAATTACAGATGGCTATGAGCCACCATGTGGATGCTTGGAATAGAACACAGGTCCTTTGCAAGAACAGCAAGTGCTCTTAACTCTGAGCCCCCTCTCCAGCCCCAAGAAACCCACATTTACTAAGGGGAAAGGAAAAAAAATCAGTAGGGAAAAATGTGATAAACCTAAGCTCATGCAGGATAGTCAGAGGTTTAAAACTGACTCTTAGAAGTCCCTAATTATGCTGTGATTGTTTAAAGAGGGAGTAGATTTTTGAATAAATATGTACTTAAATATGTTTGTTAATTTTAGAAACTCAAAGCAAATATGTCCTTTAAAAAGACATTTTAAGTCAATGGGATTGTTGACACTCCCCAGTGGATGCAGAGGAGGGAGGGTCATGTGCACCCACCTGGGGTTCCACCACCCACACCCTGCTGCCCTTCATACATGTGGTATCAGAAGGTGCTTGAGCAGATAGGAGGGTGGAAAGTGAACTGAGGTCAGGGCTCTATGATATAAGCTATTATATTGTGACCTATGATGGGGTAGGACTTCTCAGAGATGCAGCTGTCTTAGAATTACACACATTCCTGTGAGTAATCCCTCCCCATGTTCCTGTAAATATGTCTAGCAAACCCACCAGTTCACTAAGTAAATAACGCACAGGTAAACTGTACACTGTAAGTACCAAGGATAATTCCTTTTAGGAATCCTTTCTGTTAATGTAGTAGGATCAAAACAATGAAAGAACGAGGCCAGCAAATATGCAAAGTCATGTGCTTCCATCTAAATGGAGGGAGAACAGTCAGGCACTTCCTAGAACCTGTCTTCTGTTGCGGTATTCTATGATTCAGCTCTACCCATCCTCTCTGAAGATATTCAAGTTGCTTTATACCTTGGTGGCTGCATAAATGCCTTAGTTATTACCCTATTGCTGTGAAGAGACACCATGACCACAGCAATTCTTATAAAAAAGAAAGCATTTAACTGGGACTGGCCTGCAGTTCAGAGGTTTAGTCCACTGTCATCTTGGTGGGGAGCATGGTGGTACACAGACAGACATGGTTCTTGAAAAGTAGCTGAGAGTTCTGCCCAGATCCACAGGCAGCAGGAAGAGACAGAGCCACTGGACCTGACTTGGGCTTTGAAACCTGAAATTCCACCCCAGTGACACACTTCCTTCAACCAGGCCACACCTCCTAAACCTTCTCAAGTAGTGCCGCTCCCCAGTGACTAAGCATTCAAATATCTGAGCCTGTAGGGGCCATTCTTATTCAAACCACCACAATAAGGTACAGAAACAGTTATCAAGCTTAATTTTAAAAGAAAGCTAATACTGCCAGGTGATGCTGTGGCAGGTACCAAAATTTATAAGTAAGTGTCGTATTTCCATGGTGTATCTTGTTCTGAGTTCCCCTCTTGCCGGGCAGTGGTGGCGCACGCCTTTAATCCTAATACTCAGGAGGCAGAGCTAGGGGGAATCTCTGTGAGTTCAAGGCTAGCCTGGTCTGCAGAGCGAGATCCAGGACAGGCACCAACACTACACAGAGAAACCCTGTCTCAACCCCCCCCCAAAAAAAAAGAAGTTCCCCTCTCCACCCCCAGAAACTCACATGGCAACTGGTGAGTGGTGGACTGACCAGAACCTCAGATGAGGTGTGCCTTCAGTCCCATCTTCCAACTCCAGGGAGGTAGGACCACAGGGAACCCTTCTAAAGCAAGCAAGCCTTCCAGGTTTATGCGGTCATCTGTCTAGAAAATTCCTCTTTGTCCTTGAAGGTTGAGCTCAGGAGTGCCTTCTGAGCAGGTCTCAGTGCCCAACAAAGTGAAGGAATTTTCCCATTTCATAGATTTTTGCTGTTTGCTTTTTCTTAATGTTATTTCCCTTTTGGAATTGGCTTGAGAACCAGCTGATCAGTTGGTCAAGAAGGCGAGTAATGTTCCTTTCCGGTACGCCTTCCTTCTCCGTCCACATCAGTGTTCCCACGCTTGAGCACTGACTGTTCATCAGATGTGATCATGGAAGTCTAGAGGGTCGTTAAAAAAGAAATTCATCTCTGAAAGACACAGAGGCTTTCCCAAAGCATGGATGTAGCTTAAAAATAACAAGAGAGACGTATCCTTGGGTTAGGGATCAAATACGTCTGTATAATTTTCTGATTCTCACCAAGACGTACCTTACCATCCCGCTTTGTATTTTCCAAGTAGCTGCTCATCAAATCTGCCAGGTGTGATGTTTTCCTTCTTATCCACCAATGGCTTCCTGCCCGTTCCTCAAGCTAATTGAGCATTCCCTTCTTTGAGAAACCTTCCCTGAACTTCTGTATCCATCTCAAATACCATGTTTTGGTAAGACCCTTTGCCCACTTCAGACACGGTGAGTTTGTGTAATAACTTCCTCTCTCACTGTCCGAATCAGGTTGAGCTTTAAAAAAACACGTCATAGTCTTTTTACTAACTGACAAATGAAAGTTTCGTATGTTCGCTGTGTCTAATGTCCTGTTCATTTAGAATGTGTACACGTTGTTGAATGACTAGCCTGTGTCTCGAATCCCCCCAGTTCCCTGGCACTGTTGAACAGAGCCAGCCCTCAGGCAGTTAGGGTAAAAAGGACGCAGGAAACCCTCAGGCGGGTAAGGCTTGGGAGCTGAAACAGCGACCTCATGAACCCCAAGAATTAGCCTGTGAAGTTGCTCTCCCAGCTCTAGGAACTTCCATGGTCCTAACGCTGCGGTCTCCCAGATCCTGTGGCCCGAGTTGCCTTCCCCAACTGCAGCCTCTTTGTTCACAGAGTGCTGCTTATCGCCTCTGGCACATGGAGAGTTTGCTTTCGTGGATAATACCAGGAAACCGGCTTTATTTTGCCGCTCCTCCCCAAAAGGAAGAGGGTGAAAAATCTGAGTTTATTTCATTTCCTTTATACTTTGAGGTGTAGTTCAAAAGGTAGCATTCCTCCGGGGAAGAAGTTTTGCTATTAACTCCTCAGTGGGATTAAAATCCTGTGGCAGAAAAGGAGAGGGGTGCGGGGAGAAAGAAAGAAAAAGAAAAGTTTTCTTCAAATGTGGGGCAGACCTTGGGCCTCCTTGCCTATTTGTTAATCCATTTCTAACTGTATCGCATGTCATGGGAGAGAAAGCAGTCTGTTACTGAAGAAAAAGGAAGAAGACTAGAGGTCTCCAAAAAGAAAAGGAAAGGGCTGGGCAGTGGTGGCACACACCTTTAATCCCAGTACTCAAGAGGCAGAGGCAGGCAGATCTCTGTGAGTTCGAGGCCAGCCTGGGCTACCAAGTGAGTTCCAGGAAAGTCAGAGCTGTTACACAGAGAGACCCTGTCTCTAAAAACCAAATGAATGAATGAATGAATGAATGAATGAATGAATGAGGTCAGCCATTATTCACCAGTAGATCCCTGCCTTGGAGGAAGGCCTGCATGGCCATACCTGTGCTAGGGCCCTTGTCTCTGGGATTAAAGATGCTCTGGCTTACTTAGTCTTGCCAGGCTTTTATGCAAAAGATATTTGTGTTTTAGCTGAGGCTATTTTAGTTGTAAAAAGTTCAAGACTTAAGCAGTATAACTAGGTAAACCAGTATGCTGGTCTGAGAAACCTAGGCTTTTCAGATTTAGGCTTAAGTCTGTTGGAGGGACACCCCCCTTCTGTGAGTCCTTAAAGCTGGACTTAAACATAGTTGAAAAAATGGGGACTGGGGGTAACCTTTTCTTCCTTTCTCTTTCTTCCTTGTTGTTCTTTGGGACAAAGTCTCCCTGGTGAGCCCAGGCTGGCTTCCGACTGGTGGTGGTCCTCCTGCCTCATCCTCTCACCCCTGGCTTCCACCTCTCTTCTAACCACTTCCTTGAGTCTCAGGACGAACGTTGTATGTCACATGCTCATCCTTAACCAGCCACCAGAATCATGAAGATTTGCTGCTCTGACTGGTTGTGCATGCATGTGTGTGCAGGCGCATGTGTGTGCAGGCACGCACACACCCACACACAAATAGGAGGTACAAGTTAGCAGCATTTGCGCTAAACCCATGACCCTAAGAGTCAGGAGGGTGAATTTTCCTTCTTAGTCAGTTTTGTTCACTGTTACAGCCTCAACTTAGAAGCGTGTCTGACAGAGTAGTGGGGGGGAAATCAGTTTTATGGCTGAGTGAATGGATGTCAGGGAAGCTTAGTTCCCCAAGAAAGAGTGAGACCTTATGAACAGAAAAAGGAGGAAGGAATGAATACATGGCAAGAGGTAATAGTTATTTCTCACATACGCAGGAGAATGATGACACTTGTTTTTGTCACACTCTTAAATCTGAAATAGAAATTGATCCTCTTGAATTGATGTTGGACCTTTGTATTAGTTACTTTTCTCTCTGTGCTATGACAAAATCCCTAACAACAACAAGGGACAGAAATGAAGGGTTTATTCTGTCTCAGGGTTTGAGGGTACAATCCATCACAGCAGGGACGTCATGGTGGCGGGTGTTTGAAGTAGCTGCTTACACTTCATCTGCCATCAGGAAATGGAGAGACGTAAATGCTGATGCCCAGTCCACGCTCTCTCTTTATTCAGTCCAGGGCCCCAGTCCCTGGAATGGTGCCACCCATAGTTGGGATAGGTCTACCTACCTCAGTTATCTCAACATGAAAAGTCCCTTACAGGTTTCTACAGAGATTTGTCTCCTAGATGATTTTAGATTTTGTCAAATTGGCAATAGTATTAACTATCGCAGTCTTCAGAAGTCAGACTCCAAACAGTGTGATAACGGAGTCATGGTGGGTGTGCTAGCTAGTGACAGATCCCGAAGGAAAGCCATCTCCATATGGAAGACCGGGTCTTGTGGCCACTGGCATTCTGTGTGTTCACTGCTCACCAACTGTGCTTCTCTTGTTTACTGTTGTTCTCCTGGACTTGAAGAGTCTGTTGAATGGTAGATGCTTGACAAATATTTAATGAATGAGAGTTCAAGGTTATCCTTGACTACAGAGCAAGTTTAGGTCAATCTGGGCTCTATGAGACCCTTTCTGAAAATACAAGAAAAAAAATACTCAAGTGGAGTTGATTAAAGTCACCAGCTATTGATTATAGTCTGAGCATGGCCCCCCGTGTTGAAAACGACAGGCTGTAGAATCCTAAATGTTGACTGGAGGAATCAAAAGAAGCTGAGATTGTAGTGCAGGAGAGGACGCGCCAGCCTTTCATTTTTATAGACATAGAATATCTTCTCTTCTCCAAACTGACTAAAGTGTTACGTTGCTCTTTCCTGCTCTGTTTAATTTTCTTCCCTTCCTTCTTACGAGTGGTGCGGGTGCTAAATGTACCTGAAGGCAAGGATTGGTAGAAGGACCAGATGGTGGGGGCCACAGAGATAACCAGGACAGTTGTGTGTGTATGTGCAGCAGCGCTTTGGCTGGGTCTCCTGGGCCTCTCACACCAACACATGGACGCACGTGGTTCAGTAGGTTGACTGTTGAGGCCCAGTCATGTTGGATAAAGAGAGGCGTCTGCCAGCTCTGGCACAAAAATCCAGCTGCAGCTCTAAGTCTTATCTCTTTCCTGGAGTCATGGTAGACTTCAGCAGGAATTTCCTTGAGCCAAGACCGAGAAGCAAGGCAAATTGACCTAGCTATTAGATTGAAGGGCTTCATTTAACTCCTGCTCAGGCTTGTGTGTGGGTAAAGCTGAGATAATGACCATTGATCCCCCTCTCTGGAAAAAACCGAGCCTTCTGCTAACTGCACCGTAGTAGTAGTCTGCCTAGACTTTTATTTCGGGTGGTGGGTAGGTGCTAAGACAGGCTCTTGCAGTAACCCAGGCTGGATTGAATCTCACCATGCTGCTCAGGGATTCCTGACAATCCTCCTGCCTCATCCTTTGAAGTGTCGGGGTTACAGGCATTAGCCATCACAGCTGGCTCACATTTGACTTCTTTAGATGTTAATGAAATACTTGCTGTCTTAATGCTGTGCAGCCTGTCCTGTAGACATCTATTGTATGCTGTTGCGCTGGTTGGTGGAGGCCACAGTCTAGCAGGAAGTACAGAAGGATAAAGACATCCGAAAGGGAGTGATGCCGTCCTAGAGATGTGTTCATAAAGATGGAGGGAATGGATCCAGGAGCCCTGGAGCCCGCCTAGAGGGGTGAGAGGCCTTCACAAAGAGGCAGTGTCTACCGTGACTCATAGAAGAGTGGAGTTTGAGACAGAGGGACACTGAGAACGTGTGCAGTGTGAGCATTGCACTCACCCCTGGCCTTGGTGTGTCAGGTGTAGGTAGTCCGTTCCTCCATGTCTATAGCCTCCCGACTCCGGTGCTGCTCAGCCTTAGCCCTGCCCAACAACCATCCACAGTACCCTGCACCCTCACAGTCCCAGTCCTCAGCTAAAGGAGACCAAACCTTTGCGGGGTAGAGAATACTTCCTTATCCTTTTAATCCTCTGGCCTGTTCTTCCCCCAGCTCTTCACTCCCTCATGACTCTGTCCTTCCTTGGATCCCAGAGGCCATTCCCTCTGTTCCTTTCCTCCCCCACTCCCTCCTCATGTATGGACCCCTCGTCAAGAGAAGGCCCACTGTGCGCATCTGCCGTGGCCCCTTTCTCTTCTCTCATCACCTGGACTGGACTTCTTAACCACTGTTCTTTATTGCCGCCGACCCCCTCTCCACTGACTTCTGCTGTTAGAGCCTCTAAAACAAGAAACGGTGACCAAGAGTCCCGTTGCTTCCTAGACCCCGCCCCTGCCTCCAGCTAGTGTCTTCTCCCACTTGTTCTTCGTGACACTTCTTAAGGGTCACCTTCTACCCACCTGTATCGCTGCTTTGGAGCTGGTAAGATGGAAGCCAGTGTCCTGTTCAGGTCACCGGCTTCAACTCCGTCTTGCCCCTAAATCCGGGTGGCTGATGAGCACCTAGTCATCAGTAGGGCCTGCTCAGGAGGGATGAGAACTGGAGCTCCCTGGAAACAGCCCGACTTAAAGTACACTTGCTCAGGTCTGCCGTCCTCTCTGCTGTCGTGATTGTCCTGCTGCAGCCACCTGTGGAATTTTCTGCCTATACTGAAGCCCTCATAGCCACGGCTTCTTTGTCCCTTTGTTACCTGCTCACTCTCCGTGTGTCTACAACAAGAACTATTTTTGTTACTTTGAACTGGGAGACACAGAAGTGAGGGGAGTGCCGGGGGGTGGGGGGAGGGGGAGTGTTGTTACACACTATGCTAAACTCTGCAGGCATTCATCAGAATTCTCAGTCAACCAGGCAATGCTACTGAACCCATTTTTCAGAGAAGGGGCCTGGAGTGGATGGTCCTAGATTCAGCTAGTAAGAAGCCTGGGCAGGTCATTAGCATTTGCCTCACTGGCCTCGGGATCTGTGCCCTGACCCTCATCGTCTCTCACTCGGGGGACCTCCTTCCTGTAGCCCTTGTGCTTTCCAGGACGTTGCTAACCTTGAGCTATTTCACAGCGAGTCCTAGCTGATGTGCGGACTCCCAGAAGCAATCCACCCCCTCCAGGGCTTAGCACGTGCGCTGAGTTCTAAGTCCAGCCCTTCTCTTTGGCCTGTAGGTGGGTTGAGGTCAGCGAGCAGTTGAAGAACTAGCAGAGGAGTCATGTTCTCAGAGATATCTTCTGAATTTTGAATGCTGACACTTCAGCAAGAAATCCTAGTTAAGACTGAGCCAGAAGAGCAGCTTAGGGCTTTAAACCAGACACAAAGCTCAAGTAGATTGTATTTACTGTCATCAATACAATTAGCTGTTTCTTCCTGACAGGAGGTAAAAGATGAACTAGTGGTCTTAGATCAGTTAGCTGTCTTGTCTCGGAACGCCCACTCTGAGTTTGGGACCACAAACAATACCCTTTTACTGACTGTAAAGTTAAACCAGCAATATTAAAATACGGCTAATTATTTCTTCCTGGTTGGCTGAGAGACCCAGGGTCATCTCAATAGAAGCCTCATGTTCCCCCGTCACCCCATTTGCCCATTTTGCCTGCTGTTGCAAGGCATGCTCTCCTTTCCTTGAACCCTTTGAAAGTTCCTTTAATCTTCCTTCTTGTCTTTACTTGGTTCTTTGTCTGGGAAGCTTCTGGGGGAAGCATCCTTAACCTTAGCACTTCACCAAGGGTGAGGTCATTTTCTAGCTCTCTGTTAGCAAGCGATACCATTATTTAGTATCTAAGAGATGCCCAGTTGTATTTCCCCATGGACGTATAAAAACACCACTAAAGGAGATGGGTTTGACTTCGTGTGTACTAGATAGGCCTATTTGAACCTTGCCCATGCTACACAAGCACTCTAACCACTGAGCTACATCCCAACCCGAGCTACTAAAGATTAAAGTCACCCCAAAAATGTGATGGCATTCTTTCTGCAAAACATTTATGGTTTATAAGTGAAGTGGACAGGCATGTCTTCCTAATAACATTGTTAGGATATGATATCTAACATTATAGAATAACCTCCTGGAAACTTATGTCATGCCTTGTGGGAAACTAGCTAGCTCCACTTTCTCATAATGTTACTTGTAAATGCCCAAAGTAACTTTCCATGCTATAGATATGTCTTGGGGAAAACTTTATGTAGGTCCAGAGTGTGACCTGCTCATCTCAAATGCTACTTTTTGAATGGGGCTCAGAAATGTATGTTTTCAATAAAATTGCAGTAGTAGCCTGTCATTTTTAAAAAATGTAAATATTAATTGACAGAATATTGTTTAAAAGGAAAAAGCACTTTAATTTCTGACTTGAAAACTAGACACAGGAGCTGAGTATTGGAACACTGGACATACAGGAATCTTTATAAATAATAGCTTTCAAGGAGAGGGTCCAAAGTCTAACCACTGGGAATCACAGCCCTTCACTGTCTCATGGGCCACGTGGGCATCTTTGACTAATATAGTTGTTGCTTGCAGTGAATGGGTACTTCCCGGAAGCCTGGGCTTCTAGAAGCTCTGAGCAGCTCTTCCTAAAATGGCCAGCCCAGTGCATTTTGATGATACGGAGATGCCTCTGAGCTCCCCACCACGGGAAATTCTTGTCCTTTCCCTCTGTGGGGATCCTTGCTTGCCCAGGAGAGGGGGAGAGAGTGGCCAGAATACAATTTCAAGACTGGAAGAAGCTCTCTGCTGCTGCTGTGGAGACCATAGGTCTCTCTGGAGAGCCAAGAATCATATAAGCAGGAAGCCATTGCTCGCAGACAGAAGCCTGAACCTTAGGAATCCTTGCCGGGGAATTTCTTTCACTTCTAGCCCCAGAAGCAGCCTTTCTTTCTTCCTAGCAGGAGACATAGAAATAAATCTCTGATGGTACAGAGAGGGTTTGAGATAAATCTGCCCGTCAGGTTGTTTGCTAGGTATCTTTTGCAAGGGCACGTGATGACTGCAAACAGCTGAGCCTGTGTTTTAATTCAGGGGAATACATTCAGACTCCTTGGAGGCCCTGACATGTCTGTAGCCCAGGGCTGCATCTCTAGTAATGGTGTTTTGTGTGTGTCCGTGTGTGCATACACTTGTGTACTAGTTTGTGGTCTTGAGAAATGAAGCTATTTATTTGAATTTTTTTTTTCAAATATTGACACTAAGCCCAGATCAAATATGTTCACCAAGACGTTAGCAAATTCTGGTGGAGGTTTGGTTTTCCGGGCATTCAGCATATAATCTTAGAACGTGACTGGGGGGAATTATCTTGAACATGTGGGACATCATTGAACAATGACCTTTTGGGCTAATTAAGAATGCTGAAGCAGAAGGAATGTCGGAGCAGTTTTGTTGATGATGATGCTGTTGGCAAAAGGAAGCAGAGATTTAAAACTAAAGACATGATGTGATGTTGCTGTTTGGAAAGGGGATGATTTTCAAAGTTGTGAAGATTCAAGACTGCCAGCTGGAAGAAAGTGCTCAGACATGAAAGTGTAAAAAGGTTTTTACACTAAAATGTAGATCCTAGGACTTCTTAACTTCTGTGTAAATTAGCTTTTGGGTTTCCACAATAAAACCTTTCTTTCCTCCTGTTAACGTATGAATAAATTATGACATGGAATGGGTCGTTTCTATAAGAAGGACTCATCTGACAGAGTGTTTGTTCTTACGACCCTCTGTTTAGAAGTGGTCACTCACACCCTGTGCTACGTTGTTTGATCACAACCTGAGCCTTACATCCAGTTTCCTTTTTGTCCCCACAGCTGACTCAGGTGTTGTCACCTTGGCAGTGTTTATGGCCAGCAGTGGAACCACAGACGTTGCAAATCGGAACAGCCCAGCCACACCACCCAACACCCTTAATCTCCGCTCCTCCCACAATGAACTGTTGAACGCTGAGATCAAACACTCAGATGCCAAGAACAGCACACCCCCCAAATGCAGGAAGAAATATGCACTGACTAACATCCAGGCGGCCATGGGTCTCTCAGATCCAGCCATACAGCCTCTGCTGGGAAACGGCTCTTCCAACATCAAGCTGGTGAAAAATGGGGAGAACCAACTCCGCAAGGCTGCAGAACAGGGGCAGCAGGACCCCAACAAAAACATCAGCCCCACGGGGGTCATCAACCTAACTTCCGAGAAGCTGGAGGTAAAAGATCTCCACCCACCGGAGTCCTCAGGCTGTGAGATTTTGCCCTCCCAGCCCAGGAGAACTAAGAGCTTCCTCAATTACTATGCAGATCTAGAAACCTCGGCTCGAGAGCTGGGGCAGAATCTGGGCCCCTGCCAAGGGGTCGGGGAGGAGAAAGCCCAGCCAGGCCCAGGCCAGGCCCCTGTAGTCATTGGAAATGGTGATTTGCTGCTGCAGAAACCAGACAGACCCCAGTCCAGCCCAGAGGATGGCCAAGTAGCCACAGTGTCATCCAGCCCAGAGACCAAGAAGGACCACCCTAAAACAGGAGCCAAAACTGACTGTGCGCTCCACCGGATCCAGAACCTGGCACCGAGTGATGAGGAATCCAGCTGGACAACACTGTCCCAAGACAGCGCCTCCCCCAGCTCCCCGGATGAAACAGGTACCCCGGACCGCTCCACCTGGTACTTTTCCATTGGTGTTAGTGGTGGAGTCAATCTCTCTGGGCTGAAAGTGGTGGTGCGTGTGGGTGAAATCAGGCAGTGTGTGGAAACTATCATTAGGCTTCTCAGCCACATTGTGGGTTTACTTCATTTTGCGGGTCATGTGTAAATTGTTCTGGTACACATCATCATTTAAAAAAAATAGTCGCTGTTTTAAATATGGCAAATTGTCATCTCTGGTGTAGATATTAGATTAGGTTGCTTGTGCTGGGAGAACTGTTTTTGGGTACTGCCTAGTTGGGTACTAACATCAGGATTTGTTAAATAGACGGACAGATAGATAAATGAAAAATAGTTGCCAAGGGCAGGCTGTAATTTAATTAAAAGAACCCACTATTCAAAATTCTCAGAACTTTGTTGTGCTCAAGCTTATGAAAACTTTAAAAGTTCAGGACATTAAAAATCAGGTCTTTAAAGACATTTTCCTCTTGACCTTTACTGGGGAATATTTTATTAGCCTGTTTAAGTAATATTTGGAAGTGAGGAAAAATAATACTCTGGAATGTATTTAGAAGTTGAAGATTTTAAGTAGTGTTGGCGATATTGGCCTGTCAGTGCCTCTGTCCACGTCTGTCGCTTTTGTCCGGAGATGCATTGGGACAGTAATGAAGAAGTCTGAACAGTCAGCCACCCTTCCATTTCATCTTCTCAGAGTTCCCGCTCGACCAGTCAGAAAACTGTAAGCTCTGCAGCACTCTGTGCTGAATGAATTCAGTGTAAATAACATCCACACATGTGGCTCTCAGAGTCAGGTAGACCAGATGGCACACCAGGGAGCCAGATGACATTTTCCAACAGGTAAGGCAGAGAAAGAACAAGGAGTGAAGATTTGAGAGAGAGAGAGAGAGAGAGAGAGAGAGAGAGAGAGAGAGAGAGAGAGAGAGAGAGAGAGAGCGCTGACTTGTTCACAAGAGGAAGGACGAAGGAGTGATTTGAAGTGTCCTGTAAACCCTGGTTCTTTCTGCTATTCTTTCTGCTCGCTTTCGTCAGCCTTCTGGGACTGGTTGTGACGGTCGGAAAGCTGAGTGAGTCACTTCATGTCTTCAGTGTCTGGCCCCCCGCACAGAGTCATAGTTATGTTTAGTAATATCATCATGCCCATGGCCCTCTGGGACTTGAGAGAATTCCTGTCCTGTACCTGATGGACACTTTCACCTGCTAGTGGTTGAATCTGTTCAAACCGCTGCTTGAGTGTGTGTGGTTGACGCAGCCTTGTTGCTGTTACATTTAAATGAACTAGAAGGGCGTGAGTCAGGAGTGAAGCCGCTGCCCCCACTCCAGCCCCTTTTCCTTAGTGGTGATCTTTTAAGGAGGGAATTTCCTATAGAAAACATTTTAGGCATGTGGCTGTAGTTATAACTTTTTAAAAATTTGTAAAATTTTTGGGATGTTATTTTTAGAGATCTTGCCTCTTAGAAGTAATAAACTAATCTATGTAATCACATAATCTACATGATGCAGATGACCCTCCATAGCCATTAGTTCCACAGCTGTGGATTCAGCCAACTGTGGATTGAAAATGTCTGGGATAAAATTACAGTTGTACTGAACATGCTTGGAGTTTTTTTGGTCATTGTTTCCTCAAATAGTTTAATAACTATTTGTGTAGCATGTACATTGCATTGTTACATGCAGCCACTAGTTTTGGTGTCCCTGGGGGTCCTGGAACCAATTCCCCTGTAGACACTAAGAGATAACTGTATTTAAGTAAGATATGAGGCAGGGCTTTGATGCAGGCACACTGTGATAAGGATTTAAAAAATCCCTACAGAAACATCCATTAACTACTAGCTATTAAAACTGGGTTATTGTTACAAGGGTTCAACATTCTGTTCTTTTTGTTTTTAAAAATTCCATGTAAGAAGTTAAAAAAAAAGAATTCAGATTAGACTGTTAATGCTTCACATTTTAAAGAATGTATTTTCTATGTGCACTGGGACAGTAGCTTGGTAGATCACTTGGTTATCATACACAAGGCTCTGGTCCCCAGCATAGCAGAGACGGAGAGAGGGAGATAGTTGGAAGATCTTGCCTGTTATTTTATTTTAGTGACTTTTTTTTTACTTTGCACGTGAGTATTTATTGCAATACTTTTTATTCCCAACAGTTAAGTTAAAGATCCTAAATTTGTTATTATAATTTTTTCATGTGGATTTGTGTCGGGGGAGCATGTGTCCATGTGGGTATATACACCTGCATGTTTATGTATGAAAGCCAGAGGTTAGTGTCCAGTGTCGCCTTCTGTCACCCTCCACTGTTTAAAAAAACCAAGTACTTATTGGTTTATTCTTTATTATTGTTTGTGTGTGTGCACAGGCGTATGTACTCAGGTCGCGTGCTGAGGAGCATGCATGGAGGTGAGAGGACACTTGCAGGAGTCAGTTCCCTCCTGCCGTGCAGGTCTGGGGATTGAACTCAGATCCTCAGGCTGGGCAGCAAGCATCTTGACTGGCGGAGCCGTCTTTCTGGCCTCCCACCGTTTTCACTTTTATTTTTTATTTGAAGCAGGGTCTCTTGCTGAACCTGGTCCTCCCACTGGCTGGATGGGCTGTCCGGTGAGCTCCAGGAATCTGCCTGCTCCTCACCCCAGTGCGCCATCATACCCAGCTTTTTAAGTGGGTTCTGGGGATCTGAACTTAGGTCTTCCTGCTTGCATAACAAATGCTTTCCCCACCAGGCATCTCCCCAACCCCCCACTGCAGTCTCTTTTATTTTATATGCTGTGTAACCATGGACAAGTTCAGTGGGTTTTCTCATTGATGAAGACTTAACAATTCTGACTCTTTGTGTATTGACTGTGAGTATCAGAAAGGAAGAAAAACAAACAAAAAAAAATGAAGAAAGTGCTATACTCAGGGCTGGAGAGCTGGCTGAGCAATTAGGAGCAATGACGAATCATCCAGAGGACCCAGGTTCGGTTCCCAGCACCCAGGTAGAAACTCACAACTGTCTGTCATACCGGTTGCAGGTGACCCGATGCCCTTTCCTAGCTGGCCTCCATGAGCACTGCATGCATGTGTGCACAGATAGAGATGCAGGCAAGCACCCATTACATTAAAAAATAAAGGTAAATAAGTATGTGTTTTTAACAACTATAAGCTAAACTTGAGCTTTCCTACAAAATGGGCACCTTGGGATCCCACACCCACTTGGCTTGACAGACTCCGGTGTCTCTGGTCTAGTATAATTTTGGGACCCTCTTAGAACTGCCCCAGAGCCGGTTTGTGGACTCCTCCTGAAATGAGAGAGCTCGCTCATTTCTGACTGAGAGTTTTTAGGAGTGAACCTGACACAGTGAGATGAGTGAGTGATTCTTCAGCATCCATGTCATTTCATATCCAGTGAAGCTGTATCGTTAGCATTTGAAGCTCTCACATCGCGGTTTAAATGAAGAATCGGGTGTCTCTTGTAAAGGCAAAAATTAGTGTTTATGTTTTATCCAGTCTGTTTACTGAAGATAATCGTGATCAATATGAATACTACCTGTTGAAAGAAAACGAAGCGATAGGAAGTATTCCTGAGACATTGATTGGCATGCAGCACCCTGGTGGTGTGTAGAAAGTGTGCCTTGGCATGCTGGTTTGCTTTGTGTTAAGTAAACAGGCACCACACGGGGGTGTGTTTTATGGCTAAGTCCCGATATAATTGTCAATGGATTTCGATTGTGCGTTGGTGAGCCCAGGAAAGGTAGAGCAGACTCGTGTGTGTACCTGAGGACATCCTTTCTGAGTCAGAGTGTGCTGTTGATCCGATAAAATGCCTTGCCCAACCCCAGGACTGACCACTCCGTATTTCCCTTACTTTCTTAAAGCTTTGCAGTGACATTTTTGTTCCATCAATCATGTGTACAATACGTTGCCACCTTCTCCTCTGTGTCGTTTGTCCTTTGAGAAAAGAAGAGGCCTTTTTCAAAAAGGAAAGCATCTGTGACATTACCAGGCTTTCAAGGGGAAAGTTAGTGTGCCTTGGCTTTGGTTCTGAAACAAAGGGTTGCATTGTTTTGTTTGTTTGTTTTTGTTTTTATTTTTTTATGTGCATTGGTGTTTTGCCATGGGTGTCAGGTCCCCTGGAACTGGAGTTACAGACAGTGGTGAGCTGCCATGTGGGTGCTGGGAATTGAACCCAGGTCCTCCGAAAGAGCAGTCAGTGCTCTTAACCACGGAGCCATCTCTCCAGCCCCAAGGGTTGCGTTGTTTTCAAAGTGAGGACTTTGGATCTAGTTAGAATTCCATCATAGGTCTGGTTCCCTTGGTGGCCCCGGGTAGACAGGATGACTCAGATAAATACACGCTGCTCAGACCCTGTGTAGTCTCTCTGTAAATTGCGTGGTGCTCTGTGTTAGGTACCTCACTTACGAACTGGTAACTTAAGATTTATATAGAGCCGGGCGGTGGTGGTGCACGCCTTTAATCCCAGCACTTGGGAGGCAGAGCCAGGCGGATCTCTGTGAGTTCGAGGCCAGCCTGGGCTACCAAGTGAGTCCCAGGAAAGGCGCAAAGCTACACAGAGAAACCCTGTCTCGAAAAACCAAAAAAAAAAAAAAAAAAAAAAGATTTATATGAGCCTCCCAGAGTTGGGAGCTGTAGATTATGGATGTCCGGTCCTCTTCCCCACCCTCCTGGGATCGAACTTTAGACAAGCTAAGCAGCTGTCTCTCCCCGTGAGCTATCACCACAGCCTGAGCTGGAACTTACATAAGAGCTGTTTAATTTAAACTCACCGCTGCCGTACACAAAGCCAGGATTCCACACTGAGCTGGCGGAGCCCAGAGAGTGTGGCTGGCTATGGTTGCAGTTACCCCATTAGCTTATAGAGCGCATGGGCTCCAGAGACGGCCGCAGTCCATCTTCCAGCCACATGCAAGGCTGATGTGTGGCGTGGTCACAGCCTTTGCATAGACTTTCCGTTAAAGACAGGAAGGGTCCTCCAGAAAGCGCTTGGACAGTCTCTAGCATAGACAGGGCTTACTAAATATAGATACTATTATTGATGATCTTTATCAGTACAGTGGTATGATATTAAAGTTAAATTGACTTTTAAAATATTTAAAAAATTTTTATTTGTGTGTATATATGTCTGTGTTGGGGTATGTGTGGGGGGGTGCAGGGAGGATGCCCATGGAGGCCAGAAGAGGATGTTGGATACCCTGGAGTTGTGAGCTGCCTGACTTGGGTGCTGGGAACTGAACACTTTCTTGTCCTTGGCAAGAGCAACAAGCGCCCTTAACCACTGGGCTCTAGACTCTGGAAGTTTACTTTTTAATTATGAGTTAACCTCTATATTGAGCTGATTTTAGTTAAGATTTTGTAAACCTGAAGGACAAGGATCCCATCCTGGTCTGTAGATTGTCAGTGCCTGAAATACAGGTGAGTTTGGTAAATAGGTCATGATAAATTGAATAAAAATGGAGGTCGTCTATCTATTCCTAAATAACCCTCATGTGTTGAATGGGACATTTGATGTTATATTTAATCAGTATCGGATTCTGGTATTGTTTATATATTTATAATTTACTTGATCACACCGCCTCATACTGAATGATACTGAATGACTAAGGTTATCAGGAAAGCGTGCCCAGTCCTGTCCTGTCAGATGTAGGTGACTGTGTTAGCATTTGAAGCCAGGTCTTTGGACACAGTGGCATTTGGAGCATCCATTGTCCCATAGTCGTGGGATTTAAGCATGTAGAATGTAGCCCCAGGGCTAACTAAATACCTCTGATTTTATCCTGTTCACTGTTTGTGTGGTGGTCATCGAAAGAACCCAGAAAATGGAAATTATGCCTTAGCAGATATGTTCATGCCTAGAGGCAATTAAGTTTTGACTCAAATGCTGTCAACTTTGTGAAACATTAAGAGATCCATTCTCTGTACACCAGCCCCCAAATAGTTCCAAGTGTGTTACTGAGTTCTGCCCATCCTTTGCTGCCCAACCCTAAAGTTGCCACAGAACTCATGAAAGTTTCTACAGGTCTCCATGATGCATGCATGAGCAACTTTCAGTGCACTTCGTGGCACGTTGTAGCAGGTAGGTCCCATGAACGATACCCATTTGCTGGTTGGATGGATGGGACAGGCTGATGATAGTTGCACATGCTCTCTGATGTTTACTACACACGTGCATCCACAGAACAAGTGAGCGCAGCCTGTGTGAAAGAAGTGTTGAGAGCATTTGGACAAGGTTCTTACTCGTATTGAAAGCTTAGGGAGGACACAGTGGGATGAGTAACTTGGTCTGCCATAGCCTTCCTCTCAGAGCTGTTAGGTCTGTCAGTCAGAGGGAACAGTGACAAGGACAGGAGCCACTTGGCCTTCATCATTTACCCGGACTTGACATTTAATCCTGTCCTGGGCCAAAGTGGAACTCCTTTGCGTGCATAGTTTTTGCTTTTGTCATTGTGACTAGTCAGGTGGAGGCTGAGGCCAGGTCCAAATCTAATCCCTTGCACAGGGCCACCAGCACTGAAGAGTGGCTGAGCTGTGGGTAAATGCATGGCTCTCAGACTTTTAAAAATTTCTTCCAAGCGTTCATCGTATTTCAGATGGCTTTTTAGTCATCCAATTATGATTTTCCTTTTTTCTTAAACTTCCAGAACATTGGGAAAGTGCGGTTTCCATCTTGTCTGCCCGCCGCATCTCTCAGATACTTGCAGTGATTCACTAGCCTTTTGGTTGTGACTTCTCAGTGAGGAGCCCCAGGATGTCACAGGAGGGTCTCAGGAAGGCAGATGTGAGATGTTTCCAAAATAGTCAAGCACACTGGATTCTGGAGCAGGTCACGTTTCTGAATTAGATTTTATTGTAAAATGAATGAAAATATTTCTTATCTTACCTCATGAAATTAAGGAAGAAAAATTTCCCCAATTTAGTCTTTGAAATTTTTAGGCCAAAAATGTATTTCAGGCAGATGGGGTACATCTTTTATCAGGAGTCAGAAGCAGGCAGATCTCTGCGAGATTTAGATCAGCCTCATCTATGAAATGAGTTCCAGGCCAGCCACGACGTAGTAAGGCCTTCTAAAAATGTGTGTGTGTGTGTGTATGTGTGTGTGTGTGTGTGTGTTAATGATAATATCAGGTTACCTGCTATTGTAAAGAATGCTAGGTATTTCAGGGAGCAGAAGGATTTTCTGGATTAACCACTACCAGCATTTCCTGTCACCTTTCTCCTGTACTCCTGATGTAACCCAGGATACTTTAGAAATAAAGGCAACTCCAGACTGTGATGTTCCGTAAACAGTCTTGTAGAAAAGACTGAATCAGGAGTTTGGAGGGATGGCTCAGTGGTCAAGAACACTGGCTGCTCTTGCAGAGGATCTGGGTTCAGTTCTCAGCACCCATCTGGCAGCTCACACCTATCTGTAACTCCAGTTCCAGGGGACCAATGCCCTCTTCTGGCCCCAGCTGATTGTAGTCGTGGATATAGTGTATAAACATGCAAGCACATACGCAGCCATACTCATAAAATAATACTAAGTCAAATCTTTTCAAAAGAAAAGTACTAGATGCTAGTACTTCCATTGAGAGATTTTTACATAAAAACACAGGCCTCTTCTCTTATCATTTCAGAAATCTCATTACCCAGAGTCCAAATGGCAGAGACAAGAAGGCCCTCCCTCTGCCCTATCAGGGCATCTGTCAGGCTTGGGGGTCCTCTGCTCCAGCTGCTGATGGCCTCAGCAGCCATGCACACACGGAATATTATAGTAGAAAGAAGCAGGCTAATGTTTTTGCTGTTGCAGCTGCATGCCAGTATAATGACATCATAGCAACAGCCTGAGGATGAGACGCCTCTTTTAATCATAGGCATCTAAGCCCCAGTCCCGTGCCTTCTGGTTGAATCGTCAAGTGTGACATGAACCGTTAAGCAAAACACACTTGCAGTTTCCAAAGACATCTTCAGATGACTTCTCAGAGTTCTCCATCTATGAATCTGGTTAGAGGAGGGTCAACATTGACCTTTGAAAGCCAGGATGTGGGTGGTTCATAAATCCCGTGCCGTGAGGCTGACTCGGTTAACGTACATACACTCACTTTGTGCTTGCTATTGTGGTTACCGGTCACCTCTCACTCCTAGTGTTTGTTTGTTTGTTCGGTGCTAAGCGTTGAGCCCTGGGCCTTGTGCGTGCTTAGCATGAGCCCTACATGAGCTCCACCCCGGAACCCAGACCATATAATTTATGTATTGTGCATTCCTATTAGAACCTTTGCATGAAAAACGGTGGAATAAAAGCTTCATGTTCGGTCATGACTGGCCAACAGTCCAGTAGTTTGGCTGTTAGGAAATGTTGTGTGGTTTGCATTCGTGGGCACAGAGTGAGAGAATGAGAGCACTCTACCTGGTGTTTGGCACCTGAAAGGAGAGCTGAACTTCCTGTGTGCAAGCTTTCCTTATTTTCTTTTTGTTTAACTTTCCATCAGTTACCCTCGAATATGACAGATTGGGATCTTCGGAAGAATTTTCCCTTAGTGTCCTTGGGGACATTGTTAGTTGATGTTTTCCTCCTTCAGCATTACTTGGAAAATTCTTCGTATAGAACTGTACTGAGCTAGTTCATCTTGAGGATTTAGTCCTCCAAACCTATCGGTTGCTTGTTTGGGAAATTGATTTTGGTGTGCTATGGGTTACCAGGATAGTGTGCCCCTTACAAAGGACTGTATCAACTATGTAAGACCCCTGACCCTTGAAAGCCAATTTAGTCACTAGCAGATGTAAAGAATATTATTAATAGAACCTTTCTCAGAACATTCTAGAAGAAAATGTGGCTAATTTTTTTTTTAATGTGGAACTGTCAGAAATTAAAATCCAAGATGATTCCCAACCTCCGGTCACTGGGGACAGACTGGTTTGAGGTGTACAGGAAGTCCAAGGGCTGGGGACGGTCACATCTTGGCAAGAGAAGCTTCTAGACACACTTGTCAGTGACACTAACGCTCTAGTCCCTGCTCTGCTCTCCTTAGGGGAACTTTGTACCATCACCTCTGTGCATCACTGGAGAGGACGAAGACACGGGGTGTTCTGACTTCCCTCTGTGCCAGGACAGACAGCGACCTCCCAGGGTTTCAGAGTGGCTGTCACCTTTCAGTTGCTCTCCTGTCCTCTATCGACTGTTTGTTTTCTTCCATGTACTGTGGAAGAAGGGCCCAGATCAGAGAGTGAGCTCCGTGAGTGATAAATCGGAGAGAAGCATTTTCACCTCGGGTTCCTTGTCTGTGTACTGGACGATATTGAATTGGTGACAAATAAATCAATCGTGAATAAGTAAAGAAATAAGTATTTTCATAGTACTTTTAGTAAGGATGGCAAGATGGCCATGATCGGTTCGTGTGTCTCTAGGTAGTGCATGTCTGCAGGGTTCAGAGTAGGCACAGAGCTGAGCTTTACTGCTCTGTGAAGACTTAGGCTTCCCTTCAGGGAGCTCACCCACGCTCTCCTCAGACTCCTTTTCTATCACCCCTGTTCTTGTAGGGTGTGTGCCACTTCCTGGGGTTCCCTCAGTGTAGTTCCCTCACTTCCTCTCCCTCCTTCCCCCTCCCTCTGTCTTTAAGTCTACCTTTCCTGGCTTTCTGGGCTTCCTTACTCTTTCTTTGAAGACTCCCCTCCCCCATTCGCCATGCAGCTGAATGTTGGCCCAGTGCATGGACGACCTTCATGCCTAGCTCAAATGGCTTGGTGACCCTCTCCTGCTCATGCTAGCAGCTCTCTCTGCTCTAGGGCTCCCTCTCTCCCTTCCGCCCTGTGTCCTCCCCGCTCCTGTACCCATGAAGCTATAAACGTCTCTCTAAAATTGAAAAAAAAATTAATATTCTCCAGTCTGGCCTCTATTTATCGATTGACCGTCTTAACTATTTTACTTCCCTAAAGCCCATTTTTATTCAATTCTTTTCTTTCTTTGACTCAACATGAACCCAGTAAGTAACTCTTTATCTGGAACTCCATGATCATTTTCTGCTCTGTGTATTTAGTGCTTGATTCAAATCTGCAGGGTGACACTCCTTATATTTTGAGGTGAGTGTATTTCTGCCAAACTGTACTTAAATGCAGGCATGTACTCAGCACTCTTTACCTTAGGTGCCAGAAAGCAAACAAGCAGGGTCCTTATTGCTGCAGCTTAGGGGCCTGTCTGGCCACTCACCAGAGGTGGTAAGGACCACAGTTAACCCAGAAGCCCCACTCGCCCAAGGACCGATACTTCCTGAAGTGCTGGAGACTATTGATCATGTTCTCACTCCCCTAAAGAGTTTGTTTGCCCCAGCTGCATGAGATGTGCTTGATCACACGTATGTAGGCAGGAAATGCATCAGGATGTTTGTCTGCCCCCGCTTTGACCTATGGGAAATACGGTAGCCTTGTGGGTTTGCCTTTTAAGTCTCTGCAAAATGTGACTCGTTGCACTTTCTGGGAACTTGGGAATGGTCCTGTCCAGAGTCCATCATCCTGGCCAGTATTTAATTAAAGCTTGCTTCAAATTTGGCTCAAAGGTTGTGATAGTGGTCTTATTCTCGACTGGTGGGCTCAACAAAGTATCAGCACTGAGAACTCATTAAAAATACAACTTTGGGCTAGACGCGATGATGCAAACCTTAAACCCAGCACTTAGGAGGCAGAGGCAGGCAATCTTTGTAATGTAGTTCAAGGACAGCTAGGTCTACATAGCAAGTTCGAGGCTCTAAAGTCACAACCAACCAACTAAAAAACCCAAGATTTCACAGTAAAAATTTTCAAGGGTTTTTGTTGTTGTTTTAATTGTCTTAGGCCCCAGTCTAGAGCCGCTGAATCAATATCTGTTTCAACAAGATCCACAGATTTCCAGCCTAGGTTGAGAAGCAAAGGGTTACCCATCTCCCTACTGTAACTAATGTGAACATCTCAGAAGCTAACTAACTGCCATGAGTTGGGTAGCATTTTTAGTATGAAATAACAGTTTACTCATTGTGCTAATCATTCATTCAAATAAACATAATTATATAAACTCATTTCCAGGAATTAAAAGGAAAAAAGAAAAACCAACAACAGAAAACCAAAACCAGGACTGTAGACGTAGCATAGAGCAGCAGGGCCACTTGCCTGTCAAGGAGCATCCTCGGTTCAGTCCTCAGCATCGTCAAAACAAAAACAAACGCAAAGGGGTAAGAGAGGCTATTTGGGGTGATCAATGATGATCAAATTATATACATGCATAAAAATGTTCAAAATAATCACATTATCTAGGATATAATGAGCATATGCTAATAAACTTAAAAAATAAAATTAAAAAACCTAGTCCAGAGTCTGATGAAATTTTCTATTTTATAGCATAAATAATTACAGTGAGAGTCAATATTTTCTGGAAATGCTTTCTATTTAAAAACTTTTAAACTACATTCATTTGTGTGTGTAACTGTGTGCACACATATGCATGTGCGCATGTTCCGAGGCGCATATGCAGAGTGGGAGGACAGTTTGTAGGAGTTGACTCCCTTCTTCCACTGTGTGGACCCCAGGGATTGAACATGGGCTATCGGCTTTACCGGTGAGCAGTCTCACAACTCAGTGAAAAACACTTTCTGTGGGCTCAGACTTGTGCCTGGGTCTGGAGACAGTCTTACACGATGGATTACTACTATGAGACCATTTTTATTTTAAGAGTTAAGAAACAGTCAGGTGTGTTGGGGGCGTGAGTGCCAGAGGTGGTAAGGGGGAGAGAGTGGAGAATATTGATACTTTTTTTTCAGTTTTAGAGAGACGTTTATAGGGTGCACCAAGCCATTTGAGCTAGGCATGAAGGTCCATGCACTGGGCCAACATTCAGCTGGATGGCGAATGGGGGAGGGGAGTCTTCAAAGAAAGAGTAAGGAAGCCCAGAAAGCCAGGAAAGGTAGACTTAGCTCTAGCCAGCACCTGAAAGAGGAGGACAGAAAAGAAGGAAAAGAAAACGTTGCATCTTCTGAGTCGGGGCTCAGCACTGCCAGCCGACCCAGCAGACCCATGGTTGCTTGTCGGGGCTGCCGGAATGATAGTGCTTACCTCAGACATTCAGCCTTGCAGATCCCATTATAGTCTCAAGGTTTATATATGGAGATCTTATCTACCAATCTTTACTGTATTAGGAATTAAAAGTGGTATTTACAGCATTCATTAGAAAAGTAAGAAAGCCACTAATGTCAATGTCACATGTTAATTTTTATGGAAATCACTTTTCTAAAATTTCATGTATTGAGAAAAGATACACTGTTTTATTTATTTATTTTTTTTAATCTCCTTAATGCTTGGCATACTTGAAGGCAAGTTCTCCTCTCTGCTTCTACCATTCTGCCCTTTAGATAGCTGGCTGGATAGAGACATGCTGTCACCTCGCACCCTCCTCCCCTGGACTGGGTTCAAACCAAGGGCCTTGCGCTTGCTGTACATGGGCTGTATCCCTAAGCTACCTTCCCAGACCCCCTACCCCCAGTGTTTCTTGATAAATAATTTCAGGAGAAGTATATGAAGAAAGTCCTTCCTCTCATATATCTAAATAGGTAGAAAAGAAGAATACTATGATAGCCTTTCAGGTTACTGTACATGATATATTAAATATATATATTGTGTATTAAAGTTACATGGCAGTTTCATAGTAGATGCACTGACCTGTAAGGAACTGAAATCCTCATAATAAGCTTTTTTGTACACTGTTATATTAAAATCTATTTGTATGCCACCCATTTTGAATGGCTGTTTATGCCTACATTTTTGTGTGTGTGAGTGTTTTGCCTGTATGCTTTGTGAACTATGAGCATTCATTGCTGGCAGAGACCAGAAGAGGGCTTCAGAGATCCCCAGAACTGGAGTTACAGATGATTCTGAGCTTCCATATGGGTGCTGGGAACCACACCTAGATCCCCTGCAAGGGCAGCCAGTGCTTTTAACCACTGGGCTCCATAGCCACTCTCCATACATAATTTTGTGGTATGTTGGTTATTTGGAATATTGGCTTTGTGAGTTACGAAAGTCTTCAGTTGTTGACATATTTCATTACGCCCTGAGAAACATGACACATTTGTTCATCCACCATCTCATCAGAAAGCCCTTCTAGGGAAGCCAAGCTCACAATCACAGATCCAAGTTTTCCTAAATCCAGAAAGCTTTTGCGTTTTATCCCTGATCCCTGACAACAAATAGACTCGGTCGTCTTCCCTAATGACAGGCACACCGTGTGCAGTGTTTAGAAAACATCTGCCCAGTCACCACCTCTGAACAGCTGTAGATGTCGGCTGTCAGTCTCTCTGTCAACTGAAAGAGGCGCTTTCTGAAAAGGCCAGGAGGTCACTGCACAACTTAGTCTCGGGTGCTCTACGTGCCTTCATGAAAAACAGCACCTTCTCTCGAGGGTTGGGACCCAGTGACAGTTTAGTAAGCGTGTCTGCTTCCTCAGTGGCTTTCTAACGGGGAGTGTGGCACTGGGGGGCACAGAAGCTACTAGCATGGTTTGGACCACTGTCTCGCTGTGCGCTGAGATACCACAAAATTACCGTTTTTGTGCCCCATCATTTAAATGTCGACACATGAGAAAGCTATAAAAAAAATCTTAGCATTATTAAAAATAGCCTCAGTCTTATAGGCTCCCTGAATTCCTTTTGTGGGGGCTTCATCTTTGGGTCTGAGAATCAAAGCTCCCAGCAATCTGGTTGCAGAAGAAAGTCTGCAGGGTGCTTCTTATGAGAGAGATGGTCAATAGGTTAACCGTGGTTGACATGGAAACCAGATTGGTGGATGCCAGTGTTTCACTGAACTCACCTTTGTGAGTGCTTGGGAGAAAAAGTGCTTCTTTCTTTCTTTCTTTCTTTCTTTCTTTCTTTCTTTCTTTCTTTCTTTTTTTCTTTCTTTCTTTCTTTCTTTCTTTCTTTCTTTCTTTCTTTCTTTCTTTCTTTCTTTCTTTCTTTCTTTCTTTCTTTCTTGTGCTTTGATTTTATGATGTGAAGAATCAAACTCAGAGCAAACTAGGCCAGAGCTCTGCCACAGAGCTACATCCTCAGCCCTCGGGTACCATTTGTAAGATATGACCAGCATTGATGAATACCTTAGTGGGTCAAGGAAGGTGGGGGCTAATGGAAGTTGGCAGTCATCCGGTTGAGGTGGTGAGGACTGTGTTCAGTTGACTGCAGGACGTCCTTATTGGACGACAGGCCAAGTGTATAGGGCTTGGTGATTGGATACGGAATGGATGAGGAGAGAGCTGAACCAAGGATGCCACTTTTCAAGGGTTTCTTGCTTTCTCTTTCCTCAAATGTTACTTTCATAAACCCAGTTTGCGCCTTCAGGGCTGAGTCCCTGAGTCTTCGCTTCAAGGTGTAGAAGACATACCATACATTTGGGAGTACACCAGTAAGAAACGGTTTCTGAAATGGTGGAGTCACTTGAGGTGACGTGCCATGGTTTAATTTGTGTTCCTTGGCCCATATGGGCATACTTGGACCCACTTCCCTTCTCCTGTCTGAAGGCATGTTTGGTCCGGATGCCATCTGGGTGAAGCTTCTCCTCCGTGAGCTTCTTACAGCTTTTAAGAGCCTTTTGAAAGTGTGAAAGATTTGAGATGGTAGTGCATGGAAATGCTGAGCCGGCCTGCCCTTCCTCTCTTCCTCCCTTCCTCTTTCCCTCTCTTCCTCTCTCTCCCCTTCCCTCCCTCCCTCCCAGTGGTTATGGCTTAAGCACCTTCTCTTTGGCACTGTCACACACAAAGAGGGACACTTTTCTTGCCTGACCGTGTGATGTAACTGGAAGCAGAGATGCGAAGTGTGGACTTTAGGCTAAGTATTTTATGAAACATTTTACAGTTGGATGTGGATGTATTTCCTGGATCATAAGAGAAAAGTGTGTTTCTTATTCTGACAACATTCCAACCTTATAAAGTGGGCAAAATGTGCATTTAGTATCAAATTTATCTATAAATTTGTTTAGATGATCTGGGCCTTTGGAAAGTTATTAAATACCTTTAAGCCCAAGTTTCCTCATTTAAAAAGTTTATTTTTTATCTATCTATCTATCTGTCTATCTATCTATCTATCTATCTATCTATCTATCTATCTATCTATCTATCTATCTATCTTATCTATCTACCTATCTATCATCTATCTATCTATCTTATCTATCTTACCTATCTACCTATCTATCATCTATCTATCTATCTATCTATCTATCTATCTATCTATCTATCTATCTATCTTTGGTGTGTGTGTGTGTGTGTGTGTGTGTGTGTGTGTGTGTGTGTGTGTGTCTGTCTGTCTGTCTGTCTGTCTGTCTGTGTCTGTGTGTCTGTGTATTCTGGAGATACATGGCAAGTGCTTTTATTCACTGAGCCTTCATCTCCCCAGCCGGTTGCTCATTTCTGAGTTCTTATTTCTCAGACGGCTACTGCAGTGATCGCATGAGCTTACACTGTATGGAAACAAAAGAACCGAACACATCGAGGTGTGTGCTTACAGAGGGATGTGCAGTACAGGCCTAGTGTGGGACGGGAACCAGTGGTCTTTGCTCCCTCTCTCCACTGCCTGTTGTTTCCCAGAAGCTTCTGTGATGCTCATTGGGCGTTCCTTTGACGTAGGGTCGACGTTGGTCTAAGGCATTATCTTCAAGCCAACAGGCTGGACCTTGCACTAAGGAAAACGTGATGGATCCTGATCTAAGGGCCTGCTGACCACTGATGTGGCAGGCAGGGCACTGACTTCACAGCAGATGAATAGATGATGGGTCATCAGAAAACAGTGTGTGGTCACCGTTGGCAGTGGGTTCGGCCACTCCCGTAGTTCTGGACCTGAGACTATAATGTACCCATGGAAGGACTGAAAAGAATATTTGAGTTGGGGTGTTCTCACATAGACTCTGCTTTGGTCTGTGATTGTGGCAGTGTTTGTTAAAGTTTTCCATATCTTTCCATTGTGGGGTTCGGGTTGTGAATCACTGACCAACCTTTCAGAAATTCACTTTCTTCATTTGTAACCTGTGCTGGATATTAATTACACCCCTTTACTGTCTCCTGTCTGCCGGGCTCCTTGCTAATAAGATGGCATTTAGTCTTCACCACAGCCCACCTACAGGAAGAGAGCTTCTTTAAAAATGAACTTTTTAAGGAGATAGAGCTGATAAGGTTCCACGGTTAAGCGAGCGAAAGAGATGAGAACTCACACAAAGGTGTGCCTTAATCAGAGTCTGCCCCACATCCCATGTCACATTCTTTTGTAGTTCTGAGAGTTTGGAGGACTGTGAACTGTGTGGTGACAAAGCAGCCTAGGGAAGATCTGTGTATTTCTGGAGCACTAAACCCAAGGTTCCCAAGTCCGTCTTTGGGACCCTTGTGGGACAGCATAGTTTACCATTTTGCATGGTTTTTTGTCTCCTCCTCATACTCCCTCTTCCTCCTCTTCCATTTTTTCCCCTTTCCCAATTGATTTAAACAGTCTACTGAAGATCTCTTTGAGATCCAGACTCGCTTTTCTGGAGCCATCAATAACTGGCACTGTTAGACTTCTGGTGTTAATCTCCCAGTTCAGCAGCTGGAGCAGGCATCCCCCACACCCATACCCCACCCCCCATCTCTGTTCCGTTGAAGCTGTGATGACAGATCGGAACCCAGCATAGCAAGACGGCACAATTGAGTAGGTTGGAGACTAGTCCGTACAATGTACACATATCTGTAGGTCTCCGTGAATTGTTTATTGGAGTGCAGTAGAGAATAAGTAATCAAACCAGCAAATTAACAAAGTAAATATGTAGCTGGTTTGAAAAACTGATGCCTTTGAGAAAAAGTATGCTTTCTGTTGTCCTCAAGGGAAATTAAAAACTCTTGTGTTTTATTGATTTCTACTAAGCTCATCTGAACATGGTTTTTATAAAAGCTAAGTGATGATAGAGAGACCTGCATTTTTGGAAGCATAGATTTTTTAGATGCAGAGATTTGGGGTTTGCTTCTGGGAAATGAACAGTGACTTCAGAGGTGTCCACCCTGGAAGGGGCCTTCATGTCCACTGCAGTGTGCGGAAGCAGAGGGGGAGGTGGGGGGTGACACACACACCCCCTGACCTGTCCTTGCCCGGCCTTCTGCCAAAGGCCCCTGAAAAGTACCAAGGAGGCAAGGCATTGTGGGATGCTGCCCCCTTTGAGAATCCAGGTCAAGTAGTAATGATTACCTGCCTGTTAATGCTGCCCGTCAATAAAAAGAGTGGAAGGTGGCAGGGTATACTGACAACTTCTCTCTTCTCTACCTCGCCAAAAAGTCCACTTTTTTCTCACTTTGTGAACATTGAAAAGTTCAGCGGGGAAGAGACTTGGATGGCAGAAGAAATGTCTTGTTTATTTTGCATTTCTTTTTCTTTTCTTTTTTTTTTTTTAAATTTTTTTCGAGATAGAATGTCTCTGTGTAACCCTGGCTGTTCTGGAACTGGCTCTGTAGACCAGGCTGGCCTCGAACTCCCCCTGCCTCTACCTCCTGAGTACGGGGATTAAAAGGGTGCATCAGCAGTATCAGTTATATGCCGACTATTTACGAGTCCCTGACATTTCAAAATGAAAGAACTGTTGTTGGGAAGAATTTAGATTTAATTCATTTGAATTTAGCACAGTATGTATCAAACAGGACTTTTAGAATAAGCATCATGGGACTAAGACTTCTTGGGTCAAATCTGGTTCTGCAGCTGTTGGCATTATATGTGCAGCTGTGATGGGGTTTTGGAGTTCTTGTAGCAGAGTTCTGTAGCACGAATCTTAAAGAGTCTTATCAATAAAAACAAACCCAAGGCCAGTTTTTGGGGTGAGTGCTGGAAGATATGAGAAGCAGAACAAGCCACAGCTTCCTCACCTCATCAATTCCTCAGCTGATCCTGTTTCCTCAGACTGGAAGCCTCTGAGTCCTCATCCAAATGAATCTCAGCTGAACTGCTGCTCAAAGCCTAAAAGCTTAACCAGCCTAGTTCCTCATCCTCACGCCTTAAATACCTTTCTGCTTCCTGCCATCACTTCCTGGGATTAAAGGCTCTTGTTACCACCCCTGGCTGTTTCCAGTGTGGCTTTGAACTCACAGAGATCCAGATAGATCTCTGCCTCTGGAATGCTAGAATTAAAGGCGTGTGTGCCACCATTTTCTGGCCTCTATATCTAGTGGCTGTTCTGTTCTCTGACCTCAGATAAATTTATTAGGGTGCACAATATTTTGGGGAACACAGTATCACCACAGAGTTCGCTTTGAATTATAGGAGTGCAGTCAGTCAGTGCTGTTAACCCATCATATGATGGTTCTTGCCCATCATAGGAACACTGTTCACCCCTGTTACCTCATTTGGTACTCAAAACAGTCTTGCATAAAATTACTCATATTCCTCATAGAAGGAGGCTGAGGTTTGGAGACACTGGTTTGATCTGATGGACACTAGTGTTTGGATGTAAAATCCTACCAGAAAGCTATGGGAGAGGACAGTCTTAGCATGTGAAGAGGCCTTGGGTTTTTTATCTAATTCCTCCTTCCTCTGATTCCCTTCTATTGTGTCAAAAAGAGATGGCCATGTGGCACACACTTAGGATGAAAACTCTGGGCCCTTAGATGCTCAGTGGTTGTCAGAATGTAGCTTGAAGAGTTCTAGAATCAGGGTGACATGCACATGACAGTATCCATCTACTTTCTAAAGCCCTTCTACTTTTTCCATTTTGCGGTCTTCAGCCCAGAGCATCATGGGAAGTGTCATGGCCTACTTAAAGAGAACTGGGCACAAAGAGACTACACAGCCCTTCATTTTGTGGAGAACATGCTCTGTAATTTTAATACATTTCAAAGAGTTAGTCATTGGATGGAAATGTCAGATTTTTAAAAAAGTCTTTTGAAATATTAAATAAACTTTGATTTCCTTTAAGGCACAAATCAATACCAACAAAGAACGAGGCACATTGAAATAAAGAGCTGGTTCAGTATGATTTGTAGCCAAGCCATCAGAGTCCTGCTGATGGTTTTGTAACTTTAGATTAAAAATATGCTAAACTGAAGAAGTTTATTTTTTATATAAAATAATTTATAATATTTTATAGTTGTATTACCCAAATTCTGAATTATGTTGTATGTCTGTCTCAGCTACAACTCAGCATAGACTTTTGACAGGAAATCAAATATCTAAATAATGAAGTATGAGTGTTCTTTTGATACATACATTTGATATCATGTTGTTAATACTTTGAGCTTCTCTTTCAAGAGAGTAAAATGGCCAACTGGAAATGACTTAAAATATTTAGCCTATAATTCTCTCAAGAGCAGTATCTTGGAGCTACAAAGTCAATTTTACCTCTATGCTGTACAAGACAGAAGTTTCCTTGGCCGTTTTGGCTGATGTGATCTGGGACTTTGCTTTAAAGGATTGGTTACAGTTGAAATGGGAAGGACTTTCTGATGAGAACGGCATTCTAGTTAGGAGCCTTTCACAAAACCAATTCCTACCATTCCTGCCACACCCTTCCAAGGTGTTGATGTTTCCAAACCTTGGGAAGAACTTTTGTGTCTCCTAAAGTAAATCTTAATATTTATTTTAATATTAATCTTAATTTTTCATGATTTTCTGCCCCCCCTCCCATGCTTATTCAAACTACCTGAAATAAAGTCATTTTTAAGTGATTTATGTGGTACTTGAAAGAGGGATGTGTGAGGGATGTCACCATGTAGGTGGTGCTCAAAAGTGATGGATCAGTTAGTTCAGTGGGTACATGGTTTATACGCTCCTGTTTCTAGATCTCCTCTCTTGTCTGGATGAGGGAGATCATACGGCAGTGTCATTCACACCAGAGGCAATTTGGGATGAATGCACTGTTCACAGCTTCCTTGTTCCAAGAGAGTCCACACAGTGGGGCAGCGTCAGGAGAAGCTTTGGCGGTGTGGAGTCAGTATCAGTGCAAGCGTGTTTGGAAGAGGTGGTTGCATTCTGCCACACTCAGTCCGAGTCTACCGGACTACTGAGCTGAATTCTTGTTTACATGAAACTGATCATCTCGCTTTTAAGGGGAAGCTAATCTGGAAGCCTGTGAAGAAGGGTGGGCAGCTCCTGGGCCGTGTCCCTCAGAACCCGGAGGATGCTGGGAGTAGAGGAGTTGAGAGTGAGTGGAGCAGTCACAGCAAGACTTAGTTTCTGACCATGGGCCATATTTCACTGGGGTTGCTACAGAACAACTGCTTCCTCCTCTTCCTCCTCCTCCTTCTCCTTTTCCTCCTCCTCCTCCTCCTCCTCCTCCTCCTCCTCCTCCTCCTCCTCCCCTTTCTCTTCTTTTTAACATTTCTCTTTTGTTAGAAGCTTGGAGTTGATAAAGCAGCTTGAGGAGATTGCTCCAAATCCAAGTTCTCGGCTTTCCTGGGGTCTGAGCGTTGAAGTCCGGAAACTGTGATCTCTGCAGCTGGAGGGATTTCAAATGAGAACCTCTTGCTTCTGTTTTCTCTTCAGGTGTCACTGACTCCTCCTTTAGGACCCCTACTAAGTGACTCAAGTAGAAGTCTGCACTCAATACAATCCTACAAATTTATCCATCCAAATGATTTTGTTCACGGCAAAATGCCTTTCTGTCAGAGTGAAATACAAAATGGGCCTAAACCTTTGTGACTATGACCAGTGGAGTGTTTTTTCTCACCGAATTTGACTTGTAGCTGTCGACAGAAATTCCTGGTTACCATCTTTTTCCTACCCAGCTGTACTCTAGTTCAAAGCGGCTTTGGGAGACATGATCTTTTTAAATTTTTATTATCTTAGTACTAAGAGATTTAATGTGGTGAAACTGTTGCAGAATGGGGAAAATATCATTTTAAGTGTAGTTTATATGGTAAGAAATCCACTTTTAATAGTAACTAAAACTGCTCTGATTTCTGTCTTCATTTTTCCTATATGGATGAGGCAATCAATATATTGAACATGAAATTCAATATACCCGAAGTGGTTTTACACGATAATGAAGTGGATACTAACATGAGGGGCTCTGGCCTGGTCATGGCCGCCTGCTTCACAGCTAGCACGTGCTCACCTTGGTGCGTGAGTAAGTGGGTCCTGTAATTCCTGTTGTCGCCTCCTGGGAAATCTACTTTCTCTTAGAAGCGGATCAGAGTTAACCTAGATCAACGTAACTTAATCACCTATTGGTGGATTAATTTTTTTAATTATTAGCTTACAAAGTTTGAATTTTTATTAGCTTATCAAGTGAACTAAACAGGCATGTGCATTGAAGACAAGGGAGATGAGACAGATAAATGCAACCCTGCAGCTTTACTACCCAAAGGTGAAAACTTACAGACTCTCTGAATAAACTCTCAGACTTTGTCCTGTGTGAGCAAACACATATTAATGTTTAAAATGTATAAAATGTCTCAATTTTCTTGGGTGAAATTCTGAGATGTATTATCTGATAGGTTATACTCTCATTTATTATTATACCAAATATTGGGTATATTGGTAAATTTTACCTGTCAATACTTTTTCTTCTAGATAAGATCTCATGTAGCCCAGGCTGGCCTTGAACTGTCTGGCAACAATGACTTTGAACTTCTGACCCTCCTGTCTTTACCTCTCAGGGGCTGGAATTATGAGTATATCCTCCTCCTCATCTTTTCTTGGAGGGCTTAGGACAGAACCCAGGATTCATGCGTGCTAAGTAACTTTACCGACTGAGCTACATGCCAAATCCCTAGATATATTTATCATTCAGGTCTTAGTGGCTGTGCAGGACTTGGAGAAAGCCATGGCTGCAGTCTGATGTGCTCTGATGGCAGTTCTGATGGGTAGACTTGTGAGTCAGAGCATTTTCCGACTTACGAGTCAGAGCATGCCCATTCCATCCATCATCTCCTTTCTCTGGAGAGACTGTGGGAAAGGGGACATGTGGTTGTGGCCTGTTGGTTTTGTTTTATAAAAAGAGGATAATGCTCTGTGTGTCTTCCTTCTCCAACTGCATACTAAATACTGGGCTGATAACACCGGTAGCCAAGGCTCCACGGTCCTATTCTGTGCCAGGCAGTGTTCTGGGCTGTAGATGTACCCAACCGTCTTATTAAATAAGAAACACAGAGCTGATTCAGAGAAGAAAGCCAAGAGGTCAGAGCTAAGAGCCTCACCCTTCCTGATTCAGCGATCCTCTTCAGCCAAGAGAGCTCTCCGAAAGGGGCCTACTTCCTGTGTGTATGTCTTTATATAGTCTAGCTGTTCTGCCTTCTCATTGGTTGTAAACCCAAACATGTGACTGCCTCGTCACTGCCTGAATGTACCGCCCTCCAGGTCCTTAAAGGCGTGCGCCACCGCCGCCATGCACTTGCTATGGCTCTAATAGCTCTGACCCTCAGGCAACTTTATTTATTAACATACAATTAAAATCACATTTCAGTACAAGTAAAATACCACCACACTGGGCACTTTACTATGAAGCACACATGGGCCAGTAAGGAGGCTGCAGTTATCTGTGTTTTACAGTGTGGGGAGCTAAGTCCCAGAACGGTTTTCCTTTTTTTTTTTTTTTTTTTTTTTTTAAGATTTATTTATTGTGTATACAATGTTCTGCCTGCATGTATCCCTGCAGGCCAGAAGAGGGCACCAGATCTCATTACAGATGGTTGTGAGCCACCATGTGGTTGCTGGGAATTGAACTCAGGACCTCTAGAAGAGCAGTCAGTGCTCTTAACCTCTGAGCCATCTCTCCAGTCCCCCCAGAACGGTTTTCCTAAGGTGGCCAGACCCTCACACAGCAAACTTGTCACAGCCTTGTTCACAGTAGCACACATCGTTGACTGCTTTGAGGAGCCTGCCCAATGAGTACAATTCCTGATCGAATGCAGAGACAGTCATTATTCTGCCATGGTGTTCTAGAATACAGGTGAAATGTGTTTGGGTCATTGTTCCCAAATGACGGACCTTTGGACTGCTTCTTGCTTTCCTCATAATACTCTAGACTTCTGCAAAATTTCTTACACATCTCAAGAATATGTATGCAGGCATTTTTTTTTCTAGGATTCTTACTCAAATGAAGAATCTTGGACTGGTACCCCTTCAAGGGGGTTTACTGTCATAGACAAGGCTGTGACAGATTGGGCTGTTTCTTGTTTAGAGCTCTTAGCAAGACTACTTTATGTACAGTTTGCCAAGATGTTGCTCTTAAAGCATCCAGTCTCAGATATGTTATTACTGCAAGCTATCATTGTTATTTTCCTTTATGCTCCCATAGTATGGATACTGGGTTGTAGCATCCTCTTTATCCAAATTATATTTGTTTACCGCCCCCCCCCCCCAAAAAAAAGGCAAGGGGGTAAGAAAACAAAACACAGTTTCCAGCTTTCCCTGGTCAAGCTTTCTTGGCTTGTCTTAGTCAGTGTTCTATTGCTGTGAAGAGACACCATGACCACAGCATCTCTTAGGAAAGCATTTAACTGGGGCTGCCTTACAGGTTCAGAAGTTTAGTCCATTGTCATCCTGGTGAGATGCATGGCGGCACACAGGCAGACGTGGTGCTGGAGAAGGAGCTGCCAGGAGTTCTACATCAGGATCCAAAGGCAGTAGAAAGAGAATAAATCACCGGGCCTGGTTTGGGCACCTGAAACCCCAAAGCCCACCCCCAATGACACATTTCCTCCATCAAGGCCACACCTCCTAATGCCACTCCCTAATCATTCAAATATATCAGCCAAAGGAGGCCATTCTTTTTCAAACCACCACATGATTTCTGTTTCTTCTTAGTGTTGCCTTGTCTCTTGGGGCCCTGGGAATCTGGATGGCATCAGACAGACACCTCTATGTGGACTAAGTAACCAATTCTGGCCAATGCTGCATTGTTTTCACAGAGCAAAATGCTCCTGTGGTGGGGGTGTCAGGAACTCTGCTTTCCTATCCATCTGTTTCTCCCCCACCCCTTGCCACTCAGCCCCCAGCATCTTTAGTGGAGTTTCTTTTCACAGGGACCATTTCCACTTACCCTCTTTTCAACCTTTCCCCCAGCTGATGCTGGCTTTGTCTAATCTGTTTTGACCTCCATTTTCTTATAAATTGAATATACTACTTTCCCTGGAATAAAGAGACTGCAGAACTCCGGCCAAGTTCACCTAGTCTATGTTCAGTTGTGTGGGAGGCAGCACCAACATCTGTATTGTGATGTCCTCGGATTTCTGAGCCGCATGCCTGCCATCTCTGACTGCTTAGGGGCCTTAGATGATAAATGCCCGTTCCTAAACCTCCTCCACCATCCCTGGTACAGGTGCCTGTGCACTGCCACCTTCTGCCTCTGAGGATCAAATCTTGCTTAGGAATGGTCCGTGGCACCATAGACACCTTACTCAGAGTTGCTGATCCAAGGTTTTCCTTAGGTCATTTCATTAACCATCAGGCTCTCTAGTTACATTGCAATTGAGAATATTTTTCCCTCATAAAAGACCTAATGAAGGTCGAGGTGAGCTATCCTGACTCTAGAATTTTCCTAGAAAACATTCAGGAAATACTGTTCATTCCTAATACTTTATATTTAAATAATAGAGGTGTGGTTTTCATTCTTTTTATCCCCCAGACACCATGTTCTTCGGAACACAGCAGGAGGTAGATTGCTAAAAGAATGCTTTTAAATCATCTTTGCCCTGGTATCTCTTCCTCATGAAGAGCTCAGATTACAGTCCCACCATTGAGGAGCCACGTGACCTCAGAAAAGCCACTCAGCTGCCCCACTGTCCTGGTCTGTGCAGGGAGTGATGGAGAATTAACTGAGCAGTGTAGTTACAGTGCTCAGAGCCACATGTGGCTTCTAAGTGCCTAGTAAATGCCACTCTTACTACTTTTTGCAGACTAAAATAAAGATAGGCAAGCTTGCCTCCCTTGTCTACCTCACTTATCCTCCCTCAGACTGTTGTGTATGTATATACACATAGCATGCATATACATGTGTATATGTACATATACATTGTATATACCATATAATCTACTTGTACATATATATGGCATGGATCTGTCACTGTTTTTTCCAGAAGGGTACTTTGCTCCCTTTCTGTCTATTGCATTTGAACAAGTGGGAAGACTTTGGAACTTTGATATTTCCTTTCTGGGAAAGGAAGTCCATTCCAGTGATGAGAAGGGACCATCCTGGTGCTCCACATCCTGGAAGGATGATGGGCAGAAAGATGTACAGCCTTGGATTTGCTCCAGTCCATCTGTCTCTTGGCACAGGCCATGACTCTGGTCCAGGGAAAGGAATTAATTACCTCTTTACTGAATTGTATGTGTTTGTGTTTAACTGCTAAAAATAAGATTTGGGTCGGGGAGGGGAGGGCTGTAGAGTTGGGTCAGTGGTTAAGAGCACCTGTCGCTTTTACAGAGGACCCAGATTTGATTCCCAGCACCCACATGGTGGCTTACAACTGTCTGTAATTCCAGTCCCAGGGGATTCTGACCTTCAAGGACACCAGGCAAGTATGTGGTGCAAGACAAATGCATCTTTAAAAAAATGATTTGGGGCTGGGGGTAAAACGTGTGCAAATGTGAGGACTCACAGAGAAGCTAGGCACACATGGCAACTGTCCTGTCATCCTGGTGTTTGGAGGGCAGAGACAAGGGATCCCCGAAACAAGGCAATTAGCCAGACCAGCTGAACCCAGCAAGTTCTGGGCACAGCAAAAGATTCTGGCTCAAAATAAAAGGTAGACAGCAATCAAGAAAGACGCCCCTGTGAATTCCTGGCCTCCACACGTGATTCCCACACACACAGGTACTTGAGATTTCTTTTTATTGGCTCTTTGCTACTTGATGGCTTAAGAAATGACCAAATATGAGCACTTACAGAGAAAATATGGGGTGTTTTAAATTCACTAAATAAATGGGTTCTGTCTAATCTTGACGAGAGAGAAGTTGTTGCTTTAATCAGAAAACCAATCTACCCTGACTGAGGAGAAGAGTGGCTGAAATGCACTTTCAGACACATCATTTATCAGCTTTGGTTATCAAGCAAGGAAGGGGCTTCATATTTCCTGAGGGTTATTGCCGTAGATAAGTCTATTAGGCTGCCCTTAAGAACAGCGCACACAGGATGCCTTACCCAGCCAACATCTGTTTCCCACAATTCTGCAGCCTGGAACGCCAAGGTCAAGGTGTGGGTAGGGTAGGTTTCCTCTGAGGTCTCTTGGTGACTTGAGATGCTGTCATTGTATATGGTCTCCTCCCTGTGAGCGTTCTTTGTGATGCTGCTGCTTCTTATACATACTGGTCATGGTGGGAATGGAAATCTCACCATGAGGACTTCATTTAACCATAGTTGACTCTGTAATGGACCCGTCTCCAAATGCAGCTATATTTTGTAGTCTGGGGGTTAGATATTCATTTTGTATTAGAATCTCGAAGGCACACAGTTTAGTGTATATGAGATGGGGTTGTTTGAATTGAGGGAAACAGAAAGTTCTTGTAGGGTAGATTTTGCTCTGTTGCTTGGTCTTCGTGGAGGAGGCTAGCCCCCGGGCATTGAGTTGCCGCAGAGGAAGAAGGAGAGAGTCTGTGAGTGGAGCGGGGTAGCCTGGCAGCCTCAGTGTCTGGGGGCAGTAGTGGCCACCCATGCAGCCTGAATGAAGTAACACAGACATTGGGGAAGAAGAATTTCTTTTCCTAATGTGTTTGCGGGTTGCCAAACACTACAAAGGCATTGTCTTCAATGCTGAATTCTCTGTATTAATGGTGGAGAATATTCTTGGAGAAAATGGAAAGAAATTGGAAATTCATCTTCGGCTCCCCATCAGTGTTTTTATATTCTAGATTGGAATTGTAAGTCTCTTCCTCGTCAAATATAGCACTGTGAACATTGTTACTTAGGCTCACGTACCTCATCTGTAAAGCAAGGGAGAACGTTAGCTTGCACATTTATTTATTTATTTATTTATTTATTTATTTATTTATTTATTTATTTATTTAGTGTGTGTGCGTGCGTGCGTGCACGCGCGTATGCATATATTTGCATCCCAACTTGTGTGTTGTGGTCAGGGATCAACTTTCAGGAGTTGGTCCTCAACTACTGTGTAGGGTCTGGGATCAAACTCCGGTCTTCATGTGTGCCGGCAAGAGCTTTTACCTGCTGCACCGTCTCGCCAGATCTGCTTGTAAATTTAGTGTGCAGAGGATTTATTGCGATGAAAAACACGGATGGGTCTCATTCAGAGAGATTCTGATTTGTAGGGTCCAAGGAGTCTTCTTGTGAATCAACACCTCGTAAGTTAATCTGAGGCCGATGGTGCGCCGTTCGTTGTACTTGAGAAAGGAATGGGAGCTCTCTTCCAGTCATGATGAACCTGGGAAATGGGATGCGTTTGAGAAAAAGCCCTAGTTTGATAAAGAGTGCACATAGACATTGCCTCTCGCCCTTTGGTCCTTGTCCCCAGAACAACCTATCCTGGTTAGTTTGGATACAAGCTACACACATCTTGGGAAAGGGAACCTCAGTTGATAAAAATGCCTCCATAAAATTGGCCTGTGAGCAAACTACGGGGCATTCCTTGATTAATGGTTGATGTAGGAGGGCCCAGCTCAGTGTGGGTGGTGCCACCCCTGGGCATGTGGTAGTGAGTGGTATAAAAAAGGAAAAAGCAGGCTGAGAAAGCTATGGGGAGCAAGCTAGTAAGCTCCTCCATGGTCCGTCCCGCCACCTCCCCCAGCCCCAGTTCCTGACTTGGCTTTCATGGGCTATAAGCTGCAGGATAAAATGAACCCTTTCTTTCCCAAGTTGCTTTTAGCCATGGTGTTTATCATAACAGCACAATGCAAACTAAGACACTGCCTAGTTTGAATTCCATATTGTGCCTTTCTGCAGCAATTAGGCTATGAAAAGAGAGCCGTCCAACCATAGACACTGTCTCAAACCTTCTCCTCTTGGAGTACTTCTGCATTTCTGGATTAGGGCTTGCCTAATTAGACCAGGCTCACCTGGATAAACTTTCCCAAGAACTCAAAGACAGCTGATGAGAGAATATGCAAATTACTCAGATATGCAAAAAATTCCTTCACTTTATAATACAGCATAATCACAGGATATTACTCATAATTCTTGCCCATGTTCAGGAGAAAAGCTATTCTGAGCATGTAAATCGGGAGGATTCTACCTGCATGTTCAAGGATGTGTATTGTATAAGTATCAGATCTTGATTTATATTTTAAGAGGATTGTGTGTGTGTGTGTGTGTGTGTGTGTGTGTGTGTGTGTGTGTGTATGTGTGTCTCTGTGTATACATGTGTGGTGCAAGTCTCCTCAGATACCAGGAGAGGGCATTAGATCCCCCTGTAACTGGAATGAGAAGTGACTGTGAGCCTCCTTACATGGATGCTGGACCCAAACTCAGACCATCAGCAAGAGCAGCAAGTGCTCTTAACCACTGAGCCGTCTCTCCAGTCCCAAATCTTGATTTTTTAAAAAATAATTGACTTACATCTCTCTACAAAAATTAACCTCTGGTGAATCTCTAATTTAAATGGTATGGATTCTAACCTACAACTAACTAACTCTCTCTCTCTCTCTCTCTCTCTCTCTCTCTCTCTCTCTCTCTCTCTCTCTCTCTCTCTTTATTTGAGAAATGTGGTTAGCAGAACAAAGTATACTGCCTAATCCTTTGGCAATTTGAAGCCCGCCCAGGAACCTGCACCTGTGTGGTCACTGAAAAGCCGACACACACACACACACACACACACACACACACACACACACACACACACACACACCCATCGCAGCCACATGGAGAGAAATCCCAGGTATCTGCTGGCCCCTACCCCAGGTGCTTTCTGGCATTTTTTTTTTCTGTGTAGCTCTTGCATATTTTAAAGATATGCTCCAAGTATTCTTATTAATAAAGCCAGAGTTCGTTGAATTAATGAATAATTCCCTTATTTGCCATTATCGTCTTGAATTAGAGCATTTTCTTTCTAATGTGTTATGAATTAGTTACTGAGTGAAATGGAATCTTGGATAAAATGAGATTTTGTTGTTTACTCATGAGCATAAAATCTGAATAATCTTCATAATGGCAAACACAGTCAGGGAATCGCAGAACCGAGGGTGATGTAGGGACCAGGGAAAGCTTCCATGAGTCAGCCGCCTCGCAAAAAGCCCTTTTTGCAGTTGACAGTTGGATTGATACCCATTAGGTAATTTTCTAGCCTTTTTCCCAATGAAAGGCATTCATGGACGCTTGATAGTTTAAAAAAAAAAAACCTTAAGTGTAGATATGATTGACTAGTTATCTTTTTCTTTCGGAGTAAAATCTTTCTTTGACAGGACAGCGCTTTTTACAGCATCTTCCCGCCTCCTCTCTGTCTTACCTAGGGACCTGGCAGGCCGAGAGATTTACATCCATCTTAAGAGAAGGTTATCGCCCAATGCAAATCTCAGTGGCTCGTGGTCCTCCACCAGCCAGTGTGACTAGAATGGGGGTGGCATCGGTTCCAGCCTCGGGGCTCTCTAGGCTCTCTAGCACAGCCCTGCTGACATCTCTACGCATCTTTGGCAGTTGTCAAGGCAGGTTTACGGGCTAGACCCCCAAAGCCAGTGCAGTCTTAGCGGTAAGCCATTTCCGTCTATCCTTCCTGCTGTCTTCTGTATCAGTCCTTGGGTATAGGTACAAAGGACAACATCTCCCTTACATCCTTGTGAAAATACCTGGACCGTTTTGCCATTGTGCTACCCTGCAGCCCCTCACTGCGTGTCACACTGCTGTCACACCTTCCAGAGCCCTGGAGCGTGACGCTGTATTTTATCTTCCATGTGATATGGAACTCATGTGCCTAGCTGCTGTATCTCCATCAGAACAAAGGCGGCTATGGTTAAGGATGGCATGGCCTGTGTCTTTCTGGAAGCCTTATTCGTTTACTAATTGGTTGAGAGAGAGTCTCATGTAGCCCAGGCTGCCCTCAAACTTCCCAAGGGGGACCTTAAGCTTCTGATCCTCCATGCCTCCACCTGCTGGGGTATCAGGTAAGTCCCACCATACCCGGTTAATGAGGTGATGTCAATTGAACTCAGGGCTTTGTGCATGTTGGGATTATAGGCATGAGCCACCACGCCCAGCTCAAAGACTTAAAAATGAAGTTTTATCATTCCTTTGGGGCAAGATTATTAGGAAGACTGTCAGCAGCAGTAAGACTTATTTAAACTTATTTAAACTAATGAAAAACTAATTTTAAGGATATTTTTGTTTCTATTGTAACCACCATGATTCTTTCTTTCCTCTATAAAATTCAGTTGTATGGCATTAGCGATCTATAAAAATTTACTAAAATTAGACTTTAATTCTAAATCATTAGTTAGGCCTGGGAAAACAATAATGCTGAATACAAAGAAAATGAGTTGAGCTATACTTCTGGTAGTCATTTAAATGTCTGCCACACCCTGTAGCATGCTCTAGTCTGAGATTAGGCTTTAGAAATGAGAAGGTGTCTCCCTCTGTGTGCCCAACATGTTTTTGATATGTGTGGCAACATACTTAGATGCTCTTAACACTAATAAACCCCAAGTGTCTTTAAAAATAGGCTGAGTTCATTGTAATTCAGACTGTTTCTCCATCAATACTTACTAAGAATACAGCAGAAGATACCCTGGTTTGGGGCGTTGAGCCTCTGTGCCCCGGGCTCTGGTAAACGGCTTTGCATTTGGAGGTTTGGGGACTGTTTCCAAGCCTCAGATGTCTGGGCTGGCTTTGTTTCATCTGTGAGGTGTGGAGGAGGTTGGACAGTTACATTAGACCTCACTGCTCACTGCACCCCAAACCATTTTGTTATTTGAATGAATATCTGTGGGGATACATCTCTGACCCTAGACTGAAAGCTCCAAGCGCCAGAAATGTGACTGACTGCCAGATTGTGACCACCCTCGCCTGGTAGGTTCATTGCCTGCTCAGTGGTCAGGGTCTCTGCGATCATAGGTGTTAAGTGTGTGGAACCACTCTGTCATCCGGAGACTCTTCTACTTTTTAAAACTTGGGAGCTGTTACAATAATATTCTCCAGGGCATCCCAAACTAAAGGAGAAGATGCCTTGGTTAATTTTACGTTGAAACAGAAGCCTGCCCCCTGGTGTCAGGTGAAGACCTAGCATCTTGCTGAATTGCCTTACTGAATCTTACAGGCTGATTTAAGTTTTTATGGTAAATTGTGCATCTCACATAAAATAAGTACTATTTAAAATTGCTGCTGAATTGCCCCTATAAAAATGGATATTCTTTGTATTCAGCATTGGGTTTGTTTTTCCAGGTCTAACTAATAATATAGATTTAATTTTAGTACATTTTTATAGATCACTAATGCCATACAACTGAATTTTATAGAGGAAAGGAAGGATCATGGTGGTTATAATAGAAACAAAAATATCCTTAAAATTAGTTTTACATTAGTTTATATGAATCTTTCTATTGCTGACACTCTTCCTAATAATCTTGCCCCAAAGGAATACTAAAACTTCATTTTCAAATGTGTTTGAGCAAGGCATAGTGGCTCATGCCTTATAATTCCAGCACCCAAAAGGTGGAGCCAGAAGGATCAGGAATTCAAGGTCACTCTCAGCTGTATAGTAACTTGAAGCCCAGCCTACCCTTATGAGTCCTAAAAAGGGAAACAAAACAAAAAGCCCTAAATGCAGTCTTCTGGCTAACTTGTATTCCCTGGTAGGAATAAACACGGGTGCATATATATGTATATTCAGGAGAGTCCCTAGAATCTCAGTCGTTCAAGTCTTAATGAAATAAAGAACCTGTCCTCTGGTTTGTAAGGAACAAAGGCTTACAGAGGAGAAAGTAGGCATCATTGCTTACTTCACTGAGATTCTCTAACCCGAAGGTAATCTACACCCTTTACAGGAACCCTCCCTGTCACGGTTTCCCTTCTAGGCTAACTTAAAATTGTGTGAGGTGGAATGTTTCACACAGTGCCCAAAGAGGTCGGGACTTACAAATATTAGAAGAGGAAGGCATTTTTTAATCATTATTTAACCGATACATTGAATGTAGAAACTATACATATTTATGAGCTACAAGGTAATGGGTCAATACATGTAAACATTGCATAATGCTTAAATCAGGGTTAACCTACCTTTTGCCTCCAGCAATTAACATTTCTATATGGGGATAGCATACAACCCATACCCCCCTTTTTTAAAGCTTTCTGCAGCCTACCCTGGATTATCATTGTCTGTGGTTACTGTAGTGGACCACAGTACGCCAGGATGTCTTGCTCCTCCTTAATTATAACTCAGTGTTGGTGATCACCCTGGTTCTACCCCATCCCTGAAAGTACTTATTGCTGTGGGATGTTCTGTATGGCAAATGTGTTGCTGATTGGTCAATGAATAAATCACTGATTGGCCAATGGTCAGGCAGGAAGTATAGGCGGGACAAGGAGGAGAATAAAGCTGGGAAGTGGAAGGCTGAGTCAGAGAGACACTGTCAGCCGCCACGATGACAAACAGCATGTGAAGATGCCAGTAAGCCACGAGCCACGTGGCAAGGTATAGATTTATAGAAATGGATTAATTTAAGCTGTAAGAACAGTTAGCAAGAAGCCTGCCACAGCCATACAGTTTGTAACCAATATAAGTCTCTGTGTTTGCTTGGTTGGGTCTGAGTGGCTGTGGGACTGGCAGGTGAGAGAGATTTGTCCTGACTCTGGGCCAGGCAGGAAAACTCTAGCTACAACTTATCAGTAACAAATGGCTAGTTTCAAGTACTGTGCTAGAAGTACTTCCGTGAGGGCTACAGCCTCCAGGAGCTACAGTTCTACTGCAGGAGCCTGACGGTAATTAAACATCTAATTAGATGCTGTTAGCTGCAATGAGGGTTCATCACAGAAAACCACTGTGGTGCGGAGAAGAGGGAGAGCTAGACCCATGGTTGGAAGCTGGAGGAAGGGCAGAAGCCTTTCGAAACCAGGGAGATGCCTCCTCAGCTGTGTTCTGAAACACGTTCACTTCGGGGACGGAAGAGCCGCATCGCCTCCCGCTGTGGCTGCCCTCAGACCTCCTGAAGTCCAAGTCATCCAAAAGAGAACCAAGTTCATCCAGCACCTGTCAAACCAATCTATCAAAACCACATATAATTGGTGGAAACCCAGGGGTATTGACAACAGGGTGTGGAGAGGATCTAAAAACCAGCTTAGTGGGCATTGATCAGAACAAGAAAACAAAAGCCTTGCTGTCCAGTGGCTTCTGGGACTTCCTGGTCCAGAGCATCATGGAACTGGAAGCACTGACGATGGACTACTAGTCTTAGGGAACTAAGACCGCCCACAGTGTTTCTTCTAAGAACGACGCGGGTGTGTGGGAAATAGTAATGCAACCGACTATCAAAACCATGATTCTCAGTACCGGGATATTTGTGTGGGGAGGGGGGAAATGAAGATTGAAGAACCTTCAGACCGATTTAGTCTCCTCACTGTCATTTAGACATGTTTCTAACATTGCTTCGTAGGCGTCAAAGACAGAATGTGGCAGGTTGGAGGGAAGTGGGGTGGTGGAAGAAAAGATGGAGAGAGCTGATGCGTATTAGTGAGGGGATATCAGTAAGGAAATAGCCCAGCTCTGGGTCAGGTGGGGAGGAAGGGACTTGGCACTGACATTGAGAGCGCTGAGATCATGTCCTTTGCAGCGCCACAGACAAACAGTTGTAGCGGTTGGTATTTGGAGTGATAGCTTGAGTCTCTAGAAAGAGGTAAAATTAGCTTTGGGTACATTAATAAAGCAGAGGGATGAGCACTTGGCTTCAGAGTTCTTCGACGTTTACTTGTGCAGTTCTGACCTCACTAGCGCCACCGTGAGTTTCCTGAAGGCAGCGATCTTGTTAGTACATTCATATATGTATCCTCAGAAGTGAGCTGGAGGTACAGCCCAACGTGATCACTTGGTCAGTGTTCTCAGGTCATGCTAAGGAGATTTGCTTCTCCAGGGTTCGTGGAGACATTGGAGTTGGAGATGACTAACACTAAGTGTATAGGCAAACTGCATGCAGCCTTCTTAACACTCAGCCACCTGGTGGCCAGGCACCTTGTAGCTTTTAGAGTCGTTTACTATAATGAGACCATGTACATTATATCTGCTGTGTAATTGGACCTGGGCAAAATCATGAAAGTATATTACGGTAACTGTTTCTCCCTACACTCAGACAATTCTGGATAGAAGAATTTCCAGGTATAGTAATTATTGTTAGTGTTGGGTTGTTAAAGTGTTGAATTATGTCCTCCAAAAGGTTATGTTGAAGTGGGAATCCCCGGTACCTATGATTCTGACTTTATTGTGGTATTGTAGATTTAGTTAAGTGAAATAGTCTTTAGGTGGGCCCTAATCCACTATGATTTGTGTTCTTAGAAGAGCAGGGAACTATGGGGCCAGAGAGATGGCTCACTTGGTAATGTGCTTATGGCACAAGCATGAGAACCTGAGTTCAGTCTCCACATAAATAACCAGGCATGGCAGTGCATTGCCCGTTATCCCAGCATGAGGAGGCAGGGCAGGTGGATCCCTGGGGCTAGTGAGCTGGTTAATCTTGCCTAAACAGCCAGCTCCCGGTTCAGGAAGAGACCTCCGTCTCATAACTCACATGGAAAGTGATAGAGGAAGCTATCAAATGCCAACCCCTGGCAGAGAGGGACCAGCCACTTGAAGACCCACGATGATGGCTATATAAAGACAAAGCAGGTCTGGAGATGTGCCACCGCCCATCCGGACACGTCAGGGCTGCCAGGAAGTGATAAGGCAAGGAAGAAATCTCCCTTAGAGCTTTGGAAGCGAGCCTGGGTCTGCCAAATCCTTCATTCTGGATGTCTAGCCCCTAGAGCTATGGGACGATAGATTTCCATTGCTTTAAACCATTCAATCTGTGATGCTTTATTACGGCACTCCAAGGAAACAGATACAACAGAAATATGTTCCTCCATGACTATGCACACTACAGTGTAACAACCACTCCCGAGCGGTGATGAAGCTGAGTTTAAAGAGGACCTTTAGTAAAAGAAAAGTTACCAATTAAAAGAAGTTAGGAGTGAGGGCAAGATGGAGAACTCCAAAGAGTGGGCGAGCAACCTCCCAAGGACCAAGTGGCACAGAGGCCCCAGAACCCATGCAGAGCTGGACCTGTACATATGGGTGGAGGAAGGCGTGGCCTGATCCTAACCCCAGGTGACTTGCTTCCTAACAGTGAGCCTGGGAATTAGTGTTCTGACCTCTTCTTCCTCTCCATTCTGTTGATTTGTGGAGTCTCACATGTCCAGTGACATGGGACAGAGTTTAGTCTTCTGGGACACAGGGCAGAATGAAAAGAGGTGGGTGGGGTGGGGAATAGATCTGGAAGGGAACTGGAGACTAGCCTTCATATTGAGGTAAGGGACATATGTCATTCGGATATGCTTAGACGATGAAAGAATTAACTTCTAAGATAGTATTTCATATAGTGCTAGTTCAGCAAGTATTTGTGATTGAGAATGCAGGCCTCCCGTAGACGGTTATGTTGGAGACTAAGATTCAAGGCTATGGAACTCATTGTACAAATTATCTTTAAGCACCTGCTATAATGCTAGGTCCTGGACGTGCCCTGGGGTGTGAGCATTGAGCAAAATTAAACCTGTCCTTGAACTCATAGAACTTACAATCGACTGGGCACCAACTGTGTTAGCTGCGGTTAAAATGCCCACAGGACTTGTGATTTCTTTTAGAATGTTCAATGTGACTGCAAACTACTGGCTAGATGCCACCATTTTCCTGTGGGCTGTGAGCTCCGTGAGGCCAGTGTCGGGGTCCCCTGTGCTCAGTGTTAAGCCCCATCATCTAGATAGCTGCTTGGTGCCTTGTGGCGCTTCCCGAACTGTGAGTGAACTCATGGCTGATATTTACTGTGTAAAAGTTTCTCAGGAATTGTGGGTGACTTATGATATTTGAAGTTGGAAAATTTAAATCTGTTGGGGATTTGGTTTTCTAAAGGATTGTTCGAGTTAGTCCTTTCCAAAGGAAGCGTGCTAGAAGATGATTCCCAAGTGTGGATTGGTATTTGGGGAGTTGGGGTTTTGTTGAGAGCACTGGTATACAGTTTTGGAGACGGAAACTAAGTATTCTGGTCACTATTCTCATAAACTGATTGGCCCTCCAGAGATCTGCACTGAAGTTCAAACTCAACCGTGGGTGGGGCGTGGTGGCACGCACCTTAAATCACAGTCTACATAGTAGTTCTAGGCCAGCCAGGCTATGTAGTAAGACCCTGTCTCCAAAATCTCAACTCAGAACATGAAGGGACACATTATATGTGGTGGCCTGGTCACATCTAAGCCAATGTTCAGTTCCAGACTAGGAATTTAGGGAAGTACCTTTCCTCATTTATTTATTTACCTATCTGTCTTGTCTGTCTGTCTGTCTGTCTTTTTGAGGCAGGGTTTCTCTGTGTAGCTTTGGAGCCTGTCCTGAAACATGCTTTGTAGACCAGGCTGGCCTAGAACTCATGGAGATCAGCCTGCCTCTGCCTCCCAAGTGCTGGGATTAAAGGCGTGTGTCACCACCCCCCAGCCCTAATTTTTTTTAAGACAGGTCTGGCCTGGAATTAAATCTTCCCGCCTCAGTTTCCCCACTACTGAGATTCTATGTCCCGCCACACCACACTAATTCTAATGATTGAATGCAATCTCAGACACTTGTTGGATCAGGAGTCACGGTGTAGAGGGAACGCAGCGCTGTGATGGATTTTCTTTGTGTACGCTAAGACATTTTGCCGGCATTAAGTTAGAGCTGTTAACTCTTCGGGGTGTTATTCAAATGTCATTTACTAAGAAGAAACCGCTGCTCCTGTGAATGACCATATAAGGAAAACATTTTGAAGAAGAATATTGCAGAATCCCTGAGCCGTTGTGTTTCTAATGGGCTGAGAATGGGGAGGTTGGAAGAGAATGGCCTGCTCCTGACTTTGCCATTTCCCCATTTCTGCATAAAGCTGTATAATGTATTCCTCGGAGACCCCACTCCATCTCTGCACCCTTTATTCAGATAAGCAGAGACTTTCCCCCCTGTGCTTGTCAGTAGTATAACATGCCTTCTCGGCTCCGGAGGAATGGGGGAAATTACTTGTGAAAAAATGAATGAAGGAATGCAGAGAAAAGTGGAGAGAGGCTTATACAGACAATGGAGTGTTTCTCTCCGCACAGTCTAAATGGTTAGACTAAAATCTTTCCTTCCTCCCAGACTTAGAGTCTCGCGGGGAAGAAGTGTGTGAACAGCCCTTTGGTTAGGTGCAGCTGGAGTTTCCCAGTCAGTAGGAATATCCTGAGCAATGAGATGCTTCTTTACCCGGATGGTTATCGGAATTATTCCCACAAAAAAACCAAGCCAGGGACCTCTGAGATGAGGAGTGTGTGTGAAGAAAATCCTTTTTCCTCTGAGATGTAAACGGTAAATAGACAGCGCCGTCAGAAAGTCCTGAGCTGGGAACCGCAGAGACATCCTAAAGGCAGGGGGCAGAGGCATATTTGCCACTCTGAAGCGCCTAGTGTTGGACGAGGGACAGCCCTTCGGTTGTTCTGAGCTTAAGGTGACCGCTGGCCAGGGACTGAGAGTTTTCCCAGAACGTGGGACTTCTTGTGCTAAAACTAGCTCAGCCTCAGGTCCCACAACGCTTAGTCGGTCTCTCTAGCCTTAGCTCTGCTCATCCCGGTTCATCAAGCCTGCCTTCTGCTCACCAGCAGTGCCTCTCGTGACTGTGGGAACCCTACATGGTCCCCACATTCAAATGCTTCCTAGAATGAGGTCTGCTCTCCATCTAGACCCTAGCATTGGGGTAACTCTGGTCCCATTGCTGAAACAGTGTCGGACACACAAAATTATCTTTAGTCTTAAAATGAACAAATATAGGGGCTGGAACATGGCGGGGGTGTACTTCTAATATGAGTACTGTGGAGGCAGAGACAGGTTGATTGGGGGGGTGCACTTGTAATCTGAGTACTGTGGAGGCAGAGACAGGTTGATGGGGGGGTGCACTTGTAATCTGAGTACTGTGGAGGCAGAGACAGGTTGATGGGGAGTGCACTTGTAATCTGAGTACTGTGGAGGCAGAGACAGGTTGATGGGGGGTGCACTTGTAATCTGAGTACTGTGGAGGCAGAGACAGGTTGATGGGGGGTGCACTTGTAATCTGAGTACTGTGGAGGCAGAGACAGGTTGATGGGGAGTGCACTTGTAATCTGAGTACTGTGGAGGCAGAGACAGGTTGATCTCTGGGCCTCACGGGCAGCCATCCTAGCCTACTTGGTGAGTTCCTGGCCAGTGAGATTCACCGTCTCTAAATAAAATAAAATAAAATGAATCATTTTTTTAAAAGGCAGCTGGAACCTGAGGAATGATACCACCTGTGGTTGTCCTGACCTCCACATGCACACATTTGTATATACACCTGCATACACAGGTACATCTGCACGCACGTGCACACACACACACACACACACACACACACACACACACACAGAGAGAGAGAGAGAGAGAGAGAGAGAGAGAAATAATACACTCTTGAACACACACACACACCAGCAATAATACACAACACCCTAAATTCATTTCTCTTAAACACTTTTGGTTCAGAAACGGTGGAGGGGAAGAGGGGTCAGTGCATTGAAAATTCAGTGCATTGGGGGTGGGGAGGGAATAAGAAAATTGATTCAATTTATAAAATTTTACTCAAATCCTCATCCATTTGTGGCTCCTATTTATGAGTCATTATTGGACGTTACATAGTCTCCAAATTAATTTATAAGACCATTATAGCAATGCCCAACATAAAGATAATTTGGAAGGGTTGGAGAGCTAATGGACCACTTTAGGATGATGAGCCCGGATTCCCTCTCCTTTTCATCTCCTTTGAATCAGGGGATGCATCCCTGATGAGAACGCATCCTTTAGAAGGGGTACAGCAGAAGAGAGGTGGCCCATCTCTGAGGGGGGCAGATGTAGGATAGTAGCAGGAAGTGAAAGCCAGAGATGCTTTTGGAAAATACTTCACTAAGTGAAGGACCGATGTGTGAAACCTTAGCCTGTGCTGTTCTTGCATGTAAAGGAGATAGATGCTAAGCACAATTTAATTACTTTCACAAAATCCATCCTGATTCAGTAACTTACAAGGATTTCAAAGATGTTATATTGGGTAACCCTGGGTTAAAGCATGTTCTCTTTCCATTTCAAAACTGGTCAATATATTCTTCATTTAATCTGATTGAGCTTCATTTTTTTTCCCCCTCATCCAGGGCATGCTTGTTCACAGAGATATAGCTGAAAGTCACGTTGTCATGGCAACGGTTACACACTGGGAGGAGAGATTCTTTTAAATGGCCAGTGACTGGGATTTTAATCTCCAAAATATAGATAGCTGAACAATATAGGGATATAGAGTTTATAATCCCATTTTGGCTGTGAATTTTTCACTTCTGCTACTGACGTGCAATATTCGAGCATGTGTTATGATGTATAATTTGCATATAACAACACACGACTCCAGCTCATCTGTTCTCTGTGTTGTCAGTAATCTCAAAATACGTGGATTCCCCGCTCAGAACTTTCATCAGCGTTGTGTTGCCTGTATATTAAATTCTAAATACATGACTGTGGCCCATAAAGCCCTGCCAAAGCAAACCAACCAACAGCTTCCATCGTCCCTGGCGTCTGTTGTTAGAGATCCACACATCTAGAGCCCTTGACGCCACTGTTTCAGAGCCGAGACAAATGTCTAATAGCAGAAAATGATACTAAACATAAAATTGTCTGATGGCTTTCTCTCTACTGGGAGAGGAGATTCTTTGAGGGGGGAGCAGTAATTAAAAGATGTTTGCGGAACAAGCGAGCCAGGTTTCAGTTTTAGGGAGAAAAGATGATTCCAGCCTATAGTGGCAGCATGGACAACGGCTTGGAAAGCAGAAATGTGGTGTTCCCCGAGACTAACGGTATCTAGGTGACCCTAGATTAGAAGTGCCCTGAAGGAGTAAGATGACACAGAGAAAAAACTGTGGCGAAGAGGGCATCGACTGCCATATTAATGGGAGTCGGCTTGTTCTATACAGAAAATAGGAGGCAAGGCTTGGTAGAAGTGGGTCTTGCCTGAGAAATGTCTAAGCAGGAGTATAAATGACCAGTTGCCTTCCACCCATAGCAATCATTGCTGTGTGCGTAATGGCTAATGCCTTCTTCAGTATTGTTCTTACGGTGTGCATCAGTGTTTTAAGGGAGTAGACAAAAATCCACTTACAGGCTCTCTCCTCCATGTACTTCTGTGTAATTTCTATCCATATAGTTTATGTACATCCAATGCATGGTTTTAACTGCTACGCCAGGGTCTGACTCCTACACAATAGGTTCCTCCCTTGTGTAATGATAGGCTTCTCTGGCTTCAGTTTTCCTAGAAGCACACACAATCGTGCTAGGACTGCCCTAGCACATATCTGCTGTAGAACTGGATGCACAGGTGTGTGGCAGATATGCTTAAGACTGCTTAGTCCCCCTATATCACTAGGAAATATAAACTTTACATTTTTCTTTACAAAAGAAAAGAAGGTGTATTTTAATTCACAGATATATGGATATAATTGCATATCCGTTTCTTCCAGTGAGAATACAACAGTGCTGTTGTTAGTCAAATTAGATTGTTGTGATAGAAGGGTAAATTGGGTTATGGTTTCTTTTCTCCCTTCCTTCCCTTTTTTTGGTGAGGAGGGGTGTTTTAGTTAGGGTTTCTGTTGCTGTGAAGAGACACCATAACTGCAAAAACTCTTATAAAGGAAAGCATTTAATTGGGGCTGGCTTACAGCTTCAGAGATTTAGACCATTATTGTCATGGCAGGAAGCATGGCGGTATGAAGGCAGACATGGTGCTGGAGAAGGAGCTGAGAGTTCTACATCTGGATCTGCAGGCAGCAGGAATAAAGAGTGAGCCGCTGGGTCTGGCTTGAGCTTCGGAAACCTCCAAACCCACTCCCAGGGACACACTTCTTCCAATAAGGCCACACCTACTCCAACAAGGCCATAGTCCTAATCCTTTCTAATAATACCACTCCCTGTGAGCCTGTGGGGACCATTTTCATTCAAACCACCACATAGGCGTAGCTTTCCAACTTAATTCTTATCCAGCTATTCCTCCACTGACCCAGAGGTAAAGCCTTCAGGGGGTAGCCAGGTGAAATATCGGCCAAGTGCAAGTGGGTATAGCCTCCATCCTCAGTAAAAACTTCTGTAGTTCTTGCTCTGTCAGCAAAGCAGACGTTTGTTTTTTGGTTTTTTTTTAATGAATTAGTCATTGAGGCAGAAGGGGGAAGGTGTTAAAAATGCTTTGTTCTGTATTTTTAAAAGAAGGAAGAGGAGAAAGAACAAGAAGAGGAAATTTACACTGCAAATAAACTCCTGCTTTTAAAAAAAGCCATTTTATACTGTTTGTTTCTTCAAAGGGAATCAACAACAAGATTGCGTTTGTTCAGTTCTTTTGTGTTCCTGGCCATATGGTTAGGTCCACTAAACTGTAATATCTTCTAAAGGGAGGGCTGAACGTGTTCTCAGTTCACTCATCAAAGCACATCTGTAACACAGCAAGACACACGGTTTGTTTCTCTGAGGAAGGAAGCGCGCACACAGAAGTCCTCCACATCACCAGGCGCCTGGTGCCCACTGCTGTTGCCCTGTTTTGTCTGCCGCTAGAAAGACTGACAGTGTCGCCTTCATTGGCTTCCAAAGAATGGTCCTTAGTCCCCACTTCCGAGACATAAGGATACCTTTGTGTGGCAAGCTGTCTCCTCTCAGAGGCCTTTCCTTTCTAGGGCTTTCTCTCCTAGAGGAAGTAATGGGGAGAGCCTTAAAGCAGAGGGACATACCAGAATTCAAGGACACATAAGCCATCATTTATAAATGGCCACTCGCTACCAGTATGTCTAGCAAGGAAAAAAAAAAAAAACTGGAGCAAATTCAGGACAAAACCTTGTATAAATCGGTTTTTACAAAGGGATGGGATTCTAAGATGAGGAGGGGGAAGAAAGAGCCCACAACTATTCCTGTAGTGTAATAAATTTAGAATCCATGCTTCTCGCCCCCCACCCCACCCCCCACCACACAAACACACACATGCCAAAACCCTGCAGATCAGAAATCTCTTAACGCTTGCCTCGGGAACATTTTTCTGGTAGGAATGTAATTTGAGCATATTGGCTGGGATCTGAAGTCTAGTGGGTTAACTAGTACATCTGTGCGTGGACGGAAAATAACGAGCAGGGATGCTGGTTCCTTGTGGACATCAGAGCCAAGTAGGACTCAGATTCAGCAGGCACACTGACTGCCCCTCCCCGGCCCATTTCCCATTTTCCTTTCTTTTCTTCTTTGCTCTTCAGGATCCTCCTCTTTTCCCCAAAGCTTTCATTATGTTATTTTGACATCCCCTGGAATTTCCGAAAATGAAATATGAAAAGGGGGGACCATTGCTAACTGTATTCACTTATCTTCAAAAGGCTTACACTGTGCCCTGGCAGGGTGGGAGACAGATTTGGAGAGGAGCAAATGTGATCTTTTCATTAAGGAGTTTAGATCTATTTTTAACCTCTTTTCTATTGGGAATTCGCAATTTAAGCCCTAACTAGCTCCATGTCCTAATCTACATAGGAAAAAAAGCCCTTCTAAACTTGGGGCGCAGATTTGTTCTTTGAGAGTTTGGAGAGTCATCATTTCAGATTTGTCCCTTCCTAGAATTTTGGCTCAGTTGTCTAATATTGTATTATACTATATTCTGTTTTGAGTTAAAAAAAAAAAAAAAAAAAAAAAAAAAAAAAAAAAAAAAAAAACAAACACTTTCTACACGTGCATCCCTGGCAGATGGGATCCGCAAATCCCCTGCCTGCCTCTTTTCTGCCAGGAGCCCAGCATCTTCGAAAGAACCTGGAGCTCTCTGTACCACTCTTTCGTTGCTGGAAAAGAAAAGCCAAGCTGTTGTGCTGTGTTCCAATTTTTCCCTGGAGAGTCTTGACTTCGCTTTCTGGATCTAGAATTGTGCATGCTCGGGGCGGGGGGTGGGGGGGAGGTGCAGATTAAGGAATTAAAATCATTGAATAAAATATAAAATGGATGGACGGCGGTGGCTTGGTCTGGGTTGAATCCCATCTGTATTTAAGAGTTGTGACAAATTAGGCCGAGCGCATTGCTTACACTCGTCGTATTTGGAAGTCAAGTTAAAACGCTGGGACTGGGGATTATGGAGAATGACTGAGTGATAACTTAGGAAGGTATATTCCAACAGTGCGATGTTCTAGAACAAGTACTCCGCAAGCCGGATCGGAAAGACTGTAATGCAGAGGGTGGCAGGTTTGGGTTTACCTGTGAGAGCACAAAGCGGATCTGCTAGGGTTGTCTCTTTCCTCGGTGAGTAGATTGCTGTTCATTTTCTTGCTCTTAGATGCATGAATTAGGATCTGCTGCTAATCATTCCAGGCTTTAAGATAACCGGGACTTTCTAGAATAGAAGTGTGTCTCCCTTTCACGTAGCAACTTGGAAGTAGCATTCGGTTAACAGGATGGCTTTGCTGCCAAAGCCTGCACGAACCATTTTTCCTTCTGCTCTCTCTTCTTCCTCTCTCCTCAGGTAGAGTCTTTTTTTCTTCTTCTTTTTATGGCTCAGAGCAGTAGCGCTGTTTCAGGCAGCAAGAAGCGTGTGCCAGCCAGAGTCCTTTTAAAGCAAGCTCTTAGAAATTGTCGTGTAATCCCTTAACTTTACACCTCGCGAATGTAAGCCTAGCTGCAAGGAAGGCTGGAAAACTGTGGTGGTCATGGGTCCAACCAAAGTTTATATTGATGTGGAGAAAGAGAGATGGATAAACACATCTCAGTGCCTTGCTATGAGCTGCTTATATATTCTTTTTAGTTTACACTTAATTAACCCACTGGATAATGCGATTACAAGTGAAAACTACCCAGAGACAATGTCCAGCCTTCCCTGTCAGTTACTGCCTCTGTGCAGCCACACTGGGTCCCGTACACTAACGCCCTGTCGATGTGGTGTGAGGAAAATGGTTCTTCTCTGATGAACTTCTTTCACTAGGTACATAAGGGCTTCGTGGAGCTTTTGAGGAAATAATTAAAATTCTTATTGCCAGGCATGGCGGTATATGCCTTTAATCCCAGCACTCAGGAGACATGAGTTAGGGGCAGGTTAGGAATTCAAGTCCAGCCTGGTCTACATAGTCAATTCTAGGCCATCTAAAAATAAAAAAATAAAAAGAAGGAAAGAGACGGGGAGGGGGGAGAAAAGAAAGAAAGAAAAATGAAGCCAAAAGAAAAGAATGCATCGCATTTAAACCCAGCTTGAGCAACATAACAAGACCGGTTCTGAAGAAAAAACAAAACAAAAGCTGGGCGGCGGTGGCACACGCCTTTAATCCCAGCACTCAGGAGGCAGAGCCAGGCGGATCTCTGTGAGTTCGAGGCCAGCCTGGACTACCAAGTGAGTTCCAGGACAGGCACCAAAACTACATGGAGAAACCCTGTCTCGGGAAAAAAAAAAAAAAAAAAAACAAAAACAAAAATAAGGAAGTGAGATCTGAGGAGAGGAGAGGAGGGAGAGAGAGGAGGAGGGAGGAAGAGAGAGGGGAGAGATTAAATTTCTTCTCAACTCTGTGGCTCTATTCTCTCATTTTAGTAGCTGGAATATTTGTATGCCTTCTATGTGTGACACTTAATTCTATTGTAGTGAGGAACACATATCTCTGATATGAGCCAGGTATAGAGGCACATGCCTTTAATCACCTTTAATCCCAGCACTCCAACCCTCAGGAAGGCAGAAACAGACAGATTTCTGTGAGTTCAAGACCAGCCTTTACATCATGAGTTCCAGGACAGCCTAAGTATCATATGGTAAAGATCCCAGTTGTAAAATTGAAAAATAGAAACTCAGAAAAGACATTTTAAACCCCTTGCTTTGATCCCTGTGAACGTGTTTTAAAGCTTCATCTCAGAAAAATATTTTTGTGTGTGTGCATGCTCCTCTCCATCCATACACTGAAATCCAGTTTTTGCATCAAATATTAAAGGTTGTCCAATAAACCTCCGGCAGCCTGAACAATTTACTTTGGTGCCGCTGAATTCTTAAACAGATATGTTATTCACCTTTAAAATTCACTCAGCACATAGAGTGGGCCTCACACCAAAGTATTCCTAACTTGAGCAAGTTCCTTATCATTGCTAAAGTCATTTCTTTACTTAGAAAATAATTTTTTGCCTGGAGTCAGAGGCACATGGAACTCTGAGTTCAAGGCCAGCCTGGTCTACAAAATGAGTTTCAGGACAGCCAGGGCTACTCAGAGAAACCCTGTTTATATATATATATATATATATATATATATATATATATATATATATATATATAGAGAGAGAGAGAGAGAGAGAGAGAAGAAAAGAACATAAGAACAGTATTCGTTCCACCTTTGTGCCTTGTTTTGTGGGGTCAGCTGAGATGGATTAGGCACAGCACTTAGAAGATGCTGTTCTGCAGTAGAAGAGCTGGCGGCACCTTGTACATCAGAAGCACACTAGACATATTTTAATTTTTCACATTTCAGTGATGTAATGTTCCCACATGCAGGCTTTGATTTTAAAGACCATGGCGCCCATGGCAACTTACTCATTTAATCTGCTGTTGAAAGGCAACCATTATCAAATTTTGCTTCCTCTTCCAAGATTCTCAAGAGTCATCATGTATTTTAATATTTAGCATAGTTCAGATCCTGGTTTGTTACAGTTTAAAGAGGCGTGGGAAGACTCGGGGTGGAGCTTGGTGGTAGAGGGCTTGCCTCGCGTGACCGAAGCCTCAGGCTCCATCTCCAACACTGCCAGGGCCAGAGGGGGCAGTTTGCAAGCCAGTCTTAGATGATTTATCATTTCCAAACTTTCATGAGACTGGATGGATGATGTTATCTAGTTTGTTTGACTTAAAGGAAAATTGCCTTTTTAACTGGGCGGGGGGGGGGGGGGGGGGGGGAGCCAAGCTTGTCTGTGGCAGCCTTTCAGAGGTCTTGTTTTCATGAAGGAGTACACTGTTTGGAATATTTCCTCAATTTCAATGGAAAAACCCTCAACTATAAATATCTCCGTGTTTTGGAATCTTTAAAAATCTTCCCAGTAAGTGTGTCAAGGAAAATATGCAGAATAGTGATGGACATTAGCACTCCCAAACTGCTCAGGGTTTTATTCTAACTTTCTCAGTACCATGGGAGTTCAGAGTACAGTTTCCTGAAGGCTGTGATGGATTAACTATGGTTTCAACTGTGTCTTGTAAATAAGTTGAAATCAAGAAATGTAAGAACCTTGAAACTGTTGGGAGGAACTTTTCTCCCTCGTCCGTGGCTGCTGGGTCAGCAGGATCCTGGGGAGTGAGACACTCTGGGGTTTGTTGCCTACCATGGCCAGTATTTCTGTCAATCCCTTTGACTAAGGAAGGTTTCACACCACATCCTCAGCGGCACCTGTTGGCTGCTTAGAACCCTCCAGCAGTCTAAAATTAGCAGCCAGCCTCAGAGTCCTGGCTCTGTGCTATTGTCTTTGTGATGATTGCTGGAGGAAACAAAGGGATTTATTGCCTCTATGCTGATCTGGGTCCAAAAGTATAAAAAAGAACAAGGGCTGGGGAGAGAAATTAAACAGGCCACCTATGCAGCCTAAAAACATTATAAGGGATGTGACTGCATCTCAGCTGGTGGAGTGTTGGCCTAACATGGCAGAGGCCTTGGGTTGAATCCCCGGCACCACCGTTACCTAAGATGCTGGTTGAATCTCCGGCACCACCGTTACCTAAGATGCTGGTTGAATCCCCCGGCACCACTATTAAACTGGGATGCTGGTTGAATGCCTGGTACCACCGTTACCTGGGATGCTGGCATACAGACCTGTAACCCCAGTAGTCTAGAGTGGTCCCAAGAGGTCTAGAGTTACAGGTCATCTTCCATCTCAGCCAGCTCTTGGCCATCCTGGGCTGCACGGGACCATACCTCAAAACAACAGATACTTTTAAAGCTAGATTAAAATTTTGTAGTTTAGATGGGAGTATCTGGCTCAATCAGGAATAATTTAAAGGTGAAAATAGCAATGGCTATAAACTAAGACCTTGAAAAGTAGACCATTTTCTTCTTTGAGAATGGGAGCAGTGACTAAATTGTTCTTCTGATCTTTGAAAATACAAAACACGACCTTCAGATTTGTCATTTGCATAAAGAGGAGATGTTTAGCCAGTGGAGTCTTTATGGTCACCCTCTAACCCCGGAGAGTGGCTTTCCTGCTGTGGTGGCCTGGCTGGCTTTTTCCAGTCACCTGCCCTTTGCACTTGTTCTTCCATCTGCCAGGAAGGTCACCCCTTCTGGTTTAAGGATTGGCTTCCTTGGAGACACTGCAGACCATCCTGTTTAAGAGCTCACCCAGTCCCCACGCGTGCTGACCCTGCTTCTCAGTTTACATTTTACTTATTGCAGTGCCCTCCGTTCCTTCTGGGTGTTGGTGAGTGTTAATAGGAAGTTCTTGACACGCAGAGTGAATGGGAGGCTGGCTTCCATTAGCTTCTATATTTCATTTTGTAGCCAGTGCTTAGAGAATGCATCTTAGCTAGTGTTCCTGTTGCTGTGACACACGCCGTGACCAAACGCAACTAGGGGAGGAAGGTTTTATTTCCTATCCTTCCATGCAATAGTCTATCTTCTAAGCAATCAGGACAGGAACTTGAGGCAGGAGCTGATGCAGAGGCCCTGGAGGAGTGCTGCTTACTGGCTTGGCCCTCGTGGCTTACTCAGCCTGCTTTCTTACAGCACCCAGGACCACTTGACCAGGGTGACAGCACCTGCAGTGAACTGGCCCTCCCATACCAATCGTCAATAAAAATGCCCCACAGGCTTTCCCACAGGCCAGTCTGGCAGGGTCATTTTCTCAGTTGAGGTTTCCTCTTGCCCAATGACTCTAGCTTGTGTCAAGTTGACATAAAACTAGCCAGCACAACACATTTGATAGAGAGTAATGACTGCCCCTTCTGTTTTCCTGGGCCAGTAGTTGTCAAAAGCCTAGGATTCGGGACTAAGCATCGGGACTGTTAGAGCTGCACATTTTTGCACCTCCTTCCATCTGGGCATCACCCAGGCAGGCCACCAGGTCACCTGTTTGAGGAGTCTTGCCTTCTATCACTTGGGCAGCAGCACCCTGTCTATCATAATCATATCTGTGCCCTGGACTCCGATGCAGAGCCTGGCGCAGGCTAGACAGGAAATGCTTGTGGAGTACTTTCATCCGTCTTCCTCACCACCGTATCCACTGGAAGCGCTGGGCACGTGATGGTAGCCAATGCCATTCTAAGGCCTCGGGGAAATGGGCTGTGCTCAGCAGTGCAGACCTCGCTAAATATAGACTCTCAGCTCTCCCATTCATGCTTCCTCCACCCCTCTGTACAGGAGAGAGAAATATAGACTCCCAACTCTCCCATCCATGCTTCCTCTGCCCTCTGTACAGGAGAGAAAAATAGAGACTCCCAGCTCTCCCATTCATGCATCCTCTGCCCTCTGTACAGGAGAGAAAAATAGAGACTCCCAGCTCTCCCATTCATGCGTCCTCTACCCTCTGTACAGGCGAGGACATTTCCAGCTGCTATCCTTGCTAATTTGTTTTTCTTTGGCCCCTGGGTTCTGGAAAGAAAGTGGTGACTAGAGGCAAGTGTGCTGCTCACCCTGCAGGTCCCTAGAATTGACCAGACCCTGGAGGGAGCCAGGTGGAGCCATGTGCTGGTGCTTGAGGCGGCTGGAATGGGTGGGGCCTTGCTGCTCATAAATGGGTTTCTTGTTCCCATGCCAAGCCTATTACTTTTGACCCAAGAGGGACCTTGTGGGGCCATCATGGGGCCATCAGCCTTGCTATGTTTACCCTTTGACTTCCAGTCCCTGTTTCCTGTTGCTGAACGAATGAATGAATGAAATAAAATGAAGGCAAGGGAGGACCATGGACTCATTCTGAAAAGAGACCTGTGACTTCCCAGCTCTTGCCCTGACATGTCTCCTCTCAGCATGTGATAGCCTTTGTTGACCTTTAGTGACAACAGGAGCCTGGGAACTGGGATCTTAGGTACAGGATCCAGGGGGAGGGAAGGAAGGGGAAGCATCGCAGGTATCAGTTTCATGGTGTGTTGGAGGGTAGGATTTCTTCTTAGCTTCCAGCAGGATGTGCCATCTGGAATGGCTGGGCCGCTTTACCAGGGCTGGGTAAGGGGGGGTGGGCATTTAGAGGAGGGCCTGCACTAGAAGCGTGTTCGTGTCTAGGGACCCAGAATGCTGGGGGGTGGGGGCTCCAGGCCAGCAACCATGGAGAATCTTGGTGTTGTCACTCAAATTTTGGCCTTCGTCAGGTAGGCCGCTGGTCTCATAATCTCATCCCTGTATCATTATTTTCTTTCTTGTTTTCCGATCCTTTTGTTTTATTACCCTTCTCCCCATGCTGTCCATGCTGGTGTCTTTTTCGGGTCTCTGAAAAGTTGATCCTGTTCCGTATCAGGACATACTTTATTTCTTTGGTTTAAATCCGTCTACTGTCTTCTGCAAGCCTTAGAAGCGGGGATAACAATTCTGCCTTCTTCTCGGGGCAGCTGTGGACATGCCCATGCCCCTGCAGTAAAGGGCACACGATCCACAGCCAGCCAGCACCGCTGTCCTTTCAAATCTTCTTGGCCTCTGTACTGTCACAGCACCATAATGCCTAAAAGGCCCCAGATGTGGCCTTGCCTTCTAGCAGGGATTGACTTGAGCATTAAATGCAGTCAAGACATGTCTTCTGCGGTGGAGAGAGCAGGACTTCTTCACCAATGAAGACTGCAGACTCACAGCAGGGGAAACCGAAAAACCCATACAGACACAAAGCAACTGTCTTCATTTGGGGTTGATTTGTGTTTGAGAGACGCTTAGGCAAAGTGGAGCCTGTGCCTTAATGGTGTTCTAAATGGGGCATGCTTGTTTTAGAAGTCATGAAGTGTTTTTTTTTTCCTCATTGGCAGAGAGAGATGGAGAGAGACAGGCAGACAGACAGAGACAGAGATTTGGAGGACAAGAGAGTGTCTTGTGAGAGAAGAGGGCCAGCAGGGCGGGCGTTGTCTCAGGCTGGTCTTGCTGGAGTGAACTGGAGTGACTTCTCACTGAAAAGTCACCAGGAGATTATCTCCATTTCGTCCTTATTCTTGGAACCACGGTGGCCATTTAACCTTGTGATGTCTGTACTAGGCATTTTCCTTTGTACTGAAGTGGGGGATCTTCGGTGAATTGGATACCTTGCTATATTGCTGAAGTATTCCTGTCCTGTGTCCCACTCTGTTCTGAGTATTGACCCACAACCCAGTCAGGCAGCTGCTACTGTGGTGACCTGTGTTTTATAGATAAACATCTGGCGTTCTAAGAAGCTGCCTGGTTTGTCCGGGGCCATTCAAATAGTGAATGGCTGAGCCAGGTAAAATAATCCCCAGGGCATTCCCACTCATTCCCAGGCCAAGCTATATAAAGCCGCTGCTGGGCTCTTTGAATCATCTGTACTCAATGGAGCCATCAAGAGCCTTGAATGAACCCCTTGTTTTTTGTTTGGATCTTGTAGACATTGAGGATACCTTGATTTGGATAACAAATCTCTCTCTCTCCTCTCTCTCTCTCTCTCTCTCTCTCTCTCTCCCTCCCTCCCTCCCTCCCTCCCTCCCTCCCTCCCTCCCTCCCTGTTGTATTTGTGTGTCACTGTGTGCATGGAGAGGTCAGAAGACCTCTAGGGAGCCTCCTGTCTCTGCCTTCCAGTGCTGAGATTGCAAGCACACACTGCCACACCCACCTCTTAGGTGACGTCTTCAGATCAGGCTTGGCTGGCAGACACTTTACCACCTGAACCATCTCTCCAGCCTCTGTTTTTCCACTTGGGAAAAATAAACATTCAGAAAAGTAGATTAAGCATGCAGATTAATAGATAATTATAAAAGAAACATCCATGTCACCACCAATGAAAATTTTAGACTATGGAAGACCAGGAGTGTGCCCTTTTCTAGTCAAAACCAACACCCCCTACCCCACCCTACCCCCACACACTTTTGGCTGTTCATCAGCCTGTAATTGTTTTTTATATGATGACTGTGTGTTTGTGTCTTTGACAGTTTAAACAATTTGTGTCTATCACTAAATAATTAATGGTTGGACTTTATCTGAATGGATATGTAGTGAGTGTGGTGTCTTTTGTCTTGGTCCTTTTCATCAGGGGCGTGTTGTACACTTTGTATTGCTGTGTGCAGCTCTGCTTGGCTCGTTTTGGTTATTTATTTATTCCGCTTTAATTTCCTATTCTTCTCTAAGAGGAGGTCTGAGTTGTTTTGAGTCCGGGGCCATTTTAATGTTGCTACCATGGTCTGCATACCTAATATGCATGTGTGGGTTCTCTAGGACATGTTCCAGGGGTGGAATTGCCGAGTCATGATGTAGCATAGCTTCTTCATTAATTAATGATAATCTTTTGTTTTCAGCATGCTTCTATTAAAATTCCCCTCCAACAAGTCTGTGTGACATAGACAAGTTCTCCTTGTTTGACCCACCTGCCCTCTTGTGTGGTGCTTTTTAATGTTTGCTAAGCGGACGGCTGTGTAAGAATGTTGTGCTGAAACTTGAGATACATCGTAAGAGTCCTCTGGAGACTTTCTGTGTATTCTGCCATTCTGACTCTTATCCGTCTTTCGTTGAGAGCCCTACAGTTGATCTTAGTTCCAGTTCTGAAAGCGGGAAGCAGACAGGATCCCATTGTGTACTTTTTTTTTTTTTCAAGACAGGGTTTCTCTGTGTAACAGTTCTGGCTGTCCTGGAACTCACTTTGTAGACCAGGATGGCCTCGAACTCACAGAGATCCGCCTGCCTCTGCCTCCCAAGTGCTGGGATTAAATTCGTGCACCACCAATGGCCGGCCCCAGGGTGTACTTTTTGTGTTCTGATTCTGGCTCTAACATCCAAGATTACAATGGATATGACCCACCCAAGGAAAAATAATTTCTCTAACATTGATGTCTTTTGGAATATTCCCACTGGAAACCAAGCATATCCCATTGTGCTCTGGACCCTCCCAGCAGATCTATCACGTGTGACTCCTTGACGGCTTTCATCCACAAATGTGGAGCCTGCAGTGTGGATGTTGAAGGCTGGCTGTATCTCTGTTTACCTGTGAGAATAGACATAAATGCCATCAAAAGAAATAGACGTTGACCCTGGATGAATGTCTGTTTTGTGACAGTGTACAGAACTCATTTCTTCAGAATTCCTCTTTTGTTAGATGCCAGGTTTGCTATTGGAAAAACCTAATTCATTCAGTAATTTCTTCCTCCTTTATTCATCCATCCATCCATCTACCCATCCACCCGATACTGAAAGCCTGTTTTGGGGTGTGGGAAGTAGGCTGATGGATGAGATGGACGTGATGTCTTCCTGCCCTCCCAGCATTTGGCCCGCACACGAGTATGGTGTGCTTCTGGACAGGATGCTGGAACCGTGAATCTTGGAGCTTGGCCTACTTCCTCCACTATCTATTTTTATTTTATGTCATCTATTTTTAGCAACAGAATAAGCCCCCCTTCCGAGTACTTTTTTTTTCTAACACGATCTCAGCAGAAATTTAAAATACAAACCAGATAAGAAATGTAGGGTGTTTGGTTCCACATAGAACAGCTCAGGTCGTGCCCTCTAGTGCCAAGTCCCCCTCACACACTCTAGGTAGGTTCAAGGCCACTGCCCTTGCACTCTGCCCTTGGTCTGGTGTGAATTCCTACTCTGATGGTGTGCGTGGCTGTTCCTCGCTCTCAGGCACACGTGCACAGACCTCATGAACCACAGAGGTAGGAACAAGCACCCTTTCATTCCTTCCCATTTTTTCCCCAGACCTCTTCGTCTGAGAGCCATGGAAGGAGACCCTATGAGGGCACTCACGTACTCCAGACTTCTCCAACTTAAATCCTCTGCATTTTCCTCTCCCTGCCCCAGCTGAGATGTTAACAACAGAGGGATGTCAGGAGCAACCCATTTACCTCCTAAGGGGGCGGGTGAATGGGGAATATAAACACATTGGGTTAGAGTTGTTTCTGCAAATTTTGTTAAGTTGGAATTGCATAATCATGCTTAATTTTCCTATGGCTAGGGGACACTGTTCCCACCGTCATTTGAGACCTGTGACAGTTTTGCCTCTGGCAAGCTGAAACAGAAGAAGTGAATGCTGGGGTACCATCAACAGTGTAGATACACATCTCTGCCCGTGGACTTCGCCAGCCTCTTTGTTTGGCCTCTCTTTTTCTTCTGTCCTGTAACAGCTTTGGGAATGTGTGCCCACATTGCACAATGATGCAGTATTGAGCGAAGCCCACATGTGTTCTCATTGGAAATGCAATAAAGCATTCAGGCTTTTCTGTGTGGCTGCATAGAAACGGGCCTAGCCCTTAGAATAGAACAGTGCTCAGGTCTAGAGCCCAGTTGTCAGCCTGCCACACGGACACCGTTAGCGTTGTGGCTTCTCCACAACCCTTCATCTCTGAATTTCTCACTCTTTTCTCTTGTACATTTTATCCCTTTAATATTCAACTCCAGGATAAGAAAAAAATTAAGCAAATAATTACTCAGTAGATAGTGAAAGTACTGAGGAAGGTTAAGTGTGCCCAAAACTGTCCAGTGGGTAAACTCTATTTGGCACCCACAATGCTTAAGAGTTATTTATTGAATCTGAGTGTCTTTGGACTTGGCAGACGCTTGCCCGTTGACCACACTCTCCGCCATTCCGTATGACCTCTCACTCCCACCTTCTTTCATGTTTCTACAGCACTGGCCCACTTTGAAAGCCAATCTGGCCCTTTGTTGAATTCCACAGCTATTTATTTCAGTTTGCTTTTCCTAAAAGTGTGCAATTCAGAGTCCTCGAGGCCTGAAAGAGACACTGCTCCTCTGTGGGTGTTTCAATGCAAACACGATGCTTATCTATAGAAAGTGGTTAGAGAAATTTAGACTTATAGCCAGGAAGGATGTGTAGTGCCAACCTGTCCTTCTTCCGGATTGAGAGCGGGATCTGGTAGGCTGTGTGTGTAAACATGTGGAGTTTGCCTGCATGGTTAGTTATGATTCATGGAGCTCTAGCTTGGGGTTCTTGGACTTGAAAATGAGGTCTTCATGCCTCTCTTCACAGATGGCAAACAGCCTTTCCAGTTCTGTTTCCTGCTATAGTACCTTTTTAACGGCACTTTATATGGTAGGTTCTTCTCATCTCATCATGTAGATGTCTCTGCGTGTAGGGTTTACCTGGCTGTTGGAAACTTCCTTTTTCTCTTTTAATAAAATCCCCGTTTTCTTTCTTTTTTTTTTTTTTTTTCCATTTCTCAGCAGATATCTGGAGTGACCATTCATTTCAGACGGATCCGGATTTACCACCGGGCTGGAAAAGAGTCCGTGACATTGCTGGGACCTATTATTGGCACATCCCGACAGGAACGACGCAGTGGGAACGGCCTGTCTCCATCCCATTGGACCTCCAGGGTTCTAGGAAAGGATCACTTAGCTCTGTAACGCCATCTCCCACCCCAGAGAATGAGGTAAAGTGGAGTATCTTTTCACATGCTTAGTAGATGGGACTCAGTTTCCCCTTAGACTCACAGCCTCTGCCCCAACAGGTCGTTGAGGTAAGCCTTTGGATGGCCATGCATGTTGTATTCGAGAGCTCGGTAATGCAGCCTCTTAGTAAATAGTGTTAATATGTCTGTTGTTCAGCGCTGTTTTCACTTTTGATGGATTCTGGTCTCGTGAAACACCCTTCTAAGTACAAAAACATGAGGAGCTGATTAGTGGGAAGTGGCTCAGTTTCCCTAGGGCTCATGGAGGCAGCAATTTACTCGGCAGGTACCGTTGCGTGGTGCTGGATCCATGAAATATTTACACATAGAGGAACATCTCTTGGCCAGACATGTTATAATTACCATGTATCTTATTAGCCTTGGGTTCATTTGCTAGCATGCTGAAGATGTCTTGCAGGAATAACCCTTGAGAGCACTTAAAGGCTTAATTCCTATTTAAGGAGAAAAAAAAGAGATGTGTTTATTTAGCAGAAGTGACATTATTTTGGAAATAATTAGCGGCATAAATTCCGAGTATCCCCGAGGAAGAAATCAGGATGTTTAAACAAAGAATTGAGGCCTTAAAGAATTACACTGTGGTATTCATTCATGTAATGGTTCCCACAGTTCTAGTAACAGCACACTCAAGAGAATTATCACCAGAAAAGGTCGCAGCCAGGTGACAGGCAGCTTTATTTATTTATCTATATTTATTTATTTATTTCTAGAATGGTTTCTCTAGCAGGCTATCTCCCCCCCCCACTTCTGCTGATGATAATCCTTTATTCTTTAAACAAGCCCATTTTCTTTTGGTTTGAGAAATGAGTGCATTTGAACCTTACCCTAACTGGCCAGACTCTTCTGCACTCGCCTCTCCTATCACCCACCCTGTCTTTAAAAGTAGCCAGCATCTTGTTCCTGACTTTTCTGATCGGTGACCTGTTCCTCCCAGGAAGGCGGGAAGACTGGTATTGTTCTCAGCTTCCTGCTCTAGAGGGCTTTGGCATCTCCCTTCACCAGCCCTAACCCCTGTTCTCCATCTTTAGACAGAAGGGTTGACACTAGCTACGCCCTCGGTAGACGAGAGCCTTGGCTGGTTTGGACTCTGCCCTGGTCATGTGATTCAGTGCCAGTGAACCACGTAGGATTTTGTTGTTGAGCACTGGATGATTTTGATAGCATTTCATTGAAGCCTAATAGTTGTCCATCCTAAGCAACTTCTATCCAGTGACTTAGTCACCTTGTGTTAGGTGCGCTTGGAATAGGAATAAACCAGTGCAGCTCTAGCCTTTAACAAGCTTGATGTGAAGGCGCCTACTTCTGCCCTGTCTCGGACATCCCTGGGCTCACACTCTGTACTGCAGATGTGCCCCCTCCCCTGCCCCGTCCCCATGCAGAGCCAGCCAGTATATGCCTCTGATCTTGCTGTAACAGGGCTGAGTCATTCTATCCTAACTGTTTAGTTGTGTTCAACCGGGAAAGTACATTATAGATAGGGAAACTGAGGCACGGAGCTATCAGTGATACACAACAGCACCCAGAGCCTCTGAATCCCTGGCCAGGACTCTTCTCGGTGTCTCTGGCTTTAGGTTTTCAATGTCCTCGGCCTCCTGTTGTCCCTGAAGTCACGAGGTTGCACTAACTGGAGACTCGCTCCCTATTCCAGGTGCCTTGTGCCCTCCATACTTAGAAGAAAGTAAGTCCTTCTTTGTGCCTGCCTGGAGGCATCCAAGGGGTGTGGTCTGGGGTTGTGTGGCTTGGATTTTTATTTCTTTTCTTAACATGGTAGAGTTTTGTTTCAGTGTTGTGTGCAGATGTTTTAGGAGGAACGCAGTAGAGCTGGGCAGCTGGCCCTGGGTAAAACCGTCAGGTAGTGGAGGGCCTCTCTCATCCACGAGGCTCTTAGGGTCCACTCTTACCTGTTCCTTCCCATCCTGTGCCTGCTTCCTGCCCCCACCCACTGTTCAGGGCCCCTTCCCCAGCTTCACAGGACTTACCACATCCGCTTTCTCCTCTGGAGTTTTCAGCTTCCCGGTTACTTATGAAGAATTGTGGGGCCTGAGTGAGTAGCTCAGTGATAGAGTACTTACCTACACAGGGAACTGGGTTCAGTCCCCAGCACCACAGGGAACAAAATGAGAGGGTTTTGTAAATACGATGTTTGACCCTTATAGGACTCTGCCATGGCAGAGAAGATGGCATCTGAGAATCAGAGTTGAGTAGCCCTGCAGCTGGCATTACAGGTCCCCTGGCTCTACCCCGGATTTTACCCCCGCCCCATCGCTTCCACTTGTCCTTACTGTGCAGTTTTCTCCCTCAGTGGAACTTGAAAAAATGAATGGTTTTGGAGGTTTCAGACAGGCAGTGACTGACTCATGCTCAGCCGTTTCTTTGTCTGTTGGCTGGCTTACTTATTTATGTTTTCACTGTAGTGCCAGGGGTCAAACCCAGGACCTCATGCCTGGCAGGCAAGCACTCTACCACTACCATTTATTGGAGTATTTACTTGTTCATACATTCATTTGTTCATTCATTCATTCATTCATTCATTCATCCATTCTGGTACCAAGAACGGAAGTCAGGGCCTCACACAGGCTAGGCAAATACTCAGCTACTAGGCTACATTCCCCCGGCCACCAGCCCTTTCATTGACAGATGGGATAGCAGTTCCTCAGATGAACCTTTTGACTGTTTACTTCGTGCACAATTTCCCCGGTACGTGAGGCCATCCATTAAGGCAAACATCCCAGCAGACGTAAGAGGGTCGACGCATTGTAATCACGGGAGCAGAGGGCTGAGCGGATAGAGAGGGAGATTAGAGTAAGGGAAGAGGCAGGCAGCCAGCCGCTTAACATACCTAGAACATGGGAACATTGAGGATGATACCAAACCATGGGCCCCAAGAGGGAGCACATGTTTACAGGGCCAGTGTCTTGTCCCATTATTCCCACAAAACACCCACCTGTCACCGAGGGTGACTGTCACTCCCATTTTAATTTGAAACAGAAAGGTTAAGTGGCATCCATGAGATAACAGAGCTAGTATGTGGCGAAGTCAACCTTGAACTTTGATCCGCTGCCCCCGCTCCCCTGCTCCCACCTGAGACTTGACATGCTATGTTAGGAAACGGGGAGACTCCCAGATCTCTTCATCTCACCCAAAGGGAGGGCTGCGTCACACCCAGAGCCATCCAGAAAATGACTCCTTAATAACGTCGCCCCAGGTGCCGATGACAGCGGAAGAGAAATGATTATTTCTCTCGCTCCATCTCTTTGATCCCTAAATAGAATCCATTTCAACTAGTTTCAAAGCATGGGGGAAAAAAAAAAAAGAGCAGAATGTTAAAAGAGAGAGAGAGAGAAGTAGCTTGTAATGTGTCCTGTCAGAGATGCGTGTTTTCAGTGAGCTCTCTCGTGAGCTGGCTTGAAAAGAAAAATCAGATAGATGAGCGCCAAATCTGTTGACGGCACCAAAACTTCAGGACTGCAGGCTTCCTTACAGTTTGAAAATTTTACATTTCACTTTCCAAAGTTCACCCGGAAAGTGTTAAGCACATCGGATAATGTTTCCAGCGCACGCGCCAGCAAGTGTTTTTGAAAGTTTATCAACTGGCCGAGAAGTATTTGCTACTGAAACTTGGCCCACAGCCCTCTTCCTCCCCTCCCCTCCCAAACCATTTACTTGTTCCACATTACCTCTGAAATTATGTGGATGTGGAATTTTAAAAAGAGAAACGGGGCGCCATACAAGGTATTTTTTGTGACTAGCTCTTGGCCTGTGGCCAAGACTTGCTTAGAATCTTCCTGTCGAGATTGCCAGGGTTTCTCAAGAAGTATGGAGAGTGGGACCCTCAGAGGAGACCTTGTCTCCTTAAGAAGTCTCTCTCCTTGCTAACGTGCTTGTGGCCATTGGCTGCCTAAACAGCTATCACCCCCAGGAAGAGCACACATGTCCAAGTTCAAAACCTGTGTATTTCCATGTGTCCCTGGAGTAAGGTCGCCCCATCAAAGGACCGTTCTGTCATTTCACCAAATTGCACAGCCGGGTCAAGTGAATGTGGTATTGGAGGGTAGCAAAGACCCTCAGAGATGGACCTTGTAGATGCAAGAGCAGCGTTTCCCAGCCTGTGAGCTGAGGGTGGATTCCCGGGCCTTTGGTTTGTGCTCCAGATGCAAAGCACTACAGTGATTTGCAATGAGCAGAAACGTGCTGTCTGGTAGGCTGGAGCAGGGGCGGGGTCCAGGTTAGAGAAGCTGCATCTGATGAGAGCCTTCTTCCTGCCTCATCCTCTGAGCAAAGAGGAGAAACAGGGAATAAGAGGATGGACTGCCAGGTTTGAGCACTAATCCATCCACCAGAGCGGAGCCCTGATGACCCGACCACCTCCATTAGTCCCCACCCCATCCCCAACACTGCTACACTTTGGGACTGTTTCCCACACAGGGTTTTGAGAGGACACATCCCAGCTATGCATAGCACATAGTAAAGATGGCTTCCTCAGAAGGACTTCCTCCCCAGCTCCTGAGAATCCATCCTCAGGAACACCCTGCCGGCTTTGTTGAAGAAGGGCCTTTTCCAACTGAAGGTCATCGGTCCATTTCTCTTTGATTTGTGGAACTGTTTTCCAGGATCCTCCACCCTGAGGGAAATTAGGATAAAAGCGCTCAGTCATCCAAGATATGTGCTTGGCTCTCCCTAGCGGGCCCACCCTTGCACAGGCCCTACGTGGTGCCATAGGTCTAGAAGGGCAGGCATTGTGTTCTGAGCACTGGGTCAGTCACTCAGTATACACCATGGGAGCCAGGGCTCTGCAGCTTTCCCATCACTGAGCGTGATTTAGAGTCATGGATGTTGCACCCTGAGCATCATATTTAGAGCCGTGGATGCTGCACCCTGAGCATCATATTTAGAACCATGGATGCTGCACCCTGAGCCTCATATTTAGAGCCATGGATGCTGCACCCTGAGCCTCATATTTAGAGCCATGGATGCTGCACCCTGAGCATCATATTTAGAGCCATGGATGCTGCACCCTGAGCATCATATTTAGAGCCATGGATGCTGCACCCTGAGCATCATATTTAGAGCCATGGATGCTGCACCCTGAGCATCATATTTAGAACCATGGATGCTGCACCCTGAGCATCATATTTAGAGCCATGGATGCTGCACCCTGAGCATCATATTTAGAGCCATGGATGCTGCACCCTGAGCATCATATTTAGAGCCATGGATGCTGCACCCTGAGCATCATATTTAGAGCCATGGATGCTGCACCCTGAGCATCATATTTAGAGCCATGGATGCTGCACCCTGAGCATCATATTTAGAGTCATGGATGCTGCACCCTGAGCCTCATATTTAGAGCCATGGATGCTGCACCCTGAGCATCATATTTAGAGCCATGGATGCTGCACCCTGAGCATCATATTTAGAACCATGGATGCTGCACCCTGAGCATCATATTTAGAGCCATGGATGCTGCACCCTGAGCCTCATATTTAGAGCCATGGATGCTGCACCCTGAGCATCATATTTAGAGCCATGGATGCTGCACCCTGAGCATCATATTTAGAGTCATGGATGCTGCACCCTGAGCCTCATATTTAGAGCCATGGATGCTGCACCCTGAGCATCATATTTAGAGCCATGGATGCTGCACCCTGAGCATCATATTTAGAACCATGGATGCTGCACCCTGAGCCTCATATTTAGAGCCATGGATGCTGCACCCTGAGCATCATATTTAGAGCCATGGATGCTGCACCCTGAGCATCATATTTAGAGCCATGGATGCTGCACCCTGAGCATCATATTTAGAGTCATGGATGCTGCACCCTGAGCCTCATATTTAGAGCCATGGATGCTGCACCCTGAGCATCATATTTAGAGCCATGGATGCTGTACCCTGAGCATCATATTTAGAACCATGGATGCTGCACCCTGAGCATCATATTTAGAGCCATGGATGCTGCACCCTGAGCATCATATTTAGAGCCATGGATGCTGCACCCTGAGCATCATATTTAGAGCCATGGATGCTGCACCCTGAGCCTCATATTTAGAGCCATGGATGCTGCACCCTGAGCCTCATATTTAGAGCCATGGATGCTGCCCATAGGGCCAGAGTAAGGACTAGGAGGCAGTGATTCCAGCTAAAACTCTGGCCCAGGACATCTCGTGGCCATGCCAGACTTTATCCACTCTACCTAGAAGGTTCCCAGGCAGGTTGCTTATAGGAGATGCTCTCTGTCCATTCCCTCTCACCCTATCTTGTGTGTCTCTTCCTACCTGAAGCGTAGGGCTCGCCTCCTGTTTCCTCTTTTACTGCCTCCTCTTTGTCCCCCACCCCCTCTTATCTTCCCCATTCTCCCCGCTGCAGACCGAAGTGACTGTAGACTTTCTGTTGAGCCAAAGAACCTCTGGTAGGTTTATTATTTTTAAATTTTTATTAGCTAACATTATTTACTAGAGCTGGGGAGAGTGCTTGGCTGACATGCTCAAGGCTGTAGGTTGAGTCCCAACACTATGAAAATAAGTAAGTTTATTAAATAGTTGGCTAAATGTAGAAAATATTTTCTCTTATTAATTAAAAATAATTAAATGGCCATACAATGTTGTTCTTAAAGTTTAAGAAAAAGTGTGTTGTTCTTTGTTTAACAAGGGGGAGGGAAAGGAAAAGTTATGGTTGCTTTTATGAGAAAGAGAATTTTCCATCTTTGATATCAATGAATTATTTTAAAGTGAGGTTTAAACATAAATACCTTCGGCCCAGTCATAACGCCATCACCACTGTTCCGTACTTGGGTTTTGCAATAAGCGTTCACTGTTGCTGCCTTCTGCAAAGTCACTGCACAGGGCTTTTGTTTATGTAGATGTGGGTGACCGTCAGGCGGCTGCCAGCTGACTCCACGGCATAAGAGCTCGCTTCATAGAGGCCACAGTCAACACTCCCTTTACAGAGACTCCTGTGTCCAGAGAGCAGCCATATAAAAAGGCTTCAAATTCGACACCCACACAGAGGCCTGTTTTAATTCACTTCTGAAGTTTTTCTGAATGCTGCATTTAAAATATTCTTCTGTCCACACGGAGCCCTTCTTGGATAATTTCTGATTTCAAGTGTCTGTTTTTCAGACATCACTCTGGCCTTCTTTCTCCCCCACCTTTCTCTCTCCCTCCCTTTTCTTTCTTCCTTTTTTTCTTTCTCCTTCCCTCCCTCTCTCCCTGCATCCTCCCCCATTCTCTTCCCATTCCTTCCTCTTCTTTCTTTTCCCTCTGAAGTTTCTCCACGCAAACATAGTTAGCTTGACTCTCTTCGACTCCTCATCTGATGCCCCTTTTCAAAGTTCAACCTAAAGGGAGAAGGGAAGCTGCCCACCCTGCAGCCAGGGTCCTGATGTGGAGCCCCCTCTGCAGCTGGGGTCCTGATGTGGAGCCCACCCTGCAGCCAGGGTCCTGATGTGGAGCCCACCCTGCATCCAGGGTCCTGATGTGGAGCCCACCCTGCAGCTGGCGTCCTGATGTGGAGCCCACCCTGCAGCCGGGGTCCTGATGTGGAGCCCACCCTGCAGCCGGGGTCCTGATGTGGAGCCCACCCTGCAGCCGGGGTCCTGATGTGGAGCCGTGGGGGCTTTGCTTGGAAAAGAAATTTGCAGCTTGATGTTGTCTTCAGCACTTGCAGCTTGCTCTTACAGGAGCATTTTCTATAGCTCCAGAGCAGTGACAGCCTGGCCACCACTGGTCCCTCTGAGAATAGGAACAGTGGGCCTGGAGAGATAACCCAGCTGTTAAGAGGGCTCCCTGCTCTTGCAAGGCAGCCGGGTGGGTTCTCAGCACCCAGGTGACAGCTCACAATCACCTGTGACTCCAGTTTTTCAAGGATCTGATGCCCCCTTCTGAACTCTGCAGGTCCGTGCATGCATTTGGTGCACATACGTATACTCGGGTACATACACACACGTACAAAGTCAAATTTTAAATATATATTAAAAATAGGAGCAAAGCTTACAGGCCTTTTCCAGGAAAACATACATACATAAAACCCTGTACCCATCTTAGGTTCCCAGCCCTTCCGAGCTAACGGGCCACAGTTTTCCCAAGTTACACTTCTCAGTGGAGGCTGAACACACTTTGAGGGATATCGAGTAAGGAGAGAGCTAAGATGGGCAACATTCCTGTCCTTACATTCATTAGAAGAGATTACTTTTCAAAATTAGTGTTGTGATCTGAGTTCTTCTGTATTATGAATATGGCAACTCTGACCCCTAGCCCCCAAAAGAAAGCCGATTGTGTTGATGGTGGGAGTGAGCAGCAGTCCATCCACCCTGCCAAGTCCGAGGAGTTAAGCAGCCCACCATTCCACAGGGCATTTGCACTGAAGTTGATTTGTTCTTAGTGAAAACCTGCCTTAGGGGTCTGACTGTAAGTTCTGGGTCACCGGTTCCTGCTCATTTGCAACGAACTTCAGTTGAAAAGTTCCTTGGTTGAAAACTCTGCATTGTTGATGTTTCCTCTGAGGAGAGATTCACAAGGCCATCCTTGAGTTTCAGTAGCTTCCTTTAGTTCCATAAATTTATGAAAAATACTTGGGGCTTCCCTTGGCACGGTAGGAAAAAACGAGTTTCCTCGTTGTCTGGGGTGAGTGGAAGGAGTTGCTTCTCTGCTGAGGTCTGCTGTGGGAGCTTTCTCAGTGTGCAGGGCTCCCGGCTGTGGTCTGTAGCCGCTTAGAAAACCATTTCCCCGGCAGGTGTGCACTCTGGACGGACTTGTGTGGCATCGAAGTAGAGCGTTTATGAATCAGTAGTGGATAGTAGACTGGGTGGGTGGGGCCATCTTTCATTGAGTGCAATGAATCTCACCGGAATGATGGTGTCAGCCTCTGCCCCTGACTAAGCTTCTGTTCTCTTCATTGTCCTATCCCTCCCGAAGTAGCAGTACCTTGACTCCAGACTTGTGCTCTTAGATAGCGGCATCCCACAGTTCCCAAGCGAGCATAGAGACATCCCTGATTCCACTTCTGTCTCTAGAAAACATGCGTGTAGTGGTGTGTGTATGTGTGTGTGTGTGTTGGGGGGGTTCTTTATAGAACTGTGTAGACTGGGGACTGAGTGTGGGAAATCATGTGGTTTGCTTCTGGGACCACATTTAGGAAATAACTACACCTCGTTTTAATAATGTTGAGTCTTTTATTTGGTCTGAAGCCTGCCCCGGTCAGGTAATAATCTAGCTTAGAGAGAGCACTAACAAGTTACTTACTGTTAGATTTAATATGTTCCCTAACCCGTCCTGTGAATATCAATGCTAACAACAGTGTCTTGTGTTTTTTTTTTCCTCCTTGTGTTTTGATTTCTTTTTTTTCTTTAAATCTATGTGCTTTTTTGTTTTTTCCCTATGTGAATAATTATATGTCTAGAAACAGCCATGGAGTGATTTTGCTGTTCTGAATGGGGGAAAGATTAATAGTGACATTTGGAAGGCAAGTATATTGTCAGATTTTAGATCACTTAATATTTTTTTGTTCCTTTCTGCATGGCTGTGGCTGTTTATTTTTCTTCTCCATGCATATCATGCATTCTGCAGGGACGGAGCGATGGGGCTTCTCGCCGGGGCGTGCTGCTCACATTCACATTGTCTGTTTTTTTTTTTTTTTTTTTGGATGTCTCCCATTGTGAATGATTTCAAGCTGGTGTGCACCAGGTCCCCTGTTGTCTCGTGAGAGCCAGAGCTTGTGAGCCACGTCCGCACGCAGCAGCCCTTGCATGTCGTTTTCTGCCTAAGCTCACATCCACTCTCCGCCGCCTCTTGCTGGGGGCATTCTCTCCTCTTCGGTATCTGAGGCAGGGTAACGGGCCCTTCCATTGTACCCTAACAGGACTGTTTTCCCCTCTAGGATTTGCACGCAGCCACAGTTAACCCAGACCCCAGTCTGAAAGAGTTTGAAGGGGCCACGCTACGCTATGCATCCTTGAAACTCAGGTAGGAGGGTGGAGGGGTTTGCCAAGAGGGGTGGCTTCGGCATCCAGGCTTTACAACAGAATTAATTCTAAGACCAGTTTTATGTTTTCTTTCTAGAAACGCCCCTCATGCTGATGACGATGATTCTTGTAGTGTCAACAGTGACCCAGAAGCCAAGGTTTGTAAGAAAGATGCTTTCAGCCGCTAGCTTGTATTCTCACACCAGAGTAATGGCTTTGAATAATGCCACCACCACCACCCCCCAAGCCACTTACTAAGTAATTACCCTTTCATTGTCTCTCTTTCTTAGTCTCTGTGACATTTTAAGAAAGCCCCTGTTCCAGTTTAGGCTTGTGGTATTTCTGTAATCACCACCATGTAAACTCTCACTATGCTGTGACAGAACAGGAGTGGCCGCCCTCAGTCAACCCAAAGACAGAAAAGAGGAAACAAGAAATGTGACAGTAGGTTGTATGGCCAGGCTGTGGGATAACCACTGTGAGTCTAGGGGTGCCTGTAGTTCAGTGAAAATTATTAGGGGAAATGGGGCACATCCTGAAGAGAACCAAACCAGAAACTCAAAAGGACATCTTCAAACTTAAACCTCCTTCAAATTACTCTTGTCCCACCCTTGATCCAGAAGGTCCCCCATGATGGAGAAACTCACTACGAGGGGAAGGGGGCTTTGGGGCTTCGGTACCTTTATAGTAATCACGGTGGACATTGGCCTTCCCGTCTCTTATAGCCTGTAACTGTTTTCTTGTGCTTCGTTATACAATCAGTGAAGTTATACAATCAGCGCAACTCAAGGTTGGCCTCTGGCCTACACATGTGTTCTTGTGTACACACACACACAGACAAGCACTACAAAAATATTTAATTCCATGTTCTATAGAATTCTAAATATAGTCTGTGAGGACTGATCATCCAAAAGGTCTCTATGGAAATGTCTACCTGGGGCTGGAGAGGTGGCTCAGTGGTTAAGAGCACTTGCTGCTCTTCCAAAGGACCTGAGTTTGGTTTCCAACAGCTAGCAACCACCTATAATATATATATCTATATATCTATATATATATATCTCACATATATAAAGCTTATATGCTAGGAAGATAAGAATAATTGCTAGATATATAATATAACATAACATAACAGAACAGAACATAATATAATATAATATAATATAAATTCAGTTGTCTGGTGAACCCTGTAGACAGAAATGGCAGCATCCATACAAGCCCACATGGCCACACAGTCCCCAAAAGGTCAGAGTATAGTTACAACTCTGAAAGTGTTTGTGAGCCTTCTTAATGTTTTAGACATTAAACACGTTTTGTAATTGGTGGTCATCTGTGTGGGAGCTTGAATGTAATTCTTTTTTTTTTTTTTTTTTGCTTACAAACTGTATGGCCGTGGCAGGCTTCTTGCTAACTGTTCTTATATCTTAAATTAATCCATTTCTATAAATCTATACCTTGCCACTTGACTCTTGGCTTACCGGCATCTTCACATGCTCTTGTCATGGCGGCGGCTGGCAGTGTCTCTTTTCCGCCTTCCTGTTCTCTCAATTCTCCTCTCTGTTAGTCCCACCTATACTTCCTGCCTGGCCACTGGCCAATCAGTGATTTATTTATTGACCAATCAGCAACACATTTGACATACAGACCATCCCACAGCACTTCCCCTTTTCTTTTCTTAAAAAGGAAGGTTTTAACCTTTACACATCTCCAAAGTCAGCTTGGTATATTTGGGAATTTGGGCGTAGCTTCTCTTACTACTTCCTGCTGGAGGGGGGCGCTGTATCTTATGGGGACACAAAGAGAATTTTAGGATTATGGAGTAGTCCGTGAGGGTGTATCATCTGAGCCAGTTGTCTTGAAACAGTTCTGGATATTGGATCATCTGGGCCATGGTGTCATCAGAGACCTTTCAGCGGGTCTTGGTTGGTCAAACCTGATGTATCTTAATCTGGAACAAATCCATGGCCTTTGGCTTTCTGTGGAAACAAAAGCAGAGCCTCCTTTCCAAAGCAACATATCCTTACATCCAAATTTTGAAGTCAAGGTACCTTTAAAATATACATTTTGGCATAACTCAACAGCTTTTGCAATTAAACATTTTTCTTCAGTTACGAATATCAAAGAGAACATAATCCAGATTCTCTGTGTGGTAGCCATCTTTACGTGGCTTCTTTTTTATATTACCTTGAGCCTATTGCTTTAAAGTGCAGCATTCTAAGACTGAAAGGGCGCTGTGGCTGCTGGCTCCGCCCACTTCAGCTTTCCAACATGGCGGTGGTACGTTTACCACCAGCTCTGGGAGCCATCTTGGGTCTATGCTTTTATCCAAGCAGCATGTAGCTCAGAAACCTCTTTTTACTTTGTACTAGCAAAGGCTAAATCCACCATGAAGCTTAATGTGCCACTTGCAGAGGCCTCATTCCCGCCATACTGCAGGTGGAGCATGCACGCCAGGAACCCGCCATAGTAGCTCAAACACGCAGGCTGCAGCTAACTTGAAAGAGACAACTCAGAACTATTTTTGGCTCCATTTTAGAATCTTTTTTCTCAGGTTTTAGGTGGAAACTTTTGCCAACACGTTGGGCACCATTTGTAGCTAGAGTTTTCCTGCCTGGCCCACAGTCCGGACAAATCTCTGACACCGCCAGTCCCACAGCCACTCAGACCCAACCAAGTAAACACAGAGACTTATATTGCTTACAAACTGTATGGCCGTGGCAGGCTTCTTGCTAACTGTTCTTACAGCTTAAATTAATCCATTTCCATTAATCTATACCTTGCCACATGGCTCGTGGCTTACCGGCATCTTCACATGCTGCTTGTCATGGCGGCGGCTGGCAGTGTCTGGAATGTAATTCTTAAACCTAGTCTTATTTTGAAATAATTACGGATTCGCTGAAAAGTTCTCAAGCTTGAGTCCCCATATGCCCTTCACCCTGCTTTCCCTAATATTAACATCTTCATAATCATATAGCCGTTAGGCAGGCAGTTTCTCACTAATGTCCTTTCTCTACCCTGGCATCCCAATGAGTCTACGTGCAAATAAGGAACATTTTGAAAGTTATTGCACATATCCCTTTCAGCAGTTCTCTGGTCCGTCCTCCTTAATTTCATTATTGCTATTTAATTAGTAGCTCTGTCCCCCTCCCCCATTTAGGCAGTGGCAGCATTGGCACGGTTCGAAACCACACAGAGCAAAACTACACCTTCCAAAAAAAATGGGCGACGCTTTTCTCCTTTTCAATTACTGCTTTGGTAGAAGTTGCTGAAACCGATATTGCCGGGTCAAAGGCCATCAGCCTTATGGCGTCTGTCACTTCCTGTAAAATTGCTTTCAGAAAGTCTGCAGTAACGTTCAGTCCTATCAGTATTGCCGTCGAGTCCCCACCCACCACCCACCCACAGCCCAGGTCACCTGAGGCTTTGCCCTTCTTTGTTTATTTGTCTAGTTTGATTGCACACGAACTGTTACTTTCTAGTATTAAGTCTCTCCTCTCCTTTCACCTCCCTGCCTCCCTCCCTTCCTTCGTTTACTAAAGATTCAACCTATAGTTGCAGGGATGCCAGGGAGATGCTTTATCACTGAGAGCCGTGGCCAGGCTTCAGAATCCCTTGTTCAGTGATCAGCAAGGAGGGCATTTCTTATGGCATAATTTAAAGCTCCTAAGTAAACATGTCTTTCTGATTTGGCCAGGTTTTCTTCTCCTGTCCCCTTTTGACTCCAGGATATAATCTCCGAAGCCACTTGCATTTAGTCCCTAGAGGTTTTTATAAATGCAAAACTTCTCTGCCGTGATAGTCTTAAATGATTTTCTCCAGTTATTTCTTTTTCCTTGTCACTGACTTTTATTGGAGAAGAAAATGTTTTCAATACCCCTGTACATCCAAGCCATTCACAGATAATCACAAAATGACCACTCCTCACCGTACTTAGGCGGCCAGGTAGGAAGCGCTAACCGAGACCCCATTATTTGCGATCTTTCCTGTGCTCATCCCACATTCCTGCTTTGAAGTCTGAGTTTAGTCCTTCTCCTGTGACATACATACAGTGCATTGATGACCAAATGCATGATTAACACTAAATAAAATCAAATTGTAGAAAAGTTAATGCTTTGGGGAAAAAAACCAACAACAAAAAAAACCCACCAGTTCCTTCCCTCCTTTGTTGTGACTGTTCAGGTTTCTGTAAAGGAGATTTTGTGCCACCTGGTGGAAAGTATTGGGCATTACACCTTCAAAGAAAAGGGCTACATTTCCTTTGGAATCATTGGATTTGGGTAGAACGGGAAGTGGTTTTAAATATTTTTTTTTAAGTGAATTCTAGGGTTCTACAGTTAGTGTCAGAAACAGTATTGACCATGGCTCTCCTGAGCCTCTGGCCACTCAATGCTACTGTCTTTGTTGTAGCATATGCCAAATCACTTTTTGTGACTTTTGTGAGGAAGGGCTTTGAGGACATTGCTCTTTGAACTCACCGTAGAGGAAATGTATAAGCAAGATTATGTTGTCCCAGGCTTTAGCTCCTTTGGGTTTCAAATTCCTCATCTATAAAATGATCGCGCCTCATATTAGAAGTCCCTCCTGATCCCAAGACGACATTAGACCACGTGTGACATGGAGCAGCCCTAGTCTGTAGCATTTGGAGATGGGTCGGTCATGTCTGGTCGAGTCTAGAGAAGGAAGGGTGCAGCGCTGCTTCTCCCTCCACAGGCCTGGGCTCCGCTCATGGACTTGTCCTGCGTGCAAGGGTTCCTCACATTGCAGATAAGTGATGCATTGGGCGGGTTTAGTAATCCATTTCATCGGTGTGCTCACCTGGGAGCTCGTGGAAATGAGACTTGAACTCAGGTACACAGCACTCCCCAGCCCAAGCAGGTGTCAGTTCCACATACTCCAAGCTACTGTTTCCACAGGCTTAAGGTCACTTTGGCTGTCTGGCTCGATGGGGTTGAGGTAGCAGAGTTGCTGGAGGTGGACATGAGTTGTGGAGCTGGGAGGTGACTGGCTGAAGATGGACTCCTCGCCCTCTTCTAGGCGCCTGTGGCCCATGGCTTTGTAGTCTATTGTCCTTGGCAAAGTTCGGTATGATTGTCCTGGTGTAGGACAAAGGATCACACCGCTGAGCCCAGGAGCCACATGGATGTGGCATGCCTGCAGAGACCACTATGCAGGCGACACAGTCAGGTCTGAGACTTGGTCAAAATAAGAGATGGTTTGGGTGCGTCTTCCGCAGGGCTGCCAGCGTGGTTTTTTACTGCAGCGCCTTCCAGTGCCATGGCTGCAGTGAGTGCTGGGTTTCTCGGGGGGGGGGGGGGGGGTGTTATTATCTAGGCATTGGACCTGAGGAGAGCTTTGCCTGTGTCCTGCCCTTGCTACATACGCCCTGCCCCACACAGAGAAAGAAAGGAAGGAGCGGTGCCAATCAGGGCTAGGTATGCTTGACGGAGGACCTCTCTCAAACAAACGGGATGTGGGCACGGGGTTCTGATATTTCTCTTGAGATTCATTTATCTGAGCCTTCCCTTGGTTCCTATTAGCATATATTTCCATGAAGTAATTATATTAGCCGGCAGCTGACTAGATTAACCCTAATAGATAAACAGGAAGTCTCAGGGAGTGTCTTCTCTCATTCAGATTTATTTCTGGTCTGTGACAAATTGGTTATCATTGCTTAGAATTTCTGGGGAATTTTATAGCTGTGCACAAATCCATACCATTGAAAATGTTTCTGTGGTTTAGATTTAGTTTTCTCCAGTTGGGTTGGATTCGCATGGAGGATTCATTAACTGGGTGAACACATTTTCGAATGCTTAATGCCAGGGGAGCAAACGAACTTAGTAATGGTTAAGACATGGACTCTAGACCTAGACTGCCTGGGTTCAAGATCAAGATCTGCTGTTTATTACCTGGGTGACTTTGGGATCTCGTCCTCTGCGTTACATCATAAACTGCTACAAAACTTGGTAGCTGGGCACGGTTTTATTTTGCTCATGATTTTGAGTTTGGGAATTTGTGCAGAATTCATCAACACAGCAGTGCAGTTCCTTTTTGATCCACTAGTAGGCAGCAGGACCCGGAGGATCTACTTCCAGTGCGTCCCTTCACAGGACACATCCTCCAAGGCCACCCCACGTTGCTTGGGCTTTTAGCAGTAGAGATCACTGGGTAGGAAGCCAAGGCTGCCAGGGGAGAGAAGGCTTCTCTTGGAAATGGTGCCATCATATTGTGTTAGTCAAAATAGAATTCCGATTCAGGAGGTAGAGAAATGGACTCTTGGTGGGAGAGTGGCAGGATCTCGGTGTAGGGAGAATATGTTGAGAAACTTTATTGTGCATCAGCCATTCAGAAAGGCCCTTTATGAAGGGCCTTGCATTTCTACATGACTCAGTCAAGAAACCAGGTCCCAGAGCCACTGACAGATGGACTCCGTCCTGGCCAAAGGAGATGTTCCTGCTGAGGCATGGCTCCTGGAGGGCGTTCATGGAGGAAATAGTAAGAGCTCCTTCCTTGTCTCAGCCCCAAGAAGGAAGAGCCCAGTGCTCTGCTCAGGCACAGCTGACCACAGAATAGCAAGGCGTGAAGCCAGGCAGCCCGGCCGAGCTCTGCACGGACTGGTCCGTCTCCTCCCCCAATTCCGCCGGCCCACAGCAGTGCTGACACACAGTGCCGTTGGCTAGAGCTCGTTTTCCTCTTAGCCCAGAGGACAGATTTTGTATTTCTAAAGCTGTTTCCCTGGCTTTATTTGCCAACATGGCGGGGCACAATACTGAAGTCCTGGCAGAAGCCCGGCTTCTTTTCCCCTCTTAACTTTTGGTCACTGCGTTTGTCCAAGTGAGCAATCCAGGAATTGGCTGCCACGGGTGGTGAATCTCCGGAATCTGAAGCACACCATTGGGACAAGAGACATCGTTATCAACTGTTGGTGGGCTGGGCCTGGTGGCAGATGCCTGAAGACGCTAATTAAAGAAAGACAGGCTCGCCCTCTTCCCTGAAAGAGCTCTGAGGGAACTGGGTGAAGGGGTGAGCCACAGCCCGCAACAGTGTCGTGGTGGCTGTGCTGGCAGAGTGGGCGGGCCAGCAGGTGCTCGAACCTGGCCCCATAGGCATCTGGGAGAGAATTCTGGGTAATAGACACTCTGAGAACTGCGCAGCCTCAGACAGATGCAACTGTAGTTCACACACTCAGCAGTGCTGAGTTCTCCAGGGAGGTCCCTGGAATGCAGATGTCTTTCCATGGCTTCTCCCCACAAGAACCAACACATCTCCAGCCTTGTTCTCTTGGGCTGGTTGCGGGGGGTAACAGTATTTTAGTAGTAACGAAGACGTTTCTTGTTTATTTGCGGTTAATAAAAAGACGGTTCTTGTATATGTCAGCGAGAATACCTAAGGCATTTCTTCCTCCCTTTCCAGTCCCTCACTCCTATTTAAAAGCTCATGAGTTTGATGCCCTCCCGCTCCACTGGGAAGAACAGGGGCTCAGGTCTTCCTCTGCCTCTGGCTTGGGTACTTGTAAGGAAATCAGGCTCCTGTATTTCCCATCTCTACTGCTGACACCAGGAGTGAGGGCTCTCTTGCAGCTGTTGTCTGCAACAGCTGGTCACGGGGTATTTATTTATTCAATGGCAAGTGCGTGCATGTTGGTATGTGACCATCGGACTCGGGAGGAAAGCCTGGTAATGTGTAAGAGACCCGAGTGGTGTCATTTCACAGTGACGGGGCTACAGTTTCTATCTGAAATGTCCCACATGGCAATGAGCTGAGACCATAACTGCCGTCAGTGTTGGTGGGCTGCGGGGCCTTTGGGAGGTGAAGTCTAGCTGGTGGAAGTAGGTCACTTGGAAAGGTTGCGGCCCAGCCCTTGGTTCCCACCTTGTTCCTTCTTCTTCCTGTTTGCCATGATGTGAGGAGCCTCCGCCACATGTTCCCACAGCCATCTGCCGGGTGGACTGCAATCTCTGAAACCGTAGGTCAAAACAGACCTTTCTCTCTGAAGATGTTTCTGTCAGGTACGGTGGTCACAGCAGGCCAAAAGTCACCATAGGCAGTTACCGTGCAGCCGGAATTGAAGAAGAGATCAGCTCACTAAACGCACACGCTGATTACGTCAGTTGGCTTTGAGAGAACTTCAGGTCTCCGTTAAAAGCCTGTTCGGCCACTGAACCAGCACATTCCCAACCGGGTCTCTAACTAAACCTTGCTCCACTCACCCTCTGCTGTTGGCACCACCTCAGGCCTTGCTGCTCTTATCTCCCACAAGCCCAAGAGATGCACTCTCCGTTTTTGCTGCAGGCTCCCAGGCAGTCTGGTTGTTGAGCTGCAGCTTTGATCCATCAAGCCGTCCCTTCTCTGGGTGCAGGTGCAGGCTAGCCCTTGAAGAGTGTGTTTGGTTCACTCCTCTGGTGCTCTGGGGGGCATAGTGGTGGGTGTTCCATACCATAAGCCCAAGTTCACTTGTGGATGTACAACAGTTTTAGAAATTAAGAAGCCAATGTTATGGTCCACACCTGTAATCCCAGCACTCTGGAGGCAGAGGCAGGAGGATTGCCACAAGTTTGAGGCTACCTGGTCTACATATAGAATCCTAGGCAAACCAGGACTACATGATGATATTCTGTTGCCAAAAGGGGTGTGGTAGTTTGAATGTAATTGGCCCTCATAATCTCATAGGGAGTGGCCCTCTTAGGAGGTGTGGCTTTGTTGGAGTGGGTATGGCCTTGTTGGAGGAAGTGTGTCACTGTGGGGGCCGGCTTTGAGGTTTCCTATGCTCAGGATACCATCTAGTGTCTCAGTTGAATATCTGAGGTCTAGACCCAGTCTAATCAGCTGGTGGTACTTTGTGTGACTTTAACCAAGCCACGTAACCTCTCTGGACTTCACTCTTTCATCTATAAGACAGAGTAATGTTGATCTTAGCCTGGTGAACTCACAGAGGCAACATAAAATAGTATTACCTCCCAAAATAGCCCAATGTGACAGTTGCCAACAGTCTTGCCATTCGTGTGGGTTACTGTTTGGGCTGTTGTGTAGATATAGTCCCTGGAGGTATTGTGAGACTTAGTCTAGTCCTTTGGGCCAGTCTCGCCCATCTCTAAGGTGTCACACACATACAGTCTCTGAGCCTGGAACTGATGATTTCAGCAGGTGGACTTTTACCAGGCGCCTTGGAGTGTGTCATGAATGCAGAGCAGGAGATGTGTGACATACACTGGCTTCAGTGGAACGTAGAAAGGACCTGCTTATAGACCAGTTGCACAAGAAGTTCTGATCTTACATGCAGACAGGAGTCAGTGACGGTGTGTAAAGAATTCCCTGTGTGTTAATAGAACTGGCTGTTTGCTGGCATATTTTATAGATGCAGTGAGCCCGGGAGCAATTTTTGACTGGTTGCATTGAGTGTATGTGTCTATACGTGTGAGAGAGGTCATTCACTTCACATAGAATAGATTACTCTTCCCTTTCCCCATATGCTGGAGCACACTTGTTACAACAGTCCTCTCTCCAGAGTTCCTGATGAGTGCAGCAGGAGTGGGGGAGAGGCACCCAGTTTCAAAACGTAGATATCCATTTTCTGGGCCCTCTGGTTCAAGACCAGTCTGAGCTCAGCCTCCAGAGGCCTGGCGGGGAAGATTTGGTCTTACCACCTTGGCTTTAGATTAGGGGAGTAGGGGCGGGACTGTTGTTGATACTGTTACTTTTGTGTCGTGGTGCTGAACATGGAACCCAGGCTTTCCGTCATGCTGGGTAAATGCTCTACCACTGAGCTCTAGTTTAGCTTTAAAAAACTCAAAGTTCTACATAAATGTCAATCCTATGGATGACACTAAGATTGCCCTGCTGTACAGGGGAGTGTGGGCTCCTTGCCCTGCACTCTTCCCAAGCATTGACATCGATCTTCAGAATGACAAGAACTGACAAAGATGAGGGAGGGATTGTGGCCATCTCTGGCCCACGACCATTAACACCATTAAAAACACTTTTCTGCCGAAGAGCTGGGCTGTGATAAATAATAGAACACCTAGAAAACATTTTACCCCCATTTTTTGTTTGTTTTTGTAACTTAATAAACTGTTAACCTTGAAGAGAAAGTGACATAGGAAGCTGAGGTGTTTCCCTGGCATGGGAGCACGTTTGGGTGGTGTACTGTGCACAAATGCCGCGCTATTCCTCTCAACTTCATTATGAACTTCCTTATATGAAAAACTCATATGTACACACACGTGTATGGCAAGCATTTTGTGTGTGTGTGGCCAGCGGGGGGGGGGCGGGGTGTCTTTCTGTCTGTGTGTCTGTCTGTCTGAGCATGGCCAGTGCTTTGGAACTGTCCATAGGCCATGAAGGACTAGATGAAGGAAATCACTTTGCCCACTTACAGGAGGCGGCTCAAACCTGTGCAGAGGTGGCGTGGCCAACCCTGGGCACGTTGCCCTGTTGATAAGTGCAGAGATTCTGAAGGCATGCGTGCATATTTGTGACCTCTCTTTATCACTTAAGTCTGTTTCCTGTCCTCTCCCTTGGCGTGGGAAGGCTCTCCACAAAGAGATTTGAAAGCTGAGATGGGTCAGCTAGGCGTGGTGGTATACTCCTGTAACCCAGCGGTTCCGAGGCAGAGGCAGGAGGATTGCAAGTCTCGGGCCAGCTTAGGTGGTACAGCGAGACCCTGCAAAGAGAGAGGCAGGAAGAAAGGGAGGAAAGAAAAGAAGAGAAGGGAAGAAGGAGGGGGCTGCTGTGATGTTCAGAGCTCTAAGCACTGTCTGTTCCCAGAATTAACAATTTCATACAGAGATCTAGATTCAGAATCAAGTCCCCGACGCTGGCCCCATTGTCACTCTTGGTACAGGGAAGTTCCCCTGGGAGAGCCAAGCCGTCATCCTGGTTTTAAGCCTTCACCCACCCATCCCCCTTCCCTGAAGTCGAGGAGCTTTTCCTGGAGGAGTCCTTGGTGCTTTTGTTGGTCCCTGGTCCTCTCTGCTTTTGTTTTTACAGAATTCATCATTTCTGCTGCCCAGATTCTCCCTGCAGTTCCACCTCCCCTTGCATGTGACCCTGGGTAGGTGGCCAGTCGGGGCTGTCAAATTTTCTCACACTGTCCAAATATCAGAAGGTACCTGTCTCATTCTCCCCGACATGTGGGGATATGTGGGTGACAAGATAAGGAGGCTCATCTTGACCATCTCCACTCGCCTTGTGATTCACAGGACCTATGTCACTTCGTGTTTGTCTGTCTGTCTGTCTGTCTGTTTGTTTTCTTATGAATTTTCTCTGGATACTCCTCACTGGGAGAAACAAGAGCAGCTATCAAATCCTGGTTAAAATATTTCACTTAACAAAGTCCCGTGGGGACCCTGACCTCTGCTAACCTGTGGGGACCCTGACCTCTGCTGACCTGTGGGGACCCTGACCTCTGCTCACCTGTGGGGACCCTGACCTCTTGCTCACATGTGGGGACCCTGACCTCTGCTCACATGTGGGGACCCTGACCTCTGCTCACCTGTGGGGACCCTGACCTCTGCTCACATGTGGGGACCCTGACCTCTGCTGACATGGGGGGACCCTGACCTCTGCTCACCTGTGGGGACCCTGACCTCTGCTCACATGTGGGGACCCTGACCTCGGCTGACATGTGGGGACCCTGACCTCTGCTCACATGTGGGGACCCTGACCTCTGCTCACATGTTGGGTGGCTATAGTTGTTAACAGGAGGATTGTGTTAAGGACAGAGAGACACCTCCACTCACTCATCTGTCTAGTCCATGGCCATGAGACCTTGGGCAAGTCCTTTGCCCATGATGAATCCCTGTTGATCAAGAAGAGAGAACAAAGAGAACAGGGGGTCGTGAGCTTATCTCTGAGAAGAGGGCTACTGAGTGCTGGGGTAGGGGCTCAGGGAAGTGGGGAGATGGGTTAGAGAAGATCTCCAGGAGCTGCAGCCACCCCAGGCCCACTCAGCAGGCAGAAGCCCCCGTCCCCAATGTGGTAGTAACAAGGGGCAACCAACACTGCCCAGTAGAGGCTACTGTGATAGGGGAACTCTCCAAAAGTCAGCAGGCTGGTATAGCCCGGGATGCAGTGCTTACAGCCTGCAGGCTGTGTGAGCCAATAAACACTTCACCTTCCTTTCTTTAAAAAAAAATTACAGTTCTGTGTGTGTGTGTGTGTGTGTGTGTGTGTGTGTGTGTGTGTGTGTGTGTGTCTGTCTGTCTGTCTGTCTGTCTGTCTGGAAAGGGGGTGAAGTTGGTGTGGGTGACAGGCAGAGGACAGGTTGCTGGAGTCCGTTCTCTCCTCCTGTCATGTGGATCGAGCATCTGTACTTGCCGAACCATCTCACCAGCCCCACCCCCTTTCCTTCTACCCCTTCCCCGCCATGGACTCCTCACCAGGGCTGCTCCTGCCCTCTCTCTGTGAGTCTTTGCCAGTTTTTGCCTGTTTACTACTTCCTTCTGTCCTCGTTGGCATCCCGGCCTTTGTGATTAGACCAACTCTGTGGTCACCTCTCTTAGAATCTGGGGACCCCTGAGTCCTGGTGCCTTGCAGCATGACCTCGAACCATCTGTCTCCTTTTGCTCTGTGATCAGCAGGGTTGGCCAGTCATGCTCACCCTTGGAGAGGTTCTAGTTTCTGGAACTACTGAACATCTTAAGGGGCCCCCGGCCATCTCTCCAGGCATACACTCGTGTATGCGAACACAGCATAGACAGAGTCAAGGTAAAATGTGGTTGTGGTCAGATTAGGCATAGCCTGCATGAGTCTACAGGGGTCGCGGCCGTTCATTCCAATGCGAACACATTGTGCATTGGAAAACCACAGCACCGGATAAGACCACCCAGTCCAACGGACGATGTGGGAGGCAACTGAGCATCTGAGGAACTCTACTCTCGCCTCTCAGGTGGGCCTGTTCATGGTAGCGTTCGCTTCGTGCTTTGTTTCTAGTGAGAATACACAAGGAGTGTCTTCATTCCATCTGTCAGTCTGTCTGCCTTCAGGTCAAGCTTGAGCTACATCTACAACTTCCACATCTCTAGAATGAGTCTTAATGGTCTCCTTTTTTATTTCTCACATTTATTTCTTAGTTTACTTATTTATTGAGATAGGGTCTCACTCTGGTACCCCTGACTGACCTTGACCTCACTGTGTAAAGTAGGCTAGCCTTGAACCCTCAGAGACTACCTGCCTCTGTCTCCTGAGTACTGGGATTAATATCATACCTAGCAAACTTCTTACAAACACATGTATTTCAGCCGGGCGGTGGTGGCGCATGCCTTTAATCCCAGCACTTGGGAGGCAGAGGCAGGCGGATCTCTGTGAGTTCGAGGCCAGCCTGGGCTACAGAGTGAGTTCCAGGAAAAATGCAAAGCTACACAGAGAAACCCTGTCTCAAAAAATCAAAAAAAAAAAAAAAATCAAAACAAACAAACAAACAAAAAAAAAAAACCACATGTATTTCTACTCTAAGAATTCAATATAGCTACTCTATAAAGCACATTCTTAAATCGCTCTGGTTCTGAGCTGACCTCCCGCCTCTTTGTATGGCATGGGAAGTGCCTGAGGCCGGGAGCATTTTGTTAAGAGGATGGTACTGACAAGGACGCCTTGCAGGACAGCCTTCCGCCCCTCACTGCCCTACACGCCTGTCACTCACAAAGTGAATGGTGATGCTCTGGGGACTTGGGTTTACTGACTGTGAAATGAGGCGGTCAGGTTCTGGGGTCCCCAGAGCCCTGTGTTCAGGGCTCCGTGCTGTGGTTAAATGCTCTTCCTGAGTGAGTAGCTTGCTCGGAGTCAGCTTTGAGAACTAAATGACTCTCCTAAGTGCTCCTACAGCCTGGGAACAGCCACGTTTTTAATTGAGGTCTTTGTGGGTCTTCACGTGTTATGAACTCACTGAGTTCATTTCAGACACTTAGTAAAAAGTTGCAGATTTTTAATTTTTTTTTTTTTTTTTTGATGAGTGGTACAATAAAACCTTTCCTGAAGACCAACAATAAAAATTAAAATGAGTCCTGGGAATGGCACTAATTATAGCTAAGTTACTGAGTGCTGGGGATTGTTGGTAAGCCCAGCTTCCTGTGTATGAGCTCACTCCACCTCCACGGCGATCAGGTTGTGTGCTAAGGGGCTGGGCATGCTGCACCTCAGACCCCTTCATGTGATTTACCTTCCGTCTGAGGGAGGAGGTCGACCACAAAACTCACAAGTTCACGGTAAGCCAATTAAATGAAAGTACTAGCTATGGAGGAAAGCGGAGCAAGGAAGAAGCCAGGGAGTGCCCAGGGGTCTGTAGCTTTCAGAAGTCAGGAGAGGGAAACACTGACTGATGTGGGCTGAGGAAGCAGGAAGGTTGGGAGACCACAGAACTGCCATGCCTGGTGGATGAGGGATCTGTCTCGAGTGAGTGAGTGCCCGGACAAGATGCGGGAGAGGCAGAGGGAAACAGCCAGACCGATCCCACAGCCCAGACCCCTCTCTTTTCCCTTGGTAACCGTCCTAGCCGTCTGTCAGGTGAGGAGAAAAGGGCTTTGCTAAATCAGATGACATCCTAAAGATTATTCACAACATCACCTCGACGAGAGCCTAGGATTCCTTGTCAAAAAAATGCCTTTCCCCTACACGTGGACTGGTGGATATCCAGAAAGCCTGGGAGTAGTTAAGCCCTCTCCCCTCCCCGGATCCCCCCATGCTTCCCCTATGAACTGACGGATCTCATCCTCCAAGATGTTCTATGACGTGTCCACCAAAACCAAAACGGTGACTATGGAAATACTACAGCCAGAGGAAGTTCAAGGTTAGGTTCCTACAGCCTGTGGTCAAATCCGTGTTGAGATCAATAGACAACCTTGTTTTATGAGTTTTGGCTTATTTAGCATGCGTTATTGATTCCCTAATATTGAACATATCACTATCAGTGTTGACCCCCTTGTCTGAACTACATGTCTAACATGTTTTTCTTCATTAGGTCTTCATTAGGGCTTAGGAGCATTTTGATACTATTCTTGGGGCGGGGGGCGGCGGGGGGGGGGGAGATGTCTTGTATGCAAATATGTATGTATATATCCAGGTATTATTATGTGTATATGCATGCAGGCCAGGGCTTAATGCCAGGTGTCTGCCTCAATTTCTCTCCCCATTGTTTTTTGAGACACAGTCTCTTGTTGAGCCTGGAGCCCATCAATTAGGCTAGGCTGCCTCTCCCTTTTTGTCTAAATGAAAAGTTTTAACTTTAACACAGTAAAACTATACAACAAGAACATGATCAAGTAAGGACTATATTTACAATATCCAGTCTGTTGTTTTGGCAAATTCAGAGAAAACACTCCATTATTTATCTTACCTTGGTGAGTCCAAAGTTTTGTACCTAATTTACCTTTCGTCGTAACTAAGGAAAACTATAACTCTCAGTCTGCAACTCCATCAAGGAACCCAGAAAGATATAATATTACCTGGATAAACAGGAAATGTAGTGCAAGCCACTTTCAGAACTATAGAAATGACAGACATCTGGCTGCCTGGACAGTCACCCAAGGTTCCTTTGCAACGTTGGGGCATCCATCTTGAGCCTGCAGGCTTAGAATATCGGACAAACTCTTCTATGAAGCAGGAATTTTGGAGGACTGTCCCGCCTTGTCTTCGCAAAGTTCGACAGTCTTTTTCCTTTGTGTCCTGCTTGTCCAGTTTGTCCAGCACACTGTAGCAGTCAAGGCAGGAGCAGTTTCCCTGACCAGTGGCTAACTTTGCCACAATGAAAGCGAACTCCATATGGAGTTCCTTCAGTGCTCATCATCCATTTATGAAGTAGATGGGTGCTGCTGGAAGCAGACATGTCTCACTGTCATGAAAAGCCTTAGGTTTTTAAACATCTTAAATGCCATGTTCTGTAGGCCTTTGAAGTGTTTGAAAACTATTTATCTATAAATGTATCTGTTTAACCTTGAAAACCTAACATGACTATAAGTTTGATTGTTATAGATGACTAACTACTAACCTGTATTTCTTAATTATATATTGCATTTTTAAATGAGCTGCATAAGCTCAAGACCCCAAACAAGAGTAGAAACATACATACATACAGTATAATGTGGGCATTGTGTTCCCTAGACTGCTTCCTGTTGTCCATGGATGACGGCATCTTTAGGGAACCTGAGAAAATCGAGATAATGGTCAAGTCCCAAGAAAACTAGCTATAAGATTTGTTGTCCAGTCTCTGTGCAGTGGGAAAGCACAAGGCTTGTCTGCAGTCCTCCTAGAATAGTCTGAGTCTGGACGATCTCAGCCAGCAGCCTTGAAGCTGTTCTGGATGCAGAACTCTGAGGAAACTCCAGCAGAGGCATTCTGAGAGACTGGATCACCTGGACTACCTGTTTTCATTGGTGTCTGGTCCCCTTGTTCTGAAAACACATAGACTTTCAAAGGTAACATACATATCTGCATTAACACAAGTATGGACTGGTACATTGCACACAAGCCAGCCAAAGATGATTTTTTTTTAATGTTTGAGCAGGTAAAATATACATCACCTGTCTTGTAATTTTTCTAGGTTTATTTCTTTATGTCTGTCGCCAGGATTTTCAGGAGGTCTTTCCTGATCAAACCTGATCTCTATTAACCTTGACATAGCCTTTTGTTTCCTGTGGGGGTTGGGAGTGGGGTGAAATGACCTCTTCCCCAAAGCAATACATTTTTTGACTTCCATTTTAAAGTTAAGGTATTCCTAAAGTATCTAGGCTGGTTTAATTCAGCAGTCCCTTTTTCAATCCCATGTCTCTCAGCAGCTGTTGTTTGCCCTACTTATTCTCTCTGCCCGCCAGCCCCGCCTGTCCCTCTCCTGCCTAGCTATTGGCCATTCAGCTTTTTATTAGACCAATCAGGTACCTTGGGCAGGCAAGGTGAAACAAACGCAACACATCTTTACATAGGTAAACAAATGCACTATAAACAAATGTAACACACCTTCACACAGTTAAAGTAATAGTCCACGGCATAAACAAACGTAACACATCTTTACATAGTTAAATATCCCACAACAGCTGCCTGAACAGTGCACAGCCAGGGATCTGCACGTCTCTGCTTCCCAAACGCTGGGATTACAGATGCTCGCCACCACACCTAGCTTTTATGTGGGCCCTTACACTTGTAAGTAGACACTTTATTGACGGAACCACCATTCCAAACCCTTCGAGGAGGGTTTTCCATAGGAAAATCACAACCAACCATGAGGTAAAAACATGGGAAAACCGAGCACTGGGTGGACCAGGGAGAGGACACTCGTTTGAAGCGTGAGAGCTGGACCGAGAGGACAAAGCATCACTTTGCTGCACACCTGTTGGGGACATGTGCACTGGTGGCTCACTCCCAGTTTCCTCTCTGGGGTTACAAATACGTTGGCAAGTGAACAAGCTTGAAAATAGGATCTGCCCACAAGGCCCAAACTGAGTACCGAAGGCTTCTGCACTGGAGCTGTTCATAGGAGAGACGTTATTCAAGCCCCCCAGGTGGCTCCATTTGTGCTAGAACCACCTGCCTGAGCACATTCCAGAGCAGAAGATCAGACGGGTTCTGAATTGCCTCAGACACTTCCTAGAGAACACACTTATGTCAAACTGTTGGCTAAAATAATAATGATAGTTTTGCTTAGAGTGTTGCATTTTTACTGTATCGCAAATACACGTTTGCTGTTTGCAGATGAACTCTGTCACTTCCCCGTCTTCCCAGGGTACCCTAGATCTGGCCATGCCATGCTTTCCCCAGGCTGGAGGTGAGGATGGGGCCCACCTGTCTCTCCTGATTCCAGGCCCTCTCTGCTCCTTCCTTCTGGCTCAGCATCTCCCCTAGAGCTCACATGACCATCCGGCTTTCCCTAGCAAAATAAAGCATTCCAGTTCACGTGCAGGGCTCCGACACGCATTGTGTGTGGCTTTACTCTGCGCTTACTCTGCAAATAACCTCCTCGGCTCTGCAGCCGAAACATAATCTGTAGTGTAAATCAGCCTCGTGGACACGAGAGCTTGCCTCTCTGCCGTTTCCAGGACTCCTTTGGGGACAAAACAGATACACTCGCGCTTGTGGGGAGTAAGAATGGCTTCCCAGGCACACAGGTGTCTGCTGCACATCGGCAGGAACAAAAGCAGGATTCTGCCAGGGGAGCTTCTTGGCCTCCACTTGCACAGGCTCCTACTGATGTTGTGAGGGAGGAGGGAGCTCTGACATCCAAGGGCAACACGTTGACCTAGGTCGGCATTCGGGTATCTCCAGCAGCAACTGCAGTCAGCCTCCCTTTTGTGAGAACTTCCAGGGTCAGTTTTAGAACGTGACTTTTACTGATGCATCATGGTAACTTAGAGCTGTTCTTCTGGGCCTTGGGACATGGTGGGATGGGGTGGTCTGGGAAGAGCTGTGACTAGGGCTCCAGCTAACGCGACTTGGTCATTAAATCTGAGCTGATGTGGCTCATTTGCCAGTCATTTGAAGGTAGTGCTAATAACAGCTAGCACACTGAGGTCATCTAGGTCATCTGCGGGACTTTATATGGTTGGCATTAGTCATGGAGTACTTAGTGCTCCTAACAACCTCAGGACTGTTGTCTCCATCACACAGCTTAGGGAGCAGAGGCACAGGGCAGCTCGGGAACTGGTCCTGTGTCACTTAGGAATTAAGTGGGGAATCTCTAGGGTTCTGAGTGCTGTGGCTTCAGAGTTGACCCTGTGGACATGGTTGAAATTACTGGAGCCAAACCACCTGCTTCTTGTAGGCAGTACTGGGTCTCCTTAGAGTTGAACCCATCCAGTCCTCAACAGCCCCAGCAGGGACAATGCTGTCCCCTCCAGTGATGCCACCCAGGAAGCGAAGCTCGAGGAGCACGGTGAAGGGACAGGCAGAGAGTCAAGGTCCGAGACGCCCAGCCAGGGCTACTCCATGCTTGCCATGGTACTCCCATGTATCTTAGATAAAGCCTGCAGGTCCTCCTCTCTCAACAGATACCTATTGAGTGTACCGCAGAGGCCTGGCACTCCTTTGGACAGTGGGCATCCAGAGGTCCACAGGGTCGGATATCTCTCTTTCTAGAACAGCAAATGCAGAGCGTAGAATGGCAGAATTAATGCTGCACTCGGGCTGCCTCCATCCCTCCGTGGTGTCCCATGCTGAGTTTCATGGTACCGGTTTCCTGTCAGGTCGGGACGTTGCAGGACCCCGTGTGCACCATGAGGGTTGAAGCTAATGCTGCTTGCTTCCTGTGTGGCAGCTCGGCTATACCTCTGTGCTTCACCCCTCACTCAGAAAACAAGAGCTACAGCACCTGAGGTGGTAGTATTGTAAGAACATACTTGGCTGCATGTTATCAAGCATGTAGCACTTGGACTGTGATCTGTAAGTGGCCACTCCTTTAAGTGGCTTTCATGATTTCCCTGCTAAACCCTTACTCTTTAATTTGGTCTATCAGATAGCACAGAATAAGACTTTAGTAAACTATCTTGGCCAGTATGATGATGAACATTATAATATGCTTACAAGTTTGTGCTTAATGACTAATACAGTTAAGTCTACCTATACTAAATCACAACCCCAAGGCCTATCTCTGGCACCAGAGGAGACTCTCCAAGATCCTGGCTATTAAAATGCTGGCCCGGGCACCTCTGCATGCCTCTCTGTTGCTCAGCTTGCCGTGGGCCACCGAGTAGAAACCTGAGTGGATTGGAAGTAGAGAGCACACTTTCTCATCAGCCAATGCCTGTGTTAAGTCAGAGGGACACTTGCATTTCTCTGTGTAAATGAACACATTGGCACTCTGGCTCTTTTACGTTTATATGGCTTGCTCCTGGTGTGGTGGCTCCACCCACTCAGCAGCTCAGCAGCAGTCCCCCTTGGGCTAGGCCCTCTAATGATGCATTGGCAGAGTTGACCCAGGCTGGGAACCACCTTTCCAATGGTGCAGTAGGCGGTAGCGGGTGAGCAGGCAGGCTCAGGGATGGGTACAGGAGATACTTCCATCATGTATCACTCCTTACCAAATGGCCTGGATGTCAGCTGTCCTTCTAACCTTCATCTTTATAGATGGGCCTGGCAGATCCGTGTGCAGCACAGACTTTTACTATAGGGCCGTCTTGCTCTGAGAAACAGGAAGAGGACAATTTAAACAAATGGCACAAGTCAGCCCGGGGTCCCAGAGGGTCCCTGAGTCAGGTTTGCTGCCTGAATGCTCGTAATGTTGCAGGCAGTCATAGGCGGCAGCAGAAGCAGCTGATATATTTGTTGGGGGCTGGGTCAGAATGTGTTCTGGGGCTCCCTGGCCAAGGTCACGGCCATGGGTAAATGAATAATTCACCAGGCCAATGACTTGTTTCCTTCGAGAGGGAAAACTGGGTCAAGCCCCACTCAGGGGAGCCCCCAGACACCCGTTCCCACAGAACCCACAACATCCTGGAATTGGAAAGCCTTTCGCTGTTTCCAAGCTGTAACAAAGCCTGAGTTCACTTATGAGCACGTGCATGGTGACAGTGCTCTGCATTCCTGCCTGGAGTAACCACGGTGGGCTAATGACTTCCCTACGGTAGAGGCCACATCCCACCGGGCTATTTGAACGTCAAGTGCCTGTGCATTTTCAGGGGATGCTGTGAAGGTTGTTTTGTGTTAAAGCATTTTGTTGACTGGACAGTCGAAAGATCTGGCTCGGAGTGGAAACCAGAGCCGCCGCAGTCTCTCGATAAATGTATAAAAAGAAAGTCAAAGCGCTGGTTGGTTTTGTTCTTTAAGACAGGGGATCACTGAATAGCTCAGACTGATCTTGAACTTACAATCCCCCTGCCTCAAGTGCTGGGATTATAGGTGTGCATCACTGTGACCAGCCAGAGGATGATTCTATCTTTCTTCCCTCCCATCCCCTTCTTAATGCTTGTGAAAGCATCAGAGAACAGGAGATCAAATACACTGGGCATCATGCTGGCCCTCTTTGAGCTAGATGGGTATTTTTAAAGTCCTTCATATGCATACATGGTAAGAACATGCTCCTTTTTCCTCCTGACTGTAACCTTTACGCATGGGAAGAGTCTCCAGAGGACTGATCTCTGTGACTACGGCGGCAGCCAGGATAACCATACCCTGTGACCTAGCAATGCCGGCCTGAATCCCTGTCCTGTGGACACCCACAGGTCCTCACAGAAGCTCTGCCAGCTCCCTGGGTCCTGTCTTTCCGCTGAAGTCTTCTCTCCTCGGAAGCTTTTGCATGTTCCTCCTCCTAACAGCCTACCCTGCTCCCAGGGTAGGGCTGTCACTGGGGTGTCAAGCACAGTCTCAGGGGTGTTGCCTTGAACCCTGTTCCTCTATTCAGAGCTGGGCTCTTGGATTCCCTTCACCTTCAGCTCTAGCTGGGGCCCCCACAAATTCTGTAGCTCATCCTTACTGGCTACTTCCTGGGTCATTTCTTTTAGGTACTCCTAAATTCCTAGCCTCTTTTACTGCACTGCCCCTTAGCCACTTTCCTGGATGCCGGCTGGTAACTTTTTTGTTATTGTTATTCCTCCAGTGTGGGCTTTTGTTTTTGTTGTTGTTGTTGTTTTGAGGGGGTTGTTGTTGGTAGTGCGTTTTTTGTTGTTGTTTTGTTTCGTTTGTTTGTTTGGGCTTTTTTTGAGACAGGGTCTTGTTATGTAGCTCTGGCTGTCCTAGAACTCACTCTGTAGACCAGGCTGGCCTCAAACTCACCTGCGTTGGACTCCTGGGTTCTGGGATTAAAGGTGTGCACCACCAGGACAGGCATCTCCTCAGTGTTTTGAGGTAAGGTCTCTTGAAGCCTGGGCTGGCCGTAAACTCTAGATTCTCCTTCCTCTACCTCGGTGCTATCATTAGAGGCATGGAAACACCCAACCCCACCTCTCAGAGCATGCACTTGAATTGTTATATTCATCAGTGAGTACTCTTACCCAGCTTGCTTAGAACCCTATTTTAGTACTTGATATCCTCATAGCCTTTGAAAAGGTGATTTAAAAAAATATTGGGCCTTTCTTTCGAAATATACACACAATTTGGATGTCAGAAGACTTGGAATGACCTACAGTCCACCCATGGAATTTGCAGGTCTGTCAGCCCTCTTTAAAGCCCCTAAAGCCAGGTGATGTGGCTTTCTGCAGAGGGTGGAGCACGCTAGCTCCTCTTAAAGCCCTGTTATCTCCCCGCTCCCCACCCACGATGTGTCCTTCGTGATGGACCGTCTCTAGTTGGAAACACAAATGAGAATTGGCACAGCTGTCTCTGTGTCCCCTAGCGCTGACACATTTGACCTGGAGCCGACACTGGCTTCCTCCCTCAACCGTTCTCCCTGGGCTGAGAGTCACAGCGCTCATTGCTCTAAGCCCCATACATTTGTATCGTAAGGTTTTGTCCACAGTGATGAAGCTGCAAACCCCTTGGTTTGGGCAGCCCAAAAGAATGTGCACTTGTAGAGTTTTTTATGCACATGAATGTTTTGCTTGCATGTGTGTCTGTACACTACCATATGTGCCTGGTGCCCACAAAGGAAAGGAAAGGGTGTTGGATTCCTTGGAACTAGAGTTACTGATGGTTGTGAACCACCGTGTAGTTGCTAGGCATCAAACCTGGGTCCTCTGCAAGAGCCACAAATGTTCTTAACTGCTGAGCCATCTCTCCAGCGCCCACTTGCAGATCACACTAAATCCGTATTTAGTATGAGTGTTCATTGAGACATCCCTCTTCCTTGGCATGCAGTAAGCATCAAAAAATGCTTATAAGTGAGTGAACCCATTGTCTTACACACTCAACACAGCACCACACCCTTCAGGAAGCTGTCTGTAACTCACTCTGAGTCCAAAACCTTCTATGGCAGTGGTTCTCAACTTTCCTAATGATGTGACCCTTTAATATAGTTCCTCATGCTGTGGTGACTCCCAACCATAAAATTATTTTCATTGCTACTTCATAACTGAAATTCTGCTATTGTTATGAATTGTAATGTGAGTATCTGTGTTTGACATTGGTCTTAGGTGATGCCTGTGAAAGGGTCATTTGATCCCCAAAGGGGGAGCAACCCACAGTTTGGGAACCTGTTCTATGTGCTCCCAACCAATACAGCATGTGCCTATTTGTGCCCTCATTTCAAGGTGCCACACAATAGATTTCCACTGTGTGTCTACTTATTAGAAGCCTCAAGAGTAGGGACTGGGCCTCTCTCACCTGTGTGGGTCTCCAGGAGCTAATTGGATGCCATTTTCTTAGATACAGTTGTTACTGTGGTCCTCAGTAATTAAGCTAAAGTGGTCATTCCTACAAATGAGTGTCTTGGGCTGGCAGTGGTGGTGTTTAACTCTGTAGCTTGTCTGCGTGGGTCTCTTTAGATGGTAAGTATGTACTCTGACACCACTGTCACCTCCCTCAGCAGTTACGGAGTGCTCACCATGCTGTGGCCGGTGTGGTACTCTGTGGACATCGGTCACTGTCTTCTTTCTGCACACATAAGCTGGCTGACTTGGCTAGGGACAAGGGCGCCCATGGTTCTCCTCTCCAGGTCTAACTCCCTGGTCCAACCCTCACCCTCTCTTACACCACATCTCGTGGTCCAGGGTGATCAGCAGTGTTCTGTCAGCATTCTGTCATCTTGCTGGTCTATATTAAAGGTCAGAGGAAGAAAAAAGACAGAGACCTGGGACTTAGCTGAGGAAAAGAGAAATAATCTATCTTGGGGAAGGAAAATGATTGAGAGAATAGGAGAGTATGGGAGGGAGGGGGCGAGTTTGTCTTTTGGAGCCATGGAGAAGAGGGAAAGTGAGCATCAGGAGTCCCTACAATATGCCAGACAATATGCCGCCCGCTTTGTTTGGAATCTCCTGGCAGCTCTGTGGGCTTATGTGTTACCACTTTCCAGCAGACTTAGAGTTGCAGGGGCTGAGCACCTGCCGGCTGGAATAGAGAAACTGGAAGCCGGGACTGTGGCGTGATAAAGCAGGGCTTAGAATTGTTCTTCACCACCACAGACCTTCCGTTGAGGTTCTCCCCCGGTACAGGTCTCTGTGAAGATGGCGCTCAGAGTAACCAACACAGGGGCTGAGAGACATACGTCAGTAACGTGCTTGCCCGAGGAGCTCAGATCCAAGTGCAGGGCATGGTGCAGTGTGGGGCATGGTGCAGTGCAGGGCATGGTGCAGGGCATGGTGCAGTGTGGGGCATGGTGCAGTGCGGGGCATGGTGCAGTGTGGGGCATGGTGCAGTGCGGGGCATGGTGCAGTGTGGGACATAGTGCAGGGCATGGTGCAGTGTGGGGCATGATGCAGTGTGGGGCACAGTGCACTGCAGGACATAGTGCAGTGCAGGACATGGTGCAGTGTGGGGCATGGTGCAGTGCGGGACATGGTGCAGTGCGGGGCATGGTGCAGTGCAGGGCATGGTGCAGGGCATGGTGCAGTGTGGGACATGGTGCAGTGTGGGACATGGTGCAGTGTGGGGCATGGTGCAGTGTGGGGCATGGTGCAGTGTGGGGCATGGTGCACTGCAGGACATGGTGCAGGGCATGGTGCAGTGCGGGGCATGGTGCAGTGCAGGGCATGGTGCAGGGCATGGTGCAGTGTGGAGCATGGTGCAGTGTGGGGTATGGTGCAGTGCGGGGCATGGTGCAGTGCGGGTCACGGTGCAGTGCAGGGCATGGTGGCATATAGGGCATGGTGAACTGCGGGGCACGGTGCACTGTGGGGCATGGTGGCATACAAGGCATGGTGCAGTACATGTATGCATTCCCAGCACTAGGGAAGCAGAGACAGGTGGATCCCAGCAGCTCGCTGACCTAGCAGCCCAGTAGAGAGATGCGGCCTCACAAAACAGAACCGATGGTTCCTGAGGAGCGGCCCAAGGCTGACTTCTGGCCTTCATACATGCATGTCTGTATGTGCAATGAGCAAGGCTAGCTAAGACCCCGAGTGGCAAATGACTGTCCTGGGGTTCGAACCAGGCATTTACACTCAGAGCCCAGAGAGCGGCTCAGCTCTGGGGAGACAGCAGGGCTGCCCCTCCGCAGCAGTTCTCAGAGCATCATGGTCTACAGAAACCTTGTCCACATGCTAACATTGGCTGAAATCTGTTCAGCCAGGGAAATGTTTAAAACCCACCAGCAGAAAAGAAAATTCGCTGGGTGGTGGCGCACACCTTTAATCCCAGCACTCCGGAGGCAGAGGCAGGCGGATCTCTGTGAGTTCGAAGCCAGCCTGGTCTACAGAGAGAGTTCCAGGGCAGCCAGGGCTACACAGTGAAACCCTGTCTCAAAAAACAGCAACAAAGAAGAATATTTATTGACAGAAATGATTGTCATTAAACAGTCAGTGATTTCTTGCTGTGTACAGGACCATTCATCTCATTCCGTTGCCTCAGTACTATCAAGTGGGTAATGTTATTGTTCCTATCTCGTATATGAAGCCACTAAGCCTCAGGTGGCTTACCACAGTCACTCCCTGCATACTGAGGAGTCATGACTTGAATCCAGATCCATCTGATTACAGCATCCGGACCTTGTACTGTCGCCCACTTGCCTGCTTCGCCAGGAGCCGCTGAGGAATGAGCAGCCATCAAAGTGTATATATTCAGCCGGGCAGTGGTGGCACACACCTTTAGTCCCAGCGCTCAGGGGGCAGAGGCAGGCTGATCTCTGTGAGTTCAAAGCCAGCCTGGTCTACAGAGCGAGTTCCAGGATAGCCAGGGCTACACAGAGAAATCCTGTCTTGAAAAACAAAACAAAAAAAGTTTATATTAATTTTTTTTCATATTCAATTCTATCTTTTTTAAAGTTTTAAAAGGCAGGTGATTTGAATAAATATTTTCGTCTCTTCCCCTACCCCCAATGAAGTTTTTGTTCCCACGAACCAATTTGGTTTACCTCCTGAGTTGAAGGTAACGTAGTGACTGTTTTAAAGCTTCCTGACCACTTGGGGGCAGCACCACGAAGTGCTGGTTCTCTTCACTCTTTGGAACGGACCCAGCTGGAAGCCCTCCATGGTGGAGCACAGTATTTCCTCTATCCCATTTTTCTTTGGCTACATGGAATAGTGGTGAATCTTTTCAGACCAGAAACTAAACAACCTCATGACTGTGAAAGGAAGTGATTTTAAATAAATTCATGAAGATGATGATGATGATGATACTTTGGGCTTTTGTTTCCTTATCAACATGACAAAATGATAATCTGAGTGTGCTATCGGGTGATCTTTTTTTTTTTTTTTTAATCCAGGAAAAATATCATTGTGTTTTACTGAGTTTGTTTAGATTGAAATTCATGTGTTCTTGCACTCAAGGGACAAAAGGTAGCCAGTATTCTTTTACCTTATAAGGACCCATCCCCTTATTCCCTCAAAAGTGGTGGGTTGGACAGGAAATACATATTTATCTTAGTCCAAACCCTAGTGAATTCAGCCTTTGGTGTGGATCCTGAGGCCTGGACAGGGACCCTGGGATATACTCAAAAGGGAATGGTCTTTGGGGTGGACAGGAGCTGGGGGCCTGTTTGTTGGCCAACCGTCCTGATTTGGTGAGTTCTAGATTCCCTGAGAGATCCTGTTTCAGAAAACAAAGTGGAGAAAGCGTGAGGAAGACACCCAACATTTACACATCTGTGCCTGCACACAAAGAGTAGTAGCCACAAGCCAAAGAATCCCAGGCCTCATACTTAGTGTGCGTGTGTATGTGTGCACACACACAAAATAATAATAAGTAAGAATGCATAAATAAAGTGGGTGCAATGCAAGTAAATATCATCCAAACCAAAAGTTAGTTCTTTTAGGGGGAGAGGGGGAATTGACAGGGTCTAAAGGACAAGGCCAGAGGGTTGGTCGTGACACTGACTTTACTAATGAGTGCTTATGTTTGGAACCAGTGGAAGAGATGTGTTTGAGCTTCCTTGGCTCCCTGGAGAAGTAGGGGGGTCAGGGTGCCCATGAGCTCAGATCCAGGAAGTGGGTTTTAATAAAACAGGGTGCTCGGTGATATGTGCCTGGGCATTTCTGCCTAGCCACCAGGAGAAATAGAGTCTGTGTTGGGGGCTGGGAAAGCAGAGCTGCAGGAAGGGCGGGCCAGTCAGCAGAGCAGCGTCTTCTCTCTCTGCAGCTCACGCGAAGTCAGAACAACTGTGAGGGGCTCTGCCACAGATGTGCCCCAGAAGACAGGCAGCCCAGTAGCTTTCAGTCTCTAGGATTACCTTCTCCTTGGGATTTATTTGTAATAGACTCTGCTCATGCATATCCTGACCTCACAGCAGCAAACCCAGCCCTCCTCCCTAGGCGGAGAGCATCTGTGAATGGTATGCAAACTGTGTTTAACTTCTGTGTTTAGCATTTTGTTGAGTTCTCCCCCTTGAGGAAGTGTGACTAGCAACTCCAGTAGGGATGCCCACTCCAATCGTGGTGTTGGGGTGGAGACAGTTAGACCAGACTCGATGTTCGTCACATTGGGGTAGATGATCACGTTTCTTCATTTCATCTTTTTTTGTTTTTGTTTTTGTTTGAGACAGGGTTTGGTGCCTGTCCTGGATCTTGCTTTATAGATCACACTGGCCTTGAACTCACAGAGATCCGCCTGCCTCCGCCTCCCGAGTGCTCGGATTAAAGGCGTGCACCACCACCGCCCGGCTCTTCATTTCATCTTGAAGTTCACATTTATAAACTTGGCAGCTTCTCTTTGAGAGTCAATCTCTTTGCTTTCAAAGAAGAAGGTGGCTGCTTGTCTGCTCCACCTGGCCATGGAGACTGGTCTCTTAAACTGGTGCACAATTTCGAGGGGACCTTGGGATGCAGGGAGGGATGAGAGAAAATTGAGGTCATCTCAGGATGGCAGCTCTCGTGGTCAAGAGCATCGCCATGCTGTATGCTGTGTTTCATGCCTTGTGCTCATTAAAATAAGCACATAATTATTTGGGAGTCTTTTGGAGGGTTTTTTTGTTGTTGTTTTTGGCTTGTACGTGTTTGTATATATAAGAGAGATTTTCTTCATACAATATATTCTGATTATGTTTCCCCTCCTATACATCTTCCCAGATCCCTTCACCACCCAAACCCCCACCCTTTCTTACTCTCATTAGAAACAAACAGGCATCTTTTTTTAAAAAATGAAAATAAAAAACAAAGATAGACAAAACTAAAAAAAAACCTGAATAGAAGAAAATAAACAAATGAACAGAAAATTTTTAAAAAAGAGCCAAAGGAAAAGCATAAGAAACATAAATAGATACAGAGACACACACCCAGAAATCCCATGAAGACACAAAAAATCAAAAACCATAATGTATAAGTAAAATATCTGTAAGGGAAAAAAAAAGTCCAGACAAAACATTATGAGAGGAAAAAAACCCTCCAAAAATACTATTGAGTTTATTTTCTGTTGGCCATCTGCTGCACATAGTTCACGTTCTTCTATTTCCTTTGCTTAGGTACTTAATAATACCAGGTCTCACGGGTTACATTTCTTATCATCGAAAACCAATCTGCCTTATCACAGGTCCTAGGAACTCAGAAGCCTTTGTGTCGTTGGTTAGCTCTGTAATTATGCCCCTGTATACTTCTAAGGAGAATATCTGAGAGCACTACACTAGTTAAAGAAGGTCGCCCCCATGCTTTTCAAAATAGAAAAGGTACAAATCGTCGCAGTTTCGCCTCCCAACAGAAGAGGGTTTGCTGACTGACTTGGATGATCAGCCACAGTGAGGCAAATAATGATGTGCGGAGCAGACCCTGTAGCTGCTGTATAGTTCCAAGTAACATGATGCAGATTGTCCCCCAACCGATGAGTCACTTTGTGTCATCTGACTTCGTCTTCCAGTGTTTTGCTGTGCGCTCTCTGGGCTGGGTAGAGATGGCAGAGGAGGACCTTGCCCCTGGGAAGAGCAGCGTTGCTGTCAACAACTGCATCCGGCAGCTTTCCTACTGCAAAAATGACATCCGAGACACAGTCGGCATTTGGGGAGAGGTGAGTCACCCTGGGAACGGTCAGTGGCTACTTTCCTGTGTTCTGCCATGCTTCTTTAAGCACAGGGCTCTGTGAAGCCTTTTAGTGAGGGGCTTGATATGTTTGCCAATGGCAAGGGACAAATACTGTAGGCATGATGCACTGGAGTATGGTTAACCCCACCACATACCATTCAGGACCATGCCCCTATAGGAGAGAACTTTTCTCAGGGGCTCAGTTCCCTGACTCTCAGATCCTCAAAGGTCCATCAGTGAACTTTGACAGTTTAGGAGCCATCCCATGTTCATGTGCACAATGGAATGTCATCTATTAACCGTGTTCTGGGGAACAACCCATGACTCTTACAGTGACTGTGATTCCCACATCTGCACTCGTGAATTCTGATGTCCTGCTCTATAATGTGACTAATTACCCTTCGCATACTTCTTCATTTGTAACCTGACAGTCATTGTACATGAGCTGTAGAATGGATGCCTACCGTTTGTCTCACTTTTTATAAAGTGAGTCTACTTTGAACTATTAGTTGAGATCATGTCTGAGGGCTGGAGAGATGGCTCAGCTGTTAAAGGCTAGACCCACAACCAAGAAGATAAAAGAGATGATACCTGAATAGAAAGTGCCCCAGATTCAAATTAAGATTACACCAAACAGAGAAAGCCGTATCCGTGCCCTATGACCTGCAGAGCACATCAAGAGCATCTTAGATTGCGCTTGCCTGGGTCCCACCAGCAGAACATGGGTAGGAAACTTTGCTTTCGGACCGGACTGTTGGCAGCTCCACCGTCGGTTTCTCCCAGCAGCGCATCATGACGAGAAGCAGGTCCCCAAGCCTCCCCACGGCAGTCTGTCCCAAGGGGGAGCCTTGCTATGGGGCTGGACTACATTGCCAACCAGACTCTCTGATCCCTGCATGGAGTAGGGAGAAGAAGAGTTCTCTCTCTTGCAAGAAAACCCCTTTGAGATTTTACTCTCTCACATGCAGTCACCAAGGACCGACTCTGGCAATGAAGTGTGATCTCACACACATTCTTGAAATTAAGCAGTCTTTGTTCTTCTCCAAATGTTAGCTTTCCCCGTGCTTAAGAAAATTTGTTGTGATTCACGCTAACGTGAACAGCAGACATTTGCAGATACCATAGGTTTGAGGCAGCAGACCATCCATCGTTCAGGCTCTGGGGGAAGGCTTTGCACGAATCTGTGCAAGTTACATTTTTGTTCGTGATTTTATCTGCAAATGGTTTTGTCTGCTCTCGAGGGAAAGCTCTCAGTCACTGTGAATGCCAGCTGCAGACACTGGCCACTCTTAATCACTATCTGGCAGAGGCACTACCTACCTGCCTCTGCCATCCCAAGCATCACAGCTCAATCATTCTAAGAACCTTTGACATTGTTCTCAAAAATTGTACCAAGAGCAACCCATCCATCCCTTTGGGATTGGAGCCCCACCAAGAGGCCTCATGGTTCAACTCAGGCAGGCTTCCCTGGTTTCAGTGTGATGGCATCTGGGCTGCCTTCTTGAGAGACCATCTTTCAGCTGTATAGCAGATGGTTAATCGTTCCTTGAAAGTGTGCCTGAGGATTATATGAGGAAAGAAGAAAGCTACATAAGCTTGCATTCCTGCCCTTAAAGAGCCAACCTGTATCAGGAGAAAGGACATGAATAAACCCTACAAATCCAAACTGCAGCACAAGAGTTAAAAAGCCAGAGGTCTCCCTCTTAGTATGATGGTGACATCCATTACAGGCTCTCCGCATCAGATGTTGGGCAGGTATTTAGCGCTCAACCTCGGAGTCCGCGACTGCTAGTTAGAGATCATAAGCCAAGCTCTCACGGGGCAGTTGAGAGTTCTGTGCACCTCAGACATTCAGTGTAATATTTGACATCCAATAAACAAGCATAGGAAGTGGTGCTCACCCTTCGCTGGCCACATCCTGCGGATATAGGATGGGAAAGTAGAGGAGATGGACATGGCTGTGGGTCAAGGAAGGAGCATGTCCTTGACATGAAGAATGAATAGCGAGGGGGGTGGCAGGTAAAGTTCATAAAAGAGGATGCTCTGGGGCATTCCTGTTAGTAATTTGTCTAGATCCACAAGTGTAAATAGTTAAAGATAAGAGCTGGCTAAAAAGCAGGCTGGGACACATCAGATGTAAGGTCTCCATGTTTTCTTGTTGACTCCCAGGGCAAAGACATGTATCTGATTTTGGAAAATGACATGCTCAGCCTGGTGGACCCCATGGACCGCTCCGTGTTACACTCCCAGCCCATCGTGAGCATCCGCGTGTGGGGTGTGGGCCGAGACAATGGCCGGTGAGTGCCTGGGTTGATCCAACCCAACCTCCCTCAATATGAAGCCTAACAGAAACTGATTAGAGATGTAATAGGCCAGAGTGAGTCTCTGCTCTGCTCCGCTGCCTCCCAAGATATCCAGGCTTTCCCTTCCTGGCTTCCATCCCTCAAACCTTGGTCAGCTCTGACTCGTGCCTTTGGGTCTACATTGTAAGCATTACAGCTTGGATGGAAAGGTGTCCTGGCAGCCGGGAGCCAAGGAATACCTCAAAGTCACACCACACAGCAATCCTCACACAGGAGATTTATTGGGAGGGAAGACAACCAGGAGGGTGGCTGCCTCTACTCACGTGAGAAACAGCAGCAAACTGGACAGGACACAGGGCTTATAGAGCTTCTTGGGAAGCGGGTGGAACTTTTCAGGGTGGGGATTGGTGCGATTTCACGTCCACTGATTGAACTTTTTACTCTACAGGATGGGGTCCAGCAGTTAGGGCAGTTAGAGTATTCTGTGGGTGGAACCTTACAGTTAGCAGTCCTCGGGGGAGGGGCCTGGCCACTCGTGTGGCTAGGGGGCTTACATACATACTTCTCCTCTCTCATTTTACGAAGTTCCCTACGCATCAGACAATCCACACCCCTTCATTTCTCCCTTCTCCACATTCTTTTCCTAATCAATGTCGTTGAACTTGGTTGCATCCTGGCCACTTCAGGTTCACGCCACTAGTGACATTTCTTCTTAAGGGGCTTGTTTAAAGGATGAGGTCACACACAAGCCTAAACCTTCAGTCTTTAAGTCAGGAGTATCAGCGGCTTGGGTTTGCCTAAAGTTTAACACTTGAAATGTTTAGTTATAACAATTGCATTCCGTGTGTGTGTTTATGATATTCTACTGAAAATGAGTTACCACAAGCACTGTGAGTCTTCTGTTCTCCAAGGTGACAGAAAACTGATGATCTGATTTTCAAGCCCATGTCGTGCTAATAATTTTAGCAGCTGTTACCACTAATGTCGTACTTGAACCCCACTGCAAAATAATTGGACAAAAGTACAATTCAGTTGACACTTAAGTTATAGTCAGTGTTTGGCAATTCCCAGGGTGTAGGGGCGTCTTCTAGCTTCTTGGGTCAATCCGTTAGACATTTCAAGTATCATGGTTGAAAATGGACAAAAATGTTACAGAAGGAGATAGAAACCACAGGTGTCAAAGGGATGGTTTTCCTCGACATTCTGGAGTGTTCGTTGTTTGTATGTTTGAAATTGGGTCACACGGTCCTTTATAAGGGGAGGGTCTACCTTGTCTTAATACAGCCATGCTGTGTATGAAGCACCAGTGTGTTCGATTGTCCTTGACCAGTTCCACATCCTAAACCAGAAACGAAGGCTTCTGACTAAATATTTGACTGTCAAAGACCAAGCATTTATGCTGGAACCAGATGTGAGAAAGGCGAATTCTCTGACTGCTGATTGGGCTAAACCTTCCTGGGAGCATAGCACATCTCTGAGCTTTCTATACCAGAGCAAGGAGCCCCAGCAGCTGGGGCAGGTGCTTTAGGGTGAGCGAGTAGAAAGATGATTCTTAGAGCCTGCCGTTCATTTGGAGTGCTGGAGTACTGGAGTGCTTGCCTTCACGTCAGAGAATTGCTGTTACAAAGAAACTCTGAGCTGGCCATTACTCATCTTTAAAAGCATTTGGCCTTTGTAGAGGGCTCCTACATTCCTGATTCTGTCCTTCACGTCCATCTGTGCGTCAGGAGCCAAAGCCGGGACCATTATATATTTCCACGACTAGAAATGTGTATTCAGGTCGGTTATTTGTTAGGGTTTTGTTCATAGTGTTCCTTGACTGAAGGCCCCAAGCGTACCAAGCCAGTGTTCCACCACCGAGGCAGGTCCTCAGCCCGGTTACGTATATTTTGGTTTAGATTTTACCCATGCAAGTTTTCGGTCTACACTATGTCTTTAAAATAAATCCAGTTGCTACATGTGTATGAGAGAATGTGATTTGGATTCTAGATGGTCAAATTGCTGAGGCTCTCTGCGCCTCATTTTCTCCCCTCTGAGAAATGGAGACCCTGCCAGGGAACAACAGCATGTGTGTGCATGCACCAATGCGTGTGTAGAATGGGCACAGTCATGAAAACGTGCAAACGCTTAATGAATGTTTACTCTTGATTTTCTTTTTTTAAGCAACGTGTACTTAACAGATCCATCTAATTACATGGCTTCCTTTTCAAGTCTCTGCAGTGGGGAGGGGTCAGACTTCTGGTGGCTTGGAGGACAGTCGATCACAGGAGAGAGACGATAGGAAACCCTTGCAAACCCTGGTAACTTCACTTTACCTGCAGAGCGGGAAGAGCCCCTCCCACCCCCATCCCCACCAAAGAGCACAGCCAGTCCCCCTAGGCTGTCAGGCCCTCAGGTTGTCTCTGTGGTTAGGGCTAAGGAGTGTCTTTGAGCCCTTTGGGACCTCAGGGTGTCTCTGTGGTTAGAGGTAGGGGGTGTCTTTGAGCCCTTTGGGACCTCAGTGTGTCTCTGTGGTTAGGGGTAAGGAGTGTCTTTGAGCCCTTTGGGAGCTGTTAGTAAAGAACCAAGTTTGCCACTTAAAGGTTCTGTTTCTTCCCATTGGTCCCTGGAGCTTTCATGCCCTGGAAGAAGGAGCCTTTGTATTCCGGCTGTGTGTGTGTGTGTGTGTGTGTGTGTATGTATGTATTTAACTTTCCTTTGCTTTTGGGTTCTTTTTTTTTTTTCCTTAACAGCAATTTACAAGAGCAAATTCCATTTGTAACGCTCAAAGGAAAAGGGTTTTCACTTTGCATGAATAAAACATAACAGTGTTTCATTTTGCTGGAGAAAACAAGGCCATTTCGCATTTTCTTTTGTAACGTGCCTTGCTGAGAAAACGGCCTCTCTTGGGGGGGTTTCTTGAGGTGGTTAAAATGAGTAAGAAAAGTAGGTGTGCCAGACTGAAAGGGCCAGACCTTCCCCAATAACGGGTTGCACCCCACTGAGCTGTGTAGCTTCAGAGTTTCTGAAAGTGTTCTGGGTTTAACATTTGCTTAAGGCCTTCAAGCGACTGTACCTCCTTGAAACTCCTCTGGTAGTAGTTTTACCTTGGGTGAAGTGGCAATCTGGGGGGCGGGGGTGATGATACCCCAGCTGCTGCCTTCCCAGGGCTGAGTTGGAAAGGCCTCTTATGAACGGGATGGGGAGTTGGGGTCGCCTCTGAGGTAGGCTCTGTGGGGTTTGCTGAGAGGGTTTCAGAGCTGGCTGCAGCTTGGTCCTGGCTGAGAGGCGTGCCTTCATGACGGGCGTTACGGTTTTTTGGAACCCGTTGGCTTGACTGCCTGGTATACCACACTTTGGCTCCTTTATTCACAGGGAGATAAATATCGAGAGACAGAGACTGGTGAGGAGTTTTAGAGCTAGTTGTCTCCCCAAGGAGCACCTAGACTGATGTGCTGTGTCCCCACCACTGCGTTCAAGAGGGTGTCCTCAGTGTGTGGCTGGCACTGGGCTTTCGAGCTGGTGTTTTGTCCTCAGTCACTGAGGCACATGCCCGGAGAACCGCTTCTCCTTTGGTCTCTCTGGGCCTGCCAGGCCACCATTCCACTCATGGGTACGAGGGATGTCACTTCCTTGTTTCAAAGGCCTGTGTAGACTTTAAACTCAGAGTTTTTCACCACAGGGAGCAATTTTCTCCTCGTTCTTTAATGAAAGTGTCAGCCATAAACGGACCTGATTTCTCAACCTATGGGGACTTTAGCAGAGATGACCCCCATTTTTGTTTTTCTGTTTTTGTTTCCAGTGACAGATATGAACCCATCTTCTAGGAAGGGGCACTGAGATCCTGTATCCATTGTCCAAAGGCAATAGCTAAGCCCTCTCGTTTCCCATGAGGAGAAGGGGTAGATGGATCTGTCAGGGTTTCTCACTAGTGGGAAACTTTCACGTTGGTGTACCATGTAAGATATCCATAGTGAAAGGGTCTAGAGCATTTCATCCTGTGGGTGGTGACCCCTTCGGCAAACCTGTCTCCACAAATATTTATATTTCTCCACAAATATTTATATTACAATTGATAACAGTAACAAAAGGACAGTTATGAAGTGGCAACGAAATAATTTGTATGACTGGGGAGTCACCACAGCATGATGAACTGTGTTAAAGGTGAAAGGGAACAGTGTCAGCTCAGGACCCCCAAGACCAAGTTCTCAGCACAAAGGAGATTTATTCTCCCTCCCCCAAGGGACAAAGGGCAGGGAATAAGAGACAAAGACAAGAGATAGAGGTCAAGGGAGACAGACGTGGCCCTTAGGCAACTGGTGGTTTCTAAAGGTACAAGGGAAAACCCTGTGTCAGGATGAGGTGTTTAATTTTAATTGGTCGTGTTAATTAGGTGAGCCGAGGGGGGCTTTTGGTTGTTGGACTTCAATACTTTGATAGCTGGACCTTGGTAGTCAGCCTCAGGAGGAGGACGTGGCCAAGTAAGGGAATAGACCTTGGTGGCTAGCTTTAGGGATGTGATCTAACGGTTTTTAGCAAGGCAGAGGGAATGGGAGAAGGGCAAGGCCTGCCAGAGCCATGCCTGCCGTACTCAGGCTGACTAGAGTCCCTTCAAAAGGGTTGAGGCATTAAGTCTAGAGTCTAGACTTCGGGTCTAGAGACACCTGGGAAACTGCTAAACAGAGTGACAGGTCCTTTCACACTCTGGACCCTTTTCACTCTGAGGCTTTGTACTGCAGTCTACACTGGAACACTCTGTGTCTACACTGGAATACTAGTCAGTTTTGTGTAGCTGTGATAAAGTGTCTCAGGTAATCAATTTTTTTAAAGGAAAAGGGTACTATGGTTCATGGTCGGTTCGCACCATACCTTTTGGGACTGTGTAAGGTGGCTGTAAACCTTGAGGGAAACATGTGGTAGAGGGAGCTGTCTCCACCATCATGGCTGGGAAACCAGGGGGAGAAAGAAATGGGGGCCAGGGTCCCAGGGTCCCCATCAGGGTCATGTTCTTATATGACCGGAACACTTTCCTCTAGGCCTTACTTTGAGGACCAAGCCTTTGTATGTGGCGGGGGAGGCAGGGGGAGGCTGGAAGAAGGGGTATGGATATGTACTGGTTTCCTTCATGGAAATACATTCACATGAAACAAACTTTGGAAAAGGCTGCTCAAGGTAGTACACTCATTTGTTTAAATTAGTGGCAACGCTAAATTGCTAGGGTTTGTTTATTAAGAAAAATTTTATTGCATTCAGTAAATAATGACTGTAAGTGGAGACCCCATTGGGCCCACTCTAATGAAGATAAAATTTTTCCATAATTAATAGCAGCCATCAACAGCATTGTGTACATGTGCTTTTTAGTAACTGGTCCTCCCTTCTTACTCAGATTGAACATGTACCCTGTGGAACTGGGTGTGGTTTGTAGGGCAGACCTCTTCTTAGAAAATGCTTTATGTAGCTCTTTTCTGATTTCAATGACTAATAAGATCTTTATGTGTCACAGGTCAGAGCCCTGTCTTGAATGACTGCTCTCATGAGCATCTCTTGATGTTCTCTTCAAGGACTTTGAGTTACCAGCGGCAATTCTTTCTCTCTTTTCAGATAACTGGTATTGTTTCTGCTTCTCGGTGGTCCTGTGGGGGCCTTTGTTGACAGTGACAAATGAACTGGTACAGACTGAAGGAGACAGCTGCTTGTACAGTCTGTGATGTTGTGGGGGAGGTGCCAGTCAGGCTTCCATCACTGTGACAAAATACCCGAGATCGTCCCCTTTAAAGAGCGGAAAGGTTCGCTTTAGCCTGAGATTATTTGGCCCTGTTGCTTTTATATAAGCCTTAGTTCCACATTCATGGAACAAACATGTGGCCTGGAAGCAAAGAGGGTGACGAGGAGCCAGGGTCTTAATATGCCTTGAAGAGCATGCCCCCAGTGACCTTTTGTCTTTCCACTAGGCCCCACTCTTAAAGGTTCTACCACCTCCCACTTGTGCCCAGGGTGGAGTCCAAGCCCTTAGCGTAGGAGCCTTTGGGAGACATTTCGTATGCAAACTCCAGCACAGAACACTTGGGAGAGTTGTGTTAAGTGCATGGCTGTGACTGTTCTGTTGTTTAGCTATACCACACTGTGTCACTCAGCGTGCATATTGGGCAGGGTATCAGTCAGCTTTCAATCACTATGACAAAATACATGAGATAATTGCCTTTGAAAGGGGAAGGGTGCTGGGCAGTGGTGGCACACGCCTTTAATCCCAGCACTCGGGAGGCAGAGGAAGTTGTGAGCCACTTGATGTAGGTGCTGGGATGCTAACTCAGATCCTCTGCAAGAGCAGTGTGTGCTCTTAACCACTGGGCCATCTGGTCTACCCTGACCCTACCCCACCTTTAGCTTTTTTTTTTTTTTTTAGCTAATCTGAAAGTTTTGTGTGTGTGTGTGGATAGATGGATAGATAGATAGATAGATAGATAGATAGATAGATAGATAGATATTTTTGTTTGGACAGCATTGCTTCTCCTAGATGTAATTTGCTGGATCTCCATATCGGAGACAGTTTCCTAATGCCATCCAGTTGAGGATTCTGTGAGCCAGACAGTAATGAAAGATTGATGGAACCCCAGGCTCTGCTGATGAAAGTTTAATCTGGGGTGTCTGCTGCCATGCCTCAGGGAGAGAAGTCTTTGGAGAGAGAATAATAATTCTCCCCCTGTGCCACAGTATTATCGTGACCTCTAGAGTTAATATCTTTTTAATATGGCCTCATGATAAGCAGGGGCATCAGGATTTTCTTGGCCAGTCTACTGACTCACGTTGTAGGCATAGTATAGCTCTTCACAAGTACCATCCTTGCCTCCCATTAATCACACTGAGGTGCTCGATGCATTTGGAGCAGAGAATAACCTTTAAGGAAAGACATTGAAGTGATTTCCTAGAAAACTTGCCCTCAGGGAATTCAGGTGGGCATCTTCAATCACATCAGTCAGGTGGCACTGTCCCTGATGGTGGCATAGAAGCCAAATCCTTGTGGGAAGTGCCTCATCCGTTTGGGTGGTTCTGGCTCTGCTCATTCCCCGGTGTCCTCTGCGGGTTTTAGCACCAGCCAGGGGCCTCGCCCTGCTGTTTCTAGAGGATGCACACAAGTTCGAGGTTCCCTGAAAAACGTCCATCTTTCAAATCCTCAGTCCTGAGCCAAGTGATGAGTCAGCCTTTCTGGAAGCAGTGGGAAGGAGATCCGATGTTCTTGGTTATGGCCATTTTCTGAACCAGTCTTCAAGGCACCATCTTGGAGCATTCCAAGGAGTAGTCTTGGTTGGAGCAGGGACTGAGCCACTCACATAGACATGGATGAGTGTTTTAAGAGCGGAGAAGGTTGGAGCTACTGTGAGCAGAGCAGAGCTCCGATCACGGCTCATGTCCCAGACACTCAGCTGGGAACTAGGTCCTGGAAGGGCTGTGCATGCCCTAAGCCTGGTGTTCATGCCAATGAATGTTCAGTCGCTGCTTTTCACAAACCACTTGTCACCTTGAATGCTTTGAAGTCAAATGTAATCACCCTGAGATTGAATGCTTCCTATTGAATGCAGTGAGTGAAAACATAATCTGGCTGGGGAGCCTCTAAGGAAGAAGGGTTTGAGAGCCTCCGATTGAGCTCAGAGAGAGAGAGGACCACTGTGAGCAATTGAGTTCTGGGAGCTAGAGCAGGTCAAGAAAAAGAACTGAAGTGGAAGTCCCATGTGCAAGCCAATCGTGGTTCTTTGCTTGCACGGTTAGGGGCCCTTACTCGGTGTCCTGGTCTCTCCATCCCTCCATCTGCAGCAGAGATCATCCCTCTGGTAGCAGAAATGCAGAGGTGCTGTCCAACACATGTTGTGCATTGCTCACTATGCTACTATAGTAACATGGTAATTGTCCTTGAAATATATATATGCTTATTAAATGATAAGTATCTTACAAAAGATAGGAGATATTAGAGATGGTCCTATGGCTCAGTTGGTGCAGTGCTGACCTAGTGTGCACAGATCCCTGTGAGGAATCTCCAGCGGTGTAAATCAACCAGGGCGGAATATGCCTGCCATCCCAGCTCTGAGGAATGGCGGCAAGAAGGTTACAAGAAGGTTAGTTCAAAGCCACCCATAGCTTCGGAGAGAGCTTGAGGTCATCCTGGGGTCCATGAGACCCCATGAAACCAACAGAGCCACATGTGGTGGTGCACATCTTAATCTCAGCATCGGGAGGCAGAGGCAGGCAGATTTTGTGGGTTTAAGGTTCACTTGTCTACATAGTGAGCTCCAGGCCAGCCAGGACTATATAGTGCGACTCTGTCTCAGAAAAAAAAAATTTTTTTTTTGGAAAGAAATTTAACATGGTTGGTTAGCGTTATTCTGACCTTGACTTTCTGTAAAGTTGTGACTTTCTGGTCCTCTGTGATGGTGGCAAATGATTTGAAATCCCTTCATGGAGCTCCTCAGAGAAATCTGAAAGCTCTTCAAAAACCAGCATGTTTCAGAGCCCCCAGGATGGCATGGTATTTCCCTGAGTTTCTCAAGAAGCCAGGCTGGGTATGTAAGAATCAGAGCAGGTACCTGTAAGAGTTGGCTTTTGATAGAGAAAAGTGAGAATTTATGAATACTCTACCTTAAAGAATTCTCAGCCAATCACTTGCTGTCATCCATCACACTTAGGTCACCAAGGTCGTGCTGCTTACCGGCCCTTGTTTCTGGCCTCACTGTCCTCTCCAAGGACAAGAGAATCATGCCTTCACTCCCTCATAGTTCACAACCTTAGAATCCAGGTGCTGTGGGACATACATGAGCTACAAAATTGGTGCTGAGAGGAAGTTAGCCTAAGTTGTGTACACAGAGATTAGATACAAATGGTGCGGAGAGGAAGTTAGCCTAAGTTGTGTACATAGAGATTAGATACAAATAGTGCGGAGAGGAAGTTAGCCTAAGTTGTTTACATAGAGATTAGATACAAATGGTGCCGAGAGGAAGTTAGCTCAAGTTGTTTATGCTGAGATAAGATACTAAGATCAGGAGATGATGTCAGTGCATAAACAACAAGGAAATGAGTATAGGGCGACCTTTAAAATGATTGGTCGGATCCGTTACTCCCTCCTCAGGTTCTGAGGTTTTTGCTATAAAAGAGTTTATTGTTACTGCCTAACAATAAACGAGTTCTTGCTTGACTTGACTCCCCGCTGCATCTGATTGTCTCAGGGTAAGAGGAAGGCAGCGCACTTACCTTTCCTCGGTTCCAGGGCACCTCTTCACAGGTGACCTAAGTTCCCGTTGGGGCAAGACCCCACAGGTGCCACGTTCCACGTTCTGTGTTGTGACTCCGACCGGCCATGCCTGTCTCCTGGCTGTTTTCCGGAGAGAACCCTGGGAGGAAAGAGCCCAAGGGGAAGGGCGAGTGGCCAGGAGTGGAAAGCCACCTATGCGCCTTCCGGGTAGGGACCTGTGCTAGCGCTTACGTCTCTCCACCCGGCACCTACCCAGCTTTGGCTTCTCGGGGGTAGAGCAGTAGCCAAAGCCGTGTCCAGCTGGTGAATAGAGACACGAGTGTCCAGCTGCTGATTCACACAGCAACATGCTGACTCTCAAAATAACCATAGAAACAAGACCCCCATACACACCGAGGAAAGTAATACATACCGTATGGCTCTGTTAATAGAAAATTCTTAGGGGGGAAAAAGGCAAGATGAACTACCCAGTGGTGACAGAAGGTGGGGATTATAAAGGGACTAGAAGAACCTTTGGGGAAAATAAAGAATTTCGGGGAGTTAGAGGCATTTTCAATATCTTGATTGTAGGAATAGTAGGTAGCGCAGGCTAGCTCAGAACTCATTCTCCTCCTGGAACTCATCACCTTCCTGCCTCAGCTTTCTAGAGTGCTAGGATTACAAGCACACACACCCATGCCTGCCAGCCGCTCGTTCCCCAAGGACCCTTCATGACGCCTGCTTCCCTAGATTGCACATGCCACCACGTCTCCACACCCCCACGCCCCACCCCCAGACACAGCAGCAGTGGAGGGACACTTTCCCTCAGCCCCGCTGAGGACAGTGTAAGTGTGTGTCTCTTCTTCTCACACGCAAACGGACTGTACAAGGATAGTTACTCTAAGGTCATAGGAAGTCCTGTCTTCTTTAATACTTACTCATGATTTTTGTGTATTGCTCTTCAAGTTTCCTTGCCGTGACCTGTAAGGAGTTGCGTCTGTGCTGTGACCCAGCATTCTCCCCCTCTCCCTCTCCTCACGTGTAACCAACCAAACTGGAATACAGCGGCGCTTGCCCTCCAGGAGTGCTGGGCCTTTGGGGTTTTGTTGTTCTTGTTTTTCTTGCTCGTCTCTCTAACTCATACGTGCTATTGGTAGCCACCGAGGAGTCACAGCTTGAAGAACACCAACTCCAGTCAACTTTCCTACAAAGGTTTTTGAGCTTGAGTATCATCCTTCTCAATATTGGTGCTTAAGGAAAAAAGGGCTCCCAGGCCCAAATGATTTTAGAAGCCACTGTCTGCCATGCCCTGTTCTTGGGAGAGAGCCCCAACATCTGCCTCAGTCTTTGAAGGCTCTGACGGTGTCCTACACATGATCTTTGTGAGCATCAGACACCTTCTGGCTTCAGAAAGTGAACCACAAACTGATCCCAGATTTCTGCTGAGTTAGAAAATACTAAAAAAACATTGATTCTGCTCTAACTTAAACCATCTGGTATGGGTCGCAAAGGAATTATTGTTGAGACTCTGATCTGCTGGTACCTTTGTCCCGTGACTTTCTTGCAAAGCATTGCTGCTGCTGCTGCTTCTTCTTCTTCTTCTTCTTCTTCTTCTTCTTCTTCTTCTTCTTCTTCTTCTTCTTCTTCTTCTTCTTCTTCTTCTTCTCCTTCTTCTTTTTCTTGTTGGCAAAGTATTGCTTCTTAGAGACCCCAACTTTTATGAAGAAAAGTCCCTACTTGTTTGATAACGTCATCACAGAAGATGTCCTTTCACATTGTAAAGTGGCCCAGGAACTGAAAACTTGGAGTGCACATTTCTTTGAAATGTTTCTAGAAAAACACTTGTCTCTTAAAGAACTTGCATAGGAGAATTTGGTTATTAGTGAATATTACATAGTTTGCTGTTTCCCTCTTCTACAAGGAAGTTTCAAGTAGACTTCTCAGTCATAGGAGTTTTTTGTGCATGGAACCACAGACACGGCCATTTCCATGGGCCAGAAAATGGTTGAATGGGTTTCCAACATTCACCCTTGTTGACTTTTTGAATTCCTTCCTCTGCCTTCCACTCGATTTTAAGTTTTTACTTTTTTGAAAATATGAAGACTTGATATAATACACGTTGCCTTTTATTATAAGCCCACTGATTCATTCTGGAAGAGCAAGTGGAAATATCAATTTTAATAAAATAAACAGAGCATGGTTATAATGCCCCATCGTTCAATTTAAAGTACATCATCCAGGGTGTTTCAGGTAGTTTCCTCTGACATGCCCATTTCCAGGGTCAGGAAGTGGGGAAGTGATCTGAAACAGGAGTGTCTTAGGGTGTTCCCTTTTTTCCCTGGAAAGTTCTCCGAGCAGTTAAAACGAACAGCAAAGGTAAAAAATACCTCCCTACAGCCAGTTAGTATTTATTGGCCAATCCAAGTGACACTTTTGGCTTTTCTACGTGAATTAGAGAAACAGTAAAGTATGACAGAAGCTCGGCCCCCGCTCCAGAGGTGCTCGGCACTCCAGCTTCCGCTGCCACTCAGGGAATCCCATTTCAAAGATAAGCAGCGATTACTAAAAGCATTATATGTAACAGATGGAGGGGAAATTTCTTAATATATTTCCCCTACAAATTCAGTGGCCCCGGAGTCATTGTCTTGCGACCCTTTCGTGCCTAAAAGGAAATGGTCTGATTTATCTCTCTCTCCCCTCTAACTTAATAGTTGCTTTGTCTTTTTTTATTGACGTAATGGAGGCTGTAGAAAGATATTTATAAGAAAGATAGAAAACCTAATACTATTCATTAAATTCACTAAGCTGGGGGTTGAAAGCAAAGGAAAAAGTTTCTTTAAAATAAGAGAAGGTTGGGAAGCTGCCTGTACTGTACAAATGAAAGATGGGGATGGATAGTGTATGCCTTGTCTTCCAAATTTGCTCCCCATTGGCAAGTTTTTATTTAGTCTTCACTTTTTGTGGGTGCTGATGATTGAACCCAGGGCTTTGCGCACTTGCTGGGCAAGTTCTTGGCTGCCCGAGCTATATCTCCCAGCATAAAGTTTTTAGGTCATAAGACTGCTAATCATCCTCTTAAGCCTTGGGGACCTCTTGTCAGAGAGACTGTACCTAAGAAGCCTGCTAATGAGTCAGGGGACTAGACGTGCTCTTCACGGTGCAGAAGGGGGGCGATGTATTTTTGTGCTTGTATCATTGTAAGTCAACCACGTTTGTTCCTATACACTTCGAAGTGACGCGGGGTAAAGTTGGAGTTCTCTCTTCTTTACTACCTCAAGGTGTCGAGCCATGTAATTCCCTTTCCCCTCTCTCTCTCTCTCTCTCTCTCTCTCTCGCTCTCTCTCTCTCTCTCTCTCTCTCCCTCCCTCCCTCCCCTCCCTCCCTCTCTTTCCTCCACCCCTTTGTTGTGAACCATCCATATCTTGGGAGGATTGGCACCTCCAAGTTTAGGCATGAGCGAGAGCTTCCTAGTCCTGCCCTCAGAGGACGGATTGTACCGAGTGGGTTTTCTCAAGCAAGTCTATGAGTCTTCAAGTCCCGTGAAGCACTTTATGATCTAGCTCTCAAGCGCTGTACAAGTGTCATGTGACATTGCTGTGCTTATGACTCGAGTCCTATTTCCATCTCCTCCATAGTCTTTCTGTAAGCATTGGTATCCGTCAGCACAGGCTAGCATATGCTGCAGTAACAACTAAACCGAAATATCTTGATGATTTAAAGCAACATCTTTTCTGTCAAGTGTCCACTGAAGGGTTAGGTCCACTGAAGAGGTTGGATGGAGATGCCACTTTCTTGCATTTGCATAGTTACTGAGAGTATTGTGTTAACTGTCCTTTAAAACTTTCTGCCTAGAAGGTGATGCTCCTTTGGGGAGCTGGGTGTTCGTATCACACCCTGTGAGGTCTTTCTTCACCACAGCCTCGTGGTTATCTTTTCCACCTTCTTTTATCATAGCATTGTGGGTGTGAAGGCCCCCCCAGCTAGGCTGTAAACCCCTTGACAGGCAAGCACCATGTCTTATGTTGTACTGTATGTGACTCAATATGACACAGTCCTTTGAGTCAATGCTTGAAAAGTATTGGAAAGTCCAACCAAGGGGAAACTGAGAAGAGAATAATCGGGACTGTGCGCATGTTCTGACATGCTTTGCGGTTTTCTGAGGGTCTATTTGATCATTTTTAATCCTTGCAGGAACTTAGCACATGTTGTACCCCATTATAAATGAAGTTTTACGTGAATTGTTCAGTGTTGCACCAAACCTGGTCTGAAACCTTGACTGCTAACTGCTGGCCCACTGCTGGACCCACACCTGCAGAGTTATCAATAAGAACACACAGTCGCCTTAGGCTGAGGACGATGAAAGCATCCTCAGATGAGGAGTTTGGCAGTCCCTGGCCAGGACGGGCCAAAGCTGAGAGGGCACCTAGTGTACATTCAGCAGGTCAGCATATGTGTTTCCTTCAGCTGCCTTAGCCAGTTACCACAGACTCGTTGGCGGAAAGCAGCAGGAATTCATCTTCACCCCCTGTCTGGAGGTCAGAGGGGTCAGTCAGCCTCACCGAACCGAGTCAAAGGGGTGGACTCTGTTCTGAAGACTCAAGGGAAGAGCCTGCCCCTCACCCCTTCCAGCTTCTGCGTGCTGTTTAGCATTCCTTCCTGGGGCTTGTGTCACATCGGCCCTCTACCTCCACAGCTCCTGAGTTCCTCCAGTGGGCCATCTCCCTGTGCCCCTCTGTTAGGACACTTATGATTGGCCTCTGGGCCACCTTGGGTAATAACTCTACCCATAAGAATCCTTACCCTGACCACATCTACAAAACCACTGTTCCTTTCAGGGGACAACCTACCTGTCAGTGCCAGAGGTGGGGGAGCTGGGGTCATTGTTGTTGTGGGGGGGCCCTCATGCTCTCTTTCCCATTTCTGACCCGCTCTGCTCTTCCACTTCCCACTCCCTCCTCAGGGTGCTACCTGTGATCATCACTGCGGTAAGATGCGGTCTGGTAGATTCCAGTCTTTCTGTGCCCACGTGACTCTGGACAGCTTACACCCTGTGTACCTCTAGGGAGAGGTGGAAGCCTTAGAGCCAGCATGCAGTGGAGTTGTGTGATAATAAGGAACATTCCAAACTTCCCACAGCACACTGAATGCTCAACCCATCTACACCATGGTGTTGGGTGCAGTGGGCTAGAGTGATGTTTTTTCTGTCAGCTTAGCGGCCACACCTGAACCTACTGATATTTTAACTACCATCTTCGACCCTCTGCCCCAGAGTCAGCACTCTGCTGCTCAGACCATGACCTGTCGGGATTTCTGGGTCTCACCGGCAGGGGGTTGGCTGTGGCCACCAAATGTAGATTTTAACTGAGTCTCTCTCTATCATTCTGTTTACCAATAAAGACTCAGGAGTCAGATGGTTAGGGTGAACATCTGCTCGATCAGAGAAGCTGAGAAGCAACCAGCTGACCTTCCTTTTTTGGCCAGAGATACAGCAAGAGAGTATCTCTTCATTTGTCCCAAAATCAAAAAGACCATGAATCTCTTAAGTCCCTCCCTCCTCCTTCCTGTATGTCTCTCTATCTGCCTTCCTGGGTCCTCCATCCTCTCTATGGCTAATTCTTGTCAAGCTAGTTGCTGGCTTCACCCCCTGATCCAGAGTTAATTTTATTAACAAAGTCTCAGAGTTTTACAGTCCGATTAAATATCCCACAACACAACAGATGGGATATTGCCCCAATAAGGTTCCTACTGTGCCTCCTCTACATGATTTTTCCCAGGCCAGTTAAAAACATACAATGTTTATGAACTAATTCATCATCCCTTCCTAGAGGATTATTTGATTTCATGGGTGAGCAGCTCTTACTAGAGAGCTGTGTCTTCTTCCAAATGACGTATAGTACGATGTGATGTCTTACGTCCTTAGACATGTGATTTTCTTTCTCTCTGGTGTGGAACCTGGAAGCCTGGGCAGTGCAGTGCACATGTGTTCATAGATGCTTCATCTTAGGAGATACACAGGCACACAGGGGTGTGCAGGGGCTCCCTCCCACCTCATGCTTTTCTATTTCTTTCATTTTATTTTATTTATCTATTTATTCATTTTGAGACAGGGTTTCTCTGTGTAGCCCTGTCTGTCCTGGAACTCATGCTATAGACCTGGCTAGCCTCGAACTCAGAGATCTGCCTGCCTCTGCCTCCTCCTCTGCTGGGATTAAAGGTGTGCATCACCACACCCAACTGTACTTTTCTATTTCTAAATTAACATGGGGGCCTTGTATGTTAGAATTCAAGAATTTCAATAAACTGTAAGTGATAAATACTATAGATAATATATCTTTATAGGTAATAGGTCCAAGAAGAATAAACAGTAGTATAATTGGCAAGAAAATAACACTCAGAAGGTTAAGGTGACCTCTAGGTCAAGGCTAGACTGCTTACATAGTGACTTCTATGTCATCTGAGGTGACATAGTGAAACATATCTCAAAATGATTAATATTAATAATAGAGAAAAAAACCCTGATATACAGGTGTAGTGGGTAGCTGTTCCAGCTTTGACCTGGAAGTACTATCCCCAGTGAGGCTTCTGGTAACTGTCATGCCTACCTATGACCTGCCCTTGAGGCGGGGCCAAGATGTGAGCCCTTAAGACCCAAGATCCAGACATGCCAGTGCTCTAGGTTCCTGGTGATCCAGAGAACCCAGCTGGACTGCACCTCACCTCTCCCAGATTCTGTAACCAACCCCTTTACTGGCTGTAAGTTACCCCCCAAAATAAACCTCCTTTTTAACTATGTGGAGTTGCCTTACTAAATCCTCCAATATATAGGTACAAACCTCAAAACATGGAAGCCATTTTTCTTCCTCAAAGGTTAACTTTACAGTATATTCACTGTCTGCCTTTAGAATCTAAAAATCATAGCCTAGTTTACTTTAAAAAAAAAAACGGGGCCGGGCGTGGTGGTGGCGCACGCCTTTAATCCCAGCACTCGGGAGGCAGAGCCAGGCGGATCTCTGTGAGTTCGAGGCCAGCCTGGTCTCCAAAGCGAGTTCCAGGAAAGGCGCAATGCTACACAGAGAAACCCTGTCTCGAAAAACCAAAAAAAAAAAAAAAAAAACGGTCTCTTCGGGCATTTCCCTTATTTTTAGGACCATTTTTTATCCCAGTGCTAGTCTTGAGGACAGATTATACTCTATCTCTGAAATAGTGACATTGGTTATGTGAGGCTTTGAAAGCTGGCAAAACCAAAAAACTAGGTTGCTTTGCTGTTAGTCCTGTCTGCTGAGGCTGTAGAAGAGGATGGTATAGATGTGACAAAGCCTACCTGTTGAATGTGCATTGTGACCGTGGACTCCAATTAGGCCCTTATGCCCTCTGACTTCCCAGAATCATTGGATAGCAATGACTTTTATGGGGGGGGGGGGGAATTCTTGAATTTTCACTGGGATGGTTAATCTTCACCGTCACCTTGGCTAGATTTAGAAATCACCATGGAAACACAGGCGTGTCTGTAAGAGCCTCTCCAGAGAGGTTTAACCCCAGGAGGGGAAAAATCCACCCTGGTACTGGGGGAAAAAAATAGAGGGGGGAGGGGAGAAAGTGTGAGCTCCAGCATTCACCACTGTGTCAGCTACCTGACTGTGGACACAGTGTGACCAGATGCCCTTTGCTCCTACCACTGGGTCTCCCCGCCACGATGTACTATCACCTCAGACTGACCCCAGCCTTCCTTAGACAAGCAGCTAATATATTTACCATCCCAATGTAAACTGTAGGCCTTTCTTGATGGACAGCTGCTCAATGAAGGATGGATATACACAGACCGTCGGGTTTTCCCAGACCCTGGTGACCATATTTGCAGAGGGAAAAGTGTTCCATTTGGAACGGGATGTGAACCAGGAGGGGCCCTGAATTTGTATCTTCCAGGGTGCAAAGCGGTGGGCGGGTGTCAGAATGACCAGGAACACCTACCTGTACAGCCTTGGTGGTGAAACAGTCTAAGTGCAATCTGGAGTGTGAAATCTTTAAAGCACGGCTAACAGCAGATGTCATCCCCAAACAATGTAACCTTTTTGTTTTGTTTGCTGTACCAGAAAAAGGAGCTGAACCTGGTTTCTGGGTGCTGAATTCCAGTCTACCCTCATTTAATGTGTTGTCCGGCAACTTCTATATACCCACTCCATTCCTTAGTTCGCTCATCAAATGATATAGCATTGCCAACCACTGGGGATAATGGGTGATTCCTGTCCAGAGTTGAGGTGGCACAGGCATGTTCCTGGGTCACATTGTGTCCTGACTCCTACACACTGTTTGCAGGTTCAGCCTAGGTGGGTGGCTGTGGTGATACATTGTGTACCCTAATAAACTTGCCTGAGGATCAGAGGACAGAGCCAGCCACTAGATCAGGCATAAAAGTCTAGCACAAACCTTTAATCCCAGCACTTGAGATCTCATGCCTTTGCTTGGGAAGCACACATGCCTTTAATACCAGAAAGTGATGTCTGGGCAGAGAAAGGTATATAAGGTGTGAGGAAACAGGAACTCGCTCTCTTTAGGCTGAGGATTTCATAGAAGTAAGAATGAGTGGCTAGCTGTTCTGCTTCTCTGATCTTTCAGCTTTCACCCTGATATCTGGCTCTGGGTTTTTTATGAAAAGACCATCTAAGATTTGAACAACAGGTGGCCTCACCCACAGCAGCTGGGTCTCCTCAGGGCACAGGCCACCTCTGCATAGGCCAGCCCTGGTGTGGTTGCTTGGATTAGTCCTGGCCACTCCTTCTACTCTGAATTCCCTTGGTGTGGAAGCAACAATGGTCGCCTCTTCCCCCTCCTCCTCCTCTTCTTCTTCATCCTCCTCCTCCTCTCCCTCCCTCCCCTCCTCCTCTTTCTGCTGCAGCTGGTTGGATCTAGAACAAGCGCTTTATCACTAAAGCTACAAAACGGGTCTTTCTTATATTTTATTTTGAAACAGGATCTCACCAAATTGCCCAGATGGACCTTAAACTCCCTTCATAGCCCAAGCAAGTCTTGAACTTGGAATCCCCCGGCCTGAGTAACTGGATTACAGGCCTGGACCACCAGCATGGGACCCTGCTTGCTTTTTAACTCTTTTTTTTTTTTTTTTAAGATTTATTTATTTATGTATATGAGTATTCTATTTGCGTGAATGCCTGCATGAGAGAAGAGAGCATCAGATCCTATTAGAGATGGTTGTGAGCCACCACGTGGGTGCTGGGAACTGAACTCAGGACCTCTGGAAGAACAACCAGTGCTCTTAACCTCTGAGCCATCTCTCCAGCCCGCTTTTTAACTCTTTCCTCACCCATGTTACCACTTCCAGCAAAGCTCCTTCTGTTTCATAGTCTTAGAGTGGTTTCTTCTTTTCCCAGTTGGGCTCTGACTGAGGAGCTCAGTTGTCACTGTCACAAAGGCAACCGAGGCTCACGGGGGTGAAGCAACCCAAGCTGGTCCCACGGTTCCCCAGCACCAAACCTATCACCAAAACTCTCCTGCAGCCTATGGATGGGTTGGGACCTGGGACTCTCATTATTCTAAACTTGAAATTGCCCAAACAGCTCCCTCATTTTTGTGCCCCCCCCACCACCACCACTTATCAGAGGCTCAGCTGGACCTGGGCTTGGGGGAGAATATAGCCACTCATCTTGGTGTATGCTTTTGGAGTCTTTTGCTATTCAAGCTGAGAGTCACCTCAGACACACAGGGCTTTGCCGTCATGGAGAGTGAGATGTCAAAGATTGCTAAGGTTGGAATCCTGGATGTGTCTCTGAAAGGTCCATGTGCCGAGGTTTGGCCCCCCTGGTGGTGGTGGCACTACTGGGAAGTTGTGGAGACCTTAAGCAGTGGGGTTTAGAGTGGGAGGTATTTAGGTCATTGAAGGTGTCTCCTTGAAATGAACTGATGAGCCCCTACCCACTCTTCCCTGTTTGGCTTCCTGATCATGAGTAAGGAAGCACTCCCCCAATTGATCATGGGCTAGAACCTCCAGAACTGTGAGCCAAGTGAGCCTTTTCTCTTTATCTGTTGTCTTAGTTAGGGTTTCTACTGCTGTGAAGAGACACCATGACCATGACAACGCTTACAAAGGAAAACATTTAATTGAGGTGGCGGCTTACAGTTTCAGAGGTTTAGTCCATTATCATCATGGTGGGACATGGTGGCGTGCAGGCAGACATGGTGCTGGAGAAGGAGCCAAGAGTCCTACATCTTGCAGACAACACAAAGTAGACTGTCTCACTGGGTGTGGCTTGAGCGGATATGAAACCTCAAAGCCCGCCTCCACAGTGACACACTTCCTCCAACAAGGCCACACCTCCCGTTAGTGCCTCTTGCTTTGGGAGCCATTTTCTTTCAAACCACCACATCAGTTGACTTTCTCTGACATTTTGTTATAGTAACGGTGACTAACACAAAGATCATTGATTATAAGCAGCAGAAAACAATCTTAAGACACCTTAATTACCTTATGGGACTCCTAAGCTCAGACACAATCAAGGAAGGGGGTGCAGGGGTGGGGGGTGAGGTGGAGGGGTGGTGCTGAGATATTGTCAACATACACATCTGCTTTTTACCTGTCTCGTTTTTGCTTGCCCTTAGCTCTGAGAAGAGATTAGAGCCTAACATAAGCCTAGTGTCCACCCCAATCTCATTACCTGTACAAAATCCACCCCATAAGAAATGTCAGTTATGGTTTTCCTGTGGTCATGTGGGTTAAGGCAGTGTGGTATTTGCCAGAGCAGGGGGCCAGGGCAGACAAGCCAGCCAGTGTTGGTTAAAAAACCCACTTCAAGATTTTAGCCAGCCCAGCTAGAGGCTGTAGGTTTGGGTTGCTAGATGGACATCTGTCTGTCACCTGCCAAGTGCCCTGTTAGTTTAGAGGTGTTTCCTGTTTTGATTGTTTATTGGTTTGGTTTTTCTTTTTCTCTCAGTCTTCACCTCAACATTTGGAAGCTGGTTTTATTATTTACATTTTACAAATGCAACAAGGCCAGAAGGGAAAAAAAATAATCACACATTTGTGCAACATAAACCTGCAAAGCCCACCAAAATGTTAAGGATCTTTGCTTGTGATAAAAAATACAGTCACCTCAGGGTTGAAGCCCTGTTCAGCCAGCACTGGCTAGTGGGTAATTAGTGTACAAACATCCTTCTGGCTGATATAAAAGTGAGGGTGGGTGCAGTTAGTTGGAGGTAACATATATAAAAAGTAGATATGAAAATTAACAGTTGTGACTGACCAAGAGTAAAATTGCCCTTTGGTGGTTACAAGACCCATTCGGTCTAACCAGCACTCTGTAAATGGAGAGAATTTTGCTTGGGGTGAGTAATTTAGCTCCCTGGGTTATATTCCTTCAACTTCGGAGATGATCGAGAGTTTAGCATTACTGATTTAGTCTTCTGAATGGATCGGGAGTATTTAAATATACATTTCCCCATCCAGTTAATAAGTCATGAGCCCATTTAATTTCTCATCAGTGCAGTCAGAAGTCATCAGAGTAGACAGGGGGCTGCGAGCGGCCCCTTGCCTCCTCCGGGTTCATCTTGACTCATTGTACACGTCAGGTCTTTCTCAAATTCTGAAATTGGGTTACTGTGTTCCTGAAAGGAAATCGTAAGGTCTGCTTTAGTGATGTACCTTCCCCTCTTCTCTTCCCCCCCCCAAAAAAAAACCCCAAAAACAAACAAACAAAAACATCCAGCAAAAGTGGAGAAGGGATGGGGTGGGGGTTGGAGAGATGGCTCCCTCGTTAAGAGCACTAACTACTCTTTTGGAGGGCCCATGTTTGCTACTGAGCACCCACAGTTCCCCCAAGGAGTCAGAATCCCGGAGCATGATGCGCAGCCAACTGTGTTTCATCCAGACTCCAGCTAAACATGATGCATGCTCCATACTCACCAGAAAGAGGCTACTGTAATGAATTATGCATGCCTGGGAAACCCCCTGCTGGCCAAGCCAGGGTATCCCACTCGTGCAGGGAGCCATGCTGGCATGCTGGGTAGATCCAGCGACGGGCTGGCGGGCGACCCGACTCCATGCGGGCATGGCGTCAGGGCGGCGGGTGGACATTCACAACCCAGATGCTGCATCCGCAAGGAAATGGTTTATTATAATAGAGAGATGAGCCGGGCGGTGGTGGCGCAGGCCTTTAATCCCAGCACTTGGGAAGCAGAGTGAGGCGGATCTCTGTGAGTTCGAGGCCAGTCTGGTCTATAGAGCGAGCTCCAGGACAGGCACCAAAACTATACAGAGAAACCCTGTCTCGAAAAACAAAACAAAACAAAAAAATAGAGAGATGAAGAGAAAATAGGAAAGAGGGAGAAAAGAGAGAAAAAAGAGGGAAAGAGAGAGGGAGGTGTCGAGGGGTACACACCTCATGGTAATGGAGGAAGAGAGAGAGAAAGGGGCGGAGTTTTTCCTTAAGAAGAGGCTTCTACATCAGGATGAAGAACAGCCCCAAGGGACGGGTCAGAATATTAACAGCTACCTTCTCCATCCTTTTATTCCCTACCCATTTTTTAAGAAGGTCTTGCTATGTATGTAGCCAGGCTGGTCTTGAACTTGTGATTCTCCTGTCTCTGCCTCCCCAGAGCTTAGCTTGCAAGCATGTGCCACCACACCTACCTGTTTGTTTTATTAGTATTAGCTTCAGTTAAACTTGTCCCAAACTGGAGGCAATAGAAATATCCACTCACTGATAATGGATAAGCTATGATACAGCCAAACAATAGAAAATGGAATGGAATTTTTTGCAAATAGAATTCTCAATAGTTAAAATGAATGAACTCCTAACAAACTTAACAGTTAACTAAGTGACAGAAATGAGACTTTAAAAACCATACTGGGCTGGAGAGATGGCTCAGAGGTTAAGAGCACTGGTTGCTCTTCCAGAGGTCCTGAGTCCAATTCCCTGCAACCACATGGTGGCTCACAACCGTCTAATATGACATATGGTGCCCTCTTTTGGCCTTCAGGCATACATGCAGGCAGAACACTGTATACATAATAAATAAACAAATCTTTAAATAAAAATAAAAACCACGGCTGGGCGGTGGTGGCGCACGCCTTTAATCCCAGCACTCAGGAGGCAGAGGCAGGCGGATCTCTGTGAGTTCGAGGCCAGCCTGGTCTCCAAAGCAAATTCTAAGAAAGGCGCAAAGTTGCACAGAGAAACCCTGTCTCAAAAAAATAAAATAAAATAAAATAAAATAAAATAAAATAAAAACCACATACTATATAATTTCATCTATATGACATTCTGGGAAAAGTAAAATTATCGAGACAGAAACCAGATGGTGATAAGTAAGGTGTGGGGAAAGTACAGCTCCCTTGCATGCAAGCATTTATCTTGGGGCTAGGGAGATGGCTCAGCTGTTAAGAGCACTGACTGCTCTTTTAGAGGACCTGGGTTCAATTCCCAGCACCCACTCTGTGGCTCACAACCATCTGTAACTCCAGTCCCAGGGAACCCGATGCCCTCTTCTGACCTCCTGGGGCACTAGGCATGCACATGACACATGCAGCAAAAACACTTGTACCCACAAAAAATAATATCATTAAAATATTTTTAAAAAAAGAATTTCTCTGGCTACACTCCAGTGTTCTACCCTCGTCCCCTGTCCTACATCTTCCCAGTCATGTACTCTGCATCAAGTGAGGCTTGAATTTCTGGTGTAGAGATACAGACATGGCTTTTCTCTAGTTGTGATCATGGATGCTGTCAAACAGCTGCTGCTCTTCCTGCCTGTGTTCATTGTGAGTGAGCATGGAGGCAGCTGGCTTTGTCCCCTGCCTTTCTGGGGCTTCCTGAGGAGAGAGGCCAGGGGCTGAGCAGGCAGGGGAGGGACTGAGCAGGCAGGGGAGGGACTAAGCTGGACTGAGCACCTTGGGAATTGAGTGCTTGTGATTGTTGTTAGGATTCTGAATCATAGAGGAGGATGATTTTATATGCCCCCCCCCCCATCTTCCACTCCCCCGGCTGTTGGGAACATGAGAACTGTTGGGTAGAGGGACTAGTCAAATCTCTTTATAGTCTACTGAATGCCAGAGAATTGCCCAAGGTCTTTGGTCTAGTAGGAGGTTTTGTGTGCTGAATATTGCATAAAGAAAATGAGCTGTGCGGCCTGCCTAGGGCTTGGAACTCTTCCACATACAAAGATTTTTTTGTTGTAAACATACATTTCTTATGAAGAGTCTCAGTGTTTTATAGGTCAGGACAGGCGAAAGCCCTCGACCACCGGGCAAGAGAGTGTCTTGGGGAGGGGACAAGCTTTCTGTAAGAGAGCTGAGTTTGAGATAATGTGCTAACACCCAGAGGTCTTCTTGATAAAGGTCGTGTCCTAATCCAAATGCAAGCCACGTTTCTGTTTTATGGATTGGGGTGGCAGAGTGGTTTTTTTTCTGCAAATACGGACCACAGACTCTTCCGAGAATGAACGACTCAGGCACAGGATCCTGTGAACTGGAAATATTCCTGGTTCATTCATTGCCTGGGTTCTTCACAGATCTGAACTAAATTCCTTTCTGCCCATTGCTTGAATTGTGATCATCGTTTGCATAATTTGCACTAGGAGTCTTGCTATTCAAAGTCATATAATCAGCTGAATAAGGATATGGCATCACCAGGGGTCTGTGTACCAGGCCCAGACCTCTGCATTTTAGCCAATCCCCAGATGATGGATGCCTTCACATAAGGAAGTTTGAAAGGTGTTGATCCCTACAGAGTCCTGCTCAGGCACCAGAGGTCCAAAATCAAGGGAGGCATAGTTACCTTCCTCTGAGCTCCCGAGTGGAGAGGGAGGCACCGGAAGCCATTTGACTCGGGTCAACCATAGTAGGTGCTTATGCTAGAAATGTCTTCTTCAGGTGCACTCCAAAAGACACCTGCCTCCAGAGCTCTTGTGGGTCCAGAAGGGGGGGCTGCTTGTATAATACAGCAGGAACTCCGCCCCAGGCCTGCTCACCCACCCCCACCCCCCAGTACCTTCTTTGTAACAGTCATTACGCACATTATAATGTGAGACCCACCGGCCTGGGTGGGGCTTTGGTTTTGCTGTGTGATGGGAAGGGAATACTTAAATACAGTCTCAAGTGTTTTCAGGAACACTCGGGCCTTTCTTCTTTGGGAAGAAGTTGAAGTGGCTGATGGTTCAAAGCTGCTTTGATCTCTGGCTGAGGCAAAATAAACATCTTTGTGGATGGTGCCTAAGGATAGTTCAAATTCATATTACATATTTCCTAGTAGCTTGCTTTCCAGGAGCAAATGAGAACACTTTGTTCTATAATGAGCTAAGAGTGTAAACGTTGTTATGACAATCCCCTGGCTTTCTTGTTTAATGTTTATACTCATCTAATCAAACAAATTGAAATTGGATTATATCTGTTGCGCATTATAGCAGTTATTATCCAGTTTAAATGCAGGTCTGAAAGAAATAAAATTGATTTTTTTTCCCCTGCCATGCTTCTTGGGGATGTATCCTGGGTTATTGGTATTCTGGCTGTATTTTCAGTCAACTTTGTACGGGGGAGGGAAAGATAAGTAGCCGCGGGTTTTTTCCCCTTAATATATTATGCAAATAAACTGCAATATTTCATTCTAATTAGGAAGTACAATGACTTGAGAGTTTGGTGATCTGCATCCCTGTTTTTATAAATCATGTCAAGTTTATTTTCGTGTCAGGCTTTTAAAGAGGATAATAATTTTGGGCAACGTTTTTATTTTTAGAAAGAAAAAACAGAATAATAGAGTACGCCCTTATAACACTCGGTTACTACAGTAACGGCTTCTTTATTTATCAGGGAACATGTTGGGCTAAGTACCAAAATTTTACATATGACTGAACCCATGTTTCTATGAACTCGGATTATGTCTGTTGCACATTATAGCAGTTATTAACCAGTTTAAATGCAGGTCTGAAAGAAATAAAATTGATTTTTTTTTTCCTGCTATGGTACTTGGAGAGAAAAGATAAGTCTCCATTCTGGAAGCATCTTTTGTAGGGCTGTATAAGGCAGGTACTGTGACTGATGCTAGGGGCTGGGAGTTGATGTAGCACACGTCACACACAAAAGCAAATGTTCCAGTACTGCTGACCATTGCCAAACGCAGGGCCATGGGCCAGAGAAAGCAAAGGCAAGGAGGTCAAGCCCTGGGGAAAGAGGGGGAGCCTCCTGAGAGGCTCCTAGCGGGTGTTTGGAGATGGGTGTTTGCCCCTTAATTTATGCCATGTGCAATAACATGGTCATTGAAAAACTGTAAAAGGACGAAAGCCACTAAACATAACCACTCGTGTAGACGCATTATCCTGTGTCAGGAAATGTGCTCACAGTGTAAACCCTGGCTCCACCTACTTCCACCTTTGACTCCCAGAAGGACTGCCAGCACCCACTGAACGCTAGTTTATTATAAAGGAGGTCGATTGGAGTCATCCATAGGAGGAAGCACGTGGGGGCAGATCTCAGTGTGAAGCATGCACTTGCTCTGACCCTAGCAGGTTGGAGACAGCATGCCTTAACATGATTTTGCTGTGTGACAATAACACAGGATATTGTCAACCAGGAGAGAGCTCTACCTCAGCCTTGGTGGCCAGACTTTTGATGAGGGCTCCATTGTGTGGGTTGACTGGTCCAGGGGTTGAGCTCAGCCCTGGTACCTGCAGAGGTAGAGCTAATGCCGCAGTATCCAAAGCCTCCAGCAGACACCACCCTGGGGAGGCAGGACATCCCAACATCTTGGAGAACAGAGATGCCAAGCCTCTCTGTGGCCAGGCTTACATTCTTCATCACACAAGAACAATAGACTACTGTTGGCTTACAAAGCTCACTGTAAAGTGAGGTGAGTAAGAAATAAGAGGGTGATAATCCCAATGCGTAGTGCCAAACCACAGCAAGGGCTGTTGGGAAAAACCCATCATCGTAAGCAATGAAGGTGCTGCCAGTTGGGAACATTTTCTGAAGCAATCAGTGCGTGGGCTGAGATCTGAAGAATGGAGGGAAGATTGGCCAGGTAAATGATGTAGGAAAGGGCGCCCCAGGAGGAACAGTTAGTGCAGACACCTTCCAGGAACCAGAGGAAAACCAGAGGCGGAAGGGCAAGAACTGTTTGCAGCAATGGCTGGGAAGAAGAGTGGGGATCTGATCCCATGTGACCTCAGAGGCCCCGGAAGTATTTGTGGACTTCATTTTCATCGCAGGGGAAGACCATGAGAGGGTTTTAAGCACAGGGCATGGGTATATACTTGGAATTATTGTGTATTTTTTTTCAAGATAGGGCCCACATAGTCTGGGCTGCCCTTGAATTCACTGTGTGTCTAGCTGAGCCTGACCTTGAACTCCTGATCTCTTGTTTCCATCTCCCTAGCGCAGGGATTACAACAAGCATGTGCCACCATGAGAAGCTCTGAAACAGTTCTAAGGGACCTGTCTGTGACTGTATGAAAACAGTCTGTTATGGACAAGAAAGGAGGCAGGGAGACTTGAAAACACGACTACAGCCATCCTAGTGAGAGAAGATGACCAGTGGGGACCAGGGTGGCAGCGCAGAGTTAGAGAAGGGGAGGGGACACATTTGGGAGAGTAGTAAAGAGAACATTGGCCATTGTCAAGTGTGACCTCCCTGCCAGGAGATCCCTCGCTGTCACATTGGACCGATTTGTTGCCTCAATCCTGCTACAGGCAGAGAGAGAGGCAGACAACTGCCTGTGTAAGGGAGGAGAGCCTCCTTGGAAGTGGTAACAGGTGCAGTCCTGTGAAATCAGTTCATCTCCAGCCTCAGTGACATCAGTCCTGGCTGCTGAACCCCAACCCTCAAATCCACGCGTAGCTCTACTTTCAGGCTGGGCTTCATCCAAACCTGGTAGCTGCTGTAAGTAGCTGATTCTAAGTCTTTTAAATAACAGAGGTGACACTGGTCATTGACTCAGATGGTTGTGAATTTAACAGCGCTCTCCCTGCAGAGACACCTGCTGACTGGAAAGGGGAATTGTCAGCCCAGCACGTAGTACTTAGCAGATGCCCATCATAAATATTGGACAAACAAGTGAATGTTTGGGCCTGTTTTAAAACACGAGGAAGAGACTCCTGTACACCTGTTGTGCGTAACCAACACAGACAAACTTCGTATTTAACACACTCCTTCACTCTCCAAATCTGTTTCCTGCTTTCTGTTCTTTTCTCTGCACAAGGAGTGTGTGGGAGTTTGAACAAATCACAGCCAACGTCATCTTCTACTTCATTTTGTTAATTAATCAATCGAATAACTTCTTCTTGCCCAGAAACTATTAGACAAAGGGAGTATTCCCTGCACACAACATAATCAGCAAATGATCTTGCCTTCTCCTTTCAGACTTCTCTTTTGACCGCCAGTCCCCATTTAAAATGCTGTCACTTAGCCAGCTGGACACTTTCCTGCTTCCATGTAGATGGGGGTGGGGCTGTCAGCTAGAAACGACCATGTTAAAGAGTGTCAATGTGAGCTTGGCTTCAAGTCAGCCGTTCCTAAGAGGTGCCTTAATCAGGGCCTGGAGAGATGAGTCTCTGTAAATAAAAGCTTTGTGCAAATTAGCAGGTCGTCTGTAACGTACGGTCCAGCTCCGTTCGCCTTGGTCTCCCGTTTGAAATCTGTTCATTTCATTCACTTTCTGCTTTGTAGCAGAGTCTGTCGTGGAGGCTCTCTGGCTGCTGTAGGTAGTAGCACACACACATACACACACAATGGAGTCAGAACTTTTCTTTACAAGTCCTGAGAGTGCACAAAGGGGGAACGTTGGTCACAGAAAGGGGACATGTAGTCTGGGGGGGGGGGGGGGTTGGCACCCCTCTTTGCCGGGAGGCCCCTTGCAGCTGGAATACCTGCTCAAGCATCTGGCAGAAGCACCTGGCGTGGCGCCGCAGGAGGGCCCGGGCTCAGCAGCCAATGGGCGGCGGTGGCCTCGCGGGCGGGGCGGGGCGGCGCGGAAGCAGCTAGCTTGAACTTGAGATGCCAAGACCGCGCGCCTCTGCCGCGGCTGCTTTGCTGCTGCCGCTGACTTAAGCAAGTGCAGCCGGCTGCCTTGGCTAGGGCACCAGGTCCTCGTCCTAGAGCTTCGGCACAGCGTTGCCGCCCTGCCCCGGAAACCCGTAGCCCGAGAACCCAAGGTGAGGAAGTTGGGGAGGGGTGGCGCGCCTTTGTCTGCAGGTGCGTGGGGTACCCGGCTTGGAGGCAGCGAGGTGGGTCCTAGAGACACGCGGGACAAAGGCCGCAGCCTCCCTGCCCACCGCAATTAGCAAGATGCCTGGAGGAGGGCGGCCAGCTGGGCTGCGGAGGGGTCTCCCTGCCACTCTGGTGGGAAGACTCGGGGTTGTGTGAAATGAGTTGGAGACATCCCTTTGATCTCAGTTTACCATCGCAGCAGGAAGTGATGGACTATAGGTGGTCTGCACCGGGCATTTCTGTGGTGGCCAGTGTCCTGTGGATGAGTGTATTCCTCTCACATGTGCCCCGAGGAAATGTTCACGTACGTCTTTTCTAAATTAGGAGTGAAAAATACTACAGGCTTTTTTTTTTTTTTAAATGCAGTATTTGAATTAAAGGCAATATCCTTTGTGTAGAAAGACCTCATTTCCAAGTAATTTTACTTATGTGACAGAATATTGATGTGATTTCCATGGGTAGAAAATGCTTGAGATTCCCCAAATGTAAAAACACAGCCAACTTTATCTCGTGCATGTTCTTGGCGTTGAAAAAGTAGTAGTGTTTTTGAAAAAGAAAACCACGGCGGTTTAAATATTGCTTACCACCCTTGATGAAATTCTTGAGGAATCTGCGCCTTTTCTAGCAATTATCCATTTCCCTGTCCCAATATTGTAAGCAGGCACGTCTATCGATCCCCTAATGAATGTGTAGCTGTGAATCTTCATTACTGCTTTGGGTGAAGGGAGGCGGGAGGAGGCGGGAGGAGACAATCCCATTAGTCTTTTCCCTTCTTTTGATAACTCCGCAGCTGCAGCCTGCCTTTCACTTGGTTCCCTGGGGGTGGGGGGAGTGGGGGGTGGGAGGGGGGGTTCTGCCTGTTTCCTTCTAGTTTTCTCAGACCACTGAGCACTCTCCCCTCCTAGCCTTGCTCTGACACAAAGGCATGTTGTAAGTTTTCTACCTAACATGCAGGTATCTTTGGCTACTTCTCTCTTAGTTGTTTTTTGGGGGGGAATGTCTAGAGCTCTTTCCCAAGAAGTTAGAAGCAGAAAGTCAAGCAAGCCAGCTCTAAATTTGTAATTATGTGCTTTTTACCTGTCACTTTGTAAAATTGCCCACGACTGTGTCTCCCAGAATGAGAGATGGAGATTAAACTGACTAGGGGGAAGACTTTCCATCAAGCATCAGCTACTTTCTAGAAAGAACGTGCCATGATGGTTCTTGCCTTGGCAATGGGGATCCCACTTTTTTAAACAATGAGCACATTTTTTCCCTTCATAGCTTTTAAACAGTGGGAAGTCATTTATTTATTATTTGACAAGTATTTATTGAATTCCAGCATGCTAAAGCCCTAGTCTCAGGGATGGAGTGGTAAGCATAGTGGGTACCTTCTTGCGTTCCTGGAGCTCCCGCTGTGCTAGCATGGAGCCTATTTCAGGTCTTCCGGGCTGGAACACCCCTAGAGAGCAGGGTGGATGACCCTGAGCATAGCCAGAATGTTGCTGCTGGCTGAATGTTGCTGCTGGCTGCTGAGCCCGGGGCTGTGGGTAAAAGCAGATGAAGCCCAAGCTATCTCGACTCAAAGAAGGGATGGGGCGATATCCGTCAAATCCGTGGGTCTCTCTGTCTTGAACTTCCTGTCCATCATAGAGGCCTCCCAGAGAAGTCTGGGCAGCAAGCAGAGCGAGAGCTGGGTTCTAAGGGGCTGAGCAGCGACGTTGTTCATTCAGCTGTGGTAATTCTAATCTGTTACAAAAACTATCAGTCATGCAGACTCTCACTGTCACCTGAGCAGCTTTTGTCTTGAACAAACCCTCAGAAAAATGAATTTCATCCTGTACTACTGACTAAGCAGACCTTACATCTCCCACAGTCCCCAGCGTGCTGAGATGTAAGGGACCTCAGATGTATTTGGGAAGCCTCTATATAGTCTTGATGCATCAATGTGGGGAAAAGATTAATGGCAGCAGGTAACTTCATGTTCATCTGGATTTTCAGTCTCAGCTATCATAGACTAAGTAGAAACATAATTTCTTCTTTGTTAAGTGCCCATATTAAACACAAACTGTGGCTTTTTTTTTTTTTTTTTGAGTTTTTAAACCGTTGGACCAGGTCCTGTTGTGGTACTGTGTCTCATAAAATATTGAGCTGTTGGGCATAGCCATGGAGAAATGTAGACAGAAGTTCTTCATTGTCTGTTTTAGACTTTAATTGCAATCATCTTGATCGTGATCGCCATAGATTAATCTGTTTGGCGGCTATAAAGAGGCTGTGAGTCAGACACTTGAGGAAGTACACAGAGAATAAGACAGTCCGTGCTCCAGGAAGCCCAGAAGAGCAATTCCGGAAGCAGGGTCCTATAGACGCAGGCTTCCTTGAAGACAGTCCGTAGCATGGCATAACAGACAGTAAGCAGCTCCGTGGGGAGGGGCCACCAGGAGGCAGCCCATCCTAGGAGGTGAGGCATGAGCTGGGCTGAAGGCCGGTGTGCCCAGAACAGGTGTCTGTGTGCAGACAGAAGAGAGGAGGGAATGAGGTCATGTGGGGCCCTTGAACTGTGGTTGAGGATCTGACCTTTGTTTCAAAGGTCACGAGACCTCTTAAAGAGTAGTAACCAGGGGAATGCTAGTATTTAATCTGCTTCATACAAGAAGATCCTGGAGAAGGCTGTCAATGATGGAGACTGTGAACAAGGGGTCCAGTTAGCCAGCCCCGGTCTGGGTGAGGTCAGTACATGATGGAGGGCATGAAGAGAAGAGGCAAGCCGGGTGAGGAGATGCTGTGGAGACCGCTGACGGGTTGCATGTGGAAGATGCAGGAAGGCGGTGGTCTGGATTCATTGGTTATTCCTGTTGGGAATGCATGTTAATGGAAGCAATGCTTGTTCAAGGACAGAGTTATTAAGCAGTGAAGTGACTCACTTTAAATGTGTGTTGTGTCGAGACCTTGACTTCATTTTGCTGTCTCCTGCAGTGAGGATGAGCACACGCACCCAGTAGACTCTTAACGCATTTGACCATTTTTCCGAGACACTTTTACCCCTCGGTGCTCTTGACTGTCATTTTCTACTTGTTATCATGCCTCAAGCATTTTTTTTTTCTTTGCTCTGGATTAAAAAAATAAAGATTCAAAATAAGGGGGAAAGAAAGATTTAAACCTATATATGAAATTATTCCTCTTTGCTTCCAGTTTTCTGAGGAACCATTGATGACTTCCCATTTTCTATATGTGTAGCAACTGATAATTAAAACTTTTCTGTAGGTATGTCAAATGAAAAGGCAGGACTCCCACAGCAACTTTGCAGAAAATGCACTAGCATTTGGGGAACTAGAAGGGTCATTTCTGTGTATGTGAAAAATAGGGAAATGACATGGAGATGCTCTTCAACTTAAATTGGGGTTACATCCCTGTAAACCCGTGGTCAGTGGAAAATATTATGTGCAGGAAATGTCTTTAAAGCCCCTACCTAACATTGTTGCCTAGCAAGCCAACACACTGTACAGTTGTGTTTTGTTTTGTTTTCTTGATCATGTGGCCGACTGTGAGCCACAGCCCACTGCTCCGCATCACAAGGGAGCATTGTACCAAATATTGCTAGCCCGAGAAAAGATCAAACTTCAAAGTACCGTTTCGACTGGATGCGTATCGCTTTCCCACCATCAGAAAGCTGTGAAAATGGTCACGTGGAGTCACTTTAAGTGGGGGCAGTTTGCACTTAGTTCCTGAAGGGATTCCTCTGTCACCTCCTCCTCACTACAATATTATGAACCCCAAAGTTAAGGGCAACTGTGACGGGAAACATGGGTTTTGAAAATAATTTTACTTTTGCCAAACTATCTGGATCCAAAATCTTCTGTCTGCAGTGAGTATTCCAGCAGCTGGGAAGGAGCAGAAGTGAGTGGGGCTGCCAGCCTTTCTGATCCGGAAGCCTGGACTGGTTACCCCACAATGTGTAAGCTTGTCGGCGGGGATGAATAAATTATGACAGTTAAAATAATTATGATAGAATGAAAGCAGCTGCCAAGAGCACGGTTGTCAATTGGGGCCGAGCTGGCCTGATTCTGTCATGTCAGAGCACGCGTCTATTTGCCAGGCTACCTGCACAGGCTGTTTTCGAGGGTCTGGTGTGTTCTTGTCTTCATCCCTTCCCCCTTCAAAGACTCTTTAAGTGTCACAGCCTGCTTTAATAAAATGGCTGAATCAAAGAGCCACATGGATGCTGTCTTTCTAGGTGGGCATGTAGGATTTCCATAAACGTTTTTTCTTGGTGGGGGTGTGGGTGTGTGTGTGTGTGTGTGTGTGTGTGTGTGTGTGTGTGTGTGTTAGACAGGCAGACAGACAGACACTGGGATTGATCCCAGGCTTTTGTGTCTATCACTGAGCTGCATCCACGGTTGGCTTTTTTCGAGTCTAGAGGATTTACAAATTGGAGAAACTTCTGTTCCTGCATCTTGGTTGTTAATGTTAGTTACACTTTAAAGTTATCGCCCAGGGTTCATGTTCTGGAAGTCTGGTCCTTGCTTGGCTGATGTTCAGGTGACAGGCCTTTAAGACCCAGGTCTTAGTGCAAAGAAATTAGGTCACAGGGCCGTATCCTATAAGTTATTAATGCAGGGAAGTCCTATGAGAGTTGAATTTTAGAAGGGAGGCTAGCACCTCTCCCAGATCTCTCTGGCTTCCTGCTTTGCCAAGTGACTCTGCTTGCATTATGGTGCCATCACCATTATCCAGTGTAGCCAGAGACTGTTACCAGAGCTGAGCTGGTGGTATGTACGCTCCTGGACCTCCAGTAAGTTAAATAAACTTCTTTTCTGTGTGAAGTACCCAGTCTCTGGTATTTTTGATCTAGCAACACAAAGTAGACTAATGTGTTGGTGGAATCGTTTCCAGCCAGCTCTGGAGTTTGACACCTCTCTATAGTAAAAGTGACTCTCCTGCCTCACCATGCCACCGGGCCCCACACTTGGTCTGTTGGTTTTTCTCTGTCCTTCGGTGAGGCCAGGGATCGGGGACCACCTTGAAACTGAATAATTTCCTTAGCCGACAGCTGTATGTTTCTGTTTTGTCCCCATAGACTATTCAGCGCATGCTTGCTTACCTCGTGTGCCAGAGCACTGAGTCGGATGATCTAGAGCAGGGCTCACAGACGCCCCCTGTAAAGGCCAAGCAGCCAGTGCGTTAGTCTTTGCTGCCCTTGTGGCCTCCGTTTCAGTGACTTTGTCTACAGCACCTACAGCCTTAGCCTACGCCGAAGTGGATGGGTGTCACCGTGTCCCCTAGATGCTTCAGTCATGAAATCCATTTGTGGTGGCTCATGCTTTGCCAAGCCTGATCTGAGACCACAGGAGTAAAACCCACAGTGACAGCTGAAATGAACTTTTTTTTTCTCCTCTCTTTGGAAGTCAGAAGACACAGTCGTCTTTATCCAGCTCTGTGGTGTGCTGAAAAAGTCCCTAGAGAGTTTCTGTAGGTCAGGCTGTTTAATCTCACACTCTTCCCCAATATATGTGTTTGAATTACCGAATATCAATATATACAGACAATAACAGAAAGGCCGACTCAAAACAATAAACTGGAGTGATACATTAACAGCATTGCCGTTTTTAATTTCTTAAGATACATTGATTGATTGATTGATTGATTGATGATTGATGACTGATTTTTTTGAGGACAGGTCTGGTGATATCGGCCTGTAATCCCAGCTGTGTGGGAGGCTGAGAAAGGAGGATCCATAGTTCAAGGCTAGCTTGAGCAATTTAGCGAGCACCTGACTCAAAATAATGACAGGACTAGAGAGGTAGCATTAGAGTAAGGCCCTTTTCTAGCATGCAGAAAGCTCTAAGCCAAACCTCAAATATAGCCACCAAAAAAATGTATCTATTTGTATGTGTGTGTACATACACATGGCATAAACAGTGAACAAGTGCGTGTGTGCACACCCAACACACACACACACACACACACACACACACATACACACACACACACACACACACACACACACACACACACACACGCACACACAGAGTTTAATAATAGATAAACTCCCTATGTAGGAAGACATAAACATGTCGCACTGTCAGAGGTGACTCTGGCCGGGATACTCTGCCCCTCTAGGGATGGTGCTCCTGGGATCTACCCAAATTCAGTTTCTACCCATCCTCTCCTTACAGCATTCATGTTATCTTGGGTCTTTTCCCCAAGTAACAGGCTAAAGTTTATTTCTCAGAGTACAGACACAGAGAGAATCATCTGAGGAGCCAATAAATCTTGATAAATCTATATATGGGAGAAATTTATGTATTGATTTGTAAGAGCCGAGGAACTGTTGGTCATTTAGACAAATGTCCCAAAGAAGGAATCTGGTTAGGGACCCTAGAAACATCACCGTCACTGTTGCTGGAGCTAATCAGAGCACAGATGTGCTTGGCTTTCAGATAGTCACAGAGATTAATGAACGTCCAAGAACTCTCCTCCTGCCCATTGCAGTGGAGCGAATGTCTTATTAGCAAGACTTCAGAGGACATGAAAACGCAATAGGAACCGAAGTCATTTGGAAAGGACTGTCTGTAATGAATAAAAATAAGAGAAAGAGAAATCCAGCCAGCTGGGTAGGCAGAGTTCCCTTGGGTTCTCAGCAGCATGCTCAGGGCTGAGGGGGAAGCCCTCTCTCTCTGTTCAAGCTCTTCATTCATTCCAAAGGGTTTGTCGAGTGCTGACTCTGTGCCAATCAATGGTGGGTAATTGAGGTAAAGCTCCTCCTGCCCCCATGCCCATAGAACTTACTTTTTGGTCCTGAGGAGAAAGGGACTTATGCACAAATAATCAGGGCTGGGGACAGTGACACCTGTTAGGGGCAGTAGTAATCAAGAGAAACCCGCACAGAATGTGGAATGATGGGGGGCAGTAGACAAAATTCCAAAGCAGAAGAGACTGGTGTGTTTGGGAGCCCAGGATTGCGGGGTTGGGAAGGCAGGGAATCTGAGGGTGATTGTAGGCTGGGGAGTAATAGGAGAAGAAGCGGGGAAACTTAAACCAAACCCAGCAGTGAAGAGCCGTAGTCTGGTTGGGACAGAGAGGCAGAGACACAGAGAAATAAGAGAAGGGAAATGGAGAGAGAGAGTGAACACAAGAACTAAGACCGTATATAGGAAAGAGAGCCTAACAAAGTCAGCTAATTAGAGCCATGCTGGGGGACCAGCTTCCCACAGGACACACAGAACAGGGAAGAGCTCAGCCAAGTGCAGCCCGGAGCCCGCTCTGTCCGAGATCGCCACTGCTAGCTGTGGGGTTGGCGCAGGTTAGCCTAAGTTCCCTGGACCTTGGGTTCTCTTCAATGAAATGTGCCCCGGGAGTTTTTGACAAGTCTTTCTAGTGTGTCTATATTTCTTTAGACACTATTGAATTTAAAGATTATCAGGAATCCTTGCATCTACGTGGGAGTTGACAAAAGTCATTTGTGGTGTTATTTACCCTAGTATTCTTCCCATCTACCCAAGGAAATGAGCTCAGGCTATATAGTGATCACCCCAAGTTACCTTGAAAACCCAGAAAGTGATTGAAAGTATGGTTTACCCAAAAGAGACCCTCAAGATGACCAGGTATACAGCTGAAGGGAATTCACCTACAGGCACAGTGTGCCTTTGCTGTGTGGTTTTGGGGTTTGTTTTCTATGCATGCTGTCTAAGCACAGTACCACTGAGCCATATCCCCAGCACATCACTTCTCTTCTTTTTTTTACTAGGAGTCTTGTCCTTCCACACTCCGGGCACTTGGTGCACAAGGAGTCTTGTCTGGTCCTTACACACTCCAGGCACTTGGTGCACAAGGAGTCTTGTCTGGCCCTCACACACTCCAGGCACTTGGTGCACAGTGTGGAGACCTGTCATCATCCCTACTCTGTGTCAGCCTTCAGCATTCAGGCATTCCTCTACCCTGTCAGATAGGAGCCTCCCGGGTGGTGTGTGCCTCTGGTTTACCATCTGTGTTTCAGAAAGGAAGCCGTGCCTTCATCACTCATGTATGATTTATGTAACTGTGTTCTGTAATGAGCTCAAACTCTTCCCTTGAAACCGTGGCGTGGCATGAGCTATCCCTCTTTCGAAAACTAAGCGTTAAATTTCCTCTTGGTCCAAGAGATAGGGTTTTCGTCTGTAACATAGCGTGAAGGGAAACTGGGACTCATGAACTCTTCTCCACAAGATAGACTTTGGAGGGAGAAAAAACAACACCCATTCCGTGGTTGCTTTTAAATATATTTCCCCCCTCATCAGTGAGCTGCCAGCTAACTGGTGTGTCACGAGAAACCCTTTGTTTAGAAGAATGTGCCTTGAATTTCAATCTCGCCACCCCACTGTAAAGCCTCAGTGGCACTTGCTCTCTCCTGCCCCAGTTAATGGCTGTCCTGGGGGCTGGGGCTGGTAGCAGGAGCAGGTAAAGGATCCCGCTGTGGAAAGGACAGGGTCCCTAGTTCAAGGCAGGTGTCTCTGTCATCCACAGTTGGAGGAAAGAAAGCCTGTCCCTGAGCCGAAGCATGTGAATCTCACCAGAAACCAGATGGGAAATTTGCATAAACTTGTTATTCCTTTCAGTTCTGAGGTCTTTCACCAGTGAGGTGGTGATTCCACAGGGGTCTGCTGGCCCATTCTATCTCCGTCCTCTCCAAAATTGAACATAAATTTGTGAGTGCAGGCCTTCCTTGTTCAGGTCACAAAAGACGTCGTGATTCGAAACAAGTGAGTCCTCTCGCAAACCTGCCTTTCTTACCCCTGTACAATCACATCAAATTCACACCGCCACCCATCACAGCCCTCTGTGGATAGACTCAGACATAACTCCAGCTGTTAAGATGTGCGTCCCTCTGGTTTGCCCATGTTAGAGATGACGTTGAAGAACAGAGAAGCCAAGGGCCCCCACCAAGGGCAGACAGCTAATAAACGTCATTTACTAAGGAAGTGGAGATGTGTAGCTAGGCAGGAAAATGGGCTGTTGGGTGCAAGAGCAGGTGTTAAGACTTTCCATCTTCGTTCACTGCCACGTGAGAAATGGTGACGCCGTGCCCAGGGGTTCCAGCGACCCCCCAGCAATGAAGAGAAGCATCAAAAAGCATGTGTACGGGTTCCACAGTAGCGGGCAAGTGGGGCGTAGTAGAGGCCTTGCCTTGTGAGCTCAGGATGTGAGAAGGGGATAGTTGTGTTTTTGCGCGAGTAGGAAGTGGCTTGGCCAGGGCTCAGATGATGATGTGCCCTTTCAAAGAACCATACTATACTGTGTCGTCTCTGGTGGCGTTTTCCAGGAATTTTGGGGAATGCCGATTGCACATGCCAAGTAGTTCTGTTGTTTCAGGCTTATGCTAAGGAAAACATTGCCAGTTTGCCTTGCATTTGTTTTTCCAAGGAGCCGCAGCAAGAGCATGCTGATCGGACAGCCCTGGTGAGCGACTTCAGTAGAACTAATCGGGCTTGGTTCTTCCCGCTGGTATCATATACACTAAGAAGGGAATAGGCTTGCCCCTGACTAAATTTAGCCTCCTCCACTCTCGGAATGGCTCATCTTGTGTAAAAGCCCGGCTCTGGGCTAATGGGTTTGTTATTGTTGTTGTTTCTCATCCAGCAAACTTACCCTATACTGAGTGGTGGAGCAGCGGCCGCTGACTGTGACTCTTTGGGGTTTTTGAATGACGTTTCAGGGCTCCCCTGGAATCTTTATTTATGGCTGGTTTTTACTTCAACACTTAAAGCGAGCAGTATCTCTTAGCCCCCAAAGAATGAACTCTGTTCAGATATTTCCCAGTTCTTCCTGTAGCGGGAAACAGAGTGGCTGCATGTCAGGGTTGTTTGTTCAGATGAGTCCCTTGCAGTGAGTCTGATTGTAAATAGCCAAGGCTATACACAAAAGAGACATCCTATTCTCGGTCTTTAGATTTACACCCGTTGGGCGAAGTTGTTGTACACTAGACGTAGGCATTTGTGAAAAGTCAGAAATTAAAAGCCGTTATTGTAAATCAAGATTGAATCAAAGAAACATCACTTTCTCATTCTCAAAAAAACACATATCTTTTTGTTATTAAAAAGAAACCAACTGGGACATCCTAGGAGCCTTTTTCCGTCTGAAGTAGGTAGGACATCTGAGACTCCAGAGGGTCATTGACTTACAGAGAGTTGTCTCTGTAAGTTGCTTTGAGTGGCTGGAGAGATGACTCCACTGGCTGATCTTCCAGAGGACCTGGGTTCAATTCCCAGCATCCCCATGGCAGCTCACAGCTGTCTGTAACTCCAGTTCCAGGATATCCTTCACCTTCATAAAGACATACATGCAGGCAAAGCACCAAGGCACATAAAAATTAAAGTATAAAAAATTTTAATTAAAAAAAAGATTGGCTTTGATAGCAGGGCTGGGAGAGCACAGAGGAACCTTAACCAAAGGCAACTGTGTTATCCCAAGGAACACTCAGAAAGTCAAAGAAATACCCCCTCCCTAGGTGAATGCCTTCCCATGAGAGACAGCCCTCCTTGAATGCCACCTGTAGATATGAGGGCGATGTGGCTTTGACATCTGTCATCTCACTGGTTCCCAGTGTTGATTCAGCTGATCTGGCTGGCTAGATAAATGTCCTCCTACTCCCTTGCTGTCCCACATGTCCCCTTCTGAAGCTGCATGCTCTACTGACGATGACCTTCTCCAGTGGAGAAAGGAGCATCCTTCAGTCAGGAGTATACACATAGCTGCATTCCCCCACTGGAACCTCCAGACAAGTCCTTGAGGTCAAATACTGCCCTCCCCAGCCTAACGGAGATCGGAACCCCATACGTGGCTTTGCGCTAAGAGCTCCGAGATGCACATCATGGCATCTTGGTTAAATGCCATCTCATTTGATCTCCTGAATGTCCTGAGCTAGAGTCTCTGTCCCCTCTTCACTGATGGGTGACCTAGGTCAGGAGTATGCTATTGAACACAGTGTGCCCAACGCATGGGAGAGCCTAGTAAATTGACAATAAGAAGGGTAAGTACCGTTCTGGAAGACCCTGACTCTGTCTACCTCATTAGCCCGAAGAGCATCTCCAGGAAACTTGGGCTGCCTGATCCTCCAAGAACCCGGATCCCTTTGGCCCTACTTTAAGCAGACTTGTTCAACCTGGTGGGTGTAGCATCTGAGAGACAGACCAGGAGAGACTTGCAATCACAAACCCCATGTTCGCCGTGGATTTGCTGTATGACCTAGTCCCTCAAACTCTTTGAACTTGTTTTTTCATATGTCCAAGAACACCGTAGTAATGACCTTGTCAGGTTGCTGGTAGGGCCCGCACTGACCACGTGGGCCACATAACACCAGCACTCAATGAAGGATAGTTTTAGGGTGTGTCACTGTAATCATAAATGTTAGAGGTGTCACCTGTGCTGGTACTTGGCATTGATCACAATGATTTTCCCTGAATATAGAGGTAGATATGAATGTTGTATCACAAAATTAATTCATGCCTGTTGTATAATATTCAAACAGATATGTTGAATAAAATTCTCTGTAATCTTTCCCCCAAGGTGAGAGTTAGGATGCTGTGTTATTTCAGTCTTTTTACAGTGCTAATCTTTAGATGCACTCAAACCTTTTCATTTGAGACCTTGTAACTTCCACTTGGGTTTGTAGGCACACATCTCAGCCCCCCTGTGGTACTATGACACAGGTATTATTCTGAGGTGAGGTATAATGGCTCCCTCTGCCTTTCCAGTTGGTGTACTTGATTGCATATTAACTATGATCCTGCAGGGCCCTCCTGGCCTGGTGACAATAGCCACAGGGTCCCTGTGGATCCTGCATCTCTTCTCCTCATTGGCTTAGCCATCCGGGGCTGTGCCTTCTCAGTCTGTTGCTCTGTAGAGCACCTATGTGTCACATAGAGGACTGCCTTTGGGCCCTTCTGCACTGCCTCTGACAGAATAGAAAGGGATAGAGGGTTCAGCGACATCTCCAGGGTCACCTGGCAACCCAGGGTAGCTCTGAGAATGGAACTCCAAACTTGCTGTCCCAGCCCACCCCACCCCCATCTGCTCCCAACTCCCTTCTGCATCCCCTCCTCTCTTCCCTGGCACTTCTCTGTACCCACACCCCTTCTTGGCACTACTCTGTGCCCAGACCCTTGACGTTCTCCTCTCCCATCTCTTTCCTTTCCTACCTCTGCCCTCCACCTCCTGCTCTATGGCCCTTCCCATTTCCCTCCAAGGATGCCCTTCGGTTAAACCCCTGGTATCGGGGCTGTAGCTTGGATAGAATGCCCAGGTGCTGCGAAGCAGGTAAAGGCTACATCTGCCTCATTGTTTCTGTATGGTTTGTTTTTCTTTTTAAACTGTGAGAAGCCGGGGCGGGGGGGCGGGGGGGGGGCTGCTGGAGAATGAAGCTAAGTCCCCTGCCAGTGTTTCCCCGAGTGAACAGTCTCCTGTATTTGACTGTGGTATTTTAAGCCTGGTCACCTCCCCCGGGCCGCTCTGTTGCCTCTGTAAATTCAGCTGGCAACTCTTGGCATCATCATAACGTGGCTCGAAATACACTCCTCCGGGTGATAGGGTTTGGCTAAAATAAGCACAGGAAGGCTATTAATGGCTGCAAAGTTGGGAAACACGGGGCGGGGGGGGGGGGGGGCCGGGGGAGGGATGTGGCTGCTGAGAGCTGCTGCTGTGGCCTGGATGCCGTATGGGTGCTAACCTGCTGTTTCTGCTCTCCCCTCATGCCTTCCTGGATTCAGAGAGAGGTAACCAGCGATTTTTTTTTTCACTTCTCCCCCCTTTCCCTGGTGTCTCTTGTGTCTGGTAAAACTCACTGCTTCTCCCATGGCGTCGCCATCCTCACGGCCTCCTCTGCCCCCGCAGGCAGACCTTTGTCCTGTGTAACCTTTTCTCACCCTCATTTGCACCTGAGCCTGGAGTTGCCTCTGGGCCCCTAACCGTCTCCTGTGTTTGGTCCTGTGTGGGGAAGGTGATGGGCTGAGTGACTAGGAATAACAGCCGTCCTGTCCCACCGGGTCTCTCTCACTCATGGCTGAACCCATGACTCAGCCTGCCGGGAAGTCAATGTGCCAGACATGTTTGGGTTGTTCCGTGCCACCTCACACCTGTTTCTTGAAGAGTGACGGTTCGGTCCTTTGTCGTGTTCTCTTGAGTGTCCTGGGTGGCTCGCCAGAAGGACAGTCCATTTCAGTATCAGCTATTAGCCACAGTGTGAGCAGGGAGCCCTCACTTCCCCTCTGAAGGATGTATCCGTGGAGAGGACGTAACCATGAAACGCAAGACGTCTGTGTATCCGCTATGGTTTTAAAATGCTCTGAATGTCAGCCTCCCGGTCCACAGTCTGGAAGCTTGAGGCGCCATCATCCTCCAGTGCTGTCATTAACACACACACACACACACACACACACACACACACACACACACACACACACACACACGTCATTTTGGTAGAAGATGGGCATTTTGAGAAGTTCCAGCCATAGTGAAAAGACCCAAGGATGAGTTCCTCTTTGCATTGGGCTCACACCTGGCTACACTTCCGGTATTGTGGCTAGTAACCATTTTTCTGTCTTGCCCATGATGAGCTCAGGGATTGGACAAGTGAGGCAACGTGGACCTATCGGTCATACTTAGCAGATATGACTAAGAGGATTTCTCCTTTTGGGCGGACACATCCTGGACCTAAGAGTGAGCTGTAAGCGTTCTTACCTCTGTGCATCACAAGTCCTACTGGAATCCATGGTAGGAAGGTTTCCAGACATCTGCCAGCTCTTTCTTTCCCTGTGTGTCCAGGTCTCCTTACTCGGAGACAGCTGTGACAGCTGTTCTGAATACTAACAGGAAGACTGTGTGCTAGAGAATGTGAACCTTCTGTTCAAGCCCCCTCGCTCATGGCAGATGGTAGAATTCAGACATGCTGTTTACACAATCCACATCTCAAGCAAGTGCCTGGAGAGGACTTGGCTGTGCAGAATGTGTTCACCCCAGGTAGCAAGTTGTCTGGCCGCCCCTTTTCAGAGTGTAAGTTTAGCATCCTCCTAGAAGAAGCAGGAGAGTACGAGCTCAAAATAAGAGCACACAGTCTTGGCCATAGGATTCATTTTTCCCCAGGTCCTGGAGGTGTTAGTAGATATGTTTTAATATGTCTCGGCATCCCAGTCAGCACTCTGTGTTCTGGTGTGGACTGACTTTTCCAAATTCCAAAATCCTGTGCTCAGCTCTGAGTGTGAAGGAAAGGGGCGAGAAAGCCTTCATCCAAAGGTGCTGGGAGTGTTTAGGCCCAAGTCCCCTGGCAGCCATCTCGTCCTGACTTGAGGCCTTGCCTCGGCCTCTCAGGAACCGCTGGCTGACCTGTAGCTTCCATTAAAAGGCAAGTCTGGGAGGAAGGGTGACCGCACATGGTATGGGAACTTTTCCCGTCATTCAGGCCACAGAGGCATTGAGTAAAGCATCCTTCGTGGAAAGGAGCCTGTATTCCAAAGTGGGCCCTTCTTTCCTTTCTCCTCATTGATGATGGCGACCACCACACACCAGATGTCTGTCATGGACCAGCCTTCACAAATTCCCTGCATGAAAACATCCATTTGGCCTGAACAAATATGAATTACGTGAAAGGTGTCATCTAGTCTGTGGAGCCTTGGTAAGAAATTCCAGTAGAACCGGGTGGTGGTGGTGGCAGTGCATGCCTTTCATCCCAGTACTTGGGAGGCAGAGGCAGGCAGAGCTCTGTGAGTTCGAAGCCAGCCTGGTCTACAGAGCGAGTTCCAGAACAGCCAGGGCTACACAGAGAAACCCTGTCTCGAAAAAACCAAAACGAAGAAGAAGGAAAAAAAAAGAAAGAAAGAAAGAAAGAAAGAAAGAAAGAAAGAAAGAAAGAAAGAAAGAAAGAAAGAAAGAAAGAAAGAAAGAAAGAAAGAAAGAAAGAAATTGCAGTAGAGGAGATTTGGTGAGACAGTGGATGGGAAATGAGGCAGATGGAAAAAAGGAGGAGAGAGCTCAGTGGCCATTACAGGGCCAGCAGTATAGCTGATGGGGTCATCACATCTGGGTGTAACCAGCAGAAGTACAGGGAAGGGGACCCCAGTTTCTCACTAAGAGACACAAACTATGTTTATGTATATACATATATTTTTCCATCCAGTCACTGGAAGCCTTCCAACAAGACAGGCTGGTTCCAGAAGGAAATGAGATTCTCTATCTGGGTCCCACTGTCAGGGTCACCGTAGCAGGGACAGTTAGTGTATGTAGCAGCTAAGAGGTCTTTAGATACCCCTTCAATTCCCTGGGCAGAAAGAGAAGTCCATACGTAAATTCCAGATACGCTAAGAGAGTTGCCCGAGAGACGGAAAGAGTAGACTGAGAAGCTGTTTTTACTAGAGGCCGTTGGAATAGAGAATTGTTTGTTCGCTCATTCCGTAAAGCCAGAGCAAGCCCCCCAGTAGGGTGCTTGGAATGCCGTGGAGCAGAGAATAATGAAAGCAGTCTCTGGTTCTTCACTTTGCCATTAAGAAATTGGAGGCTGTCAAAGATGTCTCAGCGCTGACGCTTTTCTCTCCGGCAGAACTTGAGGCTGGTCCTCTGGGGGAATAATTACTGGAAAGAACACGAAGGGGAGAGCTTGAAGCACACGGGTTCAGTCATCAAACTGCTAGAGGGGCACGAGTCCTGTCACTAGCGTCTGTTGGAATTTAAGAAGGAGACATGAGGTTACAGCTGTAAGCCTCCCACTGCCTGATTTATACAACAGAACTCCACAGCCCCCACGATGGCAAGAAACAAATGGAGTGGGTCTCTGGGCAAGATGACCTGCCCCACACCTGCTTTGACAAGGTGGCCCCTGGTCCAGCCTTGCACAGGGTGTGAGCCGGAGCAAAGGGTTCCTATCATCAGACAGAATGTCTTGGACAGTTAGATATCTAGAAGAATGTGTGGTAAAACAGAAGCCTTGTTGTGACTGGGGCCTGGTGATCATTTAGATTAGTGGTGTGGTTTTATAGATGAGATGCTGTCCTCGGAAGATGCCCAGCCACCAGGGGGCAGCAGAAGAGCCTATCTCTAGAGATATGACACAGCTCTGGAAGCTAATACATTTGGACTCTGGGTGGCTCTTGAAACGTCCCTACTATATACCAGCCAGCTACCTATCCCTCTGTGTCTGAGCCATAGGGACTGGCTAGCTGCATATCCCACATAGTATCCAAGCTGCTGTAGACCAACTGGGATGTAACACCTGATAGGCACATGGCCCCTGATAGTCTCCTCCTGAGTTCCTGGGCCTCGCACTGAGATGTCATTTGACCAACTTCCAAGGGTCCTCTGACCGTGGAGGATATGTACAATATGGTTTCTTTATTCCCTCGGAATGCAGGAAAATCCCTAGGAAACATGAAAGAATCCCTAGGTAGAAGCGTGATGGCAAAATTTTAGACCGAGCTAGTTAGACATGGGAGTTCATTTCTTGTCTGCTTTCATAAGTAACTGATAAGTCCCAAAGAGAGAAGCGATTTTTTTTTTTAAGTAAGGGATCAATTTTTGTTTTAACCAGGATCTCAAATTCCCTTCTCTAGTTCAGGGTCCAGGAGGCCAAGGTCCCTGCCAGCCTCCTCTTCACCCAGACAATCTAGTTTGTTTCCTACTGCGCAGTCACTCAGGCCTGGGAACTTCTCCCAGCCTCCCCTTGGGCCTCCCTTTAACACTCTTTCCTCGCCTTCCCTTTCGAGGCTCCTGCCTCGAGCGTTATACGCCTTTCCTCGACTCCCTTGACTGCCTTGTTTTGTTTCTGCATTCTCCACACTCGGCTTCTGACTTCAGCTCCTTCTCCAGTCTCTGTCTCCCTCATAGACCTCAAGGACCAGGTATCTATGTTGGGCCTCCCCACCATTGCCCTTAGAACACCTCAGTGCCCACCCTCAGAACAAAGTCTTTGAAGCGCATGCCACATGTGGCGAGACCCATGTAAGAATGCAAGACTTGGATGCCTCCGAGTCAAGGCTAGACACACAGCGGGGCCGGTGCTGTGCAGAGGGATCGTAGAGTCCTGGGACAGCATCTGGATAGCCACGCCACCACTATGGCCCCTGCGGTATGCAGAGGCTAACCCGGGGCTCTTCCAGGCTCCTGGGTACTCACTCACCTTTAGTCTTGGAGGTCAGTTGAGCCTCCTTCTCCTCCTTTACCCTGGAGAGGCTCTAAGGAGCAGCTCACATACCTCTGCCCAGTGTGAGATCTGCCAGCGGGCCTCCCAGCTGGCACCTTGTCTGTCTGTGTTTGCATCTTTGATGCGCCATGGCAGCGGTGCAGGAAGAACCTGTGGGAGTGGATTGGCTATTCCAAAAAATATAAATCTGAATGCCATCCTACAATTTGGGGCAAGTCCTAGGGCAGCTGTATAGCTTCCTGTTGCTACTATAACAAATGACCACGAGCTTAAGCAGCCTAAAGCAACAGGTATACTCTCTTGGATGTCAGAGGTCTACAGCGAGGCTTTCAAAGACAACACGGCTGTGTTTCTTGTAGAAATTTCAGAAGAGCCCACATGCCTGCCCTTACCTGTGCCCTTCGCTCACGGCCCTGCTCCCGTCCTTTCATTTCTGAGGCAGGCATTGCATCTTTTCCCGCAGAAGTTCCCTGAGCCAGTCAGACAATCCAGAGAAACAGCCCCATCTCTGATCCTTAAGTTGGGCCATCTGCAAAGACACTTTTCACAGAGTCCATGAATTAGGACAAGAACGTCTTCGGGGAACAAGGGAAGCCATTACTGTTCTGCTGCAGCAGCCTTTTCCAGAAGGGGCATGCTGAAAACACAGCTTCTAGCACAGCCAGTGAGGAGGTGTTTGGACTTTACTGCCTACCGATGAGCTGCTTGTCCGTGACGGATGAGATGCTTGTCCGTGCTGAGGCCTGTGCGGACCTCCATGCCGGGGACTAGCAGCTATCTTAGGGTCATTTGAAATATGTCATGGAATAAAGTTAGAGACACGCAGCCCTCTTAACTCTACAGAAAGAGGCGCTGGGGAGGCCGATGAAGCCTTCTAAGGGTCAGTGAAGGGTCTCACACGCTGCTGTCACTTTTCAGATGTCTGCCTATCTGTTACCTACCTAAGAAGAACTAGAGAGAGGCTGCTCAAAATTTGTGAAAAGCCCCCCCCCCCCCCCTCAAAGCCCAAGGCTGCACATTTTCTCCTTTGGGAAGATGTAGGTTCCAGACAGTTGCCCTGAGGCATTCATCACCTTCCCCTGAGCCAAAAGAAAACGAAGATTAATAACAATGACTTTTTAAAATGATGCCTGTGAGGTTGCACATGGAAGAAAGGACAGCACAAAGCCGGTGCTTGGTGGGACAGATCCAGTGGTTCGCAGTCCAGATGTGCCCCATCCTCTCTGCCAGGAGGCTTGGGAATGTGTGCTTCCTGCTAACCATCCATCAGGCAGGGAGAGGAGGCTGGGTCTTGGAAGCTTCCATCAGAAGCAAAGCAACATGGAAGTAAATGTCTCCACACATAAAGATGGGGATAATATCCAGGCCTGGGGTCCCTCAGGTCCAATATTCTTCTCCAAGATGCTTAGGGCCGGGAGGATTTCTGCATTTGGAATGTTTGCATCTACATGATGAGATGAGGCCCACAACTCAATGTGACAATTATTTCTTGTTCACTCAAGTCATAGGCAATCTTATATTTTTGGTTGTGAGCCTAGCCTTTAACAGCTGAGCCATCTCTCCAGCCCAAGTCATAGGCAATCTTAACACCATTTTGATAATTTTATTAAAAGTAGAAGAAAAAGTTTCATGGTATGAAATTTTCTACTTGTGCCCTGTCAGCACCCAGAAAGTTTTGGCTTGAGGATTTTGGAGTTAGGGCTATTAGCTAAGTAGAACCAGGAATGTACTTAAGCTGCTTTGCCTGAACCCAGTACCCTTCTCTCTGTTCCTTCCTGTCCCTTAGAAAGGACAGATATGAAGAGGAACTGTATATTTCTACAAGAGAGAAATTTCAGCAAGCAGAATTTGCATGCTGACACCTTTTAAACAAGCAAGGCCTTGTGTGTGGGCCAGAAGGCAGGCAGATCTCGGGTGGGCTGTGCTGGATAGGTGAGTGAGCTCTGGACAGTGCAGGGGGTATGGTGGATGGTTACCAAATGAGGGAAGATACCACAACACGCAGTTGTGAAGACCCTCTTCTTGAGTAAAGAGAGGGGGGACCTTGATAGAGGGAATGATGCTTAGAAGATGTTACAGACATTTTACAACCCTTAAAATCCAGACAAGGGGGTTTGCACTTTCTGTGAGTGACCCATGGGAATCTGGAGAGATTTGACCTCAGAAACACAGCAGCCAGACCTGGGAGTTTGAAGGGGAAGAGTTGTAAGACTCTGTGCCTTACTATCTGCACCATCTGGAGAACGAGGGGAGCTTGGGGAAGAAGCCAAGAACGAGGCTTCCCTTGAGCGGTCTCCAGAAGTGAACTGTTACTTTTTTTAGGTCATGTGTTTCCTTGGTGGCACTTGAGACGGGGATGGGAAGGCCTTGGGATCACAGTGTGGAGAAAGACTATGCTCACCTCTCAAAGTCTGCCCCGCCCCCAAACCTAACTCTTCATTCGGTGCCATGGTATTCATTCACGCCTCCGGGTGTGATGCCACTATTCCTTATAGGCCCTAGGGACATGTGGAGCCAGCTTGTGCTTCGATCCACAGATATTACTAATTCCTGTTGTGGCCCAAGATAGACATTGGGAATAAATATAAATCATCTTCCTGGAGCTTCGTGGACTTCCAGGATGCCCACCGGAGAGTATGGTGTATACAGGGAACCTGAGCCCAACAGTGGCAATGGAATAGAGGCAAGAAGCAAAGGCAAGCGTGAAAACATGCTAGAACACTGAGCACTGCTCAGGCTAGAAGGGGAGCAAGGGATTCAGGAGATGTCCAGGTGGTGAGATAGGCCAAAACCTTGGGATCGGGTACAGGGCTGTGGCCGGCGGGCTAGGGGACATTTGATTCCAGCATGGAAGATACCAACTGACACAGTCAATGAAGGAGCAGGAGGCAGTTAGGGCAGATACTGAGGGCAGGTGAGGGCAGGCTGAGGGTAGAACCCGTGAGGTAGCAGACAGGGATGCCCTAGCCTGGAGACCATGTTTGGGACCAACTCCAGGGCTTCCCAGGGCACGTAGGCAAGGAGGTGGGTTTCTCTTGCCAATCCTTTGAGATCACCAACTTTCCCCCATCCCAGCACCACACCTCTGGCTAGCCCTTCATGTGGTCCTCTGTGAAATTCTGCCAGCTCCTGGATTAAAAGAAGTAATTTAACTTGCGTGGTAGCTCACACCTCATTCCAGCACTTGGGGAGGTGGGGGCAAGAGAATTGATGTAATTTTGTGATTAACCTGAGTCACATTGTGAGACCATCTCTCAAAAGTCCACAGATAAGGGCTGGGGAAGGTGGCCCAGCAGTTAAGAGTGTGTACTGCTCTTGTAGAGGACCTGAGTTTGGTTCCCAGCACCCACCTCACAACTCCAGCCGCATCTCCAGCTGCAGGGAGATCGGATGCCTCTGGCCTCAGGGGGCACCTGCACACACACATGTGCATCCCCATACACATACATAGAATTAAAAAAATAGATACTACATAGGAAGACAAGTAATATAAAAATAAATTCAGTTGCTGTGCGGGGTAGTTCATGCTATGGTTTTAGCACTTGAGAGGTTAGGCAAGAAGATTGGCATTCCAGGCCAGCCACGGCTACACAGTGAGTCCTTTTACTTCCTCTTTGGAGAACCACTATCTCTATTAATAGTAGCAAGAAACTTAATTGTGTGGTATGGTTGTTCTGAAGCCAAGTAATGTCATCATGGGTATCGGTAACACAGAACAATCACTTAGGCCGCTTGCTAACAGCAGTATAACATAGGAGACCAGCATTGCCCCCAGAGCCACAGTGCGGGTGTTTTAGCAGAGTCACATGCCTTTGGTAATAGTCCAGTCCACAGGATATGTGCGTTCCAGTGTTCTCTGGTTGCCCATCAACTTTCCCAGGCAACTGTGGGGCTGGCCCATCCTCGGTGCACAGGTCCACGCATCACAGCCCATTGTTCCTCTTCTGCTGTCTGCCATTAGATCGTTCTGCAATTTGTATTCTCCCCAATCCCATGTTCATCGTCTCATTGTCTTATTTGTTTCTGCTCTAGGCAGACGCTTTCTGCCGAATTCAGTGTTCACTCGGTGTTCCCCATCCCTAAGTTCAGGAGCGAGGTTTAGAAGACACTCCTGTGTTGCGTAGCAACAGGCCCCTAACAGCCGTGAACCCTGCTTCTGCTGCCTGTAGCTGTTAATGTTTTGTTTTTTTGTTTTTAATCTGCATCCACAGTTCACCACTGACATGCTGGCTGTGAGCTCAGTTAATAGTCATAACTAGAGCACATGTGGGCGGAAGGCTCCTTTGCCTAATAGCCTGGTAAATTTCCTTTGCACAGGGATTTTGCTTATGTCGCAAGAGACAAGGACACGAGGCTTCTGAAATGTCACGTGTTTCGATGTGACACACCAGCAAAAGCCATTGCCACAAGTCTCCACGAAATCTGTTCCAAGGTAAGGTGGGTCGGGGCGCAGGGTCTGGTCTCCCTGTTTCCTCTCACTGCCTGAGCAGACAGGCGAGCAGGAGGGCAGGAGAGCTGCCTGTGGAATCAAACTCGGGAGGAAGCAGGCAGGGTGGTGTTCCGCCCGTATCATTAATGTGCCGTGGACCTTCGACATCCAGAGCATATCGATAACAGTCCCATCGGGGTTACCCACTCACATCTCGGATGTGGGTCCCTCACAAGATGGCGGAGTATTTGCGTGTAACCTATGCTTATCCTCCTGTGAATGTCAAGTCACTGCTCAGTTGCGTACACCTAGAGAGATGACGTTCATCACCTTGCGATGAGCATCTTGGGCTGGGACTGAAAGTGTGAATTACTTCCAGGGCCACCGTGACTGGGCTTACACCACTGTGTAGCTCACCGGCAGGGAACAAGAACGTGCAGTGTGATGCCCGCACACAGTGACCATTAGAAGACTCAGAGAATAGCCATGATGGCAGCTGCCATTCCTCAGCCCTCTGAACTCCTTTGATACCCGTTTATTCCACACAATTGCGCCATGACATACATACTCCTGTCTGTATTCAGTGAAGGCGATGAGACAGGGAAGGGCAGCCTCCTCATCCAAGACCACAGCTCGTAAGGGATAGGAACCATGCACTCTGTCCCCAGAGCCCTGGAGTATCTAAGAGTTGACATGGGGCAGCTCCTGAGCACAGTGGGTGGAAGGTCCAGGTGTCCCCAGAGTGTGCATGCTGGATTGTTCTACAGAGGTGAGAACCAGGAGCTGGAAGAAGTAACTTCCAAGCCCTTGAGAGAACTGTTACCCTGAGGAAGTGTTCACCCGTCATCCCCAGCAGGGAAAAGTGAAATCACACATAATTCAGGGAGACTGACGGGGTAAGAAAGGCAGAAGATGAACGCTAGTTTAAATCCCAGCAGAATCAGCTCAGACACTTGACTGGCAGGGCTGGCTGGTGACGTTGGGGTCTGTAACTGTGAACCCACGCTGCACTTTGATTTGACGTCTAGATTATGGCTGAACGGAAGAATGCCAAAGCCTTGGCCTGCAGCTCCCTACAGGAGAGGACCAACATGAGTCTCGATGTCCCTCTGCAAGGTACGTCTGCAGCGGCTCCTCCTCCGGCTCCTCCTCCGAGGCTCTAGCCAGAGGCAAGACTGAAGGGTTCCAGGGGTTTGCTGGTGTTTCAGGGCTCCTTTAAAAGCACACTCAAGGGCTGGAGAGATGGCACCAGCTACTCTTATTACAGAAATACCCAGGTTCGATTCCCAGTACCCCCAGGGCTGCTCACCACCATGTGTAACTCCGTTTCTAGGGCATTCATTGTTCTCTTCTGGCTTCTACCGTCACTGCATGTATGTGCCACACACATATATGCAAACTAGCAAAACATTTCATACATATAAAATAAAAATAGGCCTTAAAATTGGGCGTGGTGGCCCCCAACCTAGAATCCAGTCTCTAGAATTCGGGATGTAGAAGCAGTAGGACCATGAGCCAGCCTGGGTGCTGCATGATGAGACCTTGCCTGGGTGGTGGAGCAGGAGAGGAGCATGTGCTCCAGGCCCTACAAAGGACAGAGTTGCTTTTGTCCATAGCATTGAATACAAAGGGCAGTTGTTTTTTGTTTCTGTTGAACGAATTAAAGAATATTGCCAGCAGAGTTGTTTTGTTTTGTTTTAAAGATTTATTTATTTACCATGTATAGAGTGTTCTGTCTGCATGTATGCCTGCAGGCCAGAAGAGGGCGCCAGATCTCATTACAGATGGTTGTGAGCCACCATGTGGTTGCTGGGAAGTGAACTCAGGTCCTCTGGAAGAGCAGCCAGTGCTCTTAATCACTGACCTATCTCTCCAGCCCCCTTGTTTTGTTTTTTAATCTCATGTATAACCCTGGGGTAAGGACTCCCTAGTTTAAAGGTATATAGCTTGTTAGTTGGGGAGACTACGTTATTTCTCCTGTGCCTTTGATCATATTGACTCTTTGATTAAACTTTCTTCGGGCACCAGCCACACCTAACAACTAGGGCATGAAAAGCTGTTTCTTAGCACACGAAGGACTTATCTGGTTTTTGCCTTCCAAAGCGTTTCACCTTGAAAGAGAGATCAGGAGGGGTTAGACTGACCAAGCCCCTACGTCTAGAGTCGAGAAATGCTGTCCTTATAGAATGTCTGGGAACAGGACGTTCTGGAATGGGTGGCCACCTGGGCGTGCAGATGCCAGATGGACAACTGGTTTTTCTCTGTCTCCTAGAACTACTGAGAAACACACTGCTTTTTTTTTTTTCTTGTAGTAGATTTTCCAACACCAAAGACAGAGCTGGTGCAGAAATTCCACGTGCAGTACCTGGGCATGTTACCTGTAGACAGACCTGTCGGTAGGTAAACTTTGCAAGACTTCCAAAGCTTAACAAGAGTCATTGGCTCTCCCATGAGGGTGAGGGCCTCTGTACCACTCCTCATCTGACTTTGAATCACACCTGTGTGGTGACACCAGCCTGGACAGATAATCATCCTGATCACGTGGGTAATAGAGGGCAAGCTGACCTTGACTTGATGTGTGATCCCAGCATGCAGAGACTCTAAAGGGACAGGTGTGGTTTTCCGGTTTTCCCAGCATTCCAGAGAAGAGCAACCCAGGACTGCAGAGGTCTCTGGCTTCTAGCTTTGAGGCCAGGCTCCTGCCTCTGTTCTTACCCACTGGGGACAGGAAGGGAAGACTGATGGAGCCCCCATATCTTTACACTATGACCCACAAGTGGTATCTCCAGTGTTTGGGTCCTCCCCCTGTGTCAGGAACTGAGGGGCTTTGCTTTCCCAAGCTTACAGAGAGGCTGGGAGCTGTAGCAACTTCCTGACTGGAAGAGGCTGTGGAGAAATCAGAGCCCTGTGCTCTGCTGGGGATAAAAGTCAAATGCTCTCTGGGTAGCAGTTGGGCAGTTCCTCAGAGGGTTAAAGATCGGAACGGTTGTTTGGCCCAGAAGCTCTGTCCCTGTTCACACACCCGAGAGAAGCAGAGGCACTGTCCCCCCAAAACTACACAACTTCATAGTAGCATTTGTTCATGACAGTTTTAAAAAGTAAAGACTCCCAATGCCTGACTAAATGGATAAATAAAATACTTTCAGATAATGGAATTTTATCCAGCAAGAAAGAAAAGTGCTGAAACATGCCACAGCATGTGTGACCCTTGAAACATTGAGACAAATGAAAGAAGTCACCCCTCCCCCCAAAAAAATCTCCTCCATGTGGGATTCTTAACATGAATGCTAATAATAGGCAAGTCCCTAGAACTAGACAGCAAGTAAGGAGTTGATTTGAGGCTAGGCTGTAAGGAACATAGAGAGTGACCCCTAAGAATCAACTCTGGCTGACTAAATGTCACGTGTGATGGAGGAGGGTTTGGCACTCTGGTAGATACTGGTTTCTGTGGGGTCTCCTTCCCCGGGCTCTCAAAGGCAACGCCCTTGAAGTGGGGGGATCTTTGGAGCAGATTTGAGGTTGGAGTGTCATAGTCTCATAGACAGGACACACACACACACACACACACACACACACACACACACATGCACAAACACACACACACATGCACAAACACAAACACAACCATGCATGCACGCAGGTATGCACACACGCACATACACCGGATCCCTGGAGGTGTTCATGACTCTCTCTTGGAAAAACTGGCTTTTTTCTTCTCAGCAAACTTGAGGATAAAATGATAAGATGCCCTGACTCCGGGAACCTGCAATGGTCAACCTGGGTATGGCTGTTCCTGAGTGCCTGGGCCTGCATTAGAGAGGGCATTTTTAATTGTCTTTTCTATCCGTAGGCATGGACACCCTGAACAGTGCCATAGAAAGTCTTATGACCTCATCCAGCAAGGAGGATTGGCCTTCGGTGAACATGAACGTGGCGGATGCCACTGTGACCGTCATCAGTGAGAAGGTGAGGAGTTGGAGTTGGCTTGCCTGGGCTAACAGGGAGCTTTTGAATACAGTGGTCTTTCCTAAGATCTGGACATGGAGTTAAGGCTTGACCTCTTGGAAGCTGTACTGACTTGTGATTAAAATGGCCTCCATCTATAGACGATTGGGGGGCTTTGTCTGAGTTTAATTGTGCCTTCCTCAGGATCTGGAAACTTCTATCCTGGTGCCCTGATTCTGCCTTCCTCACTTGCTCGAGGGATTAAAATTGTTCGAGGTGATCATGTGGTGGCACTAGCCATAGCTTACTGTGGATTTTGGTTTTGTTACTAGGGCTCTGAGGTAGACTGGGCCATGCTGTCTGATGGGTGCAAGCGTTGCTTATGTTAGGGAAGCCCAATGATATAGAACTTCCAGAAGCCCAGGACTGGGCTCTAAAGCCAGGCTGTCAAGTCCAGCTCACTTTGCAAAGATGTGGGAAGCAGCATGTCCCAGCTTCTGCCACCTGCAGGTCACCCCCATCAGTGGGAAGAATCCTCCCCAGCCTGCCTGCCTCTCTGCTCATGCTGGATTTCAGTCACCCCTAAAGCATGCTGCCCTCGCCCACTGCAGTATTCTGGCTGGTGCAGCTCCCTCCACGCAGTCTGTCAGCCCGTCAGTGTCATCCCCCCCATCCCCCACACCCCACCCCACTCCCCACCCCCATTCCATAACCTCTCTCCCAAATCCCAACTCCAGCGTTTCTTCCCCAGACTTCCTGACCTCTGTGCCCAGGGTAGTCTGCCTGTGAGATGTGCCTCATTCCTGAATGCATATTTAACAAGCCAGGATGTTCCGATTGGAAAGCTGGCATTCTAGCTGTGTTTACTAACTCACAAATTGCCTGTGGTTGCTGCTGCGAAATGAATCCCCCACTGCCTTGTGCGTGGAGAAGTACGAGGGGGGTGATTTGATCAACGAATGTGTTGGTGAAGCAGCATTTGTCTTCCACGCTGTTTCGTGATTTGGTGCTTGAGTGAAAACCGATGGAGAGAGACTTAGGAATCTTTTTCTCCTGGACCCTCGAGGTTCACACACAGACAAAGGGGTCTTGAGCCACTGGGTGTCCTGTGCTGGGCAGTCTAGAGAAGTGTGTATGACGTTGTTCCTCCCAGTGAAGAGCGGATGTGGGCTGTGGTGGCTAGAGAATGGGACACACATGCCATTCTCAACATAATGTCATTCACTGTGAGATCGGATACCAGGAGGCCCCCACGGCGGTGATGGCCTCTCTGGCCACTTGACCAAGTTTTGACTTTTTAGTAAGATTCGAATCCTACTTGGCTCTGGAAGCTGGACTCCCTGAGGTATTTAAGGTGTGAAGTCTTTGCTGATGGCTGTCTGGCGTCCCGGAGAGCACAGGCGTTGAATGTGTCTCTTGCAGAACGAAGAGGAAGTCTTGGTGGAGTGCCGAGTGCGGTTTCTGTCCTTCATGGGCGTCGGGAAGGATGTGCATACATTCGCCTTCATCATGGACACTGGGAACCAACGCTTTGAGTGCCACGTGTTTTGGTGTGAGCCGAATGCTGCCAATGTGTCAGAAGCCGTCCAGGCTGCCTGCATGGTGAGTGAGCCCTGGTACTCAACTCTCCCTATCCTGCCTGTTCTAGATGCTGTAGATTAGAGTGTAAATCCTTATTTAAACAGGTAAAATCTGACTCCTAAAGCCCTGTACTGTATAGTACTCTCATTTGGGTGGGCCGAATCCATTATGACCGGCAGAGCACATCTCAGGAGGCAGGGCTCTGTAGAGAATCGGTAAGACTTAAGGATCATCTATTCTGGACTCCAAATTAACAATTTCAGTATGTGATCAAGAAATGCTAGTTGTGTGTGAGTTATCAAAATCTGCCTTCGACTTGGTATTTAAAAAAAGCTAACAAGTGATTCTTTTGCCCATGGTTGTTTTCAACACATTGTTATTATCTATTTTATTTATTATTTATCTCTTAATCCTCACAACAACCCCAACCAGTAGCTGATTTTGTTTTATTTATAAGAGACCAGAGGCACACACCTTTAATCCCAGCACTCGGGAGGCAGAGGCAGGCAGATCTCTGTGAGTTCAAGGCCAGCCTGGTCTACAGAGTGAGTTCCCGGACAGCCAGGACTGTTACAAAGAGAAACTCTATCTCAAAAAATTAAGAGAGAGAGAAAGAGAGAGAGGTGGGGAGGGGAGGGAGGGAGAGAGAGATCAGTAAATAACAAACTAGGGTCAGCCCCATGCTTCTGGGTCACAAGGCCAGGGCACTTCACATCGTGTCTAATTTGAGACAAAAACATCTCTTCATTGAGCTTATGTGCACACACTGAAAAAGCTTCTGGTCAGAGCCTGAGGTCCAGGGCACAGTCTAGTGATAGGAGTTTGAGTCCCTGGAACTGCTGGAAGAAACAGGACCCCTGTCAGGGAAGACTGGAGAAGTCTGACTCTCTCCAGCAATTACCAAGTAGGAATTGGTCATCTCTAGCTTCTGGAGCTTTTGGGGGTTGGTTTTGGTGTTTTGGGATAAGGTCTCACAGTAGCCAAGGCTGGCCTGGAACTCCTTGTGTAGCCTGGACTGGCTTCAAACTCTCAGCAATCCGATGCCTCAGCCTTCCAAGCAGTGGGACTATAAGCGTGTGCCACCACTTCCAGCTCATACTTGGGTTTTAAAATATTATGCCATTCAAAAGGAAGACAGTCCATCTTTCTGGAGGTCTTTCCTCGTGAGGACGGCTTTAAAGTACAGCTTGAGGTGTAGCGATTGACCCCCGGGGGCTCATCAGCTAGTGTAGACAAGAAAGACAAGGGGGGTCCTCAGCAGGAGGCAGTCAGAAGGGGGCTACTGAGGTGGTGATCTCTGAGTGATGAGATGGAGCACTTCCTTAAGAGGGCATGGAGGACTCCCCTCTGCTGTGTCCATGGGCTGCACAGACCCCAGAGAGCCCCAGGTATGACCCGTGAGTCAGGGAGCTCAGGTATCATGGGAGAGGCACAAAATACAAAGTCCCACGGTGTGTGGAGAGAGCTCTGATGGAACGAGACTGCATGAGATTGAGAAGGAATTGGGCAGAGAAGGGCTCTGAAGGTGGGGGCTAAGAAAGTCTGTCTAAGGGACAACAGTGGCTGGTCTGTGAGCTTTGTTAGTCTGTGATGGAGGCAATCTGCACGCTTTCTTGTGCTAAAGAATCCACATCTCTCGCGTGCCTCGTAATGGCATTTGTGTGAATGACGGCCCACACAGAAGACAAGGGTTTCGTGAAAGTATAGTAGCGTTGGAAATTACCTATTGCCTACGGCACATTTGTGGGTTGGTTTGTTTACATTTTTGCAGTTTCCAGTCCTCTCTGTAAAGGTTTGCAGCACCCTGCAGATCCGTCCCCGCAGACCCTTCCCCACCCCCCCCCTCGCCTTCGCCAGCCCCGTCCACACTCATCGCCAGCTCCTTTTGCTGTTTTCTTGGCATCTTTTTCTTCTCATACAGGCCATGTCTTGCAAGGCTGCAGGGCCTCATTTTTCTCGGCACAGTCCCAGGAATCATAAATCACACCAAAGCCCGTTGTTGTGTGGTCCCCAAAATGAGTTCTGAATCTGGACACAGAAAAATGACATCTGGTGTGCTTTTGTACATTTTGTTCATGCCGGAGGCTTTTCCTAAATTTCTGCCTTAGGTATAGTTGCCTTCCCAGGGTGAAGGACATTGATAACTATTTAGACAACGGAATAGGAAAAGAACAAATTGGTTATGGATCCCTGTTGAGGCCAATGAAATGGCCAGGAGATAAAGACACTTGCCACCAAACCTGGATTTTGAGCCCTGGAGCCCATATGAGAAAAGACCAACTCCTACAGGTTGTCCTCTGGCTTCCACATGTGTCCTGTAGCACATGATACACGCGCACACACGCGCACACACACACACACTTTTTTTTAATCTTTCAGACACTGTTGATTGGGGAGGGGAGGGAGGAAGAGGGAGACCTGGGATCCACACTCCATCTGGTTCCCACTCACTGGTCCTCAGTGGGATGGGCGTTTTGTCAAGTGCTGCGCATCCAGGCTCACAAGCCTGGATGTCAAGGAGAGGAGCAGGGGAGTGCAGGATGAGGTGACCCTGGGAACCAGGTGTAGAGCCTCTAGAGGGAGGAAGGGGCTGTGGGAGATAAACAAGTGTGATTTCAGTCAAGCAAAAAAACTAGATATTTTGCAAAATGGAAATGGAGCCTAACAGATGGTTTGGGTCTAAAATGAATGGCTTTCGTTCTTAATTATACATTTTAAATGCTAATGACAGTTAGCTAATTAGTTTTATCAGTGGCTACAGTTTTGTTTTTCCAGATTCCCAGACTCATTTTTTCCACTTGAAAACACTTTTTTTTTTTAATAAAATTTTTATTGATGCAACCAGCTGGATTAGCTCAGGCAGTGTGGTAGAGGCATGTGGGTACAATCCAAGCTCCCCACCACACTCTGAAGCCGGCTCTCCCCAATGCAGTGGTACCCTGCTTCCTTCAATTCAGGCCATTCTCCATCGGAGATATGGCAGTGACACACTCTTTTGAATTCCTTTTTAAGGCCCGTTTTGCAGCTGTGCTGTATAGGCCTAAGTGAAGACACGTTAGTGAAATTTAAAATAGGTCCGAGGGGATTCTTCATTTATGAATTTCATTAGTTATGCACAGTTTTGATTCACGATATACATACAAGCTACTATTTGAGATTTCAAGTCCAGAGTTGAATGCTGCCACATTTGCCTCCTGATAAATTGATGCTTTAGGGGTGTGTAATTGGTGACACAGACCTAGCAAGATGTTCTCCACAGAGCAGACATTGGTAAGCCATCCTTTTGTATGTATTGAGTTGAAGGGACCAGTTTTCTGGCCTGTAGGATATGAGAGAACATTCTAAACACCCCCTGTCCCATCTTTTGGTGGGTGTTTCCGTGTGTTTGAGGGAGAATCAGCTGTAACTATGCTGAGGAGTCTGTGGACATTTAACTTGACTTTTGGAATGATAAAGCCTCATTTTCAGAATGATAAGCCTCATCTTCCCAGCTAACATTGAAGAACTACTTAGCTTCCTACGAGGACAAAAGCAAGTGGGCCGTGTTGATGTATTTCTCCCTTTAAAAAGTTTTTATTGCCAGGTGGTGGTGGTGCACGCTTTTAATCCCAGCACTTGGGAGGCAGAAGCAGGCAGATCTCTGTGAGTTCGAGGCCAGCCTGGTCTACAAAGCCCAGGATAGCCACGGTTGTTCCACAGAGAAACCTTGTCTCAAAAAAAAAGGTTATTATGAGTGTATGTGTGTATATGGTGTGCCTGAGAAAGAGGGGCGCTAGTGCCCAGGGGCCACATGTAGAAGTCAGTTGACAACATTGGAGAGTTCGTTCTTTCTTACTCTGGTTTCTGGCATCAAAAGGCAGGCTTGTGTTGTTAGATTTCTGAAGGATACCTATGCCCATGTTGCCAATGCTAAGGGCAGGTTGTTTTTGTTTGTTTTTTTTTAATCTCTTGGGGTTTATACTTGACCATAAAAGAGATACTGAAATCTCAGTACAACATTTTCTGTTAAAGTAGGAAACAGAGACAGGAACAAATATGTGTTGCCGGGCCTATTTGAGGCTTTCTACAGTTCGCCTTATTATTCTCAACCATTTTATAGTCAAAGACACCGAGGGTTGAAGAAATCTAATAACCGGGTTCCTAGAGCTCACAGCGATAGAGCCTGGGTGCGGGCTGCGCCTTTCCTATCATGCCGCGTCACGAGCACTTACCTGGATGTCCGTGTCTGATGGAAAACTTGGTTAACGCTGTCTGTGTGCTGATCCTTTCCGTTTGCTTAGCTGTTGGCTGTGAGCAGTGGCTGGAAAGGAAAGGGTGGGGAAAAGCCACAGCTGTGGGAGTTGAGAACATCCCACATCAAGAGTGAAATGAATCTGGACTGCAGATGTGCTCAGTGACAGAGCGCTTGCCTTGCATACACAAGGACCCGAATCCATCTTCCCTACCACACGATAGTATAGTAACGGTGGGAGTATGGGGGCGGGTAGTGGCGGTGGTTGTCATGGTGACGAAAAGTAGTAGCAGTAGTGATGGTAATAGTATTGCTGCTGCTGCTGCTGCTGCTGATAGTATTATTGGTGGTGGTGGTGGTGGTGGTGGTGGCTCCTAAATTTATATTTATAGAAGCCGGGCCATTAACCTTTGAGAGTCCGCGTATTAGTAGTGAATCACAAGCACAATGACCGAGAGGAAATGATATTACCTAAAATGCTGCTTGCTTATTCTATTCCAGTTGCGATACCAGAAGTGCTTGGTAGCCAGGCCGCCTTCCCAGAAAGTTCGACCCCCACCCCCGCCCTCGGACTCCATGACTAGAAGAGTCACAACTAATGTAAAACGAGGGGTCTTGTCTCTCATTGACACTTTGAAACAGAAACGTCCTGTCACAGAAACACCCTAGCAGCTCGGGGCCCGAAGGATTCTGTCACTTTTACCTGGAAAAAAAAGAGTCAAATATCTCCACTAAAGAAGCTGACGGCTGGCCTTCCATTCAGTTGCTGATGCTTTGTCTCCAGAGAATTTATCCTTAACCAAACAGTGTTCGACAAGCATGTGATCTCGTCCTGCCGCCATCATGTGATATGAAAAGAAGCATGAGTTTTTGTTTTGTTTTGTTTCTCTGTTAAGTTACATCAGGAGGAGTGGAAGGTCTTTTCCTTATTGTAAATATTGTGACCAGGACTTCACACACACTCAGAAGAATGTGGCCACACCCTTCCGAGAGAACTAACGCTGCGTGCTTGGAGTGAACGATGCCCAAGTTCATTTCTCAGTCCTCTGGATTGGAACTGCCACAAGCAACCTTGGGGTCCCTCGGCACTGTGCCCTGTTTTTGGCTTTTCAAACAGTCAGACCCTGAGTAACAGATACCATTGAATTGCTTTCAAAAATAAGGTGACGCATTTGGGTTTTAGTTTTTCATAAAAGTGAACCTGTCGGTTGACAAAATTGGCTGTTGGCATCAATACAGACATCAACCAGCCATTTTCCTCAGTGAGCTCTCTCATGCATGGACACTGTTTCATGTCTACAGCTGTTTGGGGTGCTGGGCAAAGGAAAACTTTAAAATTGATAGAAAACTAAATTTGAGGAATTAAAATCAAGCAAAAAAAATAGCCTTTCTTTTCAGATGGTTTTCAAACTGGTTATTTAAAAAAAAAGAGATTAACAGTCATCATGCATTTGGGATGGGACATATTTCAAACTTCTGCCTTACATTGTACAGTGCAGCTAGAGAATTCAAGTATACTATGGCCATTCTCTACCCACACCTGAAAATGAAATGTTCCTACACTTTCCATCCTTAGTTAACCAGCTAATATGCACTTTAGAGTTGAGGAAATGTCATTTATATCTCTGTCACACACACACTATGATTTTAGATCACCACTGTCTGACTCTTGTTCACATTCTGGAGGTAAATGTCCTCCAAGAATTCCCAATCTGCTACCACCTTTCTCTGTGCTTTTTGTCCAGAAAGCTGTCTACCCATCATCTTGTCCATGGCAACAATTTAAGTTGTACTTTTCTTGAATTTATGTATTCAATGTTAGAAATTTGGTAAGACTTGACTAAGTATGTTTTAAAATTTCTAGTTTTCCATTTTGCTTTCAAAAGGTTTTTTTTCTTCTCTGAGCAAAATATACACAGAAATAATGGATTGTTTGATAGTGTCCCCCAGATATCATTTTCTTGCCTCTTTTTATGTAGCTAAGAAGCCTAACTATAAAGATATACCAATTTAGACTCTTGTTGACATTATTTTAAAAAGAAGTTGCAAAGGAGATCAATCTTAATATTATTCTTGTTGACTTTTAGTGTCAAAATTAATATCATTATAAAAGTAATGCTTTACGTTTATACCCTGCTTTGCAGCAGTTGGAATGCTTTCAACGGTTTTTTCACATTTGAGCCTTACGAGGTAGAAGAGGTACTGAACTCATTGAAGAAATCAAAATGCAGAGTGTTCTGTATTAAGAGGCTAAGTGACCGAGGGTCTCACCAAAGTTCCTGAGAGCCAAAATTAGGACCCACAGCTCCCAGCTTTGCCACAGTATGCCTCCTCCACACAGTCAGGAAGCCCCTTCACAAATGCCTCCTCCACACAGTCAGGAAGACCCTTCACAAATGACTCTGGGTCCAGACAAAGAACAACAGATATTGAAAATACTGTCAGGCAATTTCAGAATTCCCATGTGTGTTAAGGAAAATGTCCAGTTTATCTACACAGTGGCATTTGTTGTTAAGACCATTGTCCTTTCTCAGTCCAGGACTGTGTTCCTCAAATATGTTGTAGAGGACAAATGTCTGTCCTCAGCCCCCTGTTCCATGCTGAGATTTTCTAGAAATTACATTACTTGGGGTAGAACCTTCCCAGGTGTGGCACTTAGCCACCACCGAGTGTGATGCAGTGAGTGAGTATCCTCCACCTGTGGGTCCCTCAGAAAACCCGTAGAGTCAGATGCAGAGGACCTGGACTGTTTGCTAGCACCCACACATTACCATAATAGTGATGTTACTTGAGAAAATGCATTAACACTTGGTGCCAACTCGCACACTAGCTGAAGTGACTGGTGCCCCCTGAGACATGTCTGCGTTCAGAAAACCTTATTGTGCCCAGAGAAAAACTGTTCAGAATCCCGTTCTCATGGTCTCTCATTTTGAGCTCCATGGTGAAATGTTTTAATGCACTCCACTTCGAAACTCTAAAGTAATCCATGTTTCTGTAGGAAGACGCTACCCAAACCCTGTCCGTTTTTTAAGACGTGCATTTGTTTGCTTTTCAGGATCAAGAGTACTGAGCTAGCTTTAAGTAGCAAACTGATTTATATATGCAATTTTAGGATGCAGTAAGATGAATGATAGCCTTTACCCATGAAACACTCTTACTGCAGCTCTTTAGTTTTGAGAATAGCTTTGCATACTAACTGCAGGTTGATTTTGTAAAATGAATTATGTTAAACAGTATGTTCAGACAACTTTCTGCCATGGCCAAAAAGTATGTATGAAAGTATGTTTGCATTTGTCTGTGAAAGGATGCCAATGTTTTCCCTGAGATCTTAGTGACACTTCGGTTATCTATGCATTCTTTATATCTGTGATTCGGTAAACAGGCAGCCGCGGTCACTATATGCCTTGGGTGTCTTATCATTTTTTTAATTAACTTGTTAAATACAGCTTAAAATATTTTTATTTTATTTATTCTATTTTTACTGAAATATACTGCATTGTTGTGTTAATGTGTTCTCTTTCCTGGGTATAATGTCAGTGTACCCGGAACTAAGTAATCTCAGTGAACTACATCACCTCGATGGTGGTTTTGTAATGATTTGTAGTCACATTTCTATTGGACTATGTGGAAGCAAGGGCAAAATGCTTAAAGTTCCTTTTATTTTTTAAAAGCAACTAGGTAGATGTGCTCTTACCACCTTACCTGTGTTCCTTGGCAGCATCAACGTGGTAGCCAACATGCCTGTGGCTAAGGACTTTCCTTTGTAGACTAAGGCACTGTGTGGTGCTTCATTTTTATATCCTTCATAAAGCGTGTGATTTCATCAGAGAGATACGCGTATCTCCACGTGCCCTTTGTTTCCACCTGGATTCAAGCTCACCCACAGCTAATTAGAACCATTGTTTGGTTTGTCTGTCTGTCTGTCTTATTGCATGAAGGGACATTAGACCCATTTCCATTAAAACAAATTCTTGGTGATACAACTGTTGGCGCTGCTGCTTTTTTTTTTTAAATCCACAGTAGGTATTTAAGGAGGACACATAACAAACCACTCAAAACAGGGCCACGCGTAGCCCCAAAGCTTCCCTTCGTGTATAGCACACACTCACTCTATGAGCACTGCAACACAAGATTTCAAAAACCACGTGGAAAAATGCCTCCCTGACATTGGCACAATTAATCAAACCAAAAGCTCTCTAGTTGGCTGGGTTTAACCTAACATCCGATGTGTTTACAGCCAGTAAGAAAGCAATTGGACTTGTTTCAGCATACTGGGGGTGTGGCTCGGTGGCAGAGCTTGCATAAGATGTGCCTTGCAGGGCTCTGAGTTTAATCCCTGGAACCACAGGGTGGGGAAGGCTTGCACTTCAAGGCAAAGATCTTTGCTTGCATCTGTGAGCGCGTTGCCAGGCAGCCACGTGGGCCACTTCCTCCTGGAAGGACATCTTGTTTTCTCTTTGATGCCTTTTGCTGTTGACCACGCCTACACATTGAAATGTAAGATGTTGCGAGAATAAATGTAGCTGCGTACAATGTTTGACTCACTTCCCTGACAAACGGCCACAGATATAAGAAACAGACACAAACTTAGTGTCTCTGCAGTTGTTCTTTTATTTTTGTATTATTCTTACTTCAAATTAAACTTTTTCAAACTCATTTTAGTCATGTAAGATTCTGCTTTCATTAGTGTTTGCATTTCCCCGCTTGGCGAGAATGAACTAGCTTCTTTAACTGTGAGTAATGGCTCCGCCCTCACTTTTTGGTTAGTGAAGAGAGCTGGCCTTCTGAACACAGAAACCCAGCTAGTCATCAGTTGGAATTTTTTGTAAGCAATCTCTTAGGGTTAAGGAATTTCAGCACACTCAAAAAGTCTGCCTTTCATTCCTAGAAGAATGTGGAGTGGAGGTGGGAAGTGTGTTAAGTCCAAGACGAAAGGCGCTAACTGGAGAGTTAGTTGGATCTGTTTTAACTCCCTGATGCAGAGAAGACAAATAATTAAAGGTTTTGTTCATTTGTTGTGTCGTTGTTTTGTCTTTGAGATCGATCTCACTATGTAACCCAGACTGGCCTTGAACTCACGGTGATCCTCCTGCCTCAGCCTCCTGAGTACCGGGATTCGAGATGTGTGCTACCACACTCCACCTTCTTATGCTACTAAAGACAGGAACTCTCAGTGAACAGTGTTTCAGCCTGCTTCCAAGGGTTTTCCACTGGTAAGAGTTTCAGGTAAAAAGTCTGAATTTGTTTGGGCAAGGCTCTGGGTGAGATCAGTCCCCGGTACCACAAAGTAAGTAAATAAAATGAAAAAAACATGAGTTGTTATGTCAGTATTTAAAAACAAGTCGTTTGACTATTTTTTATTTTGCAACACTTTAAGAAGCTCAAGAAAGCAAAATGCAAATTGAAAGACAGTGTGGTCAGGGATCTTCACTAGAGTTCTCTCATGTTGCTTTTATCCCGGTTTCCTTCTTACTTTACCAGTAAATAATTGATCCTGTCTTCCCTAGAAGATTGCCAAAGAATTTCCTTACTTTACCAGTAAATAATTGATCCTGTCTTCCCTAGAAGATTGCCAAAGAATTTCCTTACTTTACCAGTAAATAATTGATCCTGTCTTCCCTAGAAGATTGCCAAAGAAGAGCATACAAGCTTAATAGATGATGATTCCATTCAGAACCTCCATGAATGTGCAAAGAGAAAACTAATTTTGTGCCAAGATGCATGTTAGAGACACTAAAGTGGCCACAAGTGGTGACATGAATCACGCGCTGCTAGAGACAAGAAAATATCTTGAGCCTCTGTAAGGCCAAGAGTTAACCCAGAAAATACACTTGGAAATCAAAATCTCAAACCGGGTGGAATGGTTTTCAGCCTGAGCTCCCATTACGGGGATGAAATAGCAGCTCCTCTGAATGGTTCCGCTGCACCTCAAAACACATAATGTAAAGAGAGATGTATTTTATATGTCGGTAAAACATCTAAGCAATGGAAGCAGTGTGGGGTTGTGTTTTGTAACTCTGGGGATGGAAAATGACACCCGGTACATGCTAAACAAGGGCTCTACCACTGAGCCACATCCCAGCCCAGACAGGATCTTACTGTGTAGCTCAGGCCAGACCGAAACTGGGAAGGAACCTGTTTCCTACGTTCTGTGTATTTTAAGAGTCATAACTAAGATGATTTCTTTGGAATAGAAATATAAACCTCTTGAAGTATAAGCTCATTTTCTTCACTCACAAATTTTAATGAAAAGTTCAATCTTTGGCTGAAAGAAAACTATCCTGTGAGAACTAAACCCACCAATCCTTTGTCCTTCCCACTTGAGGTGAGCCAGGAAAGGCCAGCAGAGCTAAAAACAGACCCCAGTCTACAAAAGTGCTACCACCTAAACCGAGCATTTAGCACTCACCCATGCTTCTCCTCAGCTGAATTCTGAAGAGAAAGCTTTGTGTTCAAACTCCGAATATGTTGGAACTCTTTAAAAATAAGACTTTTAGTCATAACTTTATTTAGTGTCAAACAATTTCTGTTGCCATGATGAAAAAAATCAGACCCAGAAACGATAATCATGTCAATATTGGTAGGCAATTGTTAATATAGGTAAAAGTAATTGACATTTAATGTATTAACATAGTGCTACAATATATTTTAATTGTGCATCAGAAATGAGTTACCAAGGTTTGGTCACCGTGTGCCATCGAAATGACCTGTACATTCGGCTCTGTCACTTGATCATTGCATAGAATCAGAAATCTTGGGAGTTTTTTCAATGATACATTGCTTGTGTTCAACAGTTAGGCCTCTTTCTCAGAACAAGAATAATTAGGTAGAAATTTGCTCGCTGTCCTTTTTCCAACAATGTTTGGCATAAACAGAAGGAGGGATTCTGGAAATTCTCCAGAAACCTCTTTTTGTATGGACGGCTGGCCTGCACACCCGGCACTAGACATTTCCTGTCCTCCTCCTCCAAAAGCTCAGTCCATTACAGAACCTCCTGGCATGCACTGCTTCAGGAACAGTGGGATGCTAAAGGAAAAAGCTGGCCTCAATTGGGATTCAAGAAGCTTCAACTACACACAGTAACTGCCTGGCTAAGGAGTGGGTTCAGGTTCCTGGCTGGAGCTGGAACGGGCAGGAGGGGACAGCATTCTTTGTATCTCCCAAGCCCCTCAAGGAAATCTGCAGAGCAGCCTGCCAGGAGGTATCCTCAGCTCCCTTCAAGTAAGACAGCTGCTTGGTCTGCACTTCAGACTCCCTGGAGTGAGCCAAGTTCTACCAGCTGATCCAGCCTGAAACTGGGCATCCTAAAACAGATTAGCACTGAGCTGATGAGACCTCCGTTCGCTCACTCAATCCCCTCCATTAGTAGTTCTTATCTGGCTTCATTCTCTGGCGGTAAAATTGCACTATAAGATACTAAGTTACCCAAGGCCCCAGTATCTTGTGTAACAGTGTCTAAATGTAAAGAACTCCCAGCCACCCTGGAAGTAGAAGGGCCGCACGGTCAAAGCCATGGTTTAGGGTGTTTGAGAAAGGAGGAAGGTGTGCTTTCCTTAGACTTCTCCCCTCTTCTGGGTGGTGATGGTGGAACATAGCCAGGCATAGCAGTCTTTGATCCAACCAAGCGATAGTAAAAATTGTTTGCTGGGATCTGAGCTCTGACCCCCTGGGGACTCGAGATTGGGAACATCACTGGAGGCAATGCAATCTCCACGGATTTCAGAGGAATCACTCTGCCTTCTGGCCGAGTTCGTCTCAAGTTCGTTGGCCGTTCTTCTGGCCTGGGAGGACAAGTGGTCTTCATCAGTGTGGTCACTAAAGTATTGTTGGTGGCAGGCCTGCCGGGTTTTCTAACCTGGGAGGAAGTGCCCACTTGAGACACAGTTTTTGGTGGGAGAGGTGTTTTTACTGTTAATACCTCGCCTCGAAAAGTACTCAGTTTACCTTCTCGATTCAGGAACTCGGTGATTTTCATTTGGACGCCATTGTTATCATTAGCAGAAGCTTTGGGCAGTGATGTTTTGGATTTCTTCCTCCTCTTCTCCCGTTTCAATGACTTCCCAACGTCAACCCCATCCAGTAGACCTTTGGCTGCAGCTCGGGCCAGAACATCCTTCACAGACACTGTCTCGGAGGGATCTCGCTGCAATGAAAGCCGTAGCTCTTAATGTGAGAGGCCACCATCAGTGTGCAAATCTTAAATATTTGTCTGTGATTTTGTGAAAATTAAAACATACTAAAGGAAATGGTTTTTAGGCCTTAGTCCCTAACATAACTCATAAGCCCCAGCAAATAACTTTTTTTCTCAGTTCAACTTCCCCATTTACAAACCTCATACAAATTACATTGCTTATTTCTTATATGTTAAGGAAGATACACTAGACAGTTGGCAAACTGCTGGAGAGGTAGGAGTGGATGAGTCAAAGAGGAATGCTGAGGAGAAGCATGGAGAGCAGAGACTGAATGCTGCACAGTGATGATCTTAGCAACCATGGCAACATGGTCATGAAGTGGGTTCCAATGATGAGAGTGTGTGGTTTTCAATTGCAAGGTATGTCATGGATTCGGATTTTTCTTCCTTCTTACCTCTCTTGTTAAAATAGAAAGGAAGCAACCATTGGTAACATCGGATGGTTCCACTCTGAAAAACTTGTCCATAGACAATTGTATTTCTTTTAGGGAGCACAGTGGAATAACAGGGGGACTGAGTCTGCAGTGGAGAAAAGAGACAGTCAACAGTTCAGATGACTATTGATCCAAGAGAGGAAGAGAGTGTTCTTCACCTCTAGTTTCTGTTTTACCAGTCACTTAAGTAAAAAATCTCAAACAAGAAAAAACGTTAAAGCTGTCTTCCCCCAGATCTTAAATTGAAAGCTCAGTATTTCATGTTAGCTCATAATTTATTATCCTTCCAAAGTCTCTAAATAACTGTGCCAAGAATAACCTCGTAACGAGCCGAAAGCCTCGCTAAGGATTAACACATTATGGAAACGGGAATGAAGCAATCACAAATGACAACTGTCTCGCACAGGACTGGTGATGTGACTCGGGGTCACATGCGTCCCTGACACACAGGAAGCTGTGGGTTGGGTCCTGAGCACTACACAACTGGGCACAGTGATGGACTTGGGAAGGAGGGCAGGAGGGGCAGAAGTTCAAGGTCGTAGTTAGCCACGTAGTACCTGGCTACGGAAGATCCTATCTCAGAGCAAACAGCAACAACAACAACAACCACCAGCAGCGCTGGGGAGACGGTGCAGCAGGCAGAAGCAGGAATCTGATGCCTGCATTCAATTCTGAGGCACACGGGAGAACCCAGATGACCCCCACGTTGTCCTCTGACTACCCCATGTGCTTGTGGTACCACACACACACACACACACACACACACACACACACACACACAAGTTCAAGACTACACTACACACACACACACACACAAGTTCAAGACTACACTACACACATACACACACACACACACACACACACACACACACACACACACACACACAAGTTCAAGACTACACTACACACACAAAGTTCAAGACTACCCTACACACACACAAAGTTCAAGACTACAACACACACACACACACACACACACACACACACACACACACACAAAGCTTAAGGTCATTTTTAACTACACAGTGAGTTTGAGGCCAGCCTAAGATACATGAGAGCCTATATCACAAAAGAAAAGTATTTAAAGCATCAGGAATACTTCGTTCATCTTGTCTATTGTGAAATTTTAAACCAATTTAAAATGTATATTTATTTCATTATTTGCCTAGTAGGTGCAAAGCCCACGAATAGAACTGTAACTCACTTAGTTTACACAGTAGGGAAATAAATTAACTTCCAATAATACAAAAAAGGCCAAGAATGAATGCTGAGACAAGCAGAGACAGATCCTGCAGGAGGCTAGAGGTAAGGAGCAGCTAACGGTAACCCTGGAGGGTGCAAAGAGGAGGCCTCCACAGAAGTGGGCCACCAATGCTGCGTCTTGACGAGTTAGTAGTTCTAAAGTAGTGAAGAGCGTGAACAGAACAGAGAACAAAGAAGAGCCATGGTACCCGAAAATCACGCTGTGTCAGCAAGTATTTCCCATGTGGCTGGGACAACAGGTGAGTAAGGACATGTCCTTGGGAAAGGGGCAGACATACATGACCTCAAATGACTCATCGGAGAGTCTGTCGTGTGATGGTGCTGAAGAAAAACAGGACATCAAATCGTGGAGGAGAGCTAGTTCTTCCTCTGACCAACCATACAGCCAGCCCTCGGTTTCTGAGGAGACACAGCCTCACCAGTCACCTGAGGTCTACTGTGCACAGAAATCCATCTTTTGTTTGTGTTTCGAGACAGGGTCACACTATGTAGCCCTGGCTAGCCTAGAACTATGTCAGCCAGGCTAGCCTCAAGCTCAGAGATCCACCTGCTTCTGCCTCCAGAGTTCCGGGATCAAATGTACTCAGTATCACTCCCAGCCAAGTATTTTTTTTTTTTTTTATGCTGACTTGATGCCACAGTAGAATGGTCCACATTGGACCTCAGGTGTCAGGTCACACTCAAAACACTAATACATGAAATATTGTCAAAAGGTACCCTCAGGCTTTCTGTATAAGAAGCATATGAAACATAAGTGAACTCTGTATAGACTTGCATTCCATCCCCACCCCAATATCTCATGTGTGTACAAATATTCCACTGATAAATTGCTAGTATCTAGTAGAGTGGCTGGCACATACTAGGTATTCAACATATAATTGTTTAAAATGCTACTACATTTAGCTACATTCATGCATTCTAATGATAGTAGTAATTCATAAGTAAGACTAGACAAGTCATCTTCACAGAAATTGACCCTACAGAATGGTTTCTGAATTCCAGTTTATAACCTATTTCTTTAAATATAAACTATTACTGCACTCAGAGTCTTGTTCACCTCTGATCTAGATGGTGACATTTGTTTTTTGTTTGTTCGTTTGTTTTTGTTTTTTAAATGATAATATGAGGATGCAGATTTATAATCTTGGAATGGATGAAGACCTTTGGAGATGTTGGGGTAGAGTAAATGTATTTTGTAAATGAAAAGTGTAAATTTTGGGCATCCACAGAATAAATAGCCTGTTGTGTGATGAACAGCAACCCCCACCCAATAAATTTAAGTCCACTCAAAACCTCAATGAGGTGATATATTGTATACCCTAATAAACTTGTATGAGGATCAGAGATGCAGAGCAAGACACAGCCAACCAACCTCACCTCACCAACTCCTCAGCTGATCCTGTTTCCTCAGACTGAAGCCTCTGAGTCCTCACCCAAAAGGATCTCAGCTGAACTGCCTTAGTTCCTGTTTCCTCACGCCTTATATACCTTTCTCGGCCATGCTACTTCCTGGGATTAAAGGCGTGTGCCACCACTGCCTGGCTCTGTTTCCAGTGTGGCCTTGAACTCACAGAGATCCAAACAGATCTCTGCCTCCCAGTGATAGGATTAAGGGTGTGTGCCACCTCTGTTTGGCCTCTATGTCTAATCTAGTGGCTGGCTCTGTCCTCTGATCCTCAGGCAAGTTTATTGGGGTACACAATATATCACAAGATGAGACCTTGTTGGAGAATATATCCACTTGGAGTTAGAGAACCCCAAATCTAATACTGGAGTTCCTGTAAGAAAAGAAAGACACCCCAACATACAAGGAAGGGGCTGCATGAACCCAGAAGCTGAGACTCAGCTGTGAACTAAATGCCGAGGACTACCAGCAACTACCAAAAGCGTGGAATGGTCTCCACCACAGGCTTCCCAAGGAACTAACCCTCTCAACAGAGGAGGCTTTAGGAGTTTGGACCTCCAGAGCCATGCATGAGTAAATACATGTAAAGGAAAGGGTTCAAGCTTTTAATGAAAAAAAAAAAACATTAAAAATGAAATGGTATGGGAGGCAGGATTGCGGTTACAAGTATAAAGCCCTATGTCCAATCTCCAGTACTGGAAAAGAAGAGAAGAAAGAAAGAAGGGGAGGAAATAGAAAAGAAAAAGCAAGCAATAATGTGAAATATATATATATATATATAATAATGGAAATATATATTGGAAAGCAGCTAAGTATATGAACATGCAATGTACAAATTAATAATCATGGCAGTTCAAAAATGTTGACTATTTTCTCTGTGTAGTTGGACTTTCTTTGGGACCATCAGCCCCCAAATAATGTCACAGAGACTTATTATTAATTACCAATGCTTGGCCTAGCTTCAGCTTCTTCCCAACCAGCTCTTATAACTTAAATTAACCTGTGTCTATTCATCTATGTTCTGCCACGTGGCTTTTTACCTCTCCTCCATTCTGTACATCCAACTTCCTCCATGTCTCACAGGCATCTCTTGTGCACCTAAATTCATCTCCCTGAGTTCCTCTTTCTGCCCAGAAGTCCCACCTAACCTCTCCTGCATAGCTATTGGCCATTCATTCAGCTTTTTTTTAAACCAATCAGGTGCCTTAGGCAGATAAGGCAAAACAGCAACACACCTTCACACAGTGTGATAAAATATCCTGCAGCATCTCTGGACCAAGTTCTATTCATGTGTTAAGTATGTTCAGTCCCAACAAAGGGCACATAATAACAGAAACTGTATTACAGCCAAATTTCCCTACCCTCCACTCACAATGCCCTTTCTCACTTAACTGCTACCTATCTGTTTAGTAAAAGATTAAAATCTCTAGGGAGGTCAACAAAGGAACAACCCAGGAGTGTGACTTCCTTCTCTCATACCGAGCAGAGTTTGGGTAAGTGCGTTTGTTTGTTATACGTGCTGACTGGTTTTGTGTGTCAACTTGACACAAGCTAGAGCCATCAGAGAGCAAGGAGCCTCAGCTGAGGAAATGCCTCCATGAGATCCTGCTGTAAGGCATTTTCTCATTTACTGATCAATGGGGGAGGGCCCAGCCCAGTCTAGGTGGTGCCATCCATGGGCTGGTGGTCCTGGGTTCTATAAGAGAGCAGGCTGAGCAAGCCAGTAAGCAGCACCCCTCCATGGCCTCTGCATCAGCTCCTGCCTCCCGGTTCCTGCCCTGTTTGAGTTCCTGTCCTGACTCCCTTCAGTGATGAACAGCAATGTAGAGGTATAAATAAACTCTGTCCTCCCCAACTTGCTCTTTGGTCCTGGTGCTTTGTTGCAGCAATAGAAATCCTGACTAAGACACAACATAACCCAGGCTGTTGCTGAACTCGAGATCATCCTGTACCAGCCTCCTCGGTGCTGGAATTACAGGTGGTCCCGCTGAACTTGTTATGTGAGCGCCGGGATCTGAACTCCGCTGCTCAGGGCTGCACATCAAGCCCTCTTAACCACTGAGCTATCTCTCCAGCCCAAGGTGGGGGTTTTTAAGAGGGTGTCAGATTCTGTGAAGCTCTGTTCTTGAACTACAGACCCATTTTTCCTCTCCTCTCCTTCCCTCTCCAGCTGGTATTGTAAGATATCCACTTTCATAAGTGTGTTCCCCACAGCTTCAGAACTGTTGGGTGCAGGGTGAGGAGAGGGTTGTTCCCCTTGGTTACACACCCCCTCTTCTGTTAGAGAGGTTCAGTGTGTTTGCTCTCTACTGACTGCCTGGTCACCAGTGGGGTTCTAGCAGAGATCTCCTCAGTTTTTGTCAACTACTCCCTAAAGAAAGAGTTTCTTCTTTTCATTCTTGTTATGTCTTCTATTCATGTGAATCTTTATTTCTATGTATCTTAGATTAAAATTTTTAAGTCACAAAATCATATTAATATGTTCATTTGAATCAAAGAATAAGTTAAGACTCCTCTGGCAAGATAAATTTGATTTTGAAAATGAAAGCTAGATATAAAACAAGTAATAAATTTATCATTTTTCCATAGGCCAAATAACAAAGCTTACTGTAAGTCTAAATATTTAGTAGAATTTTTTGTATTAAGAGGAACATATTTAAAAACCTATCTATAATATTTTAGAAATAATAAATATTCTGGGAAAATACATTTTACAACTATCTAAATTTGCAATGAAAAATGTTAGCTATCAACTTCAGAGTTATTAAATATTGTGTGTATTAAGACTATCAGGGCACTTGCATATTTACTGTTTTGAATTAAAATTCTGTGGTTCTGGTCATCTGTGGCTGAAGAGTCAGCTGTGGTTAACAAAAGACTGGTGCCACTGAAGTGAAGTCTTTGCTTTGCTGGGTTAATTGATGCTGGTCGGTGGAGCTGAGAAAACAGTGGTGATTAAGAAGAGCCCAGCATCACCGGGGTGGAAGCTTCTGGAAAGTGTTTTCCGAGAGTCAGCACACAGAAGCTGTGTTCCAGAGGCGGCCACAGTTGTACCTCACTCTGGCAGCTGAACTTGGTCCCCCACACCAAGAGTCACCCAGATGGTACTGGTTGTCACCCAGGTGGTACTGGTTGTCACCCAGGTGGTACTGGTTGTCACCCAGGTGGTACTGGTTGTCACCCAGGTGGTACTGGTTTTGAAGGCATGAAGGGGCCATGGAGAGCAGCTGAGGCTTGGCACTGTGAGAAGCCAGGAGAGGCCTTTGGTGAAGGTGCAGCCTGAGTAGCAGTTAAGGGCTCAGGATTGAAGGGGTCACATAGAGAAGATGAGTCTTGGTACCATGAAGAGAGCCCAGGAGAGGCTATCGGGGAAAGTGCAGCTGGATGCCAGTCCCCTGGGACCATGGCCAAGAAAGCAGCAGCCGTGGAGTTAGAAGACAAGCTGTGTGTGCTGCAGAGGGTAGAGCCAGAGAAGTGACCACGCCCCTTGGGAGGAGCCTGGAAGATGTAAGTCCAAAGTATTGGATGTTGACGTGTACAGTCTTGGAGTTCGGTTTTCTTTTCTTAAGATGGTGACTGTTCCCTGGTTCTTCCCTCTTGAAGTGAGAAATTATTTAACTTAATTTTGATTTTGTAATAGTTGAGAGACAAACTTTTAAAGAGATTTTGGAATTTTTACAGACTTTGGATTTGAAAAGAGATGGAATATTTTAAAGATTCTGAATATTTAAAAGATACTGACTTTTTAAGTGTTTAAATTTTTCAACTGCGGGACTTTTAAAATTTGAAATGTTTATATTGTAATGTTGGTATTCAGGGATGAACAAGGAAGGAAAGGTCATAGCTTAACAGTGGTGTGTCTGTGTGTCAAGTTGTCAGGGGGTCAATTGGGCTGTCTACTTTTCTGTCAACTTGACACGAGCTAGAATCAACTGAAAGGAGGGAACTTCAATTGAGAAAGAAAATACCTCCATAAGATCCCACTGGAGGGCAGTTTCTTAATCAGTGATTGATGGGGGAGGGCCCAGCCCATTGTGGGTGGTGCCACCCCTGGCATGGTGGTCCTGGGTTCTATAGGAAAGCAGGCTGAGCAAGCCATGATGAGCAAGGTACTAAGCAGCTCCCTCCATGGCCTCTGCGTCGGCTCCTGCCTCCGGGTTCCTGCCCTGACTTCCTTCAATGATGGACTACAGTGTGGAAGTGAGAGCCCCAACTTGCTTTTGGTCATGGTGTTTCCTCACAACAACAGAAACCCTAACGAGGACAGCTATCAACAGAAGCTTCTAAATAAGAAAGGAAAGTCAGCAAGAGAGGAAATGTTGGTATGATTAACTTGTCAGCTTATGAAATGAAAAATGGGAAAGTATCAAGGTAGGAGGTCAGAGTTATTTAGTGTGTGTTTGGGCAGTACTGGAGATTAAACCAAGAACCTCAAGCACTCTACAGCTGAGCTATATCCCCAGACCTGTAGTGTCAGTTTTTTGAGATAGGTCTCTCTAAGTAGCCCAGGATGGCCTCAGACTTGTGGCAACTCTCCTGCCTCAGCCTTCCAAGGGCTGGAGACTGGAATGTGAACCATCACAGCTCAGGTTATAGTTAGTATTAATGCCTCTCCCTATCCCGACTCTACTGCTGTAGTTTATCTGGAAGCTGCCATAGACATCTACGTCAATTTTACCAATGTCCCAGTGGGTATAAAATACTAAAAGAGCTTAAGATAATAAACATCCAGTTTTCTGTCTACTTTCTAAAAATACTTTGTATACTTATTCTTCCTCTGTGGAATAATACATGTATCTAAGAAGGACATGAAATTTGGACCCAGTTTATTTAGGAATCAGTCAAACCGAGGTCAAATGCCTTTAGCTTTACAATAACAAAACCAGAAGACCCCTTTTATGTTCAGTGCAATGTTCATGAACTAGTGTTACAGTGTGGTGGGTAAAACTGCTGCTGCCAGGTCTAGTGACCTGAGTTCAGTCCCTGAGACCCACATGGTGGTGACAGAGGTACTCCTTCAAGTCACCCTTCAACATCTGTATGTACACACACACACACACACACACACACACACACACACACACACACACACACGAAACACATATAAAACTATTAAAGTGTTCATTTAAAAGCTCTATAGAATCCACTTTAAAGCTGTACGAATCTAGGCTGTTTCATCTTATTAAATCCTAAAAAAAAGTATAATACTTGCCAGGCAGGGGTGGCGCACGCCTTTAATCCCAGCACTTGAGAGGCAGAGGCAGGCAGATCTCTGTGAGTCTGAGGCCAGCCTGGGCTACAGAATGAGTTTCAGGAAAGGCACAAAGCTACACAGAGAAACCCTGTCTCGAAAAACAAAAAAACAACAAAAAAAAGTATTATACTTATATAACTCTAAAAATCATGCTTGTCTTTTCCAAGTCTTTGTGTGACAGTGGTTGGTGTCATTTCCGTACCTGTAAGGCTGTATTTTAATCCCTTGGGTTTGACATTCCAGTGCCTTCATAACAACAGCTTCGTTTTCTTCTGTATAAACAGAACATGTGCAGTAAACAACTGCCTGCACTTTAGTAACTGTATTGAAAGAAGACAGAATCAATAGGGTGACCCAGTGCAAATCTGCTGTTCCCAGACACACATTTGTTAACGAGTACCACCAGACAGTGATGGAAATGACTTCTATGGATGCTTAAATACGTCCCCTTTATTTTTTAATTTAAAAATTACATTTGTTGCCATGGCACATATGTGGAGGTCAGAGGACATCTTGTGGAAACCGATTCTCTCCTTCCACCATGGAGGTACCAGGCAGGCATCAGACTCAATTCATTGGGCTCAGAGGCAAGCACCCTTACCTGCTCACTGTCCCCGCTGAATGGCTCTCCTTTACAACAGAGCTTGTATTAATTCTGTAAGCAGTGACCAGTAAGTAAATTCAGCTAGACTATACAGACAAGAATTTGATTATCGTGACCCATCTAGTCCACACACAATAAATGCAGCACATTATCATATCACTTTTCTTGGAGGTCTGCTGATACCGTCACTAACTGAATGACAGTGCAGGGGGTGGGGGGGGGAGGAGCTGCAGAACCTCCATGTCCACTTTTAACTCTGAAAACCTACAGTGTAGGGGATTCCTGTCCATTCTCGTTCCAGTGAGCACAGACTGGGAGAGGAGGGCAGACAAGGGCTATGCAGACTTCAGAGATGGGGAATGACCTTGGGGGCTTCTTGACTTAACGGCCTTCGCTAGTTTAGAGATAGAAGCGTGTGGGTTTGGACAATTTGGAGCAGAGAGTTGTGAAAAGGCTGTGAGGCTTAGATGGCAGGGGAAAGAGGAACTCTGATTCCCTCCCCTTGTTTCCTTGGTCAAAAAAGGCAGAGATGCTCAGGAAGAAGATTCTGTGAGGACCAAATAATAAAGCACATAGTGAGGTGACTAGTAACTCATAACTGTTCAGCCAGCATCCAAATATATTTGAAGTATTTTCATAAATAGTAAGAGGACCAGACCATCATTCACATTGTTGATTTCAAATGGATCTTTGAGTCATTTCCGTCAAGAATTGGAGGTCAACCCCCTAATTAAGTACTTTACCTAACATTGTTTTATGAAGAAATTATACAGCTTGATTTACTATACATATTTCCCAAAAATGTGACAGTTACCAAATACTGTTTTTTTAGCATGATAGAACATTCCATGTCATTAAAATCCTTTGCTTTTTTGCATGAATGTGTGGTGTATGCACATGTGCACGTGTGCAGAGTTCTGTGCAGGATGGCAGGTGGTATATTCCACCACTCTCCTCCTCACACACATGTGCACGTGTGCAGAGTTCTGTGCAGGATGGCAGGTGGTATATTCCACCACTCTCCTCCTTACACACATGTGTGCAGAGGTCTGTGTAGGATGGCAGGTGGTATATTCTACCACTCTCTGCCTTATTCCTTTCAGACAGATCTCTCAACAGGCCTGGAGACAGGAAGGCAGCCAGCAGTGATCCTACTTACTGTCCCTGCCCCCACCATAGTTCTGGAGTCCAGGAGTCCAGGCACATGCACAGCCATGCCCAGCTTTTTACATGGATACTGGAGATTCAAACTCACATGTTCACGCTTACTCAGACAGCATTCTTACGGAGTAATCTCCCCAGCCCCACTTTTCACTTTTTATGATTCTTTATGATGTCTTTTAGAAAATAAAATAAGCTTTGAATACCCTGTTAAACTTAGAAGTTCATTAGTAAAAGTATGTTACTTACAAGCTCCCAACCTTCCACCCAACTCATTCCATGGCTGTGTCCATGCTCAGTTCCAAGGGAAGACTTCCTTCACGCTGTTTTGTCTTACTTTTCCTTATGAACACTCGATCATTATTAGTAAGTTCTGTTCCTACAGACTCATCTTTGAGTTTTCATAAGTATTCTTGTTGTGGAATATTATTTAAAGATGTGTTACATTCTTTTATGCTGTGGAATATTTGTTTAATGATGTAAAGATGCATTGCATTCTTTTATGTTGCATTTGTTCAACTCTGTGAAGCTGTGTTACTTTGCCTGCCTAAAACACCTGATTGGTCTAATAAAGAGCTGGATGTCCAATAGCCAGGCAGGAGAAAGGATAGGCGGGGCTGCCAGGCAGCCAGAATAAATAGGAGAAAAAGAGAAGAGAAGGAACAAGAGAAGGAGAAGAGGAGAATGACAGGGCCAGCCACCCAGCCATCCATCTACACAGCCACACAGCCAGACACAGAATAGGAGGGAAAGAAAAGATACACAGAAACAGAAAAAGGTAAAAGCCCAGAGGCAAAAGGTAGATGGGATAACTTAAAATTAAGAAAAGCTAGTTAGGCCGGGCAGTGGTGGCGCACGCCTTTAATCCCAGCACTCGGGAGGCAGAGGCAGGAGGATCTCTGTGAGTTCGAGGCCAGCCTGGGCTACAGAGTGAGATCCAGGAAAGGCGCAAAGCTATACAGAGAAACCCTGTCTCGAAAAACCAAAAAAAAAAAAAAAAAAAAAAAGAAAGAAAAGCTGGTTAGCAACAAGCCAAGCTGAGGCCGGGCATTCATAAGAAAGAATAAATCTCCGTGTGATTATTTGGGAGCTGGGTGGCAGGCCCCCACGAGAGCAAAGAGTAAAAAAATCCAACTATAGATTCTCACTTATAAGCCTAATGTGCAGTTTTTTGACACCTGACCCACCAGAGACATTTAATAAATATACACCGAAGTAAAAGAAAACACAATGATTTGTTGGTTTACTTTTTGAGACAGGATGTCATGAAGCCCAGGCTGGCCTCAAACTTGCTATGTGGCCGATGATAACTGACCCTCCTACCTGTGCCTCCTAAGTGCTAGGATCACAGGCCTGGGCCACCGTGTTTGTCTAGGAGTCTCACAGATGTCTAGATCTTAGCATCCAAGTGTGGAAGAGCAGTGGTGGTGCTCAGATCTGCCTGGAGTGACTGAAGAGCAATGTGTGTGCTTCAAGAGTCGTTGCTCAGCTTGAACTCCATGAGCAAGGGGCATCAAGATCATCATGGGGAAACTTATAAATAAAACCGAACCAAGCTACTGGGAACTCACGAACTTTAGACCAACAGCTGTGGAGCCTGCATGGGACTGGACTAGGCTCTCTGCATAAGCAAGACAGTTGTGTAGCTTGGTCTGCTTAAGGGGCCCCTGGCAGTGGGATCAGGATCCATCCCTGGTGCAGGAACTGGCTCTTTGGAGCCCATTATCTATGGTGGGACACCTTTCATAGCCTTGATGCAGGGGGAGGGGCTTAGACCTGTCTCAACTGAATGTACCAGGCTCTGCTGACTCCCCATAGGAGGCCTTACCTTTTTGGAGGAGGGTGGGTGATAAGGCTTGGGATAAGCAGGAGGAGGGATGGGGAGGGGGGGAATCTGTAGTTGGTATGTAAAATGAATAATTTCTTAATTAAAACAAATTAAAAGCTAAAAAAAAAAGAGTTGTTGCTCAAACTTCAAGTTGGGAGATCTAGTCTTTATCTGTAATTGTGCCTCTCTTCTCTCCACAGTAAGAATGCCGAAATGAGGGCTGGTTTAACTGGCCTTGGAAATGCAAACCTGTAATCCCAGAACTCAGTATGCAAAAGCAGGAGAGCTCCAGGCTGGCTTGGGCTATGTCTCCAAATAAGTAAATAAAAAAAGCATAAAACGTTTAATAAACTGTTGAAAAGTTGTCAGGAATGGACAGAATGACAAGAGAAGAATCACACCACAGGAGAAGTCCCAGGACAGAGTAGGAAAGGCGGAAGTGTGCACTCATGAACTGGGTATGGTAGCACGGACCTATAACCCTAGCACTTGGAAGACTGAGGCAAGCTCAGCTGGACTACACAGCAAGACTAGGTATAAATAAATAAATGTGAAGTTATAGATGCGCAGAATTTTTTTACTTCAGATTAATAAATTACTAAATTATACTAGATAACTGAGTTTATGAGAGTAAAGCATATATTTTTAAAACTTACTAAATTTATTAAAATGAACATTTCATTTGAAGACACTAAGATTAAATTTTGCTTGTGGTCCACAAATGATTGCTTGATTCTAATAGATAATTGAAGTGTGTGTTCATGATTCAAAGACTAATTCAGTACTAATGATAAACTTACATTTCATTGCATGTGCTAGCTGTTCATATTGCTGCTGAACAAGAATCTGAAGTTTACTTTTGGGTGGACCGCCTTGAGAAAGATCTTGAAGTAAACTTGTATCTAAATTTTGAAAAGTAAATATATACTTTTAAATACAGCACTATAGGTACTTTTCATATATTGCTGTTGACACATTTTTCAATCAAATATCTAACAATATAAATTTTTACAGAAAATTCCTACTAATGCAATTGATAATGTTAAAACATTGACTTGAAACTGAAACATCAATAAAGGTAATTATGTTTAGCTTTTTATTGTTTTTCAAAAGGAATATAGATTGGTCTCCATGTTTCTATGAAATAGTCATTCAAAGAGCTACATATATAAGCCATTTATACACTAAATACAACTAATTTGAAGAGCAGTACAGAAAATAAAACCTAAGATTAATTCTCTGATGTTGAAATTGATGAGTTATAGTCAACGAATTTCATTAATTTAGAAATCAAAACAAGTACCTTCATGTTCATTTAAAATAAATTCCACTGGGTTACTAACACCTAGTCCTGAACAGCGAGGCAGCAGCAGAATGACCTTGACATTCTGTAGCCTATGGTCCTTTGATTCAATGCCAACAAATGTCTCAGGAAGGATCTCAATATCTGGGAAGGAAAAATAACCAAAAACTCATGTTAAACATTTAAAATCTGAGTGCAGCATGGGATTGTACTCTTTACTCTTCATTTCGAAATCCTTAACCCCACAGAAACTAAACGCTATGTAATTAGAAAAGGAAACTGGTCTTCTCCATTGACGTCCCAAAGCTAATCAAGTGGTTTTCTTTCTGTTTTAAGCTTGATTTTTAACTGGGTCTATGTGTGCAGGTGTATCATGTGTGCGGTTACTCCCAGAGGCTAGAAGAAAGTATCAGATCTCCTGAAACTGAGATACAGGCTGGTATAAGTGGCCCAACTTGGGTGGTCAGAACTGCTTAGGTCCTTTGCAAGAGCAGTACATGATCTTAACTACAAAGCCAACTCTCTTGCCCCCCCCTTTTTTATTAAAAAAATAGATTTATGTATATGAGTGTTTTGTCTCCATGTATATATGTGCATCACATACATGCCTGGTTTTCACAGAGATTGGAAGAGGGTTTTGGATCCCCTCAAACTGGAGTTACAAATGGTTGAGATCTACCATGTAGGTGCCAGATACCAAACCTGGGTCTTCTGTAAGAGCAATAGTGCTTTTAACCACTGAGTCAGCTCTCCAGCCCAAAATCCCTTTTATTAAATACTTATTTGTAAATATTGTTTATTTATCCTGACTGCTCTGTGAGGTGTGTGTGTGGTGTTGTTGTTGTTGTTGGTTTTTATTGTCAACTTGGCACAACCTAGAGTCTCCTGGGAAGGGCGACTCTAAAAATTAAAATTAAAAATTGCCTCAAGTAGATTGGACTGTGAGAATGTCTTTGGGGGCATCTTCTTGATTGATGTAAGAAGGCCCTGACCACTGTGGGTGGCACCATCCCTAGGCAAGTTGACCTGGACTGTATAAGAAACCTAGCTGAGTATGAAACAGTAAGCAGCCTTCCTCTATGGTTCCTGCCTTGAGTTCCTGTCCTGGCTTACCTCAAGGATGGATTACGACCTGGAAGTGTAAGCTAAAATAAAACCCTTTACTCTCCAAATTGCTTTTGATCAGAGTGTTTTATCACAGCAACAGAAATCAAACTAAATTAGCCTGTAATCCTGGCATTTGGTAGGTTGAGGCAAGACGATCAAGGGTTTAAGGACTGTCTGGTGTGTGTGTGTGTGTGTGTGTGTGTACTTTTTAAACATTTATTCTTCTCATACTCCTACTACAATGTAAGTCTTATGAGTGAAACTGTGTTTCACAGCTGTATTCACAAAACAGAACAAAATTAATGCCATGACCTCTATGACAATGATAGGCAGAAAGGTAGATATAGAACATACATCAATAAATATTTGTTGAATAAATCATTAAAATTTGTGTAGCTAGTTCCTATTATTAATATTGCTGCTCTAAATCTCACTAACACTACTTGTCTTAAAAACCTATTCTATATTAGTTAGAAGGTGTTTATTACATTTGTAAGAATTATTCATGTTATTAGGTATAGTAATAGTTTATTCCGTGTAAAATTCCATTAGATGGATATTGAGGTTGTTTCTAGTTTGAGACTATGGAAAGTAACATGTTATAGTTTAGATGTAGTCTGTCACCAACAAGTTTATGTGTTAGAAGCTTGATTTTCAATGTGGCAGTATTTAAATAAAAAATTGACTCTCCAGGAGGTGAGATTCATGGAAAGTAACTAGATGATTTTGGACACTGCCCCCAGAAGGAACTAATGAGGGTCTTACTGAGTGACTCAGTTCCCATGAGAGTGGACTATTTTAAGACAGCATGACTCTCTTTCTCTGGTTTCTGGCTTCCTGTTCTGACCATGTGTTTCATCTTGTACATGGCCCCACAATTCTGCCAGCTGCCAAGCTGTGATGTAGACCGGCCCTGCCAGGGTCGGCAGATGCTGGTGTCGTCATGCTCTTGAACATCTAGAACTGTGAGCTAAACAACTCACTTTTTATGAATTATTCTGCCTCCAGTATTTTGTTAGAAAATATATAATGCTTCTATGAATATTACTGCACAGGGCAGTAATCAACACAGACCTGAAATTCTGGGTGTACAGGTATATGTGCAACTTTAATAAATAACTAGTTTTTCTAAATTGGTTACTTAAATTTACAGTTCCACAAATGGTATTGGAACATTTCTCATGCTTTTTTATCTTGTCAATTATCTTGGTATTGCCAATCTTTTCTATTTTAATCATTCTGTAGGCATGAACGTTAAATGTTAAAAGATTAAAATATTGCAATATTATAATTCTAATTACAATTCCCTGATTACCATTGGGGTTTGTTACTTTTAATGTAAATTTTTGTTTTGATTTTGCTCTGGGTATATTCTTTTTTTGTGCAATATATGGGTATGTCTCTTGTACTTTTTCTATTGAGATATGGGATATATTATCATTATTGCTATTCTCATTATTGTTTGTGTGTGTGTGTGTGTGTGTGTGTGTGTGTGTGTGTGTGTGTGTGTGTGTGCGCGCGCGTATGTGTATGCATGCATGCATGCATGTGCCATGTGCAAACGTGGAGGTCAGAAGACAACTTACTTAAGGGCGTTGGAATCTGTTTCTGCCTTTATAAAGGTTCCAGGGATTGAACTCAAGCCATCAGACTTACACAGCAGGGTTTTTTAACCCAGGGAGCTATCTTGCCATCCTGAAGCATGTGGTTTTTATTGTTAATTCATAAGAATTTTTATGTATTATTGTTAAAATCAATTGATATACTTCTATAGCTTATTTTATTTTATTACTATACAGAACTTTTAATATTTTCTAATGTCTAGTTAATAACTCTTCTATGATAAACATATTATACATTCTTTTGAAGAACTCTTTTCCTATAACATGTTCTAGGAGATTCTAGCTGTGCACATGAAATGAAGTATCAATTTTCTTCCTAGCATAGTTTACCAAGAAGATCTATTCCTCAGCATTCTGCAGGGTGGCCTTAGTCATAAGGGAAGTACTATATGTGCAGGCCCTGTCTAGACTCTACCTGCCCCCTCGTGTTACTTATCTCCTTTACACTGCATCCATTGTTGTGGATTTTTACATATTATCCAATTTTCTCCTTTGTGTTTCACTTTCAGTATATTCTCATATGTTTGGCCCTCTTTTTAAGATTTATTTTTTATTTATAACTACATGTGTATGGGAGGGGGGGCTCGCGCATGTATGCATGGATGTATCCATTCTCAGCCTGAAATTTTTCTCGTCTTCTCTTCGCTTCTTTTGCCTTTTATTTGGTAATGGAGATCGAACCCAGGGTGTCGCCCATGCTATGCACATGCTATGCAATGCTATGTACACATTCCCCTCACTGGGCTCCCCAACCTATCTATTTCTTAATTGTACACACCACATTTTTATCTTTCTAGAATCTTCTTTGGGCTTGCGTTATTGTTCAAAGTTTATAGCTTACCGTCAGTCTCTTCAGTTACTGATGGTGAGCCTGGCTGCTGACTATGCTTTGTCTTTCAGCAGCTATACTGTGACGCCTACAGTATTAACTTAGCTGAGTAGCTCAGAACCATTAGTCCCCGTTAAAGTCCACAGCTGACAGATCCAGTATCTGAGTCCTCGGTGGGTCTCACTCCCATCTAGTGTCCTCTCTTTGAGTCCTGTCTATCATTTTTCAGGTTTAGGGCTAAAATAATACAGTCTCTTTTCTTTTCAGTTCAGTGTTTTTGAGTCACATCTTCCCTTCTTTGTATCTATTTTTAACTGAGCGCTAGACATTGCATTTGGAAATATTTAGGAGATAACTTGAACTTTGATTTTTTTCCCCCAGAGGGGTTACTTTGGCTTCTAGCAGGTAGTGTGGGCCCACCTAAGACTGCTTACTATAAGCCCCAGGTCACCTTAACTCAATTAGAAATTAAGATGGAAGACATTTGGGATTCAGTTTGCTAGAGGACCGAGGACTGACCGCTCCCAGGGTATACTTCTGTGTTCTGAGTGAAATCCTGGATTTCCAGGCTACCTTTCCTAGTCAAGCCTGTAATTATATACAGATTGTTTCTCTGGCTCTGTGTGTGACTCTGCCAGCCACTTTGTCTACTTTTCAGCCTCACTGCATCTCCAGTAAAGTGTGGTCTTCTCAGGACCCAATGAGAACTTTAAAAGTGGGAGCATAAAAGACGTCATTTCTATTTCCTGACGTTCCCTTTGTCAATTAAACATCTGCATTAACATCTTCTTATCTATTAAATGATAAGCCTTGAATCAGATGTGATTATGTCAGAGAGAAAAGCAAACTACATCCCTAATACCTAGGTACTAATTACTTGAACCTAGACCTATTAACCCACTATTAAACACAAACAAGCCGGGCGGTGGTGGCGCACGCCTTTAATCCCAGCACTTGGGAAGAAGAGGCAGGCGGATCTCTGTGAGTTCGAGGCCAGCCTGGGCTACCAAGTGAGTTCCAGGAAAGGCACAAAGTTACACAGAGAAACCCTGTCTTGAAAAACAAACCAAAACAAAACAAAAACAAAAACAAAACCACAAACAGCCTGATGTAGATTTGTGAGGATTTTAGAAGGCTAGTTCACATATAGTTTATATTACAAAAACATAGTAAATTCCAACACTTGACTATTTCTAGATTCTTTTGGAGCAATAATCATCAAATAATATTTGTACATACTTTGACATCCCATTTTTGTAAAAAGTTTCTTCACGTCAGGTTCCTTATCTGGTGATTGTATCCCACATACAAATATTTTTGAAGTATTATTATTCGTTAAGATTGACATATGGGCAACTGTGTACCATGAGCCTGTGTTGACCATTAAGATATCATCATCCATATTTAATAAAGCTTTCACAGAGTGGACAGCAAGACTTCGAGATTTATCCTAGAGAATAGTATGATTAGAATTTCAAAGTGTGTAACAGAAAAATAAGATGACTTATTTTTACTTTAAATGCAAATAAACGCTTGGTAGGAATTCTGAAAAGGTACCTGATTCATTTTAGTGAAGCATCTTAATATATGTCTCAATGAAAGTTAACAAAGATAACTGATAAATATATTTAAAACAAAAGGCTTACTCATTTAACCCAAATTATGTATACCATTTATTCCCTGTATAGTGACAAACCAATCCTAAAACATCAAAATTTATAGATTATTATGGCTTGGCTTCCATTCTTTTGAGTTGTGAATGTTTTTAATTATGTGACTGTGTGAGGATTTGTGCACATGAATGCAGTGCCTCCAGAGGCCAGAAGGTGGCATCAGGTCCTCTGGAGCCTGAGTTATAGGCAGTTGTGAGAGGCCTGATATAGGTCCTCTCTTAACCTGTGGGCCCTGTCTCCAGTCCCTTGGTTTCCATTCATGAAACCCCATTCACCCACTACTACCATTTTTAACTCCCAATTACACCAGCATCTAAACTGCTGCTAGCTCAGTTTAAAACGGAGATGTTTGAGAAAATTATAAAAGGAAACTGGGCAGAAAGGATAAGAGATTCTATCTAAGGATGCGGTGGTGGGAGCTGGGCATAATGGCATAAATCTATAATCCCAGCACTTGAGAGGCTGCAGGGGGATGACTGCCATGAATTTGAGGCTAGCCTGAGCAAGATAAAGGGTTCCAGGGTAGCCTGCACTATATAACAAGATCCTATCTCAAGAAAACCAAGGCAAGCCAAAGAATATAGGTGTAGAGAAGGGATAAACCCTAGAGTACTGAGTTAATCCACCTTAAATTCATTTTCAGGTGCAAGGATTCTTTGGGTAAACAGGACTATTCAGATTCACAATGAAAGTAAACAGTAGTTTACCTGAAAAATGAGTTTATAATCTTTGAAAAGATCTATGTTTGCAAGATCTTTTTTGAGATGAGATGGGAAAATTAAGACATCATAGCAATGCTGATCCACAGCAAACACTTTCTCATCGACATGCAATATGGATTTGACTTTATTATAACCTTTTCTCCTCAAACTACTATAAACTTCTTCAGGGCTGGAAGTACAAACATAATTACACATAGAATGCATTAAAACATATTGAACATTAATACTTTTGTTCCTGCAACAACGAAAAATATCACGATACATATTGCATGTGATAAAAACAATTTTAGCAAAGTTAAAAGATAATTAGAAACAGAAAGTGTAGCGTATTAATAGAATCTTATCAATTTAGTAAATTGATAGTAAGAGCTAAAGTTAAACTGTGACTCTAATCATTTCCCTAATGTGGCCTCACCCCTTAGGAAGGACATATATATTACATTCTCTTAAGGGAACGGGGTATTGAAACAGGATGAGAACTGGCCTGAAGTGCGTACCTGATTTTGCCAGTGTTTATCCAAGCATAGAGAGGCAGAGTGGAGGCCCTCTGCTCCTGTCTCCTAACTGTCTCCGGGAGGATTTGGTAAATCGAGAGAGCGTCATGCTTGATCCGACATCTCGCCAGGGCTGCAGCCAATTTTGTCTTAAAGCTGGAGACAGAAAACTCATTCTTGATGACCATGAACTTGAAATAAGACTATCCATTCTCCATTTGAAACATTAAAAAAAAAAACCCATTTAGAATTTTAACAAATTCATCTGTCGTCCCATTTCAAATTGTTGAAGGCAAAAATAAAATTTTGTGATATTCAAAACTAGAAATTCAATAGTCCTGATCTTTCATTCTATTTTTGCCGCCATATAGTTACACACTCCTAAACTATTACACCATCGATAGTTAAGAGACAGCCAGTCAAGGAGTAAGTCTGTAGAGTTCCGAGTCAGACACAGTGGGAGTTGAACTCAGGGTCTGTCACTTACCAGCTGTGAGACCTTGGGACCGTCACTCCTTCTCCTGGCTTTAGTTCCCCATCTTTAAAGGCAGTCAGCTTACCTTAGTATTAACGTGCTTATTATCAGTCTCCTGTGCAAAATATTTAGCACAGGACAGACACAGAGCAGGCAGCCATTATAGTCTGGTTAATATCAGTTAATATTATCAAGATGTCAATAGTGTGTGCTGACAACATTCAAAAGATTTCATTAATCTCTCTCAAACCCTGCTTAGTTCTGAATATCCCATGACTCAAAGCCCCAAACAAGAGAAAAGAAAAACATTAGTACTACAAAGGCACAATACATTATAACGAGTGTAAATAAGATTTCTTTGGGACTCTTCTAGAACTTTCTCAGAAGGAATCCAACTGAAATAAAGGAAAAATAAGAAAGAGATGTCACAAAAGAGTCAAGTACAAACTGAGGTCCACTTGTATCTAGAAAAAAAGAGGACATTGCTATGTGGCCCAGCAGAGTTGTTTGAAAGAATACTAGACTGGAGAATTCAGTGATGAATGAGTTACCACCCCAGTTACCACCTCAGCACCAAGTGCTGGACACCTCTGTCTTTTCCTTATGCCGTTCAGACTCCCTAGTCTAAACTTCTTCTCCACTTACCGACATAAAAATCTTAATTTGAAGGTCTGAGAGAGGAAATTAGGAGTGCCTGAGGAGGGAGGGTTTGGCAAGCAGTAAACTTATTAGAGCTAGAATAAAATTAAATGTATCTAATTTATGTCTAAATATTATAGAATTATAGCAGGAGATACTTAAAATTGGTAACGAATTAATGCACACCAAATAATAAATATAAAGACTGAATTACTGTTGTATAGTAATGTAGATGCTTGATTACAGAATATTTTGACAGATTATTTCCAAATATCAACTTAGTTCAAGTTTGCTATACATAATAAATGCCACTGAGTGAATTATCTGATTAATTTCTGCTATCAAAGCTGCCCAGTTGCCTCCTTTACCAGGATTCCCATTACACACACACAGATTCCTTTCTAAGCATTATTATATAATTCTAAAGCTTAAATTTTAAATGAATTTTATTAGCCATAGAACAGAATCCTTTAGCTTTATCATATCATACTAGAATATCAGTGATTCAGCCTCAACCAGCTCTTCCTGCCACAATTCCACCCCTCTGGGCCACAAATCTATCGTAGGCATATATACAACTATTTGCAAGCCTATAATATACATGTTCCCCACCCCTTTCTCTTCCCCTTTCTCTCTCCACCCCTCCTTCTTCCCTCCTTCTTTTCTCTCTCTCTCTCTCTCTCTCTCTCTCTCTCTCTCTCTCTCTCTCTCTCTCTCTCTCTCTCTCTCTCTCTTTCTCTGTCTCTCTCTCTTCTGCCTGGCCTCTGAATCAAATTACCTAAGTTCAAACTTCTATTCCACCAATTATTAGCAGCATGGCTTTAGACGAGTTATTTAACCTTTCTAAGCTCTACAAGTAATTACTTTAGTAATTAATAGCTAATGAACAGGGTTGTTGCAAAGATACTTATGAAAATTTCCTTAAAATCAGGCTAGTCAAGAAAATATAATTAATATGTTTATCGCATTTCTACTATTAACTAAATACTGTGATGAGATCTGGATCTATAAAGACTAAAAGATAATTTGGGTCTGCAGAGGCATCTGCCTGTAATCCCATGAGGTAGTTTGAATGGAATTGGCCCCCATCATCCCATAATCTCATAGGGAGTAGTACTGTTAGGAGGTGTGGCTTTGTTGGAATGAGTATGGTCTTTTTGGAGGAAGTGTGTCACTGTGGGGGTGGGCTTTGAGGTTTCCTATGCTCAGAATAATGCCCAGTGTGTCAGTCGACTTCCTGTTGCCATGTAGGACACTTGGCTATTTCTGCAGCACCATGCCTGCCTGCATGCTGTTGTACTCCCTGCCATGATGGACGGAATCTCTGAACTGTAAGCCTCCACCTCAATTAACTGTTTTCCTTTATAAGAGTTGCCCTGGTCATGGTGTTTCTTCACAGCAATAGAAACCTCAGCTAAGACTTCCCAGCACTAGGGAAGCAAACCCAGGATTGCGGCAAACTTGAGACCAGCTCGGTCTGCTTGGCAGTCTCAAGCTAGCCAGCACTACCTAATAAAACCCTGCCACTACCACCACCACCACCCAAAAACTGATTTTGATCCTTAGCTACGTGATATTTTGATGCTGAAAAAGACATAGAAATAATCCCAGCATAATATGATGATTGCTATGAGATACATAAATAAAGAGTAGGGTAAATGTTTTAAGAAGAAATGTATTGATATCAGTCCAAAGGGATTTCTAGAAAAGCTTGGGTTAATTAGCAAAGGAAGAGCAACAATTTCCAGATCATAAAAGGAGAAAAGACAGAGAGAGCATGAGTTTCCCAGACACAAAGTGAGAAAAGACACATGGATACTTAAAAGTAGAGAAACAGTAATGAACTCATTGAGCAAATACATTTGTTTTCTTTTTTTGTTTTTTTGAGACAGGGTTTCTCTGTGTAGCTTTGTGCCTTTCCTGGATCTCGCTCTATAGACCAGGCTGGCCTCAAACTCGCAGAGATCCGCCTGCCTCTGCTTCCCAAGTGCTGGGATTAAAGGCATGCGCCACCACCACCCGGCTACATTTGTTTTCTTACTGTCTATTACAGGCATTGTTCTAAGTTCCTCCTGACATAAAATGTTTAGAGTCTGGTAGAAAACAAACAAACAAACAAACAAACAAAAAAACCCTTTTGAGATGTTCTAAATGCTAATAACAAGGAAAGGCATTTCATTTGTGCTATGGTGTAATAAAAGGTACTTGCTATGGGAGTCAAGGGACATTTCCTAGAAGTTAAATTCCAACTAAGATAAAGCAGAACATAAGGAGATATGTTGCCAGCAGTCGAAGTGGAGGAACCTTCAACCCAGAAAGTACTTACCAATTCTGAAATATGTACCACAGAAAAAGGTATGTAGAGCTTATATAGAGGAAAAGGAAACAGAAATGGAAATTTGGAGCAGCTCAAGCTTATGTGAAATCTGTCTTTCTGGGCCTGGGTTACATCACTCGGTGTATTTTTTAGTTTTATCCATTTTCCTACAGATTTTGTAATTTCATTTTTCTTTACAACTGAGTAAAATTCCACTATGTATAGGCACTATAATTACATTATCCACTCGTCAACTGAAAGACACCAAGGCTTGTTCCATTTCCTAGCAATTGTGAATACAGCAACAGTGAGCAAGGACATGTAAAAAGCTCTAGCATGGTATATTAAGTCTCTTGGGAATATGCCCAGAAGTGATATGCTGGGCCATATGGCAGTTCTGTTCAGCTTTTTGAGAAACCTCCATATTGATTTCCACAGTGGCTGTATTGGTTTAAATTCCCACTAACAGTAAACAAGGTTCCTGTTTCTTTGTATCTCCACCAGCATTTGCTGTCATTTGTTGCCTTTTTAAAGATTTTATTTTGGTTAGGAGTGCTTTGCCTGCATTTATACAAGTGTACCATATGCATGCAGTGCCCACAGAGTCCAAGAGAGGGCACGATATCCTCTGGAGTGAGTTACTGACTGTTGTGAACTGCTACGTGAGTGCTGGGAACTGAACCAGGGTCTTCTTCAAGAACAGCAAGTGCTCTTAACTCCTGGGCCGTCTCTCTAGCCCTTCATTTGTTTTCTTGATAATAGCCATTCTGACTGGGGTGAGACAGAGTCTCAAAGTAGTTTTAATTTTCATTTCTTTGATGGTGAATAATGTTGAACACTTTTTAAAAATGATTAGCCATTTGTATTCTTCTTTTTGAAAACTCCTTGCTCAGTTCCATTTTATGATTGGGTTGGGTTTTTTTTTTTAAATAATATTTAGGTATTTTTAGTTCTCTGTCTATAATCTTCTGTCAGATATATAGATGGCAAATATTTTCTCCTATTCTGTGGCTGCCTCTCCACTTGATTAGATTAAAGCTCCCTTTTCTGTGCAGAAGCTTTTAATTTCATCAGGTCCCATTGTCAATTGCTGCCCTTATTTCCTGAGACATCAGAGTCCTGTTCAGAAAGTCCCTACCTATGCCTACAACTTGACATGTATACCTTAATTTTTCCTCTAGCACTTTTAGAGTTTCAAGTCTTAAAATCCTTGATCCACTTGGATTTTATTTTTGTGCAGGATAAGAAAAGGATCAGATTTTCATTCTTCTACATGTAGATATCCAGTTTTCGCAGTGCCATTTGCTGAAGAGGCTATTTTTTTCTGTGTTTTTGGTGTTTGTCAAAGCCAGGCAATTGTACTAGCATAGAGTTACATCTGGTCCTCTATCCTAGTCCACTGGTCTACATGCATGTTTTGTGAAGGTGCCATGCTGGTTTTATTGGTATGATTCTACAGTATACTCTGAAATCAGGTATGGTGATAACTACCAGCAGTATTCATTTTACTCAGGACCCAGAGTCTTTTATGTTTCTGGGTAAAATTTAATATTTTTTTCTATTTTTGTGAAGAATGCCACTGGAATTTTGATTGGGGTTACATTTAACAGGTAGATTGCTTATGGTAGTGTAGTGGAAATTTTCCTAGTCCCACCCAGTCTGCAGCCACTCAGATCCAAGTAAACACACAGAGGCTTATATTAATTAAAACTGCTCGGCCCCTTAGCTCAGACCTACCACTGACTAGCTCTTACACTTAAACTCAGCCCATTTCTGTTAATCTATATGTCACCACATATTCTGTGGCTTTACCTGTGTGCTGTTACATGCTGCTCTCTGGACGGTGGACTGGCGTCTCCCCACTCAGCCTTCCTCTTCCCAGAATTCTCCTTGTCTGCTTATCCTGCCTATAATTCCTGCCTGGCTACTGGCCAATCAGCGTTTTATTAAACCAGTGTACAAAAGCATTATCCCACAGCATGGTATGATGGCCATTTTTCACAATATCAATTCTACCAATCCAGGAACATGGATAGTTGTCCCATCTTCTAGTGACTTCTTCCATTTCTTTTTTCAGTGTCTTAAAATTTCACTGTAGAGGTCTTTCACTTCTTAGTTAGGTTTTTTTTTTTTAAGCTATTATGAATGGGATTGTTTCTAATTTCTTTCTTAATATGTTTGTCATTGGTATATGGGAAATCTATAAGGTTTCCCATCTCCAAGTTCTCTGCTCTTCCTTTAGCATTTGAATTAGATGTCTGCCTTCTGCAATTCTCCTTTAGCAAGCATCCAAAATCAGGGCCAGCTCCAAACAAAGCATCTAAGGATGAATAGCTGGCCAGATCATCCACTAGGCCCCTGAGGCCCCTGAATTAAAATAAACACCCTTATGGAGACACTGCCTATCTCCTAGGCCAGGTGGATGTTAGGTACATAGCTTTGTTTCTTGTGCAAATTAAGCTCAGACCCTCTTTTACAACCTTAGTAGTATCTCTAGAACTCCCCTTTTGACATTTAACTTAGAACAAAAGGACTTTTTGCAAACCAGGTACAGCAAGCTGTGACACAGCTGTCAGAGATCCCTGCCCTGCCAGAAAACAGCTCAACTGAGTACACTGAGACAGTTTAAGCCCTAAAGAAATATATGCAGTTTTATTTTACTCATGATTTATACTAACATTATAGACTCCTAACATTTTTACCTAACCACTTCTAGGAATGTAGTTTGAGCACACAAATTCCCCTTTTCTGATATATTAACCAATTTTAGCTCTTAGTTAACCTCCTCCCTTACCACTCCCCTTTTGGGTTGTAAAAGAAAGCCTGACAGTCACTGCCTGAGGAAAACCCTTATCTGCCTTGATGACTCTGTAAGAATTCAAGCGTGGTGACCTGGCCTTAGCCAGAGCATTGCTATTGCGTGGGTATATAACTGGAAACCTCAGAGACTTGAGAGAACTAGATTGGAGGATTAAAACTAGAAGGACGAGATGGAAGATGAGGATGAGCCAGATGGGGAAGAACTAGGTGGATAAGAACAAGATGAGAAAGACCAAGATGAGGCAGGTTTCCTAGCTCCGAGCAGAGTTACCCCACCGGACCAGAAAGTGGCAGGGAGGTTGGCAGACTGTAGGTGTATTGAGACTGCTTCATGGGGAGGACTGAAGATAGAGGGAACAAAGATGAAGATGAGGACAAGACGTAAAGAACCTAGTTAGAGCTATGAGAGGGCAGGAGGGGAAGGGCAGAGGAGCTAAGTACGAGCACAGAACTGAAGCTGTGGAGATAGAATTTTGTCTCCGAGGAATAAAGTGAACGGACTGGAGAGCTCGGTGTACTTAGATTCATTCCCTTAGATTACCCCCGCTGTTCATAGCATCTTCCCCAGGACTCTGGAGAACTCTCCTCAGGGCAGGCCCCTGAGGAAATTTCGATAACTGTGTTGGGATTAATATGTGCATTGTTTTATGAAGCTGGGTGTGTTTGTGTTTGGTACATATACTTTTATAATTGAAGGGTCCTCTTGATTGAGTGTTCCCGTGATCAGTGTGAAATGATGTTTGGTTGGCATCTATTTTCTCAGATATTAGAATAGTGGAGCCTGTTTTCTAGTCCCATTTAATTTTCTTCACCCTAAGATAGTGATTGTATTTGATAGTGATGTGTATGTGTTGGAGGGAACAAAGAAAAATGTCCTATTTTAATCAAATTTTCAATCTTTGTCTTTTTAAATAGGAACCAAGACCATTAATATTCAGCTTTTTGTTGTTAATGTTGTGTTGTTTTGTTTAAGACAGCATCTCACTACATAGCCCTGGCTGTCCTAGAACTTACTATATGGACCAGGCTAGCCTTCAGTTCAGCGATCTGCCGCCTCTGCCCCCCAAGTGCTGGATTAAAGGCGTGGTGCCACAGCCATGGGGCTCAATATACTTTTTTTGTTCCGTATAAACAATATTTTAACTATGGCATGGGGTGTTTCTTTTCTGGTCCTATCTATCTGGTGTTTGGGGTGCCTCTTTGATCTGGCTGGGATTTCCCCATGTATGTATGTGTGGTATGTATCATTGTGTGTTTGTATGTGTGGGGGTATATGTGTGTGGATTTGGAGCCCAGAGATTGATATCAGGTGTTTTCCTTAATCTTTCTGTCAGTATTCTGACCCACCCCTTGGAGACCCACCGAGCATCCTGACGTCATCTTATGTTAAAGCCCCTTTGAGAGGAAAAAACCCCTCCCCTCTGCCTCTCACCAGAGGTAGCGCACACCTCTCTCTCTCTCTCTCTCTCTCTCTCTCTCTCTCTCTCTCTCTCTCCCTCTCTCTCTCTCTCTCTCCCTCTCTCTCTCTCTCTCCCTCTCTCTCTCTCTCTCCCTCTCTCTCTCTCTCTCTCCTTTCTCCTCCCCTCCCCCCAAACCCCAAAATAAACTCTTTTCCCCGTGGACATGTGCCTGGGGTGTGAGTAGCTTTCCATCCCACCATGCTACCAGCCACCGTGCTGGCATGGCATGTCTCACGCGCTGTGGGGCGCCTTGGTCCAAACCCTCCAAAGCTTCCCGAGTGCTGTATCCTAACACCTTCCCCACTTTATTTACTAGGTCTGGGTATTTTATTCCTGGGGACGCTGGAGATCTAAATGTTGACCTTTAGGCTTGCACAGTAAACTCTTTATCCACTTAGCCATCTCCCCAGCCTGGGAAATTTTTTTCTTGATTTTACCAAAAATCTTCTCTAAGTCTTTCTTTGGCATGAGATTTTTCTTCTGTGTCCAAAATTTTTAGATTTCATTTTTTCATAGTATCCCAAATATCTTTCATGTTTCATTCATACTTTTAAAAAATGTATCATTGACCTCAGCTGTATGATCCAAATACTCTCCCTTGTCTTCCAGCCCTGATCTTCTGTCCTCCACGTGATTCATTCCATCGATGAGGCTTTCCACTCACCTTTTTATGACTTCTCTCTCTCTCTCTCTCTCTCTCTCTCTCTCTCTCTCTCTCTCTCTCTCTCTCTCTCAAGACAGGGTTTCTCTGTGTAGTCCTGGCTGTCTTGGAACTCACTCTGTAGACCAGGCTGGCCTTGAACTCACAGAGATCTGCCTGCCTCTGCTTCCTGAGTGCTGGGATTAAAGGCCATGTGCCACCACTATCGAGTAATCTCTTTATTTTCATATCTTGAAAGTAATTATCTATTTCATTAAGTTGTTTTTGTTCTCTTAGAATTCATTCAAGAGTTTGTGTCCAAAAATTATTTGAATATAATGATAATCATTGATTTGTATATTTGTCTAGACTTTTATCTAAGTTGCTCTTACAGGGGGTTACTAAGGAATTGGTTTTTGTTTGTTTGTTTGTTTTCCTGAGACAGGGTTTCTCTGTGTAGCTTTGTGCCTTTCCTGGATCCCGCTTTGTAGCCCAGGCTGGCCTCGAACACACAAAGATCCGCCTGGCTGACTCTGCCTCCGAGTACTGGGATTAAAGGTGGATTAAAGGTGCACACCACCACTGCCCAGCCGGAATTGGTAATTTTTAAAGGAGGTGTGTGGTCTTGGTTTCTCATGTTTCTTGTGGTTTTGTACTGGGGCTTGCCCATCTGGAGTTAGAATGTTGGTTAATGGGGCAGACAGAATTTGTTCTTATTTCAAGTCACTCTTTTTTTTCATGCAGTGTGTGTGTGTGTGTGGGGGGGTATTTGTAGAGCTCTTAAGAGACTAGTTGCAAAAGGGTTGAGATAATGTCTTCCCTTGTTAAACTGGTGTTCAGAGCACTGAGATCTATCCCAGGTTCTCCCCAACAGTTGCGTGTTGTCTGAAACTGGTCCCCGTGCAGCAGTAAACCCATGATGAAACAGAGTAGTGGTTGACCGCAAAGCAATCACTCCTTTGTACCAACCGCTTTAGGGAGTAAAGGGATACTGACCGTACTGTGTGTACTAAGTTATTATGGATGTGAGTGGAAAGAAAGGGAAGAAAGCATGATGAGACTAGTGATCAGTACTAGGTTGCTAGTCATGAAGTAGAGGAAGGTAATGTACATAAATGGGGAAATGGTAGTTAAAAAAGCTGGAGGTATGGGAGTTTTTGTTAAAGGCAGACTGGAGAGAGAAGGCTATAGATATGCATCCAGGCAACATAAACAGTCACATCTATCCGAAGCACTGTTTGGAGGTTGAACATCTTCCCAGATGTCTTGGGTTCCCTGCTGGGGTGTTGAGGGCATTCCTGGGGCACTAGTCAGTGGAGGCCCCTTCCGTAAGATCTCTAGTGACAGCTTCAGCAGCTTTCCTGGGCAAGGCCCCTAAGGCTGGCCCTACTGGTGTCTATGGCAGCAGCAGCAGTGGTTATAGTAGCATCTACTGATCTGATATGTGAGAAGTTCATGGGGAGCCATAAGCAAGTAGATTATAGAGACAAGAGAAGCAGCTGTCAGTCTGATAAAATGCCAGTCCCTTAATTACCCTGTGATCAGCCACTTACCCCAATGGGGCTTCTAAGCCACTATCGGCCCCAGTTCCAGACATTCCTGAACATTTTCTTGCTGTCTGGGGATAGTCTTCTTGAAAACGTAAGACCAGACCCTATACAGATAAGCTGTTTCAGATTCTCCACTAGAAACGCTAAACGGTCAAAGTGGTTCCAAGAAACGCCAGAAAAAAACACAAGAGGAAAAACTCATTTTTAAGAATCGTGTAAGGGATATTTTGGCAAATGACACACTCTGGGTAATGATGGGCAATGAGAAAATTGGGGAAAATAAGAAAAACACATCTGAGCAAATGTGAGTTACCTGCATAGTTAGCTTAATCGTCACAAATCATTTAATACGCATCGCCACTTAGAATAAGAAAAAAGTCACGGCAACCATTTAAAACTGATCTCTGCTTTCTTAACTCAGCAAGACTGTTGTTCCCACTTCCTATATATGATTTGGAAAGTCCCTCTAGGCACGAAGCCAAGACTATTTAAGGCTCAACTAACTTACTTGTTTTTGTCCTCTCGGGATCAAATTTTTATGCTGGCATAGCAGCCAGAACATTTACCTCGTTTCTTTTTCACATTTTCTAAGTCTGATCCACCACATTCTATTTTGACCACATAATTCATTTTCAAATGTATCACTCTAGCTGGACGGGGTGGGGGGTGTGCACACCTATAATCTCAACATCTGAGTGGTGGAGGCAAAACAATCATGAGTTCAAGGCCAGCCTCAGCTACACAGCAAGTCCAAGGCTGGCCTGGGTTACATGAGATCTTGTCTCAAAGATAAACAAACCTCACTCTACTTGCCCTATGGTACAGAGCACGGTAAAGTAAGAATTATAGGCAGGGAATCCAATGAAGAGTCTATTCATAGTGTACGGGTTTGGACGGCAATAGTCAAAATGGGAATAAATGAGCAGATTCAGCACATGTTTTGGAATTGGAGTCACAGGATTGGATTCATAGCTATCACAGAGTGTAGCAGGGGGAAGGAGAGGTGAATTAAATATTTAGGTAGATGATAGTGCCTTAATTATAATATGGAAGACCTGAGGCTGAACAGTTTGGAAATCCTCTGATAAGAATTTAGAATTAGACTACAGAACTAATCTGTTAGTCTAAGAAAAGAAAGTAGCCACAAGACTATACCATAAACACTCAGGCACTAGGGTGCAACAACCGGGCTTTCCCATGTGGAGTAGAAGACAGAACTGCAAAGAGAGAGAGAGATCGAGACAGAAAGGAAGATGAGTGATATAAAGGGTGAGGCTTAAAGAAGCCAAGCTCGGGCTGGAGAGATGGCTCAGAGGTTAAGAGCACTGGCTGCTCTTCCAGAGGTCCTGAGTTCAACTCCCAGTAACCACATGGTGGCTCACAACCATCTGTAGTTAGATCTGGTGCCCTCTTCTGGCCTGCCTGTATTCATGCAGGTAGAACACTTGTATGCATAATAAATAAATCTTTAAAAAAAGAAGTCAAGCTCCTTCCACCTTTCCATCCTAACTCCACTTCTTCCCAGATGAGAACTCCCTCTATGGGAACACTGGCCATTCTTGCTCAAGCTGAGGACAGCTTCTGGAGAGTGAGGACCCTTAATTAAAGTATTTCGGTTTGGCTGGGCATGGTAGCACTTGGTGACTGAGGTATGAGGATCACTTGAGCTTAAGAGTTTGAAACCAACTTCAGCAACATAGCATTTAAAAAAATACCATTGAGTATCTTTTTTAGAGATTTCATTTTTAAAATTTCAGTTATTTTTATGTGTGTTTGAGAAGGGGGCATTGTGCACATGAGGGTGGTGTTGGCAGAGATCAGAAGATAACATCAGGTCCCCTGAAGCTGAAGTTACAGGTAGTGAGCCATCCAAGTGGGTGCTAGGAACCCAACTCAGGTCCTCTGCAAGAGCAATATGTGCTCTTAACACTGGGCCATCTCTCCAGCCCCGTATACCTTTATCTTTATACATATTTTTTTCCCTGAATCACTCTGCTGTTCTCTACAATTCAACTATTAAATACGGCATTCCTTAGATAGAATATTGTAAATATGAGTATAATGTGACTGACTAATTTTGGATAAGGTTTGCATTTTATGACGGTTTTTTTAAAAATCAGGGTCTCACTGTGTAGCTCATGCTGGCCTGACTCACACGATCTTTCTGTCTCAGTCTCCCAAGATTACAGGCATGTACCACCAGACCCAGTTTCATATAAACCTGGGGTCGGGTGGGACTATATGGGTAGCAATGCAGCCATATCTGTGTTATGGTCCAAAGGAGGATGCTGTGAATTATGAGGAAAAGAAAATATCCAGGGATCAGGAGTCCTTCATTAAGCAGTAAAACCTGATTTCTCTGGCCTCCTAAAGCAGGCCCCTCCCTAGAAGTGTCACCAATCTATCCATGATGAAACCACACACTGGCCTTTCTTGGAGTGCTGTGGCTTTTCTGGCTAATTCAGCTAACCTGAGCTCCCATTAGCCAGACTGAGACTAAGTTATGATGGCTGAGAAAATGTGTGCGTACTTGCATGTGTGCGTGCGTGCGTGTGTGTGTGTGTGTGTGCGTGCGTGCGTGCGTGCGTGCGTGCGTGCGTGCGTGTGTGTGTGTGTGTGTGTGTGTGTGTGTGTGTGTGTGTATGTGCAGAAACCTATAGAACCCCAGCCTTTAGGAGATGGTGGGAGGGGGGTCAGACGAAGTCATTCTCAGCTGCATAAGCAGTTCCAAGCCATTCTGGGGTACATGAGACCCCATTTCCAAGGAAAAATAATGAAGACAGGAAGATGGCCGAGTATGAAAATTGCATATTGTACAAACATGAGGACCTAAGTTCAAACCCCCAGTCCCCCACACGAAAAAGCCAGGGGCGGCACCCCATGCCTGTAATTCCAATGCTCAGGAAGCAGAGCCAGGAGGATTGCTGGGGCTTGCTGGCCCAGCTACTTTGACAAGAGTCAGTGAGCTCCAGGTTCAGTGAGGGACCGTGTGCCTAACAATAAGGAAGGGAGTGACTGAGGAAGGCATAGGAAATTGACCTCTAACCTCCACATGTAAACACCTGTGCTCATATATATGCACCCGTGTATATATGTGTTCAAAAGAAAAGGAGAAAAAATAAAAAGGGTACAACTAAAAATAATGTCACTGGTGCCCCCCTGGGGCAAAGCCCTAGTTGTTAATGCACCCCTCACACGGTTCTACCTCCCAACACTGCTACATGAGAATTAAGATCTCAACATCTGAACTCTGGGGCCAGCATCAAAACATAACACACAGTAGCATTAACACACAGGACATACTTACCATGTGTCCAGTTCTAACTCCACTGCTAATCTGTTATCCTTCCTAGCCACCCTTCCAGATGAGTACTTACTTATGATCCACATGGCAGTCTCTTGTTCATCTTTAGGATAAAGAGGAAACTAGAACACATCAGCTTGTTCTTAACTAGACAGACTTCTTTTAGTTTGGCAGAACAGTGAAATTTTGTATAGTGTTGGAATTTTCTCCTTTGTTATAAGTTAGATTTTTTTTGTAAAGACATCAATTAAAGAAACAAGTTAGTTGTTTCAAATTAAGTTTAGTTTATGCATATACTAAAACTATTAGAAATTTGTAATGATTTCCCACATTTACACACTGGATCATACAATTCAACATCTTAAAACAATTTGCTCTAAAGTTAGTTATTCAAACTATTCAAGACTGTTTGTAAAGGAACTCAAGGTACTTTGTTATCTTTTCATAAATATTTGAGACATAGGTCTCTATAAATTATACTACATAAATTTTGTAAATAAAAATGCTAATGTTGGTTTTGGATGAATGTCCTTTTTACCTGTAGTTACCTGTTAAGAAGGCTCTCTACTTCTTGAACTTCTGATATGGACTCTTCATTATCGGGAAGGACACGGGGTTGAAATTTTCTATCTTGGAAATCGTACAGCATCACAATAATAAGACTGCTCAACTGATCTGGCTACCGAGGGGAAACACACAGGAAGAGGACTAAAGAAACAATATCCCAAGGCTTGAGACACAACTCAGGAGTAGATGCTTGCCTAGCCTGAAGGAAGCCTTGGGTCTGATCCCCTGAGGGTAAGAGCGAATATGGGTAACAGTAATGCTTTGTATTCCATTACTTTTTATAACAGAACAAGAACATGATTACATAGTATGGTTAGATTTAGAAATAGTGATGATCTTTTTTGTTTGTTTGTTTGTTTTTCAAGACAGGGTTTCTCTGTGCAGTCCTGGAACTTACTCTGTAGGCTGGCCTCAAACTTAGAGACTCACCTGCCTCTGCCTCCTGAGAGCTAGCATTATAAGCATGTGCCACCACCGCCCAGCTAAGAAAAGGTCTTCAAAGGGGGGAAAAATCTAGTTTGAGAAGAAAAGCTTCTCCAAAAAGACAATTTGGGGTATATGAGTCAAAATAACAGGGCCAGGGTCAAAATGCAAGTATTAGAAGTAGGAAAGAACATATATTTTAAAGAGGTCTCAACACGAGGCAAACTATTATTTAGATCTCAGGGAATTTTCATACTTTCTAAAAGGTAATAATGGGGCAGACTAACTCTTTTTCTTTTTTCTTTTCTTTTTTTTTTTTTTTTTTTTTTTTTTTTTGGTTTTTCGAGACAGGGTTTCTCTGTATAGCTTTGCACCTTTCCTGGACCTCACTCTGTAGCCCAGGCTGGCCTTGAACTCACAGAGATCCACCTGCCTCTGCCTCCCACCAAGTGCTGGGATTAAAGGCGTGCCCACCACCACTGGCAAGGCAGACTAATTTTAAAAGTTGTTTACTTACTATTTTGGTGCTTGGGAAGATATAGCTGTCTATTAATATAGTTTCCAAAATATCTTGATCTGCAAGACAAGGGAAAAGTCTATTACCCAAAATATCAAATCTTAAAATAAAGACCTTTGAATTAAATACACTTGAAATAATGTTGTAAAATTACCTTCACATCTAAAATGTACCTCAACTCCTCATAAAGACATAAATTGCAACAGCAAGTGAAATATTTATAATCGTCATGAATCCCGGGCTCATATAGTTCAGGCTTTACAGAGACTCATAGTTAAAGCATCACCAACGTAGTCATAAAGGAATTTTAACTTTTAACTTAGGACCTTTGAAAGACGTTGAAGAAGATATAACTAGTAACATTAAACGGCAGGCCTGGAGAGATGACTCCGCAGTTAAGAGCCCTGGCTGCCCTTCCAGAGGTTCCCAGCACCCGGACAGTGACTCACATTTGGCTCTGGAATTCCATTTCCAGAGGAATCTGGTACTCTCTCCTGGCCTCCGATGGCACTGTGTGTACATGGCACACAGTCATGTATGCACGCAAGACAACCATGTACATTAAAAAAATGAAAGATGTTCAACAGCCTTGCTCTTTTCAGCTTTAAGTATTGCTGATATGTTGTATTAGTTATTAAGTAGTGTTAATATTTTGTTCTGGATTTTCTGTTTATAAGCAAGGTACTTTCTTTTAACATCCGTGTGGTGTTAATTATCAGGGTTATTGCTAGCCTTAGGAATTGGAAGTGTTTTATCTTCCTCTATTCTTTTACATGACTTTTATTAGACATAATTTTAACTTAAGTATCTGGTAAAACTTACTAGTGAAGACACAGATGAAATATTTAACCTAAGATCCAAATGACAGGAATTACCATATAAGGATCTTAATAAGGACAACAGTCCAAACAGAGAACAGAATAATTACTTCATAGGTGCTAAGCAGAAACAGTTTAACATATTTTCAACCCTCCCCTGGATTCATGAGTACTTTTGATAGACTTAAACTATGAACATCATATATATTTTAGTTAGGCAAACAGGAAGAAAGGCCTAGTCTTGATTCATTCAACATTCATAAAAAACCTATTATTTATAATGTAGACAATGAATTTTAATCGTTATTTGGGAAATTAGAAAATCACAGAAGACTAATTTTGAAGTGGAGACTATAATTTTCATAGGAAATCTTTTAGGAAACATTATACATATTTAAGCCACCAGCTCTGTATACAAAATAACACTCTCATTTCATTTATAAGTAAAATTTATAGAATTTCCATAACCATGAAGGACTTCTAACATGAAAGACGTGTGTAGGCTATAAAACTTTGACCACTGGAGTTGCTATAAATCCCAGGGGTAGAATGAAGGAAAACAGAACGTGGTTTCGCCAGCATTACACCTGTTCTCTAGGACTCCCGCCAAAACAATCACCTCTGCCTGCCTTTGGTGTTGCGCAGAAGACATTAACTTTACGTATCTAAAGTTATACGACATTCTTACCTTGAAATATCAGTTTAAACAATAGCTGTACTTTATTCAATGTATTCTATGTTTTGGGCAAGAAAAGGAAACTTGACAAAATTATTTTAGTCTTTTGAGAACAATTAGAACAGCCACTAACAAACGCAAAATAACTATACAGTCAAAATAAAACAATGTGGGGCCATAGAAAACTGGAGCTATGGATAGGTGGTGTTACTCTCCCGGCCAGACGGTGCATTTCTCTTTTTATTCCCCTTGCTGTCTTTTCAGGCATACCATTTAATTTCTCCTTGAGCTTCCTCCATTTTCTTTCATTTGTAATGAGAATATTCTTCCCATTTATATCAAATGAAATTAGGTGCTTTGTGAAAAAAAAAAAAGACTAAACAAGTATGAAGTACTGTTACTGTCGCTGAAGAGAACTGCCTGGACTCGTGGGTGACAGCTGAAGCGGTTATTGGAGTTCTAGCTCATCTTCCTAACAAATCACAACACAATCAACAAGTACCCGACAGCCTTTAGAAGACAAACCTCACATTAGGAAGAAAGATCCAGCCCTTGAGTGGCTTAGGAGGTTGCCTTTAAACGCTTGAAATAACTTGCCTGGTCCAAACTTTCTTTGTTTACCTTGGACCTCGTGCCACACCGTATTATCTTGACCTTTACAGAAGTCAGAGTCTGAGTAACCGGTCAGTCAACCACAGCTGAAGAACGCACTCCTTTAAGAACAAATCTCAATATGAACCCTACACAGCCAGGACAAGGTGAGCTCCCCTCATTAGCAATGTCTCCTTCCCACGGTCAGACATCAAGCTCTGTCATGAGATTTCCTCGGGAAGGGACAATGTGCCCTTTGTATCTGGTCTCTCCTGGACTCTGCCCTATGTGTGCATACTGCTTGCTAATTTACTATGTATCCTTTTGTTGTACTAAACCATGCATATAAAATACTTGCTGGGTTCTACAAACCCTTTTAGGCAATTGTTGAAGAGTGGTCTTGAAAACCCTTAGCTATAATTACTAAGTCACAAAAGCTAGAACTGAACCGTATGTTAAGCATTTATTGGGTTATTCATTGGCTGATTACAAAAGTCCAAAATGTCCAGGTTAATGCTATGGTCTATTTGTGGGAGTGAAATTCATCAACTACTATATACACTTAGAGAAGTTGGAGAAACACAATTTGGGAAAAAGATTAGCAATTTCAGGAGTTTCTCTTCCTCAAGCTTTTTAAAACATTTATTTGTTGTTCATACATTTTTCAAGAAATTGTTTCACAGGCTTTTCTTATTTATTTATTTATTTGGCTTTTTTAGAGAGGGTATGGGTATGTAATGTAGACTTGCTTTGAACTTAAGGCAATCCTCCTGCCTCTGCCTCCTAAGTGCTGGAATAATAGGTACATCCAACTCCCACTCCTTTTTAAAAAAAAATCTATATTCCTTTGAAGTATGTGGAGATTCTTCTTAAAATTAACTACTCAAACTCTATTTTGACAAAGGTCAAATTTCTCTTTTTTTTTTTGGTTTTTCGAGACAGGGTTTCTCTGTGTAGTTTTGCGCCTTTCCTGGAACTCACTTTGTAGACCAGGCTGGCCTCGAACTCACAGAGATCCTCCTTCCTCTGCCTCCCAAGTGCTGGGATTAAAGGCGTGCGCCACCACCGCCCGGCTCAATTTCTATTTTAGAGGAACAGACTTTATTAATAACTATCTTGTTTCATCAAAAATTGACCTGAGGAGCTGGGAGCTGGGTGTAGTGATGTACGACTTAAATCCCAGCCCTCTCAGAGGCAAGAGGATCTCTGTGAGTTTGAGGAGAGTGGATTACCTTGGGGTTAATTTGACAAAGAGGATCTAATGGTGGTCTTCATTTGAAGAAGTATCACACTGAGCCATAAGGGGAGTCAGAGAAATAGACTCCCTTGAAAGAGCTTACACATAGAACATATGATATCTATTATTGTTTAGTTATAGCTTTACTATAGTATAGTTAGTGTTTAAATTGGTATCTCAATGTAAGGATGTCATATTTATTTCAGATACTACTCAAAGTTAATGCTTTCTGAATAATACCAAAGACAGCACAGAAGTGATTGTCTTTGGCAAGAGTCATTAAAAAAAAATTGAAATCTACTTTCTAAACTGTGACTCTTGGAACCTAAAATGTTAAAGCAGAGTGTGAGTGTACACTGTCACATGAAAACATTTGTAGAACACAGATAACACAGAAGATAAAATAAAATGCACAAGAACTCTCAGAATTTTTAAAGTAAAGTACTAGGCATTTATCTTGGAAAACTCACTATACTGGAATTCTGATTTGTTCGTTTGTTTGTTTTTAATATGGTGCTGGAGGGATCAAACCCAGAGCCTATCGTATAGACTAGGCTGCATGGCAAGACCCTGAAAAATAAATAATGAGCAAGTTTGTAAAGGCTGAGGACAATAATTATCTGAGTAAGATTATCTGGGTCAGTAAGAAAAATCAGTCACAAGGCCCTTTCAGAAAACAGAAAACAGTACTGGGCAGAAGACACTATAATCTACTATACATCTGCATGTTACTGGTACAAAAACAATCGTGTAATTGATGATTTACTTTTATGTAGAAAAATTCAAGCTTTTATTATTGGTTTCTAAAAATGAGGTTCAACATTCTATTAGGAAAACTGCCTACAATTGGATTAACATTAAATACCAATTAATTAACATAGCTAATCAAGCTGCATTTCACTGTTCCAGGAGAAAATGCAAAGTTGTACAACTGACTCTTGGTGCAAAGTGCAGAATCGTAATGAGGGGAAAGTGTGGGAGACAAAAACAGAATCTAAAAGAAAAAAATCAGGCTGGGCATTGATGGTACATGCCTTTAATTCCAGCATACAGGAGGCGGAGGCAGGTGTAGCTCTCTGAGTTCAAAGCCAGCCTGGTCTACAGAGTGAGTTCTAGGACAGCCACATAGAGAAACCCTGTCTCGAAAACAAACTACAAACAAACAACAAAAAAAAAAAACCACAAAAATCATGAGCACAAGAAAACAAGGAGTTGAAAAGTAATGATGCTTTAGACCAGTGGTTCTCAACCTTCCTAAGGCTGCAGCTCAACCCTTTAAGTTCCTCACGTTGTGGTGACCCCTAACTTCATAATTGTAATTTTACTACTGTTCTGGACTGTAATGTAAATATCTGATATGCAACCCCTGTGAAAGGGTCGTTTGATTCCAGAAGGGGCCGTGACCCACAGGTTGGGGGTCACTGCTTTAGACATTACATTTTCTTCTCTGTGACAACAAATTCCTGGCTTCAGAGTTGAACAGCATCATATTTGCTGACAAGGTACATTTATGTCTAATTAATCAACAGGAACATTTTAATTTACCCAACATTTTTTTTTACTTCCTCCTCTCTACAAGGCCTTCTAGTACTAAAGAAATCATAAAAAATGCTATTAACCTCTTCCAAGTGATCTCTTGGACATCCACTCATCATTTGAGCCTTGCTGCTGATGTTCAAACATTTCTGAACTGTCTCTCTGGACCTAAATCTAGTTTTACAAACCAGTGTCAAGTTTATAGTAGCAATTAGTATAAAATACAACTCCAGGGGGTTGAAGAGCTGGCTCAGCTGTTAAGAGCGCTTGCTGCCCTTCCAAAGGATCTAGGTTCCTTTACTAGTACCCGCCTAAGTCCAGTTCCAGGGGATCTGACGCCCTCTTTTGGCCTCCTCTGGTACTGCACACATGTAGTGCCCATTCATTCAAGCAAAACACCCATGTACATAAAATAAAAATAATCTACATAAGAAACCTCCTGACAGCTCTCCTCCTAGAGCCCACATCTGGTTGTGGCCTACCTCCAAAGATGATGTTAACTATCGTGAAGGGGCTCAGGAAACTTGAGTCCAGCACTTTGGAGACAAATTAGAAAGGAGAATTCTACTTAAATTTGGCTTTCCAGATTAAAGCTATTGGCTAAGAATTGGATAATCACGATTGGGGTTGACTTAACTGCAGTATTCACTTTTTAAAGACTGTACCTTCCTTCATCCTTTTCTCTCCCCGGTCTCCCGTATATTTGTGATACCTCATAAACTTAAAATAAAAGATGTAAATATAACAAGAATGTAGTGAAGCATCGGAGTGTAGTACTGCATGAGAGACAGACAGACAGACTGACTGAGACAGAGAGACATAGAGAGAGAAAGACACACACACACACACACACACACACACACACACAGAAAGAGACGGAGAGAAGTTTGTTCTTTTCTTTTTCTTTTTGAGAAGGGTCTGGCTATCCAGCCCATCCTAGCTTGGAACACCAAGTCCTGGCTCGGCAGCTGGGATTACAGGCCGACTCCTGTTCATTTTAATGACTGCACTACAAACTGTCTAAGGACAGGTGCGGGGAAACTCTTCTAATTTCACTAGGACTCACCCATTTAGACAGCTGTAATTGGCCAAAGATATACACGTGTAAAAAACAAAACAAAATTCAGTATGTTTGAGGGGCTAGGGTGGTGCACTCTGCATTCTAGAAATTTCCTTGCTTTCTCCCCCCCCACCCCGACACTTTTCTTTTTCTTTGGTTTTCTGAAACAGAATCTCACCCTGTAGCCCAGGATGGCCTTGAACTGAGCATCGGCCACCATGCCTGGCTTAGCTATTTTCTTTTAGCGCTGACCTTCAAGACTGGTATTACTCACACTTCAGGGTACTGAAAGCCAGCTCATAGGACAAACGCTGAAAAGATTCATCCTCAGATTGGAACCAGCACGGCAGGGGTTCATTCCCGTACTTTATTATGACTCTGTCTGGCGACTTTTCGATTTGAATACCCTGAAAAATGTTCGCTGCCATAACGTACACGGAGTCTGGATAGTAAGCTTTTTCCAGGGCAATGGTTGAAGAGTTCTTCCTGGCTATTACCTCCCTTGACATCTCCAGGGCAGCGAGTTGGGAGATCTCCTCCATATTGTCTTGGTTAAAAAACTCTAGTTCACTTTGGGGGTCCAGCATATTCGCCCCTGATGTCATAACTCAAGGTTCAAGTGCAATTCAGGTGGTCCAGGAGACTGCTGTCCTTGTAGCCTTAAGCATCGTCTCTGCGAAAAGAAAAGGTGGTCTCAGTACATCACTGTCCCTGCAGCCCCTCTCCTGGCGGTCCCCTTTGGGTGACCATAGACCCCAGTGTGTGTGTGGGGGGGGCGTGGCATGGACTAGCCCACCCCAACATCCCATACTTCATCTGCAAGGAAAACTTGCCCTCGGGGATGGGAGGGCCGGCTGGAGGTCTGGGTCCCCTGAAAGGAGAGGATTCTGCCACAACCCACTGGGGACACACACACACACACACACACACACACACACACACACACACACACACACACACACACACACACACACACACACACGGGTCCTAAGGTGGCCCTGGCCTCGCATCACCAGCATCCAAGGGACTGAGCGCCCTGTCACCTTCTCCGCGAACCCGCCCTTGGCTGGGGTGGGATGTCTCCCGGGGCTGGCAGCCGCTGTACTTGGGGTGCTGGGGGCGGTACCCGGCCCTCGGGAGCCCCGGGAGGCGGCGGCCCGCGGAGGCCGTTTCTTTCAAGTGCAGCCACGCCACCCGCCGGCTCCGGGCGGGGGAGGGGGACGCCGCTCCTCGGGGTCGCGCCCTCCGCTCTCGGGGTCCCCGAGGGCTCGCTCCTCGGTCCGCACCTGAGCTCGTGGGGCCGCCTGAAGGGGCTTCGGGCCGCAGAGGGAGAGAGAGAGAGGCGCGGGGTTCCCGCTGGGCCCGGAGGCTTTGGCCGGCCCAGCAGGGCCCGGATCTCCATGGCAACCCCGAGGGGAGGGTGGTACCTACGCTCCTGGCTTCCTCTCACCAGTTGCTTGTCCCCCCTCGCGGGCGGGCGGGCGGGCGGTGACACCCGTTCAGTCCCCCTTGGAAACTCAAGCCGGGGTCCCTGAGCACCTTGGCTTGATCTCCTTCGTGAACTCTCAGAGATGCTTTGAAGAATCTCAGGTGTAGTTCCGTGGTTTAATCCTCAGGCACCTGAGGTCCTCGTTAAGCTGGAGATCTCTGCACCCATCATCAAGGATTCTGAGTCTGGGCATGGGACTCGAGATTTTGCAATTTTTTTTTTCCCTGTAACTCTTGTAATCCCAATGCAATTAGCCCAAAGGCCACCGTGTGAAAAACTCTAGTTACTCCATCAATCTAGTTTATAGGAAGTCCTTTGACCTTTCTGCTCCTTCTATAAACTAGATTGATGATCCCTCTTGCTTTGCATGCCGGTCGTGATAGGATATTTGAATCTTCCATCCTGCTGTGCACCTGCCGTGCAGTATCTTAGTACACGGTAAATTCCAAACCTTTGGGAAAGGCAAGGTCTTCTGGTAGATGGCCCTTGGTACTTTTCCATCTTTAATGGCTTGGCATCTTCAAGCTTGCCTACCGTGTGTGTGTGTGTGTGTGTGTGTGTGTGTGTGTGTGTGTGTGTGTGTGTGTGTGTGTGTGTGTGTGTGTGTTACGTGCTATGGCTTCCCGTTGTGGCTTCCCTTTCTCCTTCCTCTTTCTTCCCTCTACCCCACCCCAACCCCAACTCCAAACTCAGATCCTGATTCTTCTGCCTCAACCTCCCCAGGGCTGGGATCACAGGCCTGCACTCCCATGAGGCTTCTCTTTGCCTTGAAATGTCTCTCCTTCTGTCTACCCAGCAAAGTACAAAATCTCTGCCTTTTCTACATTTGCCTTTGTTGGAATGTAAGTTTAGCTGCTGAGACAGAGATCTCAGCACAGTGGGCTTAAACACAGCAGAAGTTTTCCACTCAAAATCCTGTTGGCATTGGTTTGGTAGTACTTATCATTCATCCCAGCGCTCGGGAGGTGGAGGCAGGCAAATCTCTGTGAGTCCAGCCTGCTCTATATAGGGAGTTCCGGGCCAGCCCAGACTACACAGTAAGACTCTATCTTAACCTTCCTCCTCCTCTTCCTCATCCTGTTAGTCTAATAGTTAGACTTCCTGCACAAAGTTATCACGGACCCAGGATCTTCCTAGGGGTTTCATCTAAGGCATGTATCTTTGTCAAGCTAGTGTAAGATGGCTCATCCCGTGCCCGTTTGCAGACAGTGATACATAAAGGGAGGGTGGGAAGGAAGAAGGCGTGCTCACCATGCCTTTCAAGGACAGTACTAGGAAGATGCATGCACACATCACCTTTGCTTGATTTCCATTGGCCAGAATTAGCCACGTAGCATGTTTTATAACGAAGGTTAGGAAATGTGTCCCACGACAGCTCCTGGGAGAACTGGTAATGAATCAAAAGAATCATTTTCTATGACATGCCTCTTCCCCCTGATGTGAACAAGTATGTGTTAAATCTTACAGTGTGCTTGTTGTTGTGTTCAGTGCTGAGAGCAAAAAGTAAATACACAGACCTGACTAGGGACCTGGTATCGAGAACGTGATGTTTTGGCACCCTTTAGTTTTGATTATAGACATTTGTGTACATACCTACATAGACCTTCCTCCTGATTTCTAGATACAAAGCACACACTCTAAAATAGTTGTGCTAGATCTTTATTTTCATTTTATTACGTACCTTTTTATTCTAAGATGCTAGTAAAACGCTATTGTCTCAGAAGGTCACAAACATGAAAGGTGTCTTGAAGGTCATAATCTATTTATTGTATATTACACAGTATACAGTACAATCTGTAGGGAATATAAAACAATAGATAGCTATAAACTTTTAAGTATAACTTTCAGGATATAATTTGAGGAACTTTTTTTTTTTTTACATAGTAGTTCATTGTGTGACACTTTCCTACACTGAAAATGAGATTAAACAAGAAAACCCATACTCCCTAAGTAAAACTTAGGCAAACTGTAACACAACTCTTAAATGGTCTTATCAATTAAAAAAAAAAAAGACTTGAGAGCTAGGTATTTGGGTGAATGCTGAAAGATCAGAGAAACAGAACAAGCCACAGCCAACCTCACCTTGCCGACTTCTCAGCTGATCTTGTTTCCTCAAACTAGATGCCTCTGAGTTTCCACAGGAATGGATCTCAGCTGAACTGCTGCTAAAAGCCTAAAAGCTTAAAAAAGACCTCTAGTTCCTGGTCCTCACGCCTTATATACCTTTCTGCTTCCTGCCATCACTTCCTGGGATTAAAGGCGTGTGTCTCTCCCAAGCAAAACATGAGATCTCAAATCCCAGGATTGGAGGTGTGTGCCACCCTGCCTGGCTTCTATGTCTGTCTAGTGTCTGTTCTGTTCTCTGACTCCAGATAAGTTTATTGGCATGCACAATATATCAACCACAGCAAATAGCTGTGTTAGTAAATCCATGGTTACTGGTTATTTTAATCATGTGTATAAATGGTTATAATCCTGCTTCTTTGGCTCTTACTTCTGGTTTGTGGCCTCATTGTGGACTTGCCGTATCGGAAGTGAAGGCTGCTGAGAAACATATTAAATTTCAGTGTACAGTGCAAACAGGTAACCATAGGGATAAGTCTGTGGATTCAATCATTGTGAAAGCTGGAAAATAAAAATAGGCAGCTTTTGTCTGAGTCACACTCGGTAACATGATCGGAACATTGAAGTGGAGATGGCATAGAATTCAAACTTAGATACCTAGGGCTTTCTGCCTGCCGAAGGAATTTAAAAGAATGATTTTCCCTCAGGAGCTAGAATATGTGAAATATTTATAAATTAATATTCCTTACATGTGACTTCGAGTACTGGTATAATTTAGCTATGTAATATTTGATTACTTGCTTAAATTTAACCTGGACACAGGAAACTATGTCCAGTTCCACTGATGCTTGTTACAGAAATGCACAAAGGAATATGAGATGTAAAGGGTTTCACTGGGTCATCTTAAGCATCGGGCCTCAGTATACTTGAAACTATAGTGACTGTATTTTGTTTTTGTTTTGAGACAGGGTCTCACTATGTAGTTCCAGCTGGGCTGGACGTCACAGAGACCTATCTGACTCAGCTTCCTGAGTACTGAGGTTAAAGGTGTGTGCCACCGTGCCCAGCCTGTGGTTGATTTTCATTACAACACTTTTGTCCTCAACTTTTTTTCACATTTCCAACATATTTTTGTTGTTATTTTGGTTTGGTTTTGGTTTTTTGAGACAGGGTTTCTCTGTGTAACAGCTCTGGCTGTCCTGGAAGTCACTCTGTAGATCAAGCTGGCCTTGAACTGACAGAGATCGTCCTGCCTCTGCCTCTACCTCCCCGGTGCTGGGATTAAAGGCATGCACCACCATGCCCAGCTCCAATGGCATCCAAATCCAAATTTGCATGGATTAAGGAGGGAAAATAACATGGAGCACACAAGTTTGGAATAGATACCAATGAATTGTCTGTGTAATTACATTATAACCACAACAAACCAGTCCGGAGAATGCCCTGCACAAAACTCAATAGATTCAAAATGAAGTGTTCCTTCAGCAAGGCTAACTGTGGCGAGCCTTAAGAGTCTACTTGAACCAATAATTTCACCAGGAACACTGCTTTTACAAGGCTTTCTTTTATCCTTCTTTTGAGATAGGGTTTGATGTAGCCTAGGCTGGCCTTGAACTTGTTGTGCTGCTGAAGATGACCTTGAGCCTCTAATCCTCCTGCCTTCGTCCTCCCAAAAGCTGGGATTACAGGTGTGTCATACCCAGTTGATATGGTGTTGGGGATTGAACCCAGGGCTTCATGCATGCTAGATAAGCATTGACCAACTGAGCTCTATCCCCTGGGTGTGTTTTGGTTTTAAAAATTCAAAATATTCTGGCATCTACATTTCATTCACTTTATGAAAAAGGTAAGATATGATTTTTAACAAAGATCCTTGCCCTAATATTCAGCATATAGTACAATGGATATAGGATTACTTTGTGAAATGTCATATCTTATTATACATTGTTCTAGCATTTAAATACTTTTATAACTAAAGAAAGGAAATATGAAAAACTAAGTTACTATTTATTTTTCACTTGAATTTTAAGGATCATGTGACTGAGTAAAGAAGATATGATACAGAAAAAAGAAAAACAAAACAAAAAGAAGACATGATACCCGCCCCACACATATATGCACAATAGAATGTGATCAGACCCTGTGAAACCCTTTCATTTTGCACCAAACTGGACAGAACAGTATAATATGTGAAGTGAGATGAGGCAAGCCCTGAAAATCAAATACTGAATATTTTATCTTATATTTGAAGCTCAAGAGTGTTGATTTCAGAGTATTAAAGGGTAGAATAGTAATTACTAGAGGTTGAGGACAGTATGACAATGGGGGGGGGGGTAAAGGTCAGGTGATGGGCACCAAAGACAGTCAGACAGGCAGGATGCATTGTAGATCAGCACAGCAGGGTGACTACACTGTGTAACAAGCCGTTATGTCGTCAAGAGGAAGTAGAGGAGCTCTAAGGCTCCAAACACAAACGATAAAAAGATAGAAATCCTGATTACCCTGCTTCGGTCATTACACATTACATATATATATAAAACATCAGGCAAGCCGGGCGGTGGTGGCGTACACCTTTAATCCCGGCACTCGGGAGGCAGAGCCTAGCGGATCTTTGTGAGTTCCAGGCCAGCCTGGTCTACAGAGCAAGATCCAGGAAAGGCTTCAAACCTACACAGAGAAATCCTGTCTCAAAAAAAAAAAAAAAGGAAGAAAGAAAGAAAGAAAGAAAGAAAGAAAGAAAGAAAGAAAGAAAGAAAAAGAAAGAAAGAAAGAAAGACAGAAAGAAAAAAGCCATCAGGGAAAGATTAGGAAGGGAAGGTTCCAGAGAGAGTAGAAGGGGCCAAGGGAGGGGAATGGAGCCTGCATATGATCAAAATACACTATACACACATTAAAAATAGCGTAGTGTGCTCATACATACGTATCATTATAGCATGTTAGTGAAAACAAATGAAGGATTGTGAAGAATGATATGAAATGGTGGAGAGGCATATTTAACATTTTCATATAACTAAATAATACATTTCTGTTCCTCTACCGCATGAAAAACTGATTCATCCAAACTAAACAACAAAAACCCCAAACAATAAATAAGATTTGTTACGAGGGCCAAACATATGTTTTATTATAAACTGGATTCAGGGAGCCATCTGCTGGCAAACAGTCGTCTTTGATTTTTTTTTTTAATGGTCTTACTGTTTGGGTTTCCAGAAAACTGCCCAGCTGCCCAGTTAAATCTCAGATACATAATTTCTCAGCATTTAGTGTGTTAAGGTAACACAGTATTTGTTCCACATGCCATTGCCACTTTGTTCTAAACAGTTGTAAATGACTCTGGAAAGGTTTTCTTGAACTCCAAACAACACAATTACTGGGTTTTGTTGTTGTTGTTGTTGTTGTTAGTTTTGGTTTTTGGTTTTTTGAGACAAGGTTTCTCTGTGTAGCTTTGGAGCCTGTCCTGGAACTGGCTCTGTAGACCAGGCTGGCCTCGAACTCACAGAGATTCACCTGCCTCTGCCTCCTGAGTGCTGGGATTAAAGGCGTGCACCACCACCCGGCTTTGTATTTTTGCTTTTGAGACAGGGTCTCTGTATATAGTCCTAGCTGTAAACAGCACGGTTATTTAGGCTTGCTGATCTACCTTGCTCTGTTCTCATTGCGTCAATGTAAAGTTCTGCCCTCCCCGCTTGTTCCTGGCATCTGACTTCTTGTCTATGTGTTCTGATGTTGCTGCTGCTGCTGTTGGGATATGGGCTTTTGTTTGTCTATTTTATTTCTTCTGAGGACAGGGTCTAGCTTTTTAGTCCAGGCTGGCCTTGAACTCTAGATCCTCTTGTCTCAGCCTCCCCATTGTTGGAATTACTGGTGTTCTTGGTTGGCTTCTTTCCAGTGTATGAACTTCATTTTTCCCACTCCAGAGTCACATTTAAACAATCTGTGTCTATTGCTTTTGGTGAATGTAATACCAAAATAAAATTCATTGTATTCTCTGTAATTTCTTAGCTAAAGATTCTGTTTTGGAGCAATAAGAGGGATCTACATGTATAGCTTATTCTTGACCTTTACACATTCCTCCTTTGGTGCCAGAGATCATACCTGGACCCGGCTCACACTAAACACCTGCTCACATAGTCCCGACCTTTACCAATACTAAGATGCAAAAGATAGGTACTGAAAAGTCGCCCAGCCTATCCTTCAGGTACCTGGAAATTCCTGTGTGCAGAAGGAGGAAATCAAGACACTTTGGGATGGTGACATCATGAGGAGGTACATTACTGAAGGCAGAGGTACAGGAAAGTAGATGGTGGGTCTCAAAGTCTCAGCTTTATGGATTTTAGTTTGTAATTCTGAATTAAAGGTCAGATGACCTTTATGTCATCTATAAATTCCCAACTATACTCATAATAAAAATTAAACATTTGAAGGGACAACGGCCTGGATCCAAAGCCCACCAGGACAAAGGGTGTAGTTGAACAAAGCAGGTATGCACGCATCCTGGTGGAGAATCTGCACCGGCAGTCAGCAGCTCTGTGACTGCTCAGCAGGAGAAGATGGGAAGGACCTGTTACTGGATTCAGGCCATGGGGCTTGTAGGAGGGTCCAAAGATGCCTGGGTTTGCTCTGGATTAAATGTTCTCAGAAAGCAACGGCACTCTGTGACCAAGACTTGTTATTAATTCTATGGAGGGTAGACTTGGTGAGGCTGAACATTTGAAAGGAACCAATCGGCTGTGACTCCAGTGGCTCAGAGAGGAGTTAGCTGCTGGTAGTGTACGGACGCAGTGGCCGTGTCTGAGCTTAGACTGCGCTGTGAAATGGTCTGTTTGTTTGCGTCTTCACTTCCTTGGGATCGCACGGTGACCTTGACTGGCATTAGTGTTCTGTGAGGTTATGCCCAATAGGAGATTGATGGCTGTGAGTAGCAGGCCGTCTTCTGAGAACACTCAAGGCCAACTGTACAGGAAGTGGCCCACCTCTGTATATCAAGGCCTGCTGGTTTGTTTCTTAGAAAGCAACTCTTTGGCTCTTAGTGGAATCTACTCGATAAACCCTGGTTACGCCTGGATTGTAACCAAATGTTTGATGGCATTTGTTCTCCTTTTTTTTTTTTTAACTAGGCAATGATCTTACAGAGGACAGAGAATGTAGCTCACCCAGCTTTGTCTCTCCCTTACCGTGAAATAGGTACAAAACAAGGGATGTCCTCTGTAACCTGACAAGGGATGTCCTCTGTAGCCCGACAGACAAGGGATGTCCTCTGTCGCCTGTCACTGTGCTTGTGTTTTCATTTCCCTGTCCTAACTGCTCCCCTAACCAGCTATTGCAAACAAGCACAGAGAAGATTCACAAGTAGGGGCTTCCGTAGGACAATCGCAGACAGGCATTGCTGCGTGAAAGTCAGGCTGAAGAGAAAGTTGACTCTGTGTTCTCTCAAACACTTCAAAAGCTCCTAGGGCTGGCAAGATGGCTCAGCAGTAAAGGTACCTACCACCAAGCCTGACGACCTGAGTCTGAACCCTGACGCCTCCGTGCAGGAGGAAAGAACTCATTCATACAAAGTGTCGTCTAACTTACACACACACACACACACACACACACACACACACACACACACACACACAAATAAAAAGTAAATAAATAAATGTAATAAAAATTTTAAAGACTTCATGTACAAGTGCAAATTATCTCATGTTAAACCTGTTTTTTTGTTTGTTTTGTTGTTTTGGTTTTTTTGAGACAGGCAAGACAGGGTTTCTCTGTGTAATCCTGGCTGTCCTGGAACTCACTCTGTAGACCAGGCTGGCCTCAAACTCATGGAGATCCGCCTGTCTCTGCCTCCTGAGTGCTGGGATTGAAGGTGTGTGCCACCTTTGCCTAGCATAAAACCTGTTTTTATAACTTTCTATTACACTGTGTGTGCACAGAGCCGGAGGATGACCATGTGCAAGCACCCATACACACAAAGAAATAAGAAAATTTGAAAAGCAATATAAATTGCTCACCATACATACGCTAACCATAGAAAAAAGATAAAGGGCAAATTGTAAATATCAGAAAGAACAAATCTGTTGGTGTTTCTAATATAATTTTGTCAAATGGAAATTAATTTCATAACCATATTAGGGTTCCTTAAACCTTTATCATTTATGATAAGGATTTTGCTAAATCGCCTGCTAAGGTCAGCATTACGCTAGGCTCCATGGGGCTAATACAAGAAGTAAACGACAAATTTCAGTTGAAATCTGGCTATGGCAACAAGGCTAACGTAGCCTGAAGCAGCTATGGAGTAACTAGCCAAACACGTTAGAAGCAAATGCTACGTCTAGACCCACTGGATCCCATTCCTTTGATACCCACTTAGCCTAAAGCCCTCTTCTTGTGAGTCTTTCCTGGCAGAAGTCAGGGAGATAAAATTCCACAAAGGGGCAAACATTATCTGTTCAATAGGTATTTAGTAAGTGCCCACTGTGAACAGACATCTAAATTCTAATAATCTGACTCATTATAAAAACATTCCCGTAGCCTTGTGGGAAAGAAGTTTTAGGAAGGATTTCGCTGATCTACTAAGCCAGTAAGCAGCTCTTCCTCACTATGGAACTCCCTAGTCCTGTCTATCCAGTGATAATCACATCAACAGCTGGAAAACCAGGGCACTGGGAATTTGTGGTTAGGAAGCACCAGTGTTTCTTGATGGGCTCACATAAGCACATTTTTCTATTTTTCTATTGTCAAGATATCCAGAAGGAATGATGTGAATGTTTGAAATGGAATTTATTGGTCTTTTTCAGGGGGGACAGATATCGTGAGATTAGCTACTGTTTAACTTCACCATTAGTTACTGCCTTGGGAAAAATAAAACAGTGGATTCCAGATGCGACACTCAGAGGCCAACCCACTACTTTCTGTCACCGTTAGCTGTGTGACTTTGGGAAAGTCATTTAGTCTCGGCTTTAGTTTCCTCTTCCATAAAATGAAGAAAAGGACATCTTCTAGCTTGCTGAGTTGTCTGTCCTGGATTTTGAATAAAGTAACAAAGTAGCCTTAGCATGGTACAATAGTCTCCTATTAACATTAAATATGGGTTTGAGGAAAAGATTAATTGTTCAGCCATTCCTTCCAGCTAAAATTCACAAAATAAGCACCAAGTTTTGACAATGATGGATCTCTCAATCCTGTCAGATAATGACTATCATTTTTCCACTACTATTTTTTATCACATATTTCTGAAAACAGGCCTTTAAATATTAGCTAAAAAACAGATTTTATGTAGAAACAATGTGATACTGTAAGGCATGCTTTTAAATATTGATTTGCGACAATCCCAGTTCCTTGAGATCCAAGTGGAAGAAACTCATGTTTGGAGAACAGGAGAGATTTGGGGCTCGAAGGCAGAGATCTGAAGAAGTAGTCACAGCAGCTCTGGTACTTCTTCAAGGTGAACTCAGGGGCTTTGCTCATTACAACAGAAAGCAACTTTCATATAATTGGAAATTCTAGGAATACACCAAAACAAGAAATGAGAAACCAAGAAATGTGAAATTTTTTGTGCAAGTCAAATTATATACAGTTGATTTATTAAAAGCTGTAGTCCAGCTTAGGGCCTGGGCCCTTGGATGAGTAGGCATCCTTTCAAAGTTAAGGAAAATTGGTGTAAGAGGGTCTAATCATTTCCCACAAGTTCCTCAGTATTCTAATTTTAAAAGTTAGTAGGAGAGCGAAGCTTATTATTTCCGGTTGTCACCTTACTGAGTGAGGTAATCTCATAGCGACAGAGTATAGACTAGAGGCTGTCAAGGGCTGGTGACGGGTGGAATGGGGAGTGTGTTCATGGATATGGGGGTTGTTGACTTCTCACATCAATGGAAACAGAATGGTAGTGCAAATAGCCGCAGCCACTGTAATCATGGAGATTAGTGTCTATGAGGAAGGAAGACAAGAATAACCCTCATGCCAGCCCTGTTTATTAAATGTGATGGGTGGAAAGGGAAGAGCTAAGTCTGTGACATTTTGCAAAGGGAGCGACATTTAAGAACAGGTAAGTTAGTTGGAGGAACAGGAAATCCATTATGGTGCTCTCTGCAAAGTAAACCGGGGGGGGGGGGGGGGGGGCCCTTAAAGGAAACAACCTGGAACATGTTTAGAATACTGGGGGGCGGGAGGTGATCAGTTCAGCAGGTGATCGGAAGCAGGGAGACGTGAGAGGAAGAGTCAGATCACATGGGACAGTAGAAATCGCCAAGAGGTTTTCAGAAAGCAAGTGACACGGCCTGATCTGAGTCTCTGCAGAACAGGGAGTGGATCAGAGTGAAGGAGGGCTAGGGGCAGGAAAACTAGTTTAGGAGACAGGGAGGGGTGATCTTGGTGACACTGTGTGCCTTAACCAGGGTGGTGGCACCGAAGACCAGGGAACAGATGTGTCAAAACTTGAATCAGGAGGACTTAGAAAGAACAATTAGGGGTAAGATGATAGAGAGGAGCCTAGGATTATCACACGTTTCTGCCGTGAGCTCCATGGATCGTTCATTATCTTGGGAACACAGGAGAGGAGAGTCGGGAGACTGCAGTTATAGACATACTGGACTTAGGTGCTTCCGCAAACATCTAATTGAATATGGATGGCAACAAGGCATTGAGTAGTCCATGTCTAAAGCACGAAAGGTTAACCTGGAGCCACGGACAAATGAGTCACTGCTTATAGTATGGATCTGAAATGCTCCTCAAAGCCCGAGTGTTAAGAGTTTGGTCCTCAGCTGGCGGTGGTATTGGGAGGTGGCAGAACCGTTAAGAAGTAGGACTTCATTGGAGGGAGGGAGGGAGGTCACACACTGGAGCATCCCCTTAGAAGCTGGTATTGGGATGTTGACCCATTCTTGCTTCCTCTGCTGTCCAGCTACCTCGAGGTAAACAGGTCCTTCTTCTCTATATACTTGCACCACAATGTCCCGGGACATCGCAGGGCAAGAGGCTGTGGACTTGAGCCTTTGAATCCCTGAGCCTAAAGACGTTTTTCCTCTTTGAAGTTGACTAAGGCGGTGGAGGCTGACTCATGGAATCAGTGGACACGGAAGCCGTACGAGGGAGAGCTTGGGGGAGGTAGATTGAGAAGAGAATCTCAGGGCATAACAGTGAGGAGGAGCGTCAGGCAAGGAACCGATAGAAGGAAGGAGCCTGATGAGCAGACAGAGGAGCAGCCAAGAGGAAAGAGGAGAAGCCTGGGGTCACTGTGTCACTGAAGCCAAGAGAGGATGAAATGATGAAATACGCTCAATGCTGAGGGGAGGTCAGCAGGACAGAGTCGAAATTTCTTTTGAAATTCTTAGTAATAAGGCAGTTGCTGGTAACTTGAAGACTTCGGTGGAAATCTAATTTTCAACAGGCAAATGAGAGATGTGAAAATAAGGGACCAGGAAGAATTAAGAAATTGGTCTGTGGCAGAGCCAGAGAGAAATGTCCATTCCAAATGAAATGTTCTTAAACAAAAAAAGATGGGACAGAGTCAACTAAGTTTAAATGGTAAAAGGCTGTCAACAAACCAAGGAAGAGTCGTTGAACATGCGGGAGAGAAAGTTGTGATTAATAGAACAAGATGCTGTATAAGGCAGGGTCGAGGAGGGGCGCACATGGGCTTTAGGAAGAGAACAGGGAAGTTACTCAGCTGAGAGAGTAGGCACTGTCATGGGGGAAGAAAAGTGTGTTAGTTACCTTTTGTTACTGTGATAAGACACCATGACCAAAACTGACTTGTGGCGGGAGGAATGTATGTATTGTCCTGAGCTCTGCAAGCCCAGCAGCAGGAATTTAAGAAGTGGACAGGGGATTTGGTTCAGAACTTTTTTTTTTTTTTTTTTTTTTTTTTGAGACAAAGTCTTGTTATGTAGCCCAAGTTGACCCAGAATTTACAACCTGGCAGTCGATATGGATAAGTATGAGAGAGCAACTGCAGTTATCACTGTCTGAAATAGAAATGTAGGATATAGATATGATAGGATGAAAGGGTAGATTATTGAATCCACTTTTATGTTTTGGTTTTTTTTTTAGGTTTTTCGAGACAGGGTTTCTCTGTGCAGCTTTGCGCCTTTCCTGGATCTCGCTCTGTAGACCAGGCTGGCCTTGAACTCACAAAGATCCGCCTGCCTCTGCCTCCCAAGTGCTGGGATTAAAGGCGTGTGCCACCACCGCCCGGCTGAATCCACTTTTAAAGGGCAACAACTTGTTTGAAATGTTTTACACTGCTGTGGATTTTAGTTTATTGATACAAATTTAAAGTTAATTTTGTTACACTATATGTGTATTTCTGCTCTTTTTTAAGGTATTATGTTTGTGCAGCTGATTTGAAATTGTAATTATAATTGTAAATATAATTAAGAAATACAGATTAATAATTAGTCATCTACGGTAATCAAATTTATAGTCATGTTAGTTAAGTTTTTTAGGTATATAAAGATATATTTCAATTAGGTAGGTAATCTTCAAACACTTCAAAGACCAACAGAATATGACATTTAAAATGTCTTAAAAACTTAGACTTTTATGGACAATGAGACACATCTGCTCCTGGTAACACCATTTACTTCAAAGAGGAAGATGGGTATTGAAGACATTCCATATGGAGTTTGCTTTCCTTATGGCAAAAGTTAGCCATTTGGGCAAGAAACTGCTCTTGCCTGAACTGCTTGACAGCATATTATATAAACTGGACATGCAGGACCCATAGGAAGGTGACCACTGAACTTTGCAAGGCAAGATGGTCATTCAGGTCTCTGCTTTGTAGAAGAAACTGCCAGGCATTCTACAGGACATAGAGAGAAGCGACTGAGAGGCCTGTGGGCTGAAGATGGATGCCCCAATGTTGCAGAGGGACTTTGGGTGACTGTCCAGGCAGCCAGCTGTCTCTGTCATTCTAGATTTTTGGAAGTTGTTTACAATGCACTTCCTGTTTACTTAGGTAATATTATATCCTTCTAGCTGCCCCTACTCCAGCTACATGACCGCACATGTGCAGTTCAGCAGCTAAGTAAGGGGTCTTACATCTTACATCATTACTGGTGATTATGTATGCTGCGGCGTGGTCACACAATCTGCGCATGTGTGACGTAGCTTCGTAAGCCCACCCAGGTGTGTTCATGGGAATCTTTTAAAAAGCTGGACAGAGACCCCACACACACACACTCTATTCTCTTCTGCCCCCACTATCTCTATCTCTCTTTCCCTCTCTCTGCTCTCTGCACGTGCTTCTTTCCCAGGCAGGTTCTTTTGTCGTCCCCACCCCACTCCTAATAAAGCTCTGATACTGGGTTTTGTCATGGCTTGTGCCTCATGACCTTTCTGCACGGTAACCAGTGCCACTTATTTTTTTTTTTTTTTTTTTTTTTTTTTTTTTGGTTTTTCGAGACAGGGTTTCTCTGTGTAGCTTTGCGCCTTTCCTGGAACTCGCTTTGGAGACCAGGCTGGCCTCGAACTCACAGAGATCCGCCTGGCTCTGCCTCCCGAGTGCTGGGATTAAAGGCGTGCGCCACCACCGCCCGGCTGCCACTTATTATTTTTAACACTGGGGTCTTTGATGTAGTTGAAAACTAAATAGTTATAATTGTAATTTTCCTTAGTTATGATAAAAGATAAATTAGATATGAAACTTTAGACTCACAAATATAGGATAGCTAGAATATTTTCTTTAATTTTGCCAAATGCAAATAGACTAGATATTATAACTGTAATTCTTGCCTGATAACTCTTCTATCATATGTAATTTGATTATGTTAAAGTTAAAACCTTCCTTTTTGATTAGATAGAAAAGGGGAAGTGCTGTGGGATGTCTTCCTGTAGGCTGTGAATATGTGTTACTCTGATTGGTTAATAAATAAAGCTGCATTGACCTATGGCAGGGCAGGATGGAGCCAGGTGGGAAAATCCAAGAGAGAGATAGTGGGAGGAGAAAGGAGAGGAAGGAGAAGCCATCCCATCATCCAGGGAGCAGCGTGGAATGGCACACAGGTAAAGCCATGGAATATGTGGCAACATATGGATGAATAGAAATGGGCTGAGTTTAGTTATAAGAGTTAGCTAGCAAGAAGCTTGAGCCATAGGCCATGGCCATACAGTTTATAATTAATATAAGCCTCTGTGTGTTTATTTGGGTCTGAGTGGCTGTGGGACCAGTCAGGACACAGGAAAACTTCTTACTACAACTGTCCCACAGGACCTCAAGTTCAAAAGCGAAGTAGGTGAAGCTGGAGGAAGACATGATGTAAAGAGAGGGTGAAGGAGCCACGTTTTCCTGCCATCATAAACTTTTAGTCTTCCTTTTCACACCTCTCTCTCTCTCTTTCTCTCTCTCTCTCTCTCTCTCTCTCTCTCTCTCTCTCTCTCTCTCTCTCTTTCTCTCTCTTTCTTCCCATTACCTATTTTCATTTTTTTCAGTATGGCCTTACCATTTAGCAACAGTTCTTTTAGAAAGTGGCATTCAGCTCCAAGCCCCCCTCCATCTCATGTCCCAGCTTGGTCTGATGAAAACTATATTATTACTATTATTATTATTTTAGTTTTTTTTTTTTGAGACAGGGTTTCTCTGTGTAGCCCTGACTGTCCTGGAGCTTCCTCTGTAGACCAGGCTGGCCTTGAACTCAGAGATCCACCTGCCTCTGCCTCCCAAGTGCTGGGATGTGCACCACGACCGCCCAGCCTATATTATTCTTATTTTAGGTATCATCCTTTGAAGATCGCAAATGGCCAATGTCATCAGAAGAACTTAGAGTTCTCATTACCCACACAGGATAAACGAGGTGACACAGACAGGCATGGTTTTATCATTTTAATGCAAATGATCTTATAGTTAGTAATCTTCTGCTCTGTATTAGCAACTGACTGCCAATAAATAATCACTCCACATCATCAATAGCACACATAAATGCCATGAATACTAGTTGGCAAACTACTATAAAAGCATAAAAGTACTGAGTGTGTGGGAACTTCAGAGAGTTAATGGGAAACCTCAAAATGGCCCTCAAGTAAGCTTGTTTAACCAACCACTGGGAGAAAGCCATCCCTCTGTTATACAGAATTTGTTCATGAGATTCGATCAGAAGAGAAAACCATCCCTCTGTTATACAGAATTGTTCGTGAGATTCCATTAGAAGCTGACCTAGGGATGGGCGTGTTAATGACAGCAGGGTCACAAGAAAGCCCAAATCCACTGTTAACCGGTGAGTCTCCAAGGCAACAGGACCACTACTTCTCATTTCAGATGATGGCGAGTTCTTATAGCAGATACCCACTTACAGCTCTCCTGATAGTCTCCTGGTTGTTCTGTCAGAACACTGTGTAGCTGGCAGCCTATACGCCCCACGCCACTGCCCATCAGATTCAGTGACTTGAAGGTAGTGTCAGTGTTTTAACTTCTCACTGTGTATCCACAGCAGGCATTTTCTTTCTGAATTAAAAATGTCATTTCAGTGAGATAACTGAGCTGATGGCATTCTTTCATTTGAAGTTTATCACAGTTAAAGCCAGACTCAACAAATGCAATTCACTCTCACTCACTACTCTGGGATTAGCTGGCTGCCTTGGCTTTGACATATCTCTGCTCCTCGGTGCTGTGGTGATAAATCTTACCAGGGAAGCTTCTGTCCTTTCTTACAAAGCATCAGAAGGTAAATGGCATGCAGTGTTCACAGTGGGGAGGGTAAGTTTCTTCATCCTGGCGATGATGTCATTCTGTTTCCTGTGGGAGTAGCAGATTTCCGCTGGTCAAACAGAAAACAAAAGCTATCCATTTAATTTATTTTTTTTCTTTTTGGTTTTTCAAGACAGGGTCTCTCTGTGTAGCCTTAGCTGTCCTGGAACTCACTCTGTAGACCAGGCTGGCCTCGAACTTACAGATCTCCACCTGCCTCTGCTCCTGAGTGCTAGCTAGCATTAAAGGCATGCACCACTACGTCTGGCTTATTTTTAAATTCCATTTTTTTTTTTCAGTGCTGGAAATTGATCCTGGAGCTTTGCACATGATAGGCGAGTGCTCTACCACTGAGCCCCTGGGCCCTGTTGGGTTTTTTTCTAACCTTGAGTCATTTGGACCTGAAGGTATTGTAAGAGTAGGAAGTGAGTGGTTTTTTTTTTTACTGTGTCACTCTTCACAACGGCCAGCAAGGGGAGTTATGGGAACAGTGACAGCTGTCTACATCGAGACATGTGAGCAGTCCTCTCCTGGTTGGTTGTTGGTCAGGTTGCCTTGGACTCCCTTCCTGTGAGATGCAGCTCGTGTTTACTCTATACTGCTCTAGTTTTCCTTTCTTCTCATAGTTTGCTGATCAAAAGTGAACTGTGGGGCTGGAAAGAGAGCTCAGTGGTTAAGAGCACTGGCTTCTCTTCCAGAGGACTCCGGTTCGAGTCTCAGAACCCACACAGTGGTTCACAACCATCTGCAATTCCAGTGCCGGGAAATCTGACACCCTCTTCTGGCCTCCCTGGGCTCCCCCTGGGCTCCACCATACATACAGGGAAAAACACCCGTTCACACAAAATAAATTTAAAAAAAAAAAAAAACTTTTTGAAAATATTTAAGTTAACTGTGAACTTCCAAGTGGAAAAACCTATCATAATGGTGGGACATGGGAAATGAACTGAGTGTTCTGTGCTCAGGTGACTTAAAACCTAATTGTAGCCACGAGTAGCCCCAAAACCCTTAATGCGGATAAGACAGCATTCAGCTGCCTTCAATAAAAAGGGACTTAAATGAAAGGGAGGTGGCCTTGGGGAGATCCAAGGAAAATACCAGCACTGAGGAGGCCTTTGTTCTGCGGGGTTTAGAGAGATTGACAAGGCACCACTGCTTCCCAAAGCCGAAACACCCAGGGCAAGGACACTCCTGGGCCCCTGGGCTCCTGGCCCCCAGCCATGGGGAACTGGAGCGTCAAAGGTGCAGAGAGAGGTGGACCCAAGAGACCTCTGCAGGGATCTGGGGTGAGATTTTTCACCTGTCAGCAGCCCAGGACAGCCCTCTCCCCTTAGACCACCTTTCATGCTTCTTAGCTCCAACCAGGACCCTCGGTGCTGTTTCCGGGAGCCCTGGGTTCCTGCCGGCGTTCCGTGCTCTTTCTGGAAGCCTTCTGTCACTGCTGCCATAGTTATGACTAATCACCAGCTTCACACAGTGATTCACTCGATCACTTGGGACCAGAGTCACTGATTCTGTCCCTCAGTCCTCCAATATCCTGCCTGGCTACCAAGTATGACACTTCGATATTGATGGAAAAAATGGACTACAAACCAATAATCACTAGTTTTCTCTCTGTGTGGGTTAGGTTTACATTTCAATTTGTTTTTGTTTTTGTTTTTGTTTTTGTTTGGGGGGGCGTGGCAAAGCCTTATTAGGTTACCTAGGCTGGTTTCCAACTCATGACCTTCCCACCTCTAATGTACCCAGGATTACTAGGCACATGTCACTGAACCCAAGTAATTACGGTGATTTAAAAAAAAAATGCATCTTGGGGGTTGGGGCTTTAGCTCAGTGGTAGAGCGCTTGCCTAGCAAGCACAAGGCCCTGGGTTCGGTCCTCAGCTGGGGTGGAGGGGGCGGGGAAACGGGGGGACATATCTTGGGGGCCAGGTGGTGGTGGTGGTGGTGCACAACTTTAATCCCAGCACTCGGGAGGCAGAGGCAGGGGAATCTGGGTGAGTTCGAGGCCAGCCTGGTCTACAGATAGAGTCCCAGGACAGCCAAGGCTACACAGAGAAACCCTGTCTCAGAAAAGCACAAAAGAGAACATAAAATGAATAAACACACCTTGGGGACTGGAGCACTGGTTCAATGGTTACAACACACACTGCTCTCGTATAGGACTGGAGTTCAGTTCCCAACACTTCCATCAGGTGGCTATGGCCACCTGTAACTTCAGCACCAAGGGATCTGATACCCTTCTCTGGCCTCCATGGCCACACTCACATACCCATATACACACACATCCACGTAAATAAATAATAAAGTAAATCTTTTTTTTTTTCCAAGACAGGATTTCTCTGTGTAGTTTTGGTGCCTGTCCTGGATCTTGCTCTGTAGACTAGGCTGGCCTCGAACTCACAGAGATCCTCCTGCTCTGCCTCCCGAGGGCTGGGATTAAAGGCAAGTGTCACCACCACCCGGCTAGCGTTATTTTCAAGCCTTAACAAGATAATGTATGTGAAACCCTTAGTATTGTTATCAGAACATAAGCATTCAACAAATGCTGGTTATTATAATAATAATTATGTTAATGATCATAATTCATGCAGTTCTCAAGAGACGTTTTATAAATCCTAAGATGCAGAAACGTGTGTCTGAAGTGAGGTTGGCTGCTGTGAATAAGCCTGTTCATGTGATACTATGCTTAAGAGAATGTAAGAAATAGGGCCAGTGAGGTGGTTCAGTGGGAAAGGCCCTGGCTGTGCAAGCCCGGTGACCCAAATCCAACCCCCAGAACCCACACAAAGGTGGAAGGACTCCAGGAAGAAGTTGTCCTCTGTCCTACATACATGTGCTATGACACATACATGTGCATGCACACACTTGCATTAATAGTAATTTTTTTTTTACAAACTTTAGGAATTTAAGAAAATAGGGTCTTGGGTGATGGCTCAGTTGTTAAGAGCACTGCCTGCTTTTCTGGAGGACTTGGGTTTGAGTCCCAGCACCCACACAGTAGCTAACAACTGTCTGTAACTCCAGTTCTGGGGGATCCAGAGCCTGGTTTTGGCATCTGTGGGTAGTGTTGTACCCAGAGTCCCCCAAAGACCACCAAGAGACCGAATCTGATGTAAAAGCACAGAGTCTTTGTATTGTTAGGAGTTAACTCAGGGCTCTCCATCGCTCTGACGCATCAGCAGAGCAGGAGAGACCCTGAGTAGCAATGGGGCAGGGTTTTTAAAGCAAGGGGGGCTTGGGGTCTACAGACTATATAGGAACAGACTCAGGATTGGTTTATGTGAGTGGCTATCATGTTAGTAACTTTTAATTGGCTAGGGTTAGTTGGGGGGTAACAGTTATCCATTTTGGGGCAGACCTGGACAAGTCCCAGGCTCTGTCCTTGAGCTGCCATGGAGGCTGGCTGGCCTCACACATTCACATTGACCCATGCACGTAGCTCTAAGTTGGTAAGGGGTCCCAGACAGTAATCAATTGGCTGAACCTTGAGCGGTCAGAGTACATGCAGAAAGGATTAGGTCTTTTGTTCATGGCCCTCCCAGAAACTGTTTGCTCAAGTCTCAGGAAACTGAAATTGAGGTCTGATCTCTGAGAGATGACTGAGCAGCCTGTTATGGTATCTGCTTGGTCCTTTCAGGTACCAGGCACACATGGTATGCAGACATACATGCAGGCAAAATATCCATGCATATAAGATAAAAATAAAATAAAGAATTTAACAAATAGATTAAAATTACAGAGAACTTTGCAAAGTGTTTTAAATTTATTATGTGATATTTGGAAAACTGTGACTCTAGGCTTTTTTTTTTTTTAAGTATTTATTTATTATGTATACAGTGTTCTGCCTGCATGTATATCTGCAGGTCAGAAGAGGGCACCAGATCTCATTATAGATGGTTGTGAGTCACCGTGTGGTTGCTGGGAATTGAACTCAGGACCTCTGGAAGAGCAGTCAGTGCTCTTAACCTCTCAGCCATCTCTCCAGCCCGACTCTAGGCTTTTTAATAAACAGTCATGTGACAAATTCCTTTGTTGTTTTTCAGTAATAGTTCTGAATTCTGTGTGTGTGTGAGTGTGTGTGTGTGTGTGTGTGTGTGTGTGTGTGTGTGTGTGTGTGTAAAAAATGACCCTTATCCATTTTAAGGCTAGTTTAGAATTTTCTTTTAATTTACATGTTTCAAAATCTTCTCATTACAATGTTTGCTCTTAACTTTAAAAACCATTCTCAGACAATAATTTTTAGAAACGAGCTATGCTCACTAGCCATGCCACTAGGACTTAAATGTCACTGAAGAAGAGTATGTTGCGTGTGCATTCCATTCCAGACAATGCTAAGACATTGAAGCAGATGAGCAGACCCTGGGATAGTCAGCTTTCCCTTACTGTAAGAAAATGCCTAAAGGGACTGGAGGCAGCTCAGCTGTTGAGAGCACCTTTTGCTCTTATGGAAGACGTGAGTTCAATTCTCAGCTTACAACTTCCCATCACTCCAACCCAGGGATATCCAACCCCTCTGGCCATCTCAAGCACTCATGTGTACAAACCCACCCACCCCACACACCACACTCAAAATAAGAAAAAAGTCTTGAAATAAATGGCCTAAAGAAGATGGTCTTCTTTTGGTTGACAATTTGGGAAGTTTCATCTCCTGGTTAGTCCCTTTGCTTTTGAGCCTGTGACATATTTTGTAAGTGACACATGGCTAAAACAGTCGCCTCATGGCTAGGACATAAGAAAGAGAGCATAGAGGAGGCTAGACCCCATTGCCCTTCAAAGACTTGTCCCCAGTGTCCCAAGAGACTTTTGGCTAGCCTCTTCCTCTTCATTTGGTATTTTTAAATGTTCTTATTGGCGTATGTTAATTATAAACTGTGGAGGCTCACAAAGGTTCCTAGTGAGATCTGAGCAGAGCTTCATTAGAGGATGGCTTGACCATGTGTATGGTTACTAGGTGATTGGAAGGGTCTGCTAGGGGGAGGTCTTTGCTCCACCCCTTGGCACTCCTATAAACAGCTAGGAGGGCCGGTGGATAAGGATTCAGGCCCACCCAAGGCTATTCTGTGTTTCTATCTGTCTTTCTCCCCTCTATACTTCTACCTAGTGCTCCTATCCCTCACTCCTTAAGAGTCCCTGGGGTAAATAGACATGGGAGCTGATCTCCTACAATAAAGAATAGGCTCCATTATGACACTTTCATACACATGCATAATATATTTTGATCATTTTTACCCCATTCCCCTCTCTTGTTCTCTTCATGCTCAAGTTGAACCCTTACCCTTTCTCAACTGGTCTTTTCCTTTAATGACCCAATACGCTTCATTAGGGCTGCTTACAGGAGGGAGGGTGGAGTTGCCTACAGAGGCATGAACACCTTACCGGTGGCTATACCACCAATGGTAATGCTTCTCCCTCCCCCACTAACCATGAACTGCCTATAAGTTCTCACAATGAGGTGGGGCCGTGTGAATCGCTACCCCTCCACGACAGGGTATTGAAGAGCCCGACCTTGCACAAGCAATCACAGCGGCCGTGACTTCAAGAGCACAATGGCCCTGTCATGCCTGGAAGTCAGCGTTCTATACCACTCCGTCCCGTGGTCCAGTTCTTATATTCTTTCCTCCCTTTATTCCACTTCGTGCCCTGTCATCTCCTCCTCTAAACCTTCAAGATCCAAACTGTAGCAGACCAAACTCCTGCCCTCCTGAAGCTGAGTCTCGAGGTTTGCCTACCTTCCAAGGATAAAGGACCTGTCTGTCTCTGTTACGAGCCCAGGACTCATTAAGAAAGGATGCTCAGGGGTCGGGGAGATTGCTCCCCCCCCTCCCCCGGCAAACCCCCTGCTGCTCAAGCATGAGAACTTGAGTTTCATTTCCAGGACTCATTTAAAACCCTGGGCGTTGTGGTCTGTGTTTGTAATCCCAATGCTGGGTGGATAGACAGAGACGAGAGGACGGGGGTTCTCTAGCCAGTCAGTCCAGCCTAACTGATGAGCTCCAGGCCAATGAGAAACCTTCACCCAAAGGAGGTGGATGGTCTGGTCGCCACATGGACTTGCACACACATACACTTGCATATGCACACACACACACACACACACACACACACACACACACACACACACGTGCATTTTAAAAAGAAAGAAAAGATTCTGAAAGCTAGGCATGATGTCTCATACCTGTAATCCCAGCACTAGGAAGGCTGAGGCAGGAGGATTGTCTTAGTTTCAGGCCAGCCTGGACTACAGAGTGAGATCCTGTCTCAAACAAACACAAGAAGAAAAGAAGGATGCAAGTAAACAAAGAAGGAAATAAATAGATCAGTTATCTAGTAATTCCCACCAGAAATCACAAGAGGAGACTTCAGCTTCGTGTTGTATTTACTGTCCTCACTACAGAGCAGAGCTGACTGACCAGACAGCCACAGTCTATGCGTGCCTACTGAATACATGATCAGATGGCCATGGGCCATGTGTGCCTACTGAACACATGATCAGATGGCCATGGGCCACGTGTGCCTACTGAACATGTGAACTGTGTCTAGCCCAAATGAAATATGCCCACACAGGCCAGAACTCAAAGACTTAGTAAGGTAACAAGAAGGTAGAATATTTCACTAATAATTTTCATATTGATGACACATCAAAATAACATTGTGGGCATATGAAATAAAATTAATTACATATTTCACTTTTTTAATGTGGTTGTTAGAATTTAATTATTTTGTGTTGTTCTCATTGCTTTTTTTTTCTCTTTCTTTCTTTTTTTTTTTTTTTTTTTTTTTTGGTACGAGGAGGAGGAAGAGGTAGATTGAACCCACAGCCTTGTACATGCTGGGCAAGTGCTCCATCTATCACAGAGCTACATCTCAGCACTTTCTAATTTTATTGATCTTATTTTGAGGCAAGGTCTTGTTAAACTGCCCAGGCTTATCTGGAACTTCTGATTCTTCTAGTCTAGCCTCTCAAATATCCGTGTGTGGTGTGTGTGTGTGTGTGTGTGTGTGTGTGTGTGTGTGTGTGTGTGTGTGTGTGGTGTGTGTATGTGTGTGTGTGTGTGTGTGTGTGTGGTGTGTGTGTGTGTGGTGTGTGGTGTGTGGTGTGTGTGTGTGTGTGGTGTGTGTGTGTGTTTGATGTGTAGGGTGTGTGTGTGGTGTGGGATGTGTGTGGTGTGTATGTGTGTGTGTGTGGTGTGTGTGTCTGTGTGTGGTGTGTGTGTCTGTGTGTGTGTGTGTGGTGTGTGTGTCTGTGTCTGTGTCCATGCCACTGCACTTGGCTGTGATTATATTTACATTGGATGTCTTGCTGATGTCTTTCAATCATGAAGGCCAGGTGACAACATCCAGGGAAATTCCCAGTTCTGCAGGATTCTTTTGACTTCTTCCATCAACTTTCCACAGACACCTGTACCAGGCTTTCCTTTAGGCCACCAACCAGCTCCCAACTCATGACATGGAGACTTATTGTTAGTTATGAATGCTTGGTCTTATCTTAGCTTTTATTTTAATCTGTTTCTTTTTGTCTCTGTTTGGCCTCGAGGCTTTTGACCTTTCTTTCTTTCTGTATGTCCTACTTTCCTGCCTCTCGTTGCTGGCTGGCTGGTGGCTCCCTCTCTTCCTCCCTCATCCTCTTCTCTCTCTTCTCCTCTCTCGAGCCTAGAGTCCTCCTCCTACTTGTTCTCTCTGCCCACCAGCCCCACTATCCCTCTACTGCCTAGCTAGTGGCTGTTCAGCTTTTTATTAGACCCATCAGGTGCCTTAGGCAGGCAAGGTGAAATGTGAAACAAATGTAATACATCTTTACATAATTAAACAAAGGAGGCAGAAACAAATGTAACACACTTTCATGTAGTTAAAGTAATATTCCCCAGCATAAACAAATGTAACACATCTTTGTCTAGTTAAAACAATATTCCACAACAGACACCTTCCTGGGAGCTATTTCCAAGTTGTTCTCTATGCTTCATGGTCCTGTCTTCCCGTCAGAGCTTTCCTCTTCTACAGATGTTTAGCTTCCCAAGGTGTTAATAGAGTCTCGTGACTCAGGATGTCACCCTTGAAATACGTTTACACTTTCATAAACCGCCTTGATGAGAGAAGTCGATCTCAAGTGGCGTTGACTTAGTTCTTCTTTGCTCACAGCACAGAAGCATGGCGTCTCCTTACTGACCACCAACATCCTTCCAAAACCCCGTGTCTGGTGTGGATATGTCACGTCAATCCGCAGAGTGCCTACAGTTTTCACATTTCACCCCCAACCCTTTCACACACAAGTCAACTTCATTCATGCCATGATGTCCATTTTAAATTGCTTTTTTAAAAGATTTATTTTGTTATGGGTCTGCATGTGGGTATGTGCATGTGAGTGCAGGTGCCTGCTGAGGCCAGAAGAGGGCACTGAAGCCTAGCTGGAGTTCCAGGTGGTTGTGAGTCACAGGATGTGGGTGCTAGGAATCAAACTCTGGCTCTCTGGAGGAGCAACAAGCTCTCTTAACCGATGAGTTGTTGTGCTATGTTGATTTTTTTTTTTTTAAGTGAGACTGGGAGGCTCTAGGTGTTCTGGCTGTTGGAGTCTGTAGAAGAAGGTTCTTAGACGTTCCAAGCAAAAGGGGCTTGTGGAAGGGGGCGTGAGGGGAAACAGGCGAAGAAGAGTTGGGAGGAACAGTGATAGAGTGTTCTGGTGGGACAGGCACTGCCTCTCAGGGTGACATATGAGTATAATAGGTACTAGATACAGGACTGTGATGCAGCTTGGTTTGTACAAAGCTCAGCTGGCATACACAGAGTCCTGGATTTGATCCCTAGGAACACTTACACCCGGCGGTGCGTTATAATCCCAGCACTCAGGAGGTAGAGGCAGGAAAGTAACAGGTTCAAAGCCATTGCTACAGAGCAGGCTTGAGGCCATCCAGTGGTGCATGAGACTCTGTCCGAAAACAAAACAAAACCCCCACTAAAGATATATAGTCTGTTATAGCATGCGGGAAAAGGAAATAACCATATCCATATATAGAATCAGAAAAATGCAGAACTCCTAGTTAACAAAAAGAAAAGTGAAAGTGTGTGGTGGTATTGTGTTCCCCAAAATATTGTGTACCTTAATAAACTTATCTGGGGTCGGAGAACAGAAAAGCCACAAGATACTTAGGCTAGAAAATGTTAGCACACGCCTTTAATCCTAGCATTCCAGAGACAGAAATCCCTCTGGATCTCTGTGAGTTCAAGGCCACATTGGAAACAGCCAGGCATGGTGACTCACGCCTTTAATCCCAGAAAGCAGCCTTTAATCCCAGGGAATTTTTGGTAGAAAGCAGAAAGGTTTATAAGGCGTGAGGACCAGAAACTGGAAGCATTTGGCTGGTTAACCTTTTGGCTAGTTAAGCTTTCAGGCTTTGGAGCAACACAGTTCAGCTGAGATTCATTCTGGATGAGGACTCAGAGGCTTCCAGTCTGAGGAAACAGGACCAGCTGAGGAACTGGCAAGGTGAGATAGCTGTGGCTTGTTCTGTCTCTCTGACCATCCAGCATTTCACCCCAACAACTGGCCCCGGGTTTGATTTTATTAATAAGACTCTCTAAGATTCATGCTACAAAAGTGTATTAATTTATTGAAATAAGCAGAAGTAGAAAGGAGGAAACCAGCATCTAAACTAAGCTGATCTACACAGAGTAAGATGGAACTAAACGAGACAACAGAGTATGCCTGTCAAAACACAAAAAACTGCAGAGCATGGTGGCCCACACCTTAATCCCAGCACCAGGGAGGCAAACGAGGGAAGACCTCTGTGAGTTCAAGGCCAGCCTGGGCTACATGGTGAGACACTGTCTTAAACAAAATAAAACAAGCAAGCAAACGAACAAAAAAGAGGAGCAAATTACAATTAGTTACTATTCTAGAAGAAACTCTCTCCTAACTCATTTTGTAAAACAAGCATGCACACACACACACACACACACACACACACACACACACACACACACACACAAACATACATCAAAATTAAATTTAAAAAGAGAACTGAACCAGGTGTGGTGGCACATGCCTTTAATCCCAGCACTTGGGAGTAAGTTCCAGGACAGCCAAGGCTACATAGACCCTGTTTTAAAACAAACAAACAAACAAGCAAAAGATGTTCACAGGCCAGAGAAATGACCAAGAAGGTAAGCACACAAGTACACACACACACCAGCAATAACAACAACAACAGCAATAATAACAATAATTTAAAAGACATTCAACATTACTAATCAGGGAAATCATGCAGATCAAAATTTACAACGAGGTATTTCCTTATACCCACTAGGATGGCTACTATTTCAAAACAAAAACAAAATTTCAACAAAAATCCAGAGACTAAAATACTGGAAAAATGAAGTTAGAATCCTTGTGGTGTGTGGTGGGAATGTAAGACAGAGTCACCGCTTTGAAAAGCAGTATGTTAGTTCTTCAGAAAAATTAAAAAATGGGATTAACATATGACCTAAAAGTTGTTTTTTTTTTTAAAAAAATCAGACTCTTGAAGAGATATACGCACACCCATGTTCACTGGCATTATCCACAGCAGTACAGGAATGACTCACGGGAACGACTCAGTCAACTGAACTACATTCCTACACAGCATTTCCTCAGATGGTGACTCTTACATTCAAGATTTGTTTTCCACAGCCCACACATCTTACATTCCCACCAGCATTGTGCTTTTTCCGATTTCTTTTGTTTCTCTCTTTTCCAGGGAAGACTTGAGGCCTTACAATTCTCAGCATAAAATAATAATAATAATAATAATAATAATAATAATAATAATAATAAGCACAAAAGTCTTAGCCCCGGGCTGGGGAGAGAGCCGAGCAAAGTGCTCGCTGCACGAACATGTAGAGCCAAGCCGCACTTCTAGAACCCACGTGAAGATGCCAAGCCTCGTGTGTGTGTGTGTGTGTGTGTGTGTGTGTGTGTGTGTGTGTGTGTGTGTGCTTGTAATCCTAGTATGGCAGCTGAGGTGATAGCTCAGCGGGTAAAGCCAGTGCCACGCTAGTGTCAGGACCTGAGTTCAAATCCCGAGAACCCCTGGAAAGCCAGACTGAGGAGTGTTTGTGGTTCCAACACTGCTACAGTGAGATGGGAGGCAGGAACAAGAGAAAGCTGGACACTGTGCGGGCATGGTGGACTCAGGAGTTAACAAAGGAACATCTCAACCATGGTAGAGGATGAGGAACGACACCCAAGGTTGTCCTGACCGCCCTAAGTGCAATGTGGCATATGTCTGCCTGCACATCCACACAGAAGAACACACACACACACACATACACCTCTTAGACAAACACACCAAGGGGAAAACCAAAACAAAACCTCCAATCCTAGTATGGGGAGGAAGAGACAAGAAGGTCCCTGAGGCTTGCTGGCCAGTTTAGCCCAGTTAACAGCAGATGGTGAGAGATCCTGTCTCACAAAGCAAGGTGACAGCTTATGAGAAATAACCTCCAAGATCGTTCCCGGTCCTCCGTGTGTGTGTGTGTGTGTGTGTGTGTGTGTGTGTGTGTGTGTGTGTGTGTGTGCATATGCACACACATCTTCACGAACACATACAATACATTAATTTCAGAATGACTAGGAGATGTGAGGTGCCAAAACCATGATTTAAAACCTGCCTTGTGTAGGCTTCGGGGTAGTAGAACTTGAGCCTGTGCTGGACAGGGTGGCCATTATCCGTGCCCTGCGGCCTGACTCCCCGTTCTTGAAGAGGACTGTACCGCTTTCAGTGACTACCAGATCAGCATGTGCGTCCTGGTTAGCGCCAGGCTTGAAGTTGACCTGGACAAGGGAATCCCTCCCGCCAGCCTGTAGCTAGCTACCTTGAAAGCTTACATGAAAAAACGCAGCATCTGGGGATCTTCCCAGACCAGATTAGAACAGCAGTAGTCCTTGGCAGTCCTGCTCCATCTGGATGTTAGTTTTTTTTTTCAGTCTTCAACCAGGCTTGGGGGATAAAGGCATAGGCAGGAAGAACTGGGTGGCGTCTGGTGCCCCTTTGACCATTTTACCGTTCTCAACACCAAGTGCTCTTGGAAAAGTAGTAACATGGTGGCCACCCCATACTATAAGCAGAAGTGGAGAATACCTCTGGATAAAGGCATGGGTTTTTACCAGCAATGTCGTTTCCATGCTCAGACCAGGAGATGGTGGGACCCAGCGATGGGGAGACAAAATGATCATTTATTCAAGGAAGCACCACCCACCTACGCCAGCGGCTCAGCCGATGGTCACTTGCAGTTGTGGTTGGTTTTGGCCCGCAGAAAGAGATCTTTCCGGTAAAAGGTTCACCTGGCTGTGTAGGAATTGCTCCAGGTCTGTCTGGTATTTCCAGTTTTCTGTGTTTATGGAATTAAGGTTTGAAAGGGGGAATGGGTGTTTCCTTGTTTTGCTCGCTTTAAACACAAATGCTGTGGATAAAAAAAAGAGTTGGCTTTCAAAGCCGGAGCTACCGTTCCGATTAATAGTTGATTTGATTTCTTCACAGAAGAAATAATGGATAAAGGGGGAATTCTTAAAAATAGAAGCCATGGGTTCTAGCCCTGATACTTTCATTCCAACCAGCACCCTGGAGGGCCACTAAGTCATGGCCTATCATTTGGTGTGCTGTGGGTTCTCTTTTGTAGGTCAGGCTGGCCTTGAACTTGTAATCTTCTCAGCTCTGCCTCTCCAGTGCTGGGAGTATGTGTCACTGTGCTGGACCCTGAACTGTGACTGCCTCTACCAGTTGATATAGGGATTGGAAAGGGAAATAAAAGAAGTTGGGCGGGAGAAAAAAAAAACAAAAAACAAAGTTTTTTTTAGCTTATTTAATTTCCGTTGATATATTGTTGGTGTTGAAAGTATTTTTTTTTTTTTTTTTTGGTTTTTCGAGACAGGGTTTCTCTGTGTAGCTTTGCGCCTTTCCTGGAACTCGCTTTGTAGACCAGGCTGGCCTCGAACTCACAGAGATCCGCCTGGCTCTGCCTCCCGAGTGCTGGGATTAAAGGCGTGCGCCACCACCGCCCGGCTGAAAGTATTTTTTAATCTTATACTAATAACAGCTTGCCTTGCAAAGGGTCAGTGAATGATTTTCTGCATCTTCTTGACAAATTCCCATCTCTATGTGGGAGGCACCTAATAAGAAAGAATCAGCTTTGGGCAGTGGTGGCGCATGCCTTTAATCCCAGCACTTGGGAGGCAGATTTGTTCTGTCTTTTTTTTTTTTTTTTCTTTAAAGACAAATGTTCATGTGTCCCAGACTGGTTTCAAACTCTATGTAGCCTAGAATAACCTAGAACTTCTGAAACTCCTGCCTCTTCCACCTCCCTGGGATTATAGACATGCGCCACCACACCTCTGTTAGCAGTTTGTTTGTTTAGTGTCCATTTTGTGAATTATAATACCAAGAGAATGATGGGGGTCAGAGAGATGACTCAGTGGGTAAAGGCGACTGTTGCCAAGTCTGACTCCCTGAATTTGATCTCCAGAACCCCCATGGCAGAGGAAAGAGCTGACTCCCAACCTGGTTGCCTTCCAACCTGGTCCACACAAGTATGTTGGCACATACACACCTACACTCACCCAGACACAAAATAGACAAGTAAATGTCATAAAAAATAAAGAGAGAAAAGAGCACGACGCTGGTGACTGTTGCCTGTGAGAACATGATATTGTACTTTTCTCTGAAACTGGGTATAATGGTCCCTCTAGACCCTTAGTTCAGCATCCAAAGAGCCAATCAGGAGCTGAACAAAAATAGTTAAAAATGAGGATCTGTGCTGAGCATGTGTTGACTTTTTTCTTATCATTATTCTCTGAAAAAATGTAACCACTCCCTCTACATGGTACATCTTTTATGTCAGGTATTCTGAGTAATCCAGAGCTGATTTAAAGGACTGAATGTGGGTGCATGTGTATAGATTGTAGGCAAATATTCTGCCATAAAAGATTTGAGCATCCTTAGGTCTTGGGACCCATTCCCCAATAGATTGTCAGGGTGCTTTGAATGAGAATAGCCACCATCAGGCTGGTGGCCATATACAGCTGAGGCTGATCCTCCTGCCTCCACATCTCACGTGCTGGAGTTATAAGTATCTCAGCACACCCAACCAGAGTTTGCATTACTGTGGTCTAAAACTGTAGGCAGAGGGAAGGAGGGATTACTAATAACAAGTATATTGCATTTTTGCCACTGGGTTGTAGCTAAGACATGAAGTAATACTGATAGATATTCTAACTTTCCTTTAGTTTTAAAATATTTTTAAGCAGGGCGGTGGTGGTGCACGCCTTTAATCCCAGCACTCGGGAGGCAGAGCCAGGCGGATCTCTGTGAGTTCGAGGCCAGCCTGGGCTACCAAGTGAGTTCCAGGAAAGGCGCACAGCTACACAGAGAAACCCTGTCTCGAAAAAACCAAAATATATATATATATATATATATATATATATATATATATATATATATATATATATATATATATATATTTTAAATCCAGTGTGGTGGTGTACGCTGGTAATCCCAGTACTGGGGTGGTGGAGCAGGAGGAGGATCAGGAGTTCAAGACCAACAACAGCTACACAGTGAGTTCCATACCATGACTGCCGTCTCAAGAGGTAAAAATACCCAGTGTGGTATCATGTACTCCAGTCTTCAAACTCAGCCACCTCCAGAGTTACGGTCTTGCCCCTGGATCAGGACCGTGAGCCAAATAAACCTTTTTTCTTTATATTAAGGGAGTGGGGGAGACTAGAGAGGAGGCTCAGAGGAAAGAAGTCTGTTGGTTGTGTAGAGGACCTGGGTTCGGTTCCTAGAACTCACATGGTGGCTCACAAACACCAATAACTCCAGTTCCAGGGGATCCAATGCCCTCTTCTGGCCTCTGCAGGCATCAGGCACACATGTGGTGTGCACACATACATTCGGGCAAATATTCATGCACATGAAATAAAAAGTCTTGAAAAAGTTACTTCATAAAAGCCCAAGTTCTTTACCTTAAAATGCTACTCCCTGGAGATGTTAAATTATCTTCATATGGTTTTTCTCCTTCTCATTTCTTTAAAATAGTCATAACCATGTAAGCTGAACAAGCGAGAAGGGGAAGGAAGGCAGATTCGTCACATTCGTAAGCAACTCTCTTCACTCCTTAAGACTCTGATTTCACGTTCTAAGATCAGTGTTGACAAACTGAGGACCAAAACCCATTCTATCCTACATACCACAAGTTTTGGTCTGACCATTTGCTTAAAAAAAAACCAAAAACAAAAAACAGGACAAATGTTTCATCACATGAAAATACATAAAATTCAAATTCCATAATCCATAAAAAAGGACAGGCTAGTTAATACAGTCTTCTGGTTTTGTTTTGCTAAGCTAGGCTCTCCACTGTGGGCCAGGCTGTCTTCAAACTCCTGATCTTCCTGCCGAAGCCTCCAAGTGAAATTACAGGTACTTCTCGCCAAGCTTTATGGAATTTGTTATGTAGCTGCATTCACGGTACAGTGACAGCATTGGATATTATGACAGAGCCCATGTGGCCCTTGAAGTCTGAAGTCTTTAGGAGAGCACGGGATGCAGTTGAGTGGTGGAGCAGCTCCATGGTAATACACATACTCAGGATGTTCAAGGTCCTGGGTTCAGTTCCCAGCATCACTACCCTGCGTGCAAAACTTACCAACTGGTCCTCGATGGAAAACACTTGCTGAGCCCTGTCCTACTTTGTCTAACATATGGAAAGCCTTTGAAAGTATTCAGGATCTGTGTCAGAGAGATGGCTCAGTGGTTAAGCGCACTTACTACTCTTCCAGAGGGCCTGAGTTCGGTTCCCAGGACCCATGTCAGCTCACAACCACTTGAAACTACAGTTTCAAGGGATCCAAAGCCCTCTTCTAAGAGCTTCCATGACCAATCTCACACATAAAAAAAAATTTTAAATAAACCTTTTAAAGTATATGATATTGAAGTATGTCGAAAGTTTTAAGTGAATAAAATCAATTTTAAGTATTTCCTGTAGGCTGATACTCTTTTAAAATAAGCTTGGTAAGACAAACACCTATTCTGAATCAATAGCTAAACTACAGACACATGTCAAAAAGGCCTTGTTTTTCTCTCAGGCATCACTTCAAGTTTTAAAATGGATGCTCCTATATTCTGGTGTCATTTAATTTTTTTACTACATTATTTATTTTGTGTTGGGGGGCGCATGCACATGTGTGTGACACGTGTGTGTGTGTGTGTGTGTGTGTGTGTGTGTGTGTGTGTGTGTGTGTGTGTATGTGTGTGTGTGTAGATCAGAAGACAATCTGTGGAAGTTAGGTGGGTCCCAGGGACCAAACTCAGGCTGTCTGTCAGACTTGGAGGCCAGTCACGTTGCCCACTGAGCCCTCTTGGTAGCCCTATGTCCTGATATCAATCAGAATTTCAACCTCCAAAAATCAAAGAACAGTCATTAGCAGTTCTGCCTGTAGTGAATGAGAATACAGTTCTTTTTTAAAATGATTTATTTTTGTTTTATGCCTGAGTGCATGTATGTGTGTTGTGTACATGCCTAGTGCCTGTGGAGGTCAGAAGAGAACACTGGATGCTGGGAACTGGAGTTACAGATGGTTGTGAGCCACCAGGTGGGTGCTGGGATTCGAACCTGGGTTTTCTGGAAAAGCAGTCAGTGCTCTTAAACACTGAGCCATCTTTCTAGCCCCAAAGAATACAGTTTTTGTGTCAATTAGGCTCAGGCTTCAATTCTGATAATTATGACTCAGAAAACACAGCATTTGGTTCATATATATATATATATATATATATATATATATATATATATATATAGAGAGAGAGAGAGAGAGAGAGAGAGAGAGAGAGAAAGAAATAGTTCTAAAGCCAAGCTAGGCTGTGAGGGAGCCACAGGTATTAATTAAATGACTCGTTTCAAACCAATATTCTTTCCAGATGACTATTTATTTAGGTAAGAAAGAAGGTCTCACTGTGTGGCCCAGGCTGACCTTGAACTCTCCATCCTCTTTAACTCCAGCTTCCCCAGTGCTGGGATGACGGCCTGCCCCACCACACCCAGTAAAAAGCAATACTCCTTACATCATAGCTGATTATTTGTTAGTGGGAGTGAAGAGAAAATGCCTTTCTACCGACAGACCCGAATCCTTCATCATTTCAAAGTTCAACATGCTTCTTATATGGAGTCCTTGGGGACTGCTTTCCCACTTCCTAGTTTTTTCTATTTCACCTGTTGCTTTCTCTCAGACACCAAAGGCTGAGTTAACTTGTAAGGATGTGTTTATCAACTGTAGTTCTAATTACATTCTCAAGGTCTTTTTTTCTGTTTTCTGTTATCAAAGCACCTCCTGTCTTCTTCCTCTGTGTGTGTGTGTGTGCATGTGTGCATGTGTGTGTGTGTGTGTGTGTGTGCATGTGTGCATGTGTGTGTGTGTGTGTGTGTGTGTGTGTGTGTGTGTGTGTGTGTGATATCACCCATACCTGTTTGCGTGTATAATTTCCCAAGCAGACCATTTCTTGGGAAATGACTTGAGGGAGGCTGGAGAGATGGCTCAGTGGTTAAGAGAGACGAGACTGCTTGGGCAGAGGACCTGGGTGTTCCCAGCACCCATATCGGATGACTCACAACTGCCTGGAACTCCAGCTCAAGGGAGTCTGACAACCCTGTTCTAGAGCCTCTCAGTCACCTACAGTCACACACACACACACACACACACACACAAATACACACACACATATACACACACATACAAAGACACACATACACAAACACACATACACACACTCACAAACACACACATACAGACACACACACACATACACACACAAATATACACATAGTTTAAAGTAAAAATTAGCCAGGCACACACCTTTAATCCCAGCACTCGGAAGCAGAGGCAGTGGATTTCTGAGTTCGAGACCACCCTAATCTACAGAGCGAGTTCCAAGATGGCCAGAGCTAAGGAGAGAAGCCCTGTCTCAAAAAACAAAAAATAAAAAATAATGTTTAAAAAAAGTGTTTAAAGGAAGTGAATTAAGGGTTTTGTAATTTGGTTGGTAAAGAATAAATTGCTTTTCTTCAGAAAAGAACACTATGCCCAGACATTTTCTTGGCTCCAAATTTCAATGTCCTCTATCTTTTGGCCCAAGACTTAAATATCCTGTGACACTTGAAAGCACACCACCTCCAGACTCTGAAAAGACATTGTGCTCATCAATTTTTCATTACTATAGTTAAGTACCTAAGGCTGGGTAACTATATACATGTATACAACAAAGATATCAACAGAAAATTAGCAAAATAAATACACTGAAATTTATGGTAAACAAACATGTATATATACACAGAGAGAGAAACACGCACATTAATGACAATTTAGGGCAGTTTTAGGTACACAGCAACACTGAGAAAATGGCATAAGATATTCCATATTCCACTACCACCATCGTCAATGTCTAATCAAATTAGCCCTTGAGAAGCAAATGTCGTCATAGCAGTACGTTTTTTTTTTTTTTTTTTTTTTTTTAAAGATTTATTTATTTATTAGGTATGCAGTGTTCTGCCTGCATGTATGTCTGCAGGCCAGAAGAGGGCACCAGATCTCATTACAGATGGTTGTGAGCCACCATGTGGTTGCTGGGAATTGAACTCAGGACCTCTGGAAGAGCAGCCAGTGTTCTTAACCTCTGAGCCATCTCTCCAGCCCATAGCAGTACGTTTTTAAAGACTGACCGCCGGATTGACATATTATCACTCAAAGTCCATAGTTTACATTAGGGTTCACTTGAGGTGGTGTGCATTGTATTGGCTTGAGCAAATGAATAGTACGTTCTCCGTTATAGTATCCCACAGAGTATATTTTACTAGCCTCAAAAATTCCTGTGTGTTGTCTATTCATTTTCTCCTCTCCCCAAACATATGTGTAATCTCTTCAGATTTACTTCTCTCTTTAAACTGTACATTTTTTTACTCGTGTGTGTGTGTGTGTGTGTGTGTGTGTATGTATGTGTGTGTGTGTGTGTGTGTGTGTGTGTGTGTGTGTGTGTGTGTGTGTTTGTATGTGTCTGCATGTCTGTGGCACATGTAGAGGTTAGAGGAAAACTTGCAGGAGTTGGTTCTCTCTTTCCATTATGTGAGTTCTGGGGACTGAACTCAGTCCACAGACTTGGCTCCAAGCACCCTTCCCCACTGAGCCATCTCACTGGCCCCAGACTGATATCTTTCACTTATGAATATGCTTTTAATATTCTTCCACATCTTGGGGAACAAGCTTATATTTAATGAGAATGCTCACATAATCTGTCATGATGCAATGGCATGAGAGGATGTGTTAGAACTATAACGTCCAGGTGTGGTGGTGTATGCCTGTGACCCTAGCCTTTGGGAGGCTGGGGTAAGAGAATTGTGAGTTCAAGACCAGCCTGGGCTACAAAGCAGCAAGGCTGTGTCTCAAAAATAAATAAACAGGGCCAGAGAGATTGCTCAACAGGTAAAATTACTTGCCATATACCAGCGTGAGAGCCTGAGCTCAGATTCTGGAGCTCGTGGTGGAAGAGAGAACTAATTAACTCCTGAAAGCTGTTCGGTGACATCCATGCGCATGTGCCTGTAATCATATACACACGAACAACAAAATAGAATTTGAAGTAAGTAAATAAAGGCTGGGGATACAGCTTAGTGGTAGAGTACTTGCCTAGCATTTGCAAGGTCCAGGGTTCCATCCCCAGCGCCCGGCCCCCCAAGACAGAAATCACCAGTATTATAAATCATAATGTATTGATATCATAGGCACTCATTACAAAATCCATTGACATAATTTAAAAGAACACTAAATAGAGTTTCGGGATTATTGAAATCTAGTCTGTTTTCCAGAACAAGCAACTCCAAAGGGTGGATTCAGCGATAACTTCACTTTACCGACCACAGTGGATTGATGGAGCAGATCCAGCCGATTCCTAGCGCCTGGTCATCAAAGGAGATTCACGCCCGGGACACCTGGTCACAGGAAGCGCATACCAGGAAGGACTGTGGTCAGGGGACACTGTTCTAGGAAGACCTGAAAGGCCTTGGCCCACTGCCAAGGACGGTGTGGGAAGAGGAAGACATGCAATGCAGAGTGGGAGGCAGGGGTGGCCGGCCCAGGGCTAAGTCTGGGACAGAAAAGGAACTGTGCTTTCTCTTCTGAGTGAGTGAAACCCATTCAAAACCGTTGGGGGGGGGGGGGGGGAGAACAGTGACGTGACAGGTTCAAACTGCTCGTTTTAAAGGATCTGATCATGAGAGGTAGGCAAACCAACTCGGAAGACACCGGGGTGACTGAGTCACGCAGGACGTCCTCCGAGAACAGGTTTTCACCGAAGTGCACGGCAGAGCTCCAAGGTGTTTTCCAACATGGCAGCCAGGCAGAATCTACCACTTCCCGGCTTAAAGCCCTGCAGCGGCTCTGTGTCCCCTGACTAGTGCTGGCCCAAGCTCGGGTCCCATAATCTCTCCCACCTCTTCTTCAGTCTCTGCCTCATGCCACTTCGATATCATTGGCCTCCTAGCTGTGTCCCTTAAAGGTGCCATGTTAAAGTCATGGTAAAGTCTTCACTTGCTGGTCTCCGTGTTTAAACTTCTCTGTCTTGCAAACATCCCAAGGCTCTTTCCCTCATTTCCAACACGTTTCTATTCAAATGGCTTCACCAAGGGCTCACACTTCATCAGCACTAACTAGCATAAAGGGAATCCTATTTCCAACCTTGCTATGGTTGGACATGGCTTGCCTTTGTCCCCCCAAAGACTCAAGCCCTGGAGAGAGGCAGTGTTGGCAGGTAGTGGGACCTCCAAGAGGTGTGGCATGGTGGGACTTGGTTTGGTTACTGGGGGATGGTGCTCTGGAAAGGGACCAGCGTCATTCTCATGAGACTCAGGGTTCTCGTGACAAATAGTTGTTATAAAAGCCTAAGCTGGGGATGGAGCTCAGTGATAGAGTACTAGCCTAGCATGCATAAACCCTTGGGTTCCACCCCTAGCAATATATACACGGCCATAGCAATCGAAAGCTTCACCCTTGCATCACTCTCAGGCTCCTCTTACCATGTGACCTCTCCCTCACACACACATGCTAGCCATTTTGATGTCAGCTACCACAAGGGTCTCACTAGAAATGGCCTGAGCCAGCTCTGTGCTCTTCCAAAATAGGAGAAAAACAGGCTTCATTTTCTTTCTGAGGTTACTGAACCTGAAGCATTTCACTACAGTAAGAGAATATGGTCTAATGCGTGTCTCAGACACTCCCCTTTTCTCTGCGGTACTTGTCATTGGCTGGTAATGCCACTTACTTTGTTTTGGTGCTTAATGTTTTTTTTTCTCCCCACGAGGGTATAAACTCTGTGGAACAACAACCTTGATTCGTTCCTAGCTCTATCAATACGAGGTGTTCAATAGTTACCTGATAAATCAATGAATGAATGCCTTGATGACCTCTCCAAGTTCCTCCCAGCTGACTGACTACAGTTTGCTGAACCAAGACTAGCACTTTGTGTCCCGGTACTCTGTGCAAACACGTCCTGGCTCTCTACCTTGGGGCCAGTTCCAAGAATTGTGTCCAATCGCTCCGATCTCCTGCTTCTCTCTGCATGTCAAGTATCTACAAGGAGCTCTGCCAACCCTTCGCCCTGTAACACCTCTTCCCAGGTCACTCCTGTGCCCTAGCAGACAATAAGAATGTGGCAAATACAGCTGGGAGCCACAGGGCTGGACTGGAAGGAACATTTGGTGGCCGTGGTCCAACCACAGAGCTTTGGGGATTCTCCAAGTCAAGGATATTTATGCGCAGGGCAGCTGATGCTGAACTATCAAGCTGTCCCTTGCATACCAGGTGGACTGTATCCTGCTGTCCAATACGAAGGACCTACTGTATAGGTAGAGACACTACATTACCTGGTGAGAGACTTCGTTGTCTTTCAGAAAAGGAACCGGCAAATGGGAGTTTGGGTCTATCTTAAAGCACCCCGGCATCTTTTTTGTTTGGATTTTGAAGCACGGTGTATAGTCATAACAGTGAATTGGGCAAGAGGGTATGAGTTTGCATGGGCCACAACTGTGAGCAAGTGGCAAGTTACTAAACCTTTTCTGGCCTTGGTGTCCCAGTTTTTTGTTTGTTTGCTTGTTTTTTCAAGACAGGGTTTCTCTGTGTCACAGCCCTAAATGTCCTGGAACTCACTCTGTAGACCAGGCTGGCCTCGAACTCACAGAGATCCACTTGCCTCTGCCTTCTGAGTGCTGGGATTAAAGGCGTGTGCCGCCACCACCTGGCGGTGTCCCAGTTTTTAAAATCCCAGTTCCTATCCTGCTCACCTCTCTGGGATCCTGAGACATTAAACACATACTTTGTGAGCTGTATGAAGCCATCCCAATTGTTATGAAGAAAACCATAGTCACATGCGGATCTCACACACAACCACTCCAAGGGCTTCTCTCAAGTGTCCTGTCATGACAGGACAGATGAGTCCTGATGAGTGAGGCAAGGAAGCTGCTCTGTGCACTTTGGAGCCTTTCGTTCCTATGGAAACCTTCATCCCTGCTGTCTCCAGACAAGGCTTCAGTTACAGATGCATTTCTACGGCAGGAACAAACTGACTACCAGAAATTATTTAAATTTTCCTTTTAAAAAAGATTCTTTTATCCTGTGCATATGACTGTCTTACCCACTTGTATGCCCATGCACTGTATGATGCCTGGTGCCTGAAAAAAGGGCTGGATCCCCTGGGGATGGATTTAGAACAGTTGTAAGACGCCATGTGGGTGCTGGGAACCAAACCCAGGTCCTCTCCAAGAGCAACAAATGCTTTGAATTCATGGGCCATCTCTTCAGCCCCTAAATTATCTTATAATGATAATAATAATAATAATAATAATAATAATAATAATAATAATAAACAAAAAGAAGAAATCTCAGCTGTGATGATTATTTGAAAGTATCTCTAGAAAGAATGTTTTTGACTGGGTGTGGTGTCATGTGCCTTTAATCTCAACTCTTAGGAGGCAGAAGCCGGAAGATCTTTGTGAGTTTGGAGCCAGCCTGGTCTACATAGCAAGTTCTGGGCCAGTAGGAACTAAAACAAACAAACAACAATAAACAACCAACCAAATAAACAAACAAAATAATCCAACAACAAAAACAACAAAGAGAATTTATTTGGGGGGCTAGGAATATGGCTCAGGAGCAGACTGCTTGTCTACCATGCTCGGGACTTTGGGTTTGAAGTCCAGTACTAATGAATAAAATAAAATAACCTTTAAAAGTGTTGCCTGTGAGATGCTTGGCATCCATGTTTTGTCTAGTGGCTTTTTATCTTCCTTTCATTCTGTATGTCCTGCTTTCCTTGCTGGCTGTTCCCCTGTCCCCAGGCACTCCCCTCTCTTTCTCCCTCATTCTCTCTCACGTCTAGATTCCTCCTCCTACTTATTCTCTCTGCCCGCCAGCCCCGCCTGTCCCTCTCCTGCCTAGCTATTGGCCATTCAGCTTTTTATAAGACCAATCAGGTGCCTTAGGCAGGCAAGGTGAAACAGCAACACATCTTTACATAGGTAAACAAATACATCATAAACAAAAGTTTGCTTAGTTAAACAAATACTCTATTCCACAACACACCACCATGCCTGGCTACTCCACATAACTTCATTCTGGGCAAATAGTTTAATTAAATTGATGAGTACAATGTCATAAAAGAAAATGTCATCACCTTTGCTGAGGAGTCCGAACAAGACTGTGTCCTGGTGCTTATTCGCCATTTGCAAGCGTGGCGTTGCTGTGTTTAGCTAGAGGAAGGCTGCAAACGCTCTGCTCTTTCTGGATAAAGAATAGGTAGGCATGGGTGAGGTCTGAACTAGAAACCCCACATGACTTGCGTGTTTCTTCCCTACATGAAGACTGGAGACTATCGGGGGAACGATCTGCGGTTGCTTTGGGTGGCTGATTCTGAGAATTAGGTAAACCTGTCACCTGTCTGTCACTGCAGTGAGACTTTCTGATGCACTCTGGTGTCTGCTGCCAAATAATTATCATCCATCTGGGACCTGAACTATGGCCTTGGTATCTTCAATTCACACTCCATGACTCAATGGGTGGATTTGCAGGTTGTAGTTGGGGAAGGAGTAGAAACCTGCCTACAAGGTAGGCCTTGGCTATGGGGTACATGGTAACAGTTTTGGTGAAATAAATTTACTTCAACTAAATGGCTATCGTAAGGACAAGGGGTTCTCTATGAACCCAGATGTCAGCCTTATCTGAATAACATGAAATGCCAACATGGGCTCCTCCCTGAAGCCGGGGCACTCACAAAGCTTTCTGAGAAACCAAAGAGATAGGAACTTCTGTTCTGCTGGCTAATGCTGACAGTAGCTGGGAGCGACTGGACAGTCCTGCCTCTGTCACCTGAGGTCCTCATTCTGTCCTCGAGGGAACTAAAAACACCCTTAGACCTAAGCCTTGGGTCCCGGTCACTCCTGTGTTTGGCAGCTAGGAGACCCTGTTGCCTTCCACGCGTGTTTTGATCGTACAACACACAAAGCCTAGGAGACAGAACAGCCACATTATGTAAATTACAATAATCAGCCCTGGATAGATTTCTGCAGAATGTTTCCTGATAACTTCCTTCAGTGTCCTGAGACGTTGTACAAAGAATCATTGTCAGTGTTTCGGAGAGAAAGAAAAATGAGATAGTCATCTACACTATTTCTCCACTCTAGTATTGCGTGTGCTTGGAAGCCGACCAGCTTTCAAACAGGGTTTCAAATGTCAGCCAGAAGGTACTGAACATATAGCCGAGGCCGGGATTCAGTTTCCCTTGGCTTGCGAAGATAAGTTGGACTCGGGGTTAGTGTGAGGGGAGCAGGGAACAGCAACTGGTTTTAATAATATAATTCCCTGCTCTTTAATCTTTTCTAACGTTCTCCTTCAACTTGTACCCTTCTGTGCTTTTTTCTTCTCTCTCTCTCTCTCTCTCTCTCTCTCTCCTCTCTCTCTCTTTCTCTCTCTCTCTCTCTCTCTCTCATATCCAGAGAGTTGGGCAATAAGAATGTCTTGTTTGAAGTTCCTTTAAAAAATAACTATGAAAAGAAACCAGCTTTCGAATCACATACATTTCTCTACACCGTAAAGGGTGGGGTGTGGAGAGCGGGGCAAACCAAGTGATTCTTCTCATACCCCAATTCACAGTTAGAGATTGTTTTTGGTTTTGGTTTTGGTTTTTGGTTTTTTTTTCCTGAAATTGAGCAAACGTGTCAGATTCTCCCAACGAAAACTAACGTGCTTAAATCATCTCTGAAAGCATTCCTTTGGAACTTCGGTGCCCCAGAATATTTTCGGTTTGATGAAATATGATTTCTGCTCTGAAGTTACAGACGGCTGTAAAGCCAAAGCATCTTCCCCAGACCCACCTGTGTATGGCCGCCAGCTGCTCACTGAACTCTTAACCCAGAGAAGCTCGGGTGCGGGGAGGTCCCCAGTCAGCTTGAAGGGACACTCAGAACACTGTACCTGCCCTGCTGCTGCAGATGGCCGAACAGAGCCGTATGCTGCCCACTTCTTGCTTTTCCTCTCTTAAAAAAACAAAACAAACCCCCAAAGAACTGTTTGGCAGTCCGGGGGATGGAGCTGCACCATAAATATAGCCAGCCCTCTCTTTTCACCTTTCTTCTTGAAGATCTGCCACTGAGAAATGCCCCTACCTTTGCTTTTTGTTTATTTAGAGAGCCGGTCAAGGAGGAAGCTTAGCAGGCTGCTTGCTTGGCATGCAGGAGGCCCTGGGTTCAACAAGCAGCACTAGAAAACAGACCGAGGACTGCTGTCCAAGTCGGGGCTCCCCTCTCTTCTACCAGGTGACTTTTCAAAGTGTGGGAGTCTCCCCTCCTTCTGCCTTGGAACCAGGATCGAACCAGCCCACAACGAGGCGTTCGTGTTTGCTCAGCCAGCAAAAGATCACCGTGACCATATTCCGAGGACCTTTTTATACACTTGGCTTAACTTACAGGCGGAACTGTATGTGTGACTGAGTTACTAACACACTAACACGTTACAGTTGATTGTTGATAAGAATAGCCAGGCGGGGGTGGTGGCGCACGCCTTTAATCCCAGCACTCGGGAGGCAGAGCCAGGCGGATCTCTGTGAGTTCGAGGCCAGCCTGGGCTACCAAGTAAGTTCCAGGAGAGGCGCAAAGCTACCCAGAGAAACCCTGTCTCGAAAAACCAAAAAAAAAAAAAAAAAAAAAAAAAGAATAAAGTGACGTGAGGATCACGAACATAGGCTTACCCCGCTGGGTGAGACACTGAAAGTAAGTTCCCCCACCTCAGAGTGGAAAAATATGTTAGCCATCTTTCAGTGGCTTTAGGGGGATCCAGGAGATGGCTCCAAGGGTAAGAACGGTTGCTGTGAAAGCATGAGGGCCCGAGTTCGAATCCTCGGTACTGACACAAAGCTGAGTATGTGTCAAATATTCTCAGTGCTGGAGTGTAGTGGGGGGACCAAAGGATTGCTGGTTTCCTAGCTGGGTATTTCTGAAAGGACCTCGTCTCAAGGGAAGGTGGCAGAGAGTGACAGAACAGGACACACCATGTCCTCTTCTGGCCTCCACAATATGCTCACATGGGCAAGTACACACATGGGCACATATATACATCACATACGTACAAATAAATAAGTAAAAATCATATCCTAAAAATGTATTTATCTATCTGTACTAACTTTAGAAGAAGAACAAACAAACCCAAAATGGGGCTCATTTTTTAAAAGAGGCTTATGTTGTTGTTCCATCAGTTTTGTTTGCGGATGACGTGTGTGTGTGTGTGTGTGTGTGTGTGTGTGTGTGTGTGTGTGTGTGTCCCGGGAAAACAAGGAGGTAGTTACACCAGCCTTTGAAGACTCCTTCCCTGGCGGAGACTACCTAAAGATAAGTTAATCTGACCTCTGTTCCACAGAGAGGAAGGGGAGCCCACAGGGTTTCAAGAATGAACGTGCTGGTGCGGGAACAGGCTGGGTCCTCAGTCTCTCTGGGTGGAGCCCAGGGTTTCAGCATCGTGGCCGCCGGCCGAGCCATACCTCTCCACATGAAATCAGCTGGGCACCCGAGCGACCCCAGGCTCACCTTTCCTCGGGGCCACGGTAACGCCTGTCCCTTTCTACAGTGTCAGACAAGGTGTACAGAGGCAAAAGTAGATTTCCCCAGAATCTGCAGGGCATTTCTACACTCGAGGGAGGCTGTGGCCAGGAGAGAAGCAGGCGAGGGCAGTGGTTATCAAGTCCCTTCCTCGGCATCCACAGTTAAACAAACATTCTGTGCCATGACCAAGCCATGAAAGTATTTATATGTATATACATAAACAACTAAAAGTCAAAAGAAAGCAAAAAACAAAAAACTCTTTTGCCCATTCAATTGCAATGAATTCTGAGGTTTCATTAAAAACTTTTAGTCACCCATTGAAAGGATTTTAATATCCTCTAATATATTTATATAATTCTTTTATTTTATTTGTTTGTTTATCTATTTATTTATTTATTGGTTTTTCGAGACAGGGTTTCTCTATGTAGTTTTGGTGCCTGTCCTGGATCTTGCTCTGTAGACCAGGCTGGCCTCGAACTCACAGAGATCCTCCTGGTTCTGCCTCCTGAGTGCTGGGATTAAAGGCGTGCGCCACTGCCGCCCAGCTATATAATTATTCTTTATCAATAAAAAAATCGGGACTCAGATATCAGGGGTAAGAACCTGAAAGACCAGAGAAGCAGCAGAGAACAACCAGTGACCTTCTATCTCTTCTGGTCCTCCATCCAAAAGGACTGAGATCCTCTCTAAGCCCCGCCTTACTACTTCCGGTCTCTATCTGTCCTCAGTCCTCCAGAACCTCTATGGTTAATTTTGGTCAGCTAGCGGCTAGCTCCGCCCTCTGAGTCAAAGCAAACTTTATTGCCAGAATGCAGTCAAACTATCACACAATACTCCTCTGTGTGCATAGGACACGGCTTTACTTCGTGGCACTCTCCCTGGGCTGCTACCTCAGGTTCTCCTGCCCTCCTGCAGCTGCGCATCCCTCTTGCTTCACAGCGATGTCCTACAAAACACTTTGCCAGGAGCCGTCCTAGCTGAATTGATATCACCCAGGGACCTTCTTGTGGGCCTACCCAGGATGCTGCCCACAAAAGTAGATGCTATTCAAAGAGCAGGCACAATCATATCTTCTCTTCCATGATGGTAAATTGCCCCTTTGAGTCTTTCCTTTAATTTCCTTTTCGAATAGGAGTGCCCAATAAAGAGTTGCAAACCAACCCATTCTCCTCTGTGAACTTGGGCAAGGTGCTTACACTCTCTGATGCTCAGTCCCTTGGTTCATGAAGTTTGTTTGTTTGCTTGTTTTTAACTCCTCTGTTGTAAAATATAAAAGCAATATTTAAATGCAAAGAAATTGTGAACGATAAAAATGACATTTGAGCGTGACGCCCAATTTTAAAGTAAATGTTAGGTGTGATTATAATTGTACTCATAACGCTGTATGTAGTCCATGTGCAGGAGAATTAAATGTGCAGATGACGGAGTGAACTGAAGCTCTGCGCTGGTTCCAGATTCTTCTCTGACACTGATGCTTGAGTCTAGCAACCTCGTTAATGTATGCTAAAGGTGATCGTTTAAACTTAGTATAAAGTTGTATGATGTTGCCTAGCAAACACCTTCAGACCGATGGACACATTCACACAGACAGGAATAAGGCGGTGGCCCAGCAGGCTTTGGCGAAGGGGATGGGGAGCTATTGTTTCATGGGTACAGAGCTTTAGCTTGAGACGATGGGGACCTTTAAGATTGATGTGGGTGTTGGTTGCACAGCAGTGTGAGCGCACCTACTGCCCTTCAATTGTACTCTTGGAAATGGTTAAAGCTGGGCTGGGGGATGCTCGGAGGCTGTGTGCATCGTTAGCAATGGTAAACATTGTAAATGAAAAGTGCAACCCTTAGGCTTTGCGGTGGTGGCGCACACGCCTTTAATCCCAGCATTTGGGAGGCAGAGCCAGGCGGATCTCTGTGAGTTCGAGGCCAGCCTGGGCTACCAAGTGAGTTCCAGGGAGGCGCAAAGCTACATAGAGAAACGCTGTCTCGGGGAAAAAAAAAATGCAACCCTTTTAGAATCAAATCGGGGGCGGAGCTTAGCAGGTTTAGCTCATCTCTGCCCTATGCGATGTCTCTTGGGACAGTGTGACAAGGAGTGTCTTTCTTTGTTCTGTTGGTGGGCACTCTGAGCAGAAGGCCTCTGTTCACTCTCTGTGGCCTCTCAGCCTCCAAGGCCCCCTCTCCATGTGTTCTGTCTGTAGCTGGATGGCCTAGACAGTTCTTTATCTTCTTCTTCTATGCAATGCTGGGAGCCGATCCAGAGCCTGGGGCCTGCCAGACAAGTACTCTACTACTGAGCTACCTTCTCACTGGGGCTTTAGACTTCTTTACAAGGCAATTAGGATCTAAGAAAAATGAGACGCTTCAGACCGCTTAAGACTTGGCTTGACGTCCCATAAAAATTAATTACACCACATCTTCTTGCTTCAATGAAGCCATCATGCTGCCACGGATTCCACATGGGAGCAAATGGCCCAAGATTTCAGAAGCCAGTGGTTCCTTCAGGGCCATTATATGACAATGCACACACACAGTCTCTGTATCAGCTTGTTACCCTGTCTCCTTACCTTGAATTCTTCTCTAATGCCCGTCTATGACTAGCAGGGGTCAAGACTAAGGGGAGGGACGCTGAGACCTCAAACCTCAACTCTGCCGTTTGTCATGAGACCTGGATCAAGTTATTTGTCCTCTCTGTGTTTCAGCTTCCTGGTCGGATTAGGAAGAAAGAAAGGAAGGAGGGAGGGAGAGAGGAAGGGAGGAAGGAAGAAAGGAAGGAAAGGAAGGAAGGAAGGAAGGAAGGAAGAAAAAGAAAGAAAGAAAGAAAGAAAGAAAAAAAAGAAAGAAAGAAAGAAAGGAAGGAAGGAAGGAAGGAAGGAAGGAAGGAAGGAAGGAAGGAAGAAAGGAAGAAAGAAAGAAAAAAGAAAGGAAGAAAAAGAGGAGCACATAAAAGTAAGAAGACTTGGGGCTGGAGAGATGGCTCAGTGGGTTAAGAGCACTGGCTGCTCTTCCAGGGGTCCCTGGGTTCAATTCCCAGCACCCACATGGCAGTTCATGACTGTCTGTAACACCAAGATCTGACACCCTCACACCAATGTACATAAAATAAAAATAAATTTAAAAAAAAAAAGTAAGACGACTTTATTGTAGACACAAGGGGGAAAGCGAGCATTGGGTTGAACCTGGCTGACCGACTAAACTGGACCATGAGAGGAGAGACCGGGAGGGGGGGCCCAGAGAGGAGCCACTGACTAGGAAAGGCGGCCCAGGCCAAGAGACAGGCTTAGCCACAAGGGCTGAGCTTTATGGGGATCAGACTTGGTGAAGGGAAGTGAAGCCTAGACCCTGGGAGGGAGAGGTTTGGGGTAAGGGGGGCGGGGTGGGCAGTGCTGGGAGGAGCCCCAGGTCCTGAGTGAGACTTGTCCCAGGTTTCTTAGAGACTTAACATTTGTCTATGAAATGAATCTGGCAATAGCATTTACGCCATCGTGTTGCTGTGTGAGGATTGAAAGAGTGGATATAAATTAAAGACAAAATAAAGAACAGCAAGACCTGAAAACAGGGCCTGTGCCAAGCATGGCAGTACAGGTCTGTAACACCTGCACTCTGGATAGTGAAGCAGATGGACTGTCTCAAGTTCAAGACCAGCCTAGGCTACATAGTGACTATCAGGCCAGCAAGAGGTACACAGTAAGCCACTGTCTCAAAAACAAAACAAAAGCAAGCCAGTAAGCAGCACTCCTCCGTGGCCTCGGCATCAGCTCCTGCCTCCAGGTTCCTGCCCTGCTTGAGTTCCTGCCCTGACCTCTCTGGATGATGGACTACATCTCCCACTGACATTTAAGCTTCCTTCCTTTTGTTGTGCCCGCAGGAGACAAGGAGACCAGCTGATCAACATCTCTGCGTGATAATCCTCCGAGCACCTGAAGCCAGCCAGCCGTGGGAGCTTACGGAGCTGGGGAGGCTAATCTGCACAGAGGTCACTGATTGGAGGCTGTGTTTAAATGCGTGTAAATCTGCACTCCCCGTGTGACTACAAGGTTAGAAATGGGTACGTCCCCTTCCCTCCAGCTCCTTGGGTGGCTGGAGTCTCACGCCTTGTTTTCCTTGGGTCCCCTAGGGAGGTGTCTTCCCTTTCTTTGACCTTAAACCTGAAATGGGCTTCTGAGGACCAGGGGAGATGACATGTGTGTGTGTGTGTGGCTCTCCCCTGGCTCAAAACGGTGGCCAGGGCGAGAGCCAGCCACGTTGAGCGGCTCATTAGCACCTATTGTTTACTGTGGAGTTCTTTCTGAGCTCGCCAGTGGCTCTAATCCTTAGCACCTTGCAAAGCTCAGCTTCCCGGGCTGTCTGCAGTACCAGCCTGTTAGTTTGGGGGGAGGCTGTATAGAGTATTTTATTAGAGCCAGAATGCCCGGGGTTCAAGTCCCATCTCTGCCTCTTACCACACACGTGACCTCGATGGAGTCATTTAACTCAGTTTCTTCATCCATAAAATGGTCTTGAAGTTGATAATAATGTTATGTTATAGGACTGATTAAAAATTTAAAAATACAAACCTCTTAAGAGGGAACACACAAATCTCAAACTATGCTCTAAAGAGGTTCCTGGAGGCCAGCAGGATGGTTCAGCAAGTGGAAGTTGCCGCCCAACGGTCAGAGATTGATCCCGGAAGTGCATGTGGGGGCAGAGAACTTACTCCCAGCAAGTTCTCCTCTGTCCTCCATACCTGTGGGCTGGCGCTCTCTCTCTCTCTCTCTCTCTCTCTCTCTCTCTCTCTCTCTCTCTCTCTCTCTCTCTCTCACACACACACACACACACACACACACACACACACACACACACACACACACACACACACACAGAGGCTTCTGGGACACTTGGCTCCTTTCCTACCTCCTGGACCACTCCTGTGTCCACGAAGTCTTTGATCCTGGACTCTTTTCTTCATTTTAATGTTGTTACAAGAACCCAGCCATAAGGCCTCACTCTGGGTCCAAGCTCTCATCAACATTAATAGAAAAAACATCATAATACAGAGAGAGATGGAAAAACAGATTTATTTACAGTTTTAGTCAAAGGTGAGTAAAGAGGAATTCTCAACCTTGCTCACACGGTGTGAGAGCTTACAGAAGTGTCACAAAGGTCGGGAAAATATGCATATGGAGATAGTCTTTCTCCTGGGAGACAAGTGTTGGGGTCAACCCCTGCAGGCAGCCCATTTTCACTCAGCATGGAATTTTCCTAGAGGAATCCTAACTCCCCCCAGTTACAATATGACTTTCCATATGTTTTACACCCTTTGATCTAATTACTGTTGCCTTCCAAATCTCTCAGCTGTTTTTCCTTCTCCTCTTCTTCTTCCTCCTCCATACATTTCTTTATCTGGATGATCCAAGTTTCCTAAGTTTCAGAAGGCCTAAAACTTCTGCCTGGGATGGAACACTAATCGATGTCAGTCAGACTAGTCACCCATCACTTAAAACCATCATTAGAGTCATCACTTGGCACCAGGGTGGGGGAAGGGGGGAAGCAGAGGCGGGGGAGGGAGGTTATGGAAGCAGCAAGGCAGGGGATGGGCTAGAGGGGGGGTGGGGGTGGAGGGCGACCACAATTGCACTAAATTAGACAGAATACCACAAGTCAACTCCTCGGGAATTGACCTACAGACAGGACAAGCCTGGGGTCCTTGAGAGAAGAGAATCTCACCCTAACTTGTTATCCAGGGCAATTTCCTGATGGAAGAAAAGCAGTGATCTGCAGTCTAAGGAGGGAGGACCTGCTGACCGCTAGCCTCGTGGAGACTCCTTTGGATACTTGCTGACCTGTGGAAGGATTACCAGCTCCTCTGTGCTGAAAGCTGAGCAGGGATACTGGAGTTAAGAATGGAGACACTGGGGGCTGGCGAGATGGCTCAGTGGTTAAGAACACTGGTTGCTCTTCCAGAGGGTCCTGAGTTCAATTCCCAGCAACCACATGGTGGCTCATAACCATCTGTAATGAGATCTGGCACGCAGGCAGAACACTGTATACATAATAAATAAATAAATCTTTAAAAAAAAAAAAAAAAAAAAGAATGGAGACACTGGCCAGGCAGTGGTGGCGCACGCCTTTAATCCCGGCACTCGGAAGGCAGAGGCAGACAGATCTCTGTGAGTTCAAGGCCAGCCTGGGCTACAAAGAGAGTTCCAGGACAGTCAGGACTGTTACACAGAGAAACTCTGTCTAAAAAAAAAAAAAAGGGAGACCATGGGAGTGTGGCTCAGTGAGTGGAAAGCCACATTAACATTTCACTGATGACAACTGACATCCAGCGGGGACGGTAGAAGGATGGCATCAGAAAATGTTTGTCTTCCCTTCTTCTCCCAGTTGCTGTGATAAAAAGCATCCCGACCAAAGCAGCTTCAGAGACAAAGAATTGATTTGGCTCCCAATGCTCGATTACAGTCCATCATTGCAGACAAGTCCATCATTGCAGTCAAGACGGTGAGGGCCTGCAGCAGCTAGTCACGTCATATCCGTGATCAAGAGCAGAGGGCGATGAGTTCATGCACGCATGCTTATTGCTCAGCTCCCATTCCCGTTCAGTCCAGGCTCCAGTCCATGAGATAAGGCCAACCACATTCATGATGGGTCCTCCCACCCAAGTTAGACCACTTAAGACAGGCATGTTCAGAGGCCCATCTCTCAGGCGATTCTGGTTTCAGTGAAGTTGATAGTTAACTCTAACCAGCACAATGTTCTAGAACAATATTTCTTGTGGCGCTATCCCTTGGCTAACAGCACCACTATCACCTGGAAATCTGTCAGATGGACTATTGGAAATGAAAACTCAGGGCAGAGCTGGAGACACAGCTTAGCTGGTAAAAGCACTGGCTGCTCCTGCAGAGGACCTGGGTTCAATTCCCAGCCCTCACATGGTGGATTGAAACTATTTGTAACTCTAGTTCCAGGAGGTCCAACACCCTCTTACCTCTGTGGGTACCAGATTGCACATGGTACATATATACATACGTAGGAAAAACACTCATACACATAAAATAAATAAAATCTCATTTTTTTAAAATTCAAAGACTCTCCCTCAGACCCACTGAATCAGAAACTTAAAGAAAGAAGGCTGAAAATATAAGCCGTAAGGACTGGTTCATGCAATTCTTTGATGTTTTGTTGAGACAGGTTCTCACTCTGTAGTCCTGGCTAGCCTGGAACTCACTATATCGACTGTTGATAACTTACATTGATCCTCCGGCCTCAGCCTTCCAAGTGCTGGGATGACAGTTATGTGCCACGCTACCTGGCTTTCCTACTATAATCAACACAAACTAAAGCTTGAGAACCATTGCTCTAGAGAAAAGCCCCCACACACTAACTCTGTGCAAAGTCTAAAACTAAGCTTTGACAAGATGCACAGAGCAGAGGCAGGTGTGCTGATAGCAACACTCAGGAGACCGAGACAGGAGGGTCATGATTTTGAAGCCAACATAGATAGACGGCTGCATAATGAGACCCTCCCTTCAGACAGAAAAAAAGAATGGTTCCTGGGACACTTGGGTCCTTTCCCACATCCTGGGCCACTCCTTCTGTGTCCCTTTTATGCCTTACCCTTCATTCAGTCAGGAATTTGGTGGTTCCCCCAGGACTCTTTGATTCTGGACTCTTCTTCACTTTATGTTGTTACAAGAACCCAGCCATAAGGCCTGGCTCAGAGTCCAAACGCTCGTCAAGATTAGTAGGAAAATAACATATTATAGAGAAAGAAGAAAGGAATGAAGGAAATACAGAAAGCGAGTCAGAGATTGGGTTTAGCAGACAAGAACACTAAAGCAACTACTATAAACATAACCAATGAGTTAAAGGAAAATATAGTCTTATTGAACAAATAGGCAGGGAGGGGACTTGTACCACCACACTTGGTTTTTTGGAGGAGTAGGGGTGATTGAAATAGAGTCTCACTTTGAAGTGCAGGCTGGTTTTGAACTTGCACCAATCCTCCTACCTTAGCCTCCAAAGTGCTGGGACTGTGGGCATGAGATAGCATGTCACTTTTTTCCTAACTGTTTTCTCACTGGAACTCACTGCAGAGCTGTTGAGAACCACATCAACCAGTCTGACTGATGGCGGTGTCCCAGCGAGCTAATTACCTCCCACAAAGTTCTACCACTTCCCAACTCAGCTACCCTGAGGACCCAGTGTTCAGTGCATAAGCCTTTGGGGGACACACTCAAATCATATCTGTAAGCAGCTTGTTCATCTACAACGCATCCATTGCTCCTGGTGTTGAGCAGGGTCAACTCTCCACAGCCAAGACTGGACTGCTCCTCTAGCCTCATCGCCCACTGACACCAAAGGTCCTTGGATTCCGTCACACTCAGTGACCACCCTACTCCTTCTGCTGTGATGGTTGTGTTTGTCATCCAAGTCTGTTCCTCCGGTGACATTTGCCTACCAGGCTGTTCGTCTTCAAAAGTGCTCAGACAAGCCAGCTGTGTGGCTCAGTTTGTAGAGCGCTTGCCTAGCATGCACAAAGCCCCAAGTTTGATCCTCAGCACCATATAGTAGTAGTGATCATACACTGTGATCCCAGCAGCAGGGATGTGGAGGCAGGATGAGAAGGGAAATGTCACCCTCACTGTTAGGATCCTGCCCTCACTCCAGCACATGAGCAGCTTGAGGTCTTGCGTCTGATGTCATCAGTGGGCACTAGCGACTATGTACCTGCCTTAAAAAGCCAGACATGGACCCACACACACTCTCTCTTTCAGCTCTCTGTTCCCTCTCTGCTCCCTGCTCTCTGCTCTGCTCCTGCCATCTTTCTTTCTCTCCAGGCCTGGCTCTCCTCCCTCCTATCCCCTCCTTCTTTCTAATAAAGCTCTTTGTAACTCTGGTAGTGGTGGCCGTGGCCCGAGACTTTTCCACTGGTAACCAGCACCACCACCAGCACCATTTATCATAACCATCATTCACTACATAGCCAGTCCTCAGAGCTAGATCGGTATGAGGCCCTGTCTCCAAACCCAACCCCAGAAAAACAGCTCAAAGAGCACCTGCTTCGTGAGTCTACCCTAATACTTTCAGTGGGAGTAGGAAACTCCCCCTTATTTTGTGCTAATTATGTATTTGCCTGCCTGTTTTCATTAGGCTTTGGCCCTCCGTGGGGTGGGGGGGCAAAAGCATGTGCCTTTGCATCCTCAGTTATTTCCCCTAAACCAAATATGAGCATCAGCCAACCCTGTACTTAATGACTGTTTGTTGAAAGAGTAGATAAACAAGCACTTCCTGAACTATCAATACGGGTGGAGTTGCAAATTTTTCTTTTTATATACAACAAGCCTGAGAGTAGAAAATATTATCAAAATAAAAGCGGTGCACACGAAGGTACTTTATAGCTCAGTATTCTTTATTTTGAAAATTACTGACGCTAAAATGCAGACATGTAAGTCAGTCATGACTGTCATTTAAGAGCAGCTAAGAATGAGGAAGGCTGGTGTCTGTAATTCCAGCACTTGGGAGGCAGAGGCAGGCGAATTACTGTAAATTCATGGGTAGCCTTGGCTACATGGTAAATTCCAGGCAAGCTTGGATTATGTAGTGAGACCATGTCTCAAAAGACACACACACGCACACACACACACACACACACACACACACACACACCACACACACACACACACAAAGAAAGAGAGACAGACAGAGACAGATAGACAGACGAGACAACCATGGTTAGAATACAATTTCTTTGATAGGCTGAGGAATAAGTCAGGGGTAGAGTGTTTGCCTGAAGAAGGAGGAGGAGGAGGAGAACAGGAAGAAGGAGGAGGAGGAGGAGAAAAGAGAGCAAGGCTTGAAGAATTGCTGCTCTCTCTACAGCACAGTTTCTCCCTTCCCTTCATCTCCAGCATCCTCGGGTGTTGGTTACCGCATTTCTGCTAAGAATAAGCCCCTGCCGTTGCAGTCTCAGAACCTATTACCTCCGCTTCACTTCCATCGTCAGACTTATGACTGGGGAAGAGTCCGCCTGAGATTTTTCCAGTCAACTTCCCCTTCTTCCCAATTTGATCAATGTGGACCACAATAGCTTCTAGAATCTATGTTGTCCACTGGTACCAGATTAGCATGATTCTACATCTAATAGCAAAACTTCTGAATTAGAGAACTCAAAAGCCCTAATGAATAGTGAACATATTCTCTAAGCTTCTCAAAGACCAGATGGAGATGAGGGTGACCTGTAATAACTGAATCTGGAAATAGGGGTTTAAATGGACCTGCACATGCCACGTGCAGTGGAGCCCATGGGCTCAGAGTGACTTGGAGAAAAAAGTCCGCCCAGAAAACTGCCTATGCGGGTTATAACTTCAGAACAAAAGAAAATGAAGGCTGGCAGTTAGGGGAGGCATGACTTAGTGCCCAACCTCAGAAACAACACGTTGGCTTGCTCCACGCTGGGCCAGCAGTTCCTGGACCTGGAAGAAGTCAGTAGCTGTGGTCAGCAGAGAAGACAGAAAGGCAGAAACTGCTTCTGGAAGGCAAAGATGCCTCCAAAATGACGGAAGTTTTTTTTTTTTGGACAGGGTTCTGGCTGGCCTGACACTTGCTATGTAGCCAGACTGACCTTGAACTCACAGTGATCTGTCTCCTAAGTGCTGGGATCAAAGGTGTACATGGCCAGCCAATATTTTTTTAATTATTTATTTTTTGAGATGATAATAGGATTACATCATTCCCTCTTCCTTTCCCTCCCTCCACCCCCTCCTGGACACCCCTCCCTGCTGCTCTCTTTCATATTCATGCCTCCTCCCACCCACCCCCCCACCATTGATTGTTGTTTTCTTTTTTCATTGCCCCTTCCCCAGAGGCAGAGACAGCTCCAGCCAATAGTTGGTGGCTGCAAAATAGAAGTTTTAAGATTACAGATAAGAAAGCTGGAGCAACCACACAGCTGTGCTAGTGTTGGTTGGGAAAAATGTGTCATATGATATGGCAAATGCACCTGTTTAAATAGCTGTGAAACTGTCCAGGAGGTCTGCCCAGAGTTTAGCATATTGTGTGTGTGTGAAAAATATAAAAAAACTAAAAAAAAACCCACAACAATAAAACAAAACAAAACAAAAAAAAAAACACTCATTCCCAATAGAAAATGAATTCCAAGTGTGCTTTCCAATGGCAGTAGCTGAAGCCACATGTGTCTGTAGAGGCCTATAATGCCAGCACTTGAGAGGTGGAGGCAGGAGGATCAGGCTTTGCTTATGAATGCCTGGCCTTAGCTTGGCTTGTTTCTAGCCAGCTGTTATAACTAAAAGTATCCTGTTTCTCTTTAACTACATTTTGCCTCTGGGCTTTTTCACCTTTATTCTGTATATTTTTCTTTCCTTTTTACTCTGTGGCTGGCTGTGTGGCTAGACCCTGGCATCCTCCTCTCCTTCTCCTGCTCCTCGCTCTTTGCTGTTCTTCTCAAGCCTAGTGTCTCCTATTTATTCTCTGCCTGGCAGCCCCACCTGTCCTTTCTCCTGCCTTGCTATTGGCCATTAAGCTCTTTATTAGACCAATCAGGTGTTTAGACAGGCAAAGTAACACAGCTTTACAGAGTTAAACAAATGCAACATAAAAGAATGCAACACATCTTTCATCACTAAACAGATGTTCCACAGCATAAACAAATATAACACATCTTAAACCAATATTCCACAACAATGTAGGTCATGGGCTTGGCAGCCAACACCTTCCCTTATTGAGCCCTCTCACCAGCCTCAATATTAAGTTTTGTTTTGTTTTTGTTTTTTTCGAGACAGGGTTTCTCTGTGCAGTTTTGGTGCCTATCCTGGATCTCGCTCTGTAGACCAGGCTGGCCTCAAATTCACTGAGATCTGCCTGGCTCTGCCTCCCAGTGCTGGGATTAAAGGTGTGAGCCACCACCTCCCGGCTTAAGTTTTATTAGTGAAGTATCCTTACTGTTGATTAGTATAGTCTGGTACTTGTAAGTAATTGCCAGTCCTCCATTTTCTGAATGTATTCAGGCAAAAGACCAGGAACCTGACCAGTCATTTTTTTTTTAATCTCAGATGTAAATGAATGACAAACATAGAAATTGCAGACTTGGTGAAATTATTTGCTGACATTTCATGCAGTGTTTCAGAGATGGGGGTATATCCCATTTCCAGTCAGTCACTGTTCCATCTGGGGGTGCCGGGATAGCTGGGAAAAAAAGTCAAATATTCCTCTGGTCAATTTATGTATCAGGGGACAAGATGACTGGCGGGGGGCGGTATAAAAGTGCTTGCTGAGTGAGTCTAACAGCCTGAATGTCTAACAGTCTATCCTCAGAATGAGAGTAAAGATGGAAAGAGAGAACCATCTCCGCAAAGTTCTCCGACCTCCACACAGACGCCGCCCCCCCCCCATAGCACACATACAATAATAATAAATACAATTTAACTTTTTGTTTCTGTTTTTGTTTTTGTGAGACAGGGTTTCTCTGTGTAACCGCTTGGCTGTGCTGGAACTCTCTTTGTAGACCAGGCTAGAATCAGACTCACAGAGATCTATCTGCCTCCACCTTCTGAGTGCTGGGATTAAAGCCGCGTGCCACTACACCCGGCACAATTTAACATTAACAAAAACAATATGTATTGAGAGTGGAGTACGTAGCTAATGGGTGGAGTGTTGTGGGATATTTGTACACTGTGAAAATGTATTCCTTTAATTGGTATAATAAAAAGCTGAACGGCCAATAGCTAGGCAGGAGAGACAGGCGGGACTTCAGGGAAGGAAGAGGAAGAGGATAAACAAGGTTCTCAGGAGACACCATGGAGATGCAGACTAAGTTGGAGACACAGAATGGGAGAGAGATAAAAGCCACGTGGTAGAATGTAGATTAATATAAATAGGCTAATTTAAGTTATCAGAGCTAGTAGGACAAGCCTAAGCTAAGACTGAGCTTTCATAATTAATAATAAGTCTCTGTGTTGTTATTTGTGAGCTGGTGGCTCAAATAAAAATCTGACTACAGTGGAGCATGTGATAAGCATATATGAAGCCTTGGGTTCAATCCCTAGCTCCTCCTCCAACCCAACTTTTAAAAAAGATTAATTTTTGTATTTGTGTGTGTGTGTGTGTGTGTGTGTGTGTGTGTGTGTGTGTGTGTGTGTGTATGTGTGTGTGAATGTATGCACATGGGTGCTCTTAAGATCCAGAGGAAGGCATTGGATCCCCTGGAGCTAGAATTATTGGCAGCTGTGAGCTGCCCAATGTGGTGCTGGGAACTGAACTCTGGTCTTCTGTAAAAGCAGAAAGTGCCCTTAACTGCTGAAGCATCTCTCCACACCCTCCCTGTCCCAACAAAACTCACTGCCTCTAATTGAGCACCTGCATTTTAAGTTAAAACCTAATTGACTTTCTCCAGTTTTAGAAAGAAATGAAAGATGGTCTTTGTTCTGAGTTTTCCCCAATGGTGAAGGAAGATCTCTCGGTTTTTTTTTTTTTTTCAGAAATTATTTTGAATATCAAAAACTGGAGCCAGTAGGCTACCTTCGCATTCTGAAATTCTCTGTGGTGCAGAACCAGGCCACCTTGAAATGTTGGTGGTATTTGGTTTTACAGAAAAGAACAAAAAGAAAGGAAGTCCATCTTAAATGCGGTTGGACAACACTGGGCCTTTAGAGCAGGGTAAGGGGTCAGCCCGGCAGAGCGCCAGGGGTAGCGACCACATAGCATGGCTTCTGAGTCAGTTACTGATGCTCCTGGCTGTGTTTGCTTCTGTGACTCATCCGGGTCAAGCAGGGGGCAGGATATAGGGAGATGGTGCTGGAGGAAATGGCGTGTAGCTATTAATATGCTTTTCTAAAATTATTATTGATTTTATATGCTTAAATGCATAGTTTATCTTTAAATTTTCAATAACCAGGGCTGGAGAGATGGCCCAGTGACTAAGAGCACTGGCTGCTCTTCCAGAGAAACAGGGTCTGATTCCCAGCACCCACAAGGTAGCTCACAACTGTCTGTAAACCCAGAACCAGAGGCTCTGATGGGCTCTGGCCTCTGCAGACACCAGGCATGCAAGTGGTAGACAGACATACCCACAGGCAAGACACCCAGACACGGAAAATAAATGTCTTTAAAATAAAAAAGTAGACAATTCCAAATAACTTTACAATAGGTCACAAGGTTCTTCCGTTTATTGAACAAATGAATTGGTTAAAATGAACCACGTGTGATAGTTCAATTAGAAATAAAAGTTCATGATACTTATAGTCATTTACACTATAATCTCAAGATTATAATCTTCTGGCTCATGCCCATAATGCTAACACTTTGGAGATCGAGGCAGGAGGATTGCAATGAGTGATGGCTAGCCTGGACTACGGTGAGATCCTACCTCAAAAACAAGAGAAAAAAAACAACAACCTTATAATCTCAAGAGGACTAATAAATCAGCAAGAGAGAATGGACATAGTATGAGTATTCAACATAATCTTCCTATTCAACTAATAATGAGTTCCAATTTTTACTCTTATCAAAGAAGTTACTATCTAGGCTAGGGATGTAGCTTAGTGATAAAGTGCTTGTCTCAATACACAAGAACTGGGTTTGATCCCCAACATTACACACCACACACACACACACACACACACACACACACACACACACACACACACACACAAATAAATAAAATCATTTTTAAAAGAAAGTTTTAGATCAATAGTTTCTTACATTTTCCTAATTACAATCTCCTTAGTAATTTCAACACATCCTTACTTCATTTGGACATTTATTATTTATTGAGAAAATTAGTCATGGAGAAAAGTCATTATCCGCATTAATTTATAATCTGTTAATTAATGATACTGTTAATAATTAACAATTGTTAATTAACAGTATAATATTGTAAAGCAGAATAGTTATGTATGAGGCATGTCTAGTCTTCTGCTTACAGACAGAGTATATTACCTAATGTTCTTTTGGTTACAATAACAGAAATAGAACCTGATCAGAATAGATTACAAGTAACTAAGCATAGTGATAGTTTCCTGAGACTGGGGCAGGAGGATAGTATTTTGAGGCCAGCCTGGGCTACATAATGAGTTTCAGGTCAACATGGGCTACATGACAAGCCCCTGACTCTTGGGGTATAGCTTGGTGATAGCACATATACATAGTATGCATAAGACCTTGGGTTTCAAAGACCCCCAAACAACATAAAAAGTCTTCAAGTAAGAGTTGAACACGGATTCTTGGGAGTGGAAGGTCACGGTTATGTTGAAGGCCATGAATGTCGTCCAAGCTCCTGGACTCTCAGTTCAACAGTCCAGATTTCCTTTGGCAGAGAAACCGATGGACTCATTTCAAGTAAGTTATTCCTCTGAGACCAGCCCAGGCCTGAGAGGCAGTTCACAGGATACCCATGTAACTGCTGGAGGCCACTCCAGGGATCCCACCTGGGTTCAGTGTCTCCATTTATTTATTTATTTACCTTCCTGAATGAATCCCTCTGAGTAGGGACTCAAAACTGTCCTTTTGCTGGAGGGCTGGCTCAAACTGGCATTTCCCAAACTTGGGATTCCCTGTCTCCTGTCCTGACCCTGGTCCCTCATTTGCCCATTCTGCATATGTGCTCAAATTAAGAGGGGAATATTATTTCATTTTCTGTGGCAGAAAACTATACAGTGGAGAAACTTCCTTCTGAGAGATGACAATCCCAGAGAGACAAAGCGATCAATTGGGTGTTTTTAAAAATAAACAATAAAATGAAATAGAGGAATAACTTAGGGGTAAGACCTGAACTCAATGTAGATAGCACCATCCCATAGGCTGGCAGCTGGATAGGGTACAGGGGCAAAATGGCTGCGCTAGGAGGCACAGGCATTCTTTCTCGGCTGCCTGGCTGCTCCCCCAGGTCCAGTCACAACCGCCTGAAATCGCAAGCAGAGTAAATCCATCTCCCTTAAGTGGTTTGTGTCAGATGTTTTGGTACAGTGATGGCAACTCCATCTAAAACAGATGATGTGCTATTCCTCTTGAACTGGCATTTTTATAGCAAGCCCAACTCACCAATCCCCCAATATTAGATGTGGAGTGAATACTATTGATGCCCTGCCCAGATTCTCTTGACGTGCATGCATGCAAACCTGCCATCCAGTCAGAGTGTTAGCTCCTAATAGCTCAGACCTACTCCCTTCTGTTGAAACTACCTTCAATCAAATGTGGGTCAACTCACTCAGAAGGTTACGTCTTCTGACTAAGAGAAGATCTTTATGCTCAAAACATCAAAACTTGGCACCTGTGGTGGCACACACCTGTGACCCCAGGAGACAGGAGGGAGGATTGCCATGAGTTCAAAGCCAGCTTGGTCTACATAGTGATTTCCAGGTCAGTAAGGGCTACACAATGAGACCCTGTATCAAGAAACAAAAATGTGATATTTGTGCACACATGAGTGCACACAAATTACAAGCAAGTGTAATTTAAAAATTAAAACAAAAATGGAGAGAGAAGGGAGTGAGAGAGGGTAAAGGGATTCATGTGATCAAAGTGCATTATACACAAGTATGATACTATTTAAAAAAAAACAAAAGTAGAAACATCTGTACTTTTTCCTGCTGACCCCAGTGGATTGCTTTGCTAGAGATACCGTAACAAAATACCAGAGTCTGGGTTGCTTAAACAGAATAAGTATGTTTGTATGTGCATAGAATGTGTGTGGAGGTCAGAGGAGAACTTCTGGAAGTCAGTCCCCTCCTTCCACCAAGTGGGTTTTGGGGACTTGATTTGGAGGTAATGCTGAGCCAACTAGCTAGCCTGATTATACAGCTGTTGTTGTACTAAGATTTATTTATTTTACTTTGTGCGTGTGAGTGTTTTACCTGCATATATGTATTTGTACCACATGTATGCCTGGTGCCTGCAGAAGAGGTCAGAAGAAGAGGATGGGTCCCCTGGAACTAGAGGTACAGGCCATGAGTGTTGGGAATGGAACCTGGGTCACCTGCAAGAGCATATGTGCTCTTAACCACTGAACTGTCTCTCCATCCCCTGCATACAGTTCTGATGACTTGGAGTTGACTCTTAAACTCCACACAAGCACTGATTTCAGAGCTTCACGCTGCCCGGGAACACCGACTGGCAGAAGCCCCTTCAGCTGTCTGCTCCTTCTGATGTTCTGGGCTTAGCAAACCAAGGCTGCTGCGTGGTTGCTTTTGCATCTGTGGGATCTTCCTGTAGTGGATGCTCACGATCAGATGGGGCAGTTCATTTGTCATCCAAATTAGCAATAAGCAAGCAAATACTACAAGCACGTCTGGCTTCATCAAAATTCTCCCTGTATGTGACATATCAGTTCTTATAAGCTGAATGCAATCAATCATGAGGAGAAAGTAGGGAAAGTGTTATGTTATTTAATGAATGCTGGAATAGAATCAAATCTTATCTGGAAACAAAAAAAAAATAGAGTTTTATCAAACTTCCATTCAAGTTAGATTAAGATTCAAAACAAAACAAAAAAATATGAACTCTCAGCTCAAAGATAAAATTTCCAAAAACTGATAAGCTTTTGCCAGCAAGACTGGGAACAGGCTGTCCCTGGCATCTGGGTATAATGAATACATTTATTTATAATGCATGTATCTATATATAATGCATGTATCTATATACAATGTATATGTCTATATATAAAGCCAACATGGAAAAACTATAATTACACCTTATAGCTTTTTACAAAGTGAATTTTAACCTGGTATTTCATGTCTTTTTTCTTTTCTTTTTAAAAGCATGCTTTATTTTATGCATAGCAATACAATTTACATATTAAATAACACCTGTAGGTGGAGTTTTTTGTCAAGACTGCTGGCTCCTCAAATAACCACACAGAGGCTTATTAGTAGTTATAAATGCTTGACCACTAGCTTAGGCTTATTACCAACTAGCTCTTTTAACTTAAATTAACCCATATTTCTTATCTATACTCTATTATGTAGTAGTGCCTTTTTTCAGCATAGTATATTCATCTCCTGCTTCCTCTTCATCTGGCTGGTAACTCTGCCCTCCTTCCTCTCTGCAATCTCCTCTTGTCCTCAAGTCCCACCTAACTTCTACCTGATTATCTATCGGTCATTAGCCCTTCATTAAACCAATGAGAGCAACAAATATTCACAGTATACAAAAAGATTGTTCCACAGCAAACAGCATAATAGGATGATTTGATATTGTTTTATATAGAAGAAAAAAATGGAAAATTTCAGACTGTAAGACATCCTCCCTCAGAAAAAAATTAATTTTTTAAATTTCTTTTTCTAAGTGGGTCAATGTGACAAGAGATGTCTAATGTCCTTCACACTGATAACCGATGGAATTAAAAAGAAAGGTCAATGTTTGAAATCACTGACTCAAAGCAATAACACATGTTGGAGTATTTGGGAATGTAAAGTAGATGGATCTGGGAAGTATACTATTAGCCAAGGTGACCCAAACTCAGAAAGAAAACAAAAAGAAAAACAAGCAAACAAAAGAAACACGTTCTCCCACCTGAAGATCAGAGCCTGTAATTTATACGTGTATGTATATAGACAGCCGTTAAGCATAGGTAAAGTCTAGAATTTAGTAAGGAGATCTGAGAAGACTTAACAAAGGAAGAACCAAGTGTAAGCCAAAGCTACATGGGTCATGAAGGAGGATATAAAGCTACTTTCCCCCCTAGTTTCTACTCCCTCATAGTTACTTTGGTTTGGTTTGGTTTTTCATGGTAGATATGTGAATTCAACTTTCTGGGTATTAAAGAGTCAAGAACCATTTTTGCATTCCAAAAGAATCCAACATGTGCTATTATTCCTTTGAGGTAGTGATTGTGAACATTGGCCCAGGCTGGCCTCAAACTGTCTTCGTAGCTGATGATGACTTTGAACTGCTGACCCTCCAGAGTACTGAGGTTACAGGCGTGCATCACCATGCCTAGTTTGGTCTTGCAGCTTTTCATTCCCTCTCAGTCTTTTTTTTTCCCACAAAATAAACAGAGCTCTTTCTATTCTGCTACATGAAATCACTCTTGTAGCATCAAATAATCACACAAATAAAAAAGAAGAAATAAAACAGTATAAAGTACCTTACCCGGAATGACCAATGATAAGTATTAATCCAGAGAAGGAATGTCTTCGGCTAGTACATGTCCTGGCAGCCCCTGGGCTTTCCCAGGCAAAAGTACAGGCTGCTTCTCAGCAGGACAACACATGCTGGAGCTGCGGTGCTGTCCAATGCAGGTAGTAGGAAGTCATTGGCTGACTCCAGCATTTGCTGGTTGACTGCACTGTTGGCTGGAAACACACGTACACAGTTGCCTCTGGCTTCTGAACAGGAAGAACTTTGCTGAACCTGATGAAAGCATCGTCAGAATGAAAGTGCCAGAAGTCCTTGTTCAAAGCTGGCAAGTTCCCACCTGTGCTGTGTCCCGGGATGTTAGATAGGGTTCACATCTACAGGGAAAGCTTTTTATTGCTATTTTTATTTTATTTATTTATTTTTGCTCTTTTGATGATTAGGTACTGACATATTGTTAAGAATGTAAATTGGGATGGGTGGTAGTAGTGCACACCTTTAATCCCAGCACTCAGGAGGCAGAGACATGTGGATTTCAGGAAATTTGAGGCCAGACTGGTCAATAGAGTAAGTTCCAGGACAGCCAGAGACTACATAGAGAAACCCTGTCTCAAAAACAAAAGAATGTAAATTGGTACAATATCACGGAAGGAAACACATATACAACCACAAATTCCTTTTTCTTTTCTCTTGGTTTTATTTCACTTTTCTGTCATTGTTACCCCACCCCATTCTCTCTCTTCTTTTTTTTTTCTCTCTGAAGATACATATTATATGAAAACCAAGTATGGTGGTACCGGCCTGTAATCTCGGCACTCATGAGACAGATGCGAAAGGATCAGCAGTTCAAGTCCAACCTTGGCTACATATCAAGTTTGAGTCTACCTTAGAATCCCATCTAAACAAACAAACCAACCAGAGAGAAAGGCGCGAGAGAACATCACAGAATAAGGAGGATGCTGTAATGACTCATTCTGGTACCCCTCAGCAGTTCTAAAGGAAACGATGATGAAGATGGCTGGAGACATGGCTCATGGTAGAGGACCTGCCTAGCATGTGCAGGGCCCTGGGTTAACCCTTAGCACCACAGAAAGTTATGGTGGGAAGATGTATTCGCTCAGCCAACACTTAACCACAGTTCTGTTCTCCACCAGTCTCCACTGTAAACACTTTCATTCAATCCACACACCTACCCAGTAGGTCGATGCTTAAACTGGAGCACTGAGAGGTTGAGCAATTTGCCCAAAGTCACAGAGGCAGACAATGTCTGAGGTGGGACTTGAACCCTAGCAGAGTGACTCCAGAGTTTAACCTCTTTACAGATGTGACATTGCCTTCCACGATGGAAAAACCATAGCTCTGGGGGTACGGATGCAGCTCAGTTGGTAGCATGCTTGCCTAGCAGGCATGAAACTCTGAGTTCCATGACCAGCACTATCGCATGCATGCAACCCCAGCACTTGGGAGGCGAACAGAAAGGCCAAGGTCATTCTCAGCTCCATAGTGGGTCAGCCTGGGCTACATGGGACCCTGTCCCCAAAAGGAGTCAAACAACAACAGCAAAACCACACACACATAAAAAAAAAAAAGATAGTAATAACTGTTTAGAGGGTCTGTGGTGCAGATTAGTGACAGTGAACTTGCCTAGCACCTCGGGTTCCTAGCTCCCCAAATGCAAAATAATAATTGCCATAGATAACCCCAAGTCTGGGTATATATTTAATTAGTTTGGTGTTATTGCTTTTGGGCAGGGTCTTAGGACTTTGGCTTTCTGGTCACCCTGCCTTCACCTCTCAAGTACCCTGCTTTTCACTGTCATTTTTAATGTGTGTACGTGTGTACGTATATGCAAATGCACGTGTGGATGGCAGGAGTCAATGCCCTATAATTTCTCTCCCTCTTATTATTAGAGACAGAGTCTCTCACTGACCCTCCGGCTGACGTGTTGACTAGACTGACTGGCCAGTAAGCCTCCAGGACCCAACTGTCTCTGCCCCACCCATGCTGGGGTCACAGGCATGCACTGCTGTGCCCCAGGGTTTTTGTTTGTTTGTTTTTTGTTTGTTTTTTCTTAACATGGGTTCTGGCCATCTTAACTCCGGTCCTCATGCTGGCACAGCAAGCCCTTTACCCAGTGAGCATCTCTCCAGCCCCTCATTATGGAACCAGCTAGACCTCATTGCTCTCCTGCCTCCGTCTTTTGAACTCAGGGTTTGACAGTGACCAGAATTCAGAGACATTTGAAGGATGCGGACTGGATGTGCAGTTGGAGTTGCTGGTGCAAAGACGGAGGGAAGGGATGTGGGCACCCTTAGAGAGCCCAGAAAGGCCCCTGACTGATAGCCAGCAAGGAGACAGGAACCTTGGTCCTACCCTTTAAAGGATGATAATTCTCCTGGCACGAACACCCTGAGAAGAGCTCTGGGTGAGAGCTGTAGCTGTCACCAGACGACCAACCCTTGCGTCAGCACTGAGCTCAGCGAAGCTCACTGAAACTTCTGAGCTCCAAGGCTGAGGAGATACACAGGTGTTGCTCCCATCCTGTCTGTGATAACTTGTGACACAGCAGTGCCACACTGCTGCAGCCTTAGTCCTGCCACGGAGAAAGAAACTGTGGCTCAAATAACCGGTTAGAACCGTCCCGTGAATGTGGTGAGGGTGGGATTTGACGCAGGTAGACGACGTTCCTGCCCACATCGCTAGCAAATGAGCAAAGAGAAATAAAGCGCTCCCTGCCTGAAAAAGGGGTGACTCAGATTCCTGCTTATTTTTAGACACCAACATGAAACTGTCGCTGCGTGAGGTTTTCTGCAAGGATGGCGATCTGTGGGAGTGGCCATGTCGGCCTAAAGTGTGTGACAGGCCTCCCTTTTTAATAAAGCACCAGGTGACGGGTTGTCTACACCCGCGGAGCTGAGTGGCTTTAGGTAGATTAGCAGGAAGAAGCAGTTAGGGAACACAAATGCCAGGGCCTTATTCACACAGGAAAACACAAACACACCCAACAAAGCCCTCTCGCCAGGCCTAGCTGTGCCGATCTTGGGCTCCACAGAGACCTGTCAGCTTTCAAAGGGAGGAGCTGTTAGGGAGCTTGTCATCCCCAGCTCCCCCCCCCACTTCTGTGACCTTTCCTCCTTCCGGCTTACTGCCCTCCACTCACACGGCCTCCTGAAGTAGCCAGGCCGCACTAACCCAAGCGTGGCAGGAACCTTGTCCTTGAGTTCCTGCCCTGCCTTCAGATCTCTCCTCAAGAGGCACTTCCTTTCTTTAAGAGTCAGGGTGTGTAGCCTACGGATAGTGCTCCCTGCCTGTCTTTATCACTTCACCCTGTTTTTAATATGTGTGAGGGTCGGGGAGGGTGGTGCCAATGTATACACCCTTGAGCGCCCATGTGTTCAGGTCAGAGAATGACGTTGGCATCCCCCTCTATCCTCCACCGTAGTTTTTGAGACGGCTTCTCTCACGGAACCTAGAGCTCACCGCTTTGACTAGACTAGCTGCCCGGTGAGCCCCAGATCCTCCGGTCTCCTCATCCTAGCACTGGGATGGCAGATGCTTTCTCGATGGGTGCTCGGGTCCTCTCTTTACTCACTGAGCCGTTGCTCCGGCCCTGTCTTCTTCTTCTTCTTCTTCTTCTTCTTCTTCTTCTTCTTCTTCTTCTTCTTCTTCTTCTTCTTCTTCTTCTTCTTCTTCTTCTTCTTCTTCTTCTTCTTCTTCTTCTTCGCAATGCTCTGCTGCTGAACTGTGTCCCCAGCTCCCTGACTAACTTTTCTCCCCTAGCACCTTGGCAACCTGATATGCTTACATACAAAAATGTACAGAGGCTAGGGGTATAACCTAAAGGAGCCAAGCTTTTGGCATGTGTGAGACCCCAAGCTTCATCCCCAGCACCAAAAGATACGTATATTTGTTACCAGTTAGGACAGCAGAGAGACACTGTGTGTGTGTGTGTGTGTGTGTGTGTGTGTGTGTGTGTGTGTGTGTGTGTGTATTTGTGTGTGGGTGGGTGCGTGCATGCACTTTTTTGATACTGGATCTCATTATATTCCCTTCTGATCTCAGACTCCTGTCAGGGGTTCAAGAGCTCTTCCCGCCTCGGCCTCCTTTTAGCCGAAGCTATAGGCACAGGTCTCCACACCCACCTTTCCTGTTTTCTTCATCATCGAACCTCCCGGGTCCAGAACAATTCCCAGCTCATAATAGGGGATCAGGAGACACTGAATGAGGAAATGACTCAGAAACAAACAAAAAAATGCCTTTGTATCTCTTCAGTTCATTCACTCTGAACATCCTTCTGCCTCTCCTCTCCCCTCCCCTTCTCCACTTCCTTTTTTTTTTTTTTGCAGTATTTGCTAACAAGTCCAAAGTAGAAAAGCTTCTTTGCTTGTTTGCATTTATAAAATTCACATGATCAAGATGTTACAGGAATGAAGTCCCTTCTTGCCTTTAGCAGTCACGAGACAGGGAGCGGTCCAGACAGCTTATCTTGCTGGGGGAATGATGATGGGTCCTGTGTAAAGTGGCTGGAGCAGTAGGTCTGGAGATTTCTTCCTGTACTCCAGCTCTTTGAGACTAGAACCCAGTTGGTAGGAAATATTGGTTTTAGCTCTCTATTAAATATACACTAGGTGTGTATATCTAGGAAGTCCTGTAGACATGCCCATACCCCAGGCCTCCAGATAAACTAAACTCTCTGATGTCCCTCTGAGGTCAGAGCTCACTCAACTCTTTGAAGGAACTGAGTAGGAACCAGCTTGGCTAACATCCTGGTACTTGTGAACCCTTACTTACTACCTCCGTTCTTTAAGACATGGATCCACCTGTTCTTCAATAGGATGAAGCTTAAGACTAAAATACTGGTCTAAAGATATTTTCAGAGCATTTTCTGTTTTTCTTTTTCTTTTTTTTTTTAAATTTAACTTCTTTATTGACTCTTTAGGAGTTTCATGTCATGAACCCCAATTCTACTCACCTCCTGGTCCTCTCATATTCTCCCCTCACTCTGCAGCATCCCCTCACAAAAGAAACTTAAAAAAAAAATCAGCCGGGCGGTGGTGGCGCACGCCTTTAATCCCAGCACTCAGGAGGCAGAGCCAGGTGGATCTCTATGAGTTCAAGGCCAGCCTGGGCTACAAAGTAAGTACCATGACAGGCTCCAAAGCTACACAGAGAAACCCTGTCTTGAAAAACAAAACAAAACAAAACAAAAAAATCAAAACAAATCAAAGCAAGCAAGCAAGCAAGCAAACAAACAAACAACAACAAAGCCCTCTTCACTTCTCCTTCTTTCCCGCCTCCCCGACACCTCTTCATTGGTCCTGGTGGCACTTGGAACCCCGGTGTGCCACACAGTGTACTCTTTGGTTCAGTCGGCTTTACTTGCAAATGTTCACTGCAATGAGTCACTGGTCTGGTTCAAGGCCTCTGGTTTCTGGCACACCATCCTCACTGGATCCTCACCAGAACTCCTCTGGGACATCCTCTGGCCCCATCCTGAGTCATGGAGACCCTGCGAGTATTGTTCCACAGGACCTGTCCCTTCATGAGCTCCAGCAGGTCCTAGATGGGGTGGATATTAGGGTGAGTCAACCCAAGGCCTGATGTGGGCCTGGGTGGTAGCTGAGCTGGTCAGTCAGGGCCACTGGGGCCACCTGCCTCAGGCCGGGGTGCAAAGTCAGCTCCCCTAGGCCCAAGCCCTCAGGGTTGGTTCACCCTCAACTGTGGTGAGGGGTGGGGCCATTTCTCCGGAGTGCAGGGGCCAGCTCACCTGTGAGGGTCGGGGCCAACTCTCTTGCTGCCATGTCCAGGGAGGGGCAAGGCCAGCTTTCCCTGGGCCAGTGAAGGGCGCGCCCTGCTCATCATGGCCCTGTGATTTCATCTTGAATGGTTTCTATGGGCCCCTGAGGTGACACAGGTCACAGAAATCAACGCAGACCTCAGCTGCAGCTGGACCACAGACCCGGACATGGCCCTAGGCTTCAGCATCCTGGCTCTGGGTGGAAGCAGTGGCCATTCAGGTTGGGATGATTCTGACGGCAACATGGCCCCTGGGCTTCTATGTGACCTTTGGTGGCAATACAGGACCTGGACTTTAGCACAGACACCAGTTGCAGTAGGGCCACGGACCCAGACATGGTCCTAGACAGGATATCACCATTGGCCCAGGTGGCAGTGCAGGCCACTCAAATCGGCACGGGTCCCAGCGGGAATGTGGCCCTCGGACACCAACATGGCCCTAGACCTCGGGCGTCTGCACTGCCTTCAGTGGTAACAGGAGCCTCTGACATCAACACAGACCCTGGCTGAAGTAGGGTCATGGATTCATACATGGCCCTCAGCTGCAGCTCTGGCCTGGACATCACCATGCATTGGTAACAGTTCAGGCTACTCAGATCTGCATGAACCCAGCTCCATCATGGCCCTCGGACACCAACCTGGACTCAGGTGGCTGACCTGACCCTGGGCATCCTCACAGCCCTCGGTGGCAACAGGAGCCACATACATCAATCCAGACCCTGGCTGTTATAGGGACACAGACCCGGACATGGTCCTTGGCAGCAGCCAGGGCCCGAATGACGCCATGGCCGCCCCCGTGGCAGCACAAGCCACACAGATCTGTATGGTCCCAGTTGCAGCATAGCACCCAGACTCCAACAAGGCCTCAGGTCCAGATCCTGGGCCTCCGTATGGGCCCTAGTGGCAACCTGGGCCACAGACTTCAACACAGACCCCAGCTGCAGCTGGACCACGGACCCAGACGTGGTCTCAGACAACAGCTCAGCTCAGTCAACATCCTGGCTACAGGCAGAAGCCCTGGCCACTCAGTTCAGAGCACTTTCTATGTACCATCTGCTGGGAACACATCCTCCCACATTCAAAAGAGATCATAAACTAAAAAATAAATCAAGACCAGCAAGGTATTGTGATATAATTAAAATATGAATTAGGTATGATGGCACATACCTATAAGCCCAGCTCTTAGGAGGTGAGGCAGGAGGATTGCAACGAGTTTGAAATCAGCTTTGGCTATATGGTGAGTTCCAGGAAGGGAGGGAGGGAGGGAGGAAGAAAGGGAGGTAGGGAGGAAAGGAGATGTTTTTCATTGCTGTTCTAAAATGTGTTGATTTATTTTTTATGTGCATTGGTGTTTTGCCTGCACGTATACCAGTGTGATAGTGTCAGATCCCTTGGAACTGGAGTTACAGACTGCTGTGAGCTGACATGTGGTTGATCGATATTGAACCTGGGTCCTCTGGAAGAGCAGCCAGTGCTCTTAACCTCCCCCCCCCCCCCCCCCCGCCAACCCCACCCCCAGCCATCTCTCCAGGCCCGGGAAGATTTGTAATCCTAGCATTGAAGAGGTAGACGCTTGAGAATTGTGAGTTTAAGGCCAGTTTGGGCTATATAACAAAACTCTGTCTAAAAACAAAGAAAAGGAAAGAGGAGAGACTACATGGGAGTGGGGATGAGTAGGAATCAAAGGCCGGGGCTGTAGTTCAGTGGTAGACTGCTTACATCGGTGTTCAAGGCCCCAGGTTTGACTTCCAAAGCTGCAAGAAGCACAAACAAGAAGGAAGGAACCCCCCACACAGATGTGGTGGAACACCCCCGTAGTCCAGGCACTCACAGGATGCAGAAGCGCGAGGATCACAAGGTGGAGGGTAGCCTGTGCTACATAGTGCACATTTTTTTTTTAAGATTTATTTGTTTATTATGAATACAGTATTCTGCCTGCATGTCTGTCTGCATGCCAGAGGGAGGCACCAGATCTCTTTTTTTTTTTTTTTTTTTTTGGTTTTTCGAGACAGGGTTTCTCTGTGTAGCTTTGCGGCTTTCCTGGGACTCACTTGGTAGCCCAGGCTGGCCTCGAACTCACAGAGATCCACCTGGCTCTGCCTCCCGAGTGCTGGGATTAAAGGCGTGCGCCACCACCGCCCGGCCAGATCTCATTTTTAGATGGTTGTGAGCCACCATGTGGTTGCTGGGAATTGGACTCAGGACCTCTGGAAGAGCAGCCACTGCTCTTAACCTCTGAGCCATCCCTCCAGCCCGATAGTGCACATCTTAGGGTTTCTATTGCTGTGAAGAGACACCATGACCATGGCAGCTCTTATAAAGGAAAACATTTAATTGGGGCTGGCTTACAGTTCAGAGGTTTAGTCCATTGTCAGCATGGCAGGAAGCATGGCAGCGTGCAGGCAGACATGGTGCTGGAGAAGGAGCCGAGAGTTCTACACTTGGATCAGCAGGCAGTAGGAAGACAGAGAGAGCCTTTGGGCTTGGTTTGAGCTTCTGAAACCTCAAAGCCCGCCCCCAGTGACACACTTCCTCCAACAAGGCCACACTGGTGGCCACACCTAGTCTAACAAGGCCACACTTCCTAAGAGCGCCACTCCCCGTGAGCCTATGGGGGCCATTTTCATTCCAACCACCACAGTGCATTTCAGGGCAGTCTGGGTTTTACGACGAGACCTTGTCTTGGAGAGACAAGAAAACAAGCTACAACAAGAACAGACAGGTCAACAAAAGTAAGGCAAAGGGGAACCCCGCACGTCGGGTGTCAGAAGTGGTTTTTTTTTTTTTAATGTATTTTATTTTTTTATTTTTATGTGCATTTGTGTTTTTGACATGGGTGTCAGGGTCCCCTGAAACTGGAATTTCAGACAGGTGTGAGCTGCCATGTGGGTGCTGGGAATTGAACTCAGGTCCTCTGGAAGAAGAGTCAGCACTCTTAACCCCTGAGCCATCTCTCCAGCCCAAGTGTTTGTTCTTTCTGTGAGACACAAAAAGATGAAAAGATGTTCTTCTTTCAACTAATGATAGGTGCTAAAGGAGGAAATAGAGGAGCAGCACTCAGGAGGCAGAGGTAGATCTCTGTGAGTTTGAGGCTACAGAGTGAGTTTCAGGACAGCCAGCATTACACAGAGGAACCCTGTCTCAAAAAACCAAAAGAAGAAGACGATGACGATGAAGATGAAGAAGTAGTGGTGGTACTGGGGGCAGCAGGTAATCCCTAAGGACACGCCCTCCGCGACCCATTCTTATCAATTGGGTTCCACCTTCCAAATTTCCATTTCCTCCCAGTCGCCCATCAAACCTTGACATAGAGCCCTGGATCTGCCCAACACTTGACCTCTGAACCTGCTGCATCAGGCTAAGCCTCCCGCACAGGAGCCCTGGGGAACGTTCCCCATCCAAACCCTAACGCTAGTGTTCAGAGTACTCCAGTACTCCGAAAGTGGCTAATTAGTTTTCATAATGATTGTTCTCAGTTGTTAATTGCCTGAATCACGTTTTTACAGGCGCTGGGGAAGAGCAGGTGTCTGTAATTTGCCTAAAGCTGTAGTAAATTGTAGAACTAACAGCAGCACCAATTAATTCCTGGAGTCTCGTGCTCTGACAGTCTTTAAAAGAATATTTATTATGTGTATGTATGTGTTTGTGTGCACCCATGTGTGTGTGGGTGTTCTTGGAGGGTAGAGGGTGTTAGCTCCCCTGGAATTGGGGTTATGAGTAGTTGTGAGCTGCATGATGTGGGTGCGGGGAACTGAACTCAGTCCTCTGCAAGAGCAGGAAGTGCTCAACCCCTGAGCCATCTCTAGCCCACTGCCCCCCTTATTCTTTTTGAGACAAAAAAAAAAAAAAATCTTATTATGTAGTCCTGGCTAGCCTGGAACTGACAGAGATCTAACTGCTTCTGTCTCCTTAATAGTGGGAACAAAGGTGTGTGCCAGCACCCTGGGTTTCTTGGTGGTGGTGGTAATGGTGTTGGTGATTTTTACATGAGGTAGGGTCTCTTTTTGTAGCTCAAGATAATCTTTCAACTCACCATCTTCCTGCCTCAGCTCTTGAGTGCTGAAATTACAGGCATGCACTATCACGTCCAGCTCTGACCCCTTTGGTTAGGAAGGGGAAACTGAACAGCATTTAAAGTGAGAGTAAGGCGTGGATTTTAAGGTTCCTAGACCTGGAGTCACGTTCTGACATTGCCTCTTACTATGTACGAGACACAGGCCCATCCATACTAAAAACATTCCTAAGACTTGGAATGAAGCTCAGTGGCAGAGCACCTGTCTAGCAAGTGTCTGGCCCTCGATGTGACTTCAGCACCAAAAGGAAGGGATACTCTGGAGCCTCAGTTTCCTTATTTACAAAATACTCTTTTTTTTTCCCTTCGGTGGTGGTGGATTTTGTTGTTGGTTGCTGTTATTGTTTTTGAAGCAGGGTCTAAGTAGGTAATCCTAGCCGGCCTGGAACTGGCTTTGTGGAATATTCTGGCCTCAGATGCACAGAGACCTACCTGCCCCCCACCTCTAACTCCTGAGTGCTGCTGGGATTAAAGGTGGGTGTCACTGTGTCTGACCCTTTAAAGGCTCACTTCGTTATTTATTCATGTTGTGTGTGCTCAGTTGCCCACGTGAGCCTGTGCATGGCGTGCAGGTGTGGATGGAAGCCAGAACAGGGCATCAGCCCTCCTGGCACCCTGTCATTGGTGGAGGTGAGCAGCCAGATACGGGCAGTGGAAACTGAACCCCTGTCCTCTGGAAGAGCAGCGAGCACGGAGTCATCTCCTCAAACCTCCAGTTGTATTTCCAACCAGTTATGTCTCTCATTACAATAAATCAGATACTGAAGTACACTGGGAAACGTGCAGGGGCTGGCAAGATGGTGTGGTGGGTAAAACACTTGTCAGGCCAGGCTGGTGACCTCAGGTTGACCCCCCCCAAATGCATGGAAAGGTGGAAGGAGAGAAATGACTCCACAAGGTTGTCCCTCTGACCTGTACATAAGTGCTGACATGTGCATGCTTACATCCTACACACACTCACACACACACACATAATATTAAAACATAAAAAATATGAAATATAAATTTTTATTTTAAATAAATATTTTATTATATATGAATATACTTATTTATTCCTTTATTTAAATAATGATATATAATACATGTATATGCATATTCATTTATTTGTTTGTTTAAATAGCCTATATATAAAGGCCAGGCATGGTGGTGCATGCCTTTAATGCCTTTAATTCAACAGTCAGGAAGCAGTGGCAGGCAGATCTCCATGACTTCAAGGCCAGCCTGATCTACATATCATATTACAGGCTAACCAAGTCTACACAGTGAGACCATATCTCAAAAAAAGTAAAACAAAAAACCCAACACATATACATGGAGGTCTGGGCAGAGCGATGCACACCTTTAATCCCAGCACTTGGGAGCCGAGGCGGGACTTCTGTGAGTCTGAGGCTAGCCTGGTCTGCATAGTGAGTTCCAGGACAAACAGGCTACATAGAGAGACACTATCTCAAAAAATAAAGATGAGCCGGGCGGTGGTGGCGCACGCCTTTAATCCCAGCACTTGGGAGGCAGAGCCAGGCAGATCTCTGAGTTCGAGGCCAGCCTGGGCTACAGAGTGAGTTCCAGGAAAGGCGCAAAGCTACACAGAGAAACCCTGTCTCAAAAAAAAAAAAAAAAAAAAAAAGATGAAAATAAAGAGGAGCCAAACAGATGGTTCAGCAGTTAAGAATGCATGCTGCTCCTCCCAGGGTACCTGAGTTCAGTTCCCAGCACCCACGTCCTGCTGCTCACAACTACTTGTAGCTCTAGCTCATGTGCAAACACACACACACACACACACACACACACACACACACACACACACACAGAGGGGGAAATTAAAAATATAAATAGCCGGGTGGTGGTGGCACACGCCTTTAATCCCAGCACTCGGGAGGCAGAGCCAGGTGGATCTCTGTGAGTTTGAGGCCAGCCTGGTCTCCAAAGCGAGTTCCAGGAAAGGCGCAAAGCTACACAGAGAAACCCTGTCTCAAAAACCAAAAAAATTATGAATTAAGTGTCTTAGTTACTTTTCTATTGTCATGACAAAACACCATTACCAAGACAATTTAAAAAAGAAGGCCTTTAGTTTAATTTGGGGCTCATGATTCCAGAGGGTTAGCTACCATGACCGTCATGGTCATGGCAGCGAGCAGGCAGGCATGGTGATGGGGCAGTAGCTTAGAACTTACATCTAGAGTCACAAACAGGAAGCAGAGAGCTAACAGGAAATGGCATGGGCTTTTGAAACCTCAAAGCCTGCCCTCAGTGACCTGCCTCCTCTAACAAGGCCACATCTCCTAAAGCTTCCTAAATAATTCCACCAACTGGGATCCAAAGATTCACATGTGTGAGCCTGTGGAAACCATTCTCCTTTAAACCACCACAATGAGGTACTGACATCTAGCTTATTATCTTACTCATTATTAAGACACCAGACCAAGGCAATTTCTTAAAGAAGGTGTTTAATTGAGCTTTCTGGGGGACCAGCCCCCACATTTATTTACCCCAAGGACTCTTGAGGAATGAGGAATAAGAGACTTAGTTAGAAATAGAAGGGAGAGAAACAGAGGGGAAAACACAAGATAGACTCAAGTGGGCCTGGATCCTTATCCATCAGCCCCGACTGTCTCTGCCCTAGGGTATTTATAGAGATGCCAAGGGTGGAGCAAAAGACCTTCCCCCAGCACAGCCAGAAGCAGACAGACCATCTCAGACACCTGCACTCAGGCCCGTGGTCCAGTCATCCTCTCTATGCAGACCTGCTGGGTAAAGCCCCAGGGAACCTGAAATGGGCTCCCACACAGCTTACAGTTCCAGAAAGTTAAAGTCTATGATGGCTGAGCAAAGGCATGGATGATAACAGGCAGCTGGAGAAGCAGGTCAGAACTCACATCGTGATCCACACCCGTGAGGAGAGAGAGACACACACACTGGGAATGCAGAGTCCTTTGAAATCTCAAAGCCCTTCCCTGGTGACATGCCTCCTCCAGTAAGGCCACACCTCCTAATCCTTCCCAAACAGTTCTACCATCTGGGGACCCAGTAGTCAAACATATAGCCTATGAGAGCCATTCTCATTTAAACTACCATACCTGTCCCCAAATGATGGCCCCAAACTCAACCTCACTCGCTTGAATGGTACTCCTTCCAGGACGGTGAACTTCCGTCTGTGGTAAGTACCAGACACCCCAACTGTGAGACTTCTATAAAACAATGGGCTTCTGCTTTCCAATAGTGTCACGGTCATGAAGCCAATGAAGAGGCTCAGGCATCAGCTAGATGCAGTGTAAGAGCCAGGGTGGGACCACAGACAGTTGCAGAAACTGATGAAATTCAAATAAAGTTTAGAGTTCACCTAATAAACTTGTATCTAAGCCGGGCGGCGGTGGCGCATGCCTTTAATCCCAGCATTCGGCAGGCAGAGCCAGGCGGATCTCTGTGAGTTCAAGGCCAGCCTGGTCTACAGCGCAAGATCCAGGACAGGCACCAAAACTACACAGAGAAACCCTGTCTTGAAAAACAAGAAACAAAACAAAAACAAACAAACAAACAAACCTTGTATCTATGTTGACTTCCTGGCTTTCATCATCAAACTATAGTTATATAAAATGTAGACATTAGGGAAAGATGACTGAGAGAGGACTCTTTGATCAGCTTTGACTACATTTTTGCATCTCCAGTTACTTAAAGGAGATCAGTGAGAGTAGGAGGGGTCAAGAGAGGGTGACTGGATGAATATGATCAAAATACATTATAAACATGCGTGAAAATGTCATGATGAAACCTATTACTATTGCCGTTATTATTGTTGTTGTTATCATTTTGATACACATCTTGCTCTGTAGCCCAGTCAGACCTTGAAATTTCATTCATCCTACCTTAGCCTCCCAAGTGACAGCCTAGCCCAGCTTTTGGATTTTTGACACAAGGTCTTGACCTGTAACTCAAGAACTAGTATGAGAGATGTGTGTCCCCGAATCCAGCTAGGCATGGATTCTTCAGGCCGTAGGTAACTGTGGTGGTCTGGTGAGCAGTTCAATACCTCCACTCAGAGCCTTGAGCCTATGAAAAGGCACTTGAGACTTTGGTTTGCTTGGCCCGCTGCCTTTGCCCCAGAAACCTGGAGAGAAAAAGACTCCTTTTCCAAGCCGGGGCTCAATTCTCTGTTTCAGGAGTAAGTTTCTTTTTCTCTAAACAAAAAAACAGAGGCTATACAATCAGGGGGTGTACAAAGCGGAGACCCCCCAGCTTCCTGGCAGAAGGAAACAGGCAAACTCACAGGCTCATGAAAGTATTGATGAGTCAACTCAACTTGGAAAGCAGAAAATACGCTAACCGGCACAACGGAGCTCGACGGGGGAGGGGAGGGAGACGAGATGTCTATTCATAAAGTCTGATTCATTTGAAAAAGAAAGTCACATGCTATCAGATTGGGATTTGCGCTCGCTGTGCCGAGCTGCAGTCCAGGGCCTCTGTGGTCTCAGGGGTGACTAAGCCATTATTTCACTCTGAACACAAAGAACTCTTGCTTCCCAAGCCCCTCACTGTAATTAATTCTTGCAAGCAGAAGATGAAGAATTGAACCTGAGAGGTCTTTGGCCACCAGCCAAGCACTCGGAGTTATTTATTTTATTTTGGTTAAGGAAATAGGGAAGAAAGCTGTGTCCACTAGGCTTCCACTATTGACTGCAGTGCGAGGAGATGATAATTATGCATTTTTCTGTTGCACAGCAGAGGGAAGTTTCATTCAAGAGACCCATGGGGATGGCACACGCCATCTTAGCTGGTGATACGATGGTGAACATTTAACCAGCAGCTTGGGGGGGATGGAAGGGCTGGTTTTTGCAGGGTTTGTGGATTTCTGTGGTGAGACTATTGTTCTGCTCTCAGTCATGGCCAGTCCTAGGCTCCTCACCCGCCACCCTGGCACACCATTTCACACTATTCCCACCACTAAAATACAGTGGAGAACAGATGGCTGCGGTATATAACAATAGGAGGTGAACACAATGAATTATTTTTCACTTCATTTTAAATGTAATTTATCTAATTAAAGTTTATATAATTTTATTTTCATAATTATTGTGTTTAATTACTGGCTCATCACATTCTTGGAAGATGCAAGAACCAGCTATTCACAGTCTGTCAGAGCTAATACCAGCCAAATATAGTGTCACTATATATGGTTATAATTCCAGATAACAGAATGAGAGGTTTGAGGTCATCCTGGGCTACGTAGCAAGCTCCAGGCCAGCTAGGAAAAACAAAAAACAAAAAATCAGTGAGACCCAGTCTGTTAGTTACTCTCCTCACTGCTGTGATCAAATATTTGACAGGAAGGACTGGAAGGAGGAAGGTTTACTTTTGCTCACACCTTGAGGGCAGAGCCAGCCCATCATGGCGGGCTGTGCATGGTGGCAGGGACATGAGGCAGTTGGGTGCATTGTTTCTGAAGCTGGGAAGCAGAGGGAGATGAATGCCGGTGCTCAGCTCTCTTTTCCCATTTTGTTCTATCCAGGTCCCCAGCCCATAGGATGGTGTTACTCACATTAAGGGTGTGACCTTCCTGCTCAGTTAAACCTCCTGGAAATACCAAGAGGTATGTTTCCCTCTTGGCGATGATAAAACACCCAGACCAAAAGCAATGGAAGGGAAGAATAGGTTTATTTGACTTATATTTCCGTGATGGGTAATGTTGCTCTGTATGCTGTAAATGTGTTGCTCTGACTGGTTGATAAATAAAATGCTGATTAGCTAGTAGCCAGATAGGAAGTATAGGTGGGACAAGCAGAGAGGAGAATTCTGGGAAGTGGAAGGCTGAGTCAGTAGACGCCAGCCTGCTGTCCAGGGAGCAGCATGTAACGGCACACAGGTAAAGCCACAAAAAAACGTGGCAACATATCGATTAACAGAAATGGGCTGAGTTTAAGTGTAAGAGCTAGTTAGTGAAAAGCCTGAGCTAATGGCCAAAAAGTTTTAATTAATATAAGCTTCTGAGTGATTATTTTATAAGCGGCTGTGTTGTCCGTGGGGCTGGACAGGACCGAAGAAAATTTCAGCTACACTTCCAGGTCACAGTCCACCACTGAGGGAAGTCAGGGCAGGAACCTGAAGGCACAGATGCTTGTGATTTTATTCAGTATTATTTCCTCAGAACAGGGAATTCATAGCCAAGGAAGCATAGGAGAAACCATGGAAGTTTCACACTGCTTGCCAACTTAATCTCTGGCTTGCTCATACTCATGCTCAACTACCTTTTTTTATAGCCTATGACCACCCGCCCAGGGAATGATACCACCCGGAGTGGGCTGTGTCCTCCTGCACCAATTGGTAAGACAATTCCCTAAACACACGCACACAGGCTGACCTGATCTGTGCAATTCTCAGTCAAGGCTTTCCTCTCCAGTGACTCTAGGCTGTGTGAAGGTGACAATTAAGGCTTAGCTAGGGCATGAGGTGAGTCTAAATCTAGTCAAGAGATAATGAAATTCACCACCACCACCACCCAAGAAAAGATCCAGCACAAGGAGTTCTAGCACATGACCACTGTGTAGTCCTGGTTAAAGAGGAGCTCAGCAGGAATGTGCTTCCAAACGGAGCTCAGAGTTTTCATCAAGTGTCCCTTCTTGGGTGATAGTACTGATTCTGGCCATCCATTATTCTCTGGCCAAAAGAGAAGACCATGCCCACTGCTCTGTAGGTTATCTCCCCCAAGTGTCTGATTTGATAAATGAGGAATGGAAACCTCAGAAGAGCCAAATAATAATAACAGCAAGAACAGCAGCAGACAGTGAGAAACTCCCTACTACATGCATGGGAGCCGTTATTAATATTCTCACTTGCCTTCCTTTTTATAAAACAGTTTATTTTAAATTATGTTTTATGCGCTTGTGGGTGTGTATGTGGGTACAGATGCCCAAAGAGATCAGAAGAGGGTGTTGGTCCCCAGGAGCTAGAGGTTGTGAATTGATGAACATGGGTGCTGGGAACCGAACTCTGGTCCTCTGACGGAGCAGCAAGTGCTCCTCACTTCTCAGTCATCTCTCCAGTCCTGTCTTAAATTCACTGTGTGGTTTAGAATGGCCTCAATCTCCTAATCCCTCTACCTCTATTCCCCCACCCCCAGGACTGGAATCACACACTGTCTTTTGCCACTAGGCCTGATTTATGCAGTGCTGGGTATCACGCCCAGGTTGTTGTGCATGGCAGGTGACCACTTCACCAGCTGAGGTTCTCAGCCCTAACATTCTCATTTTACACATAAAGAAGCCGACACAGAACTTCACATCATTTTCTGATTTTACTTCTACATAAAAAATAAAAGAGCAGTGTGGGAATTCTGGCAGTTTGACCAAATGCCGATGCTCAGCTCTGTGGTGACTGCATGGATGGTTTGTAGCTGAGGCTGAAGTGGGGTAAGAGCACGGGTCAGACATGCATTTCCCAGCTCTTCCGGGACAACTACTGAAAATTTTTTAAAAGCTGGGCATGGTGACATACGGCAGTAATTCCAGTACTTGAGAGGGTGAGGCAGGAGATGGTGAATTTAAGATCAAGCTGGGCTTCATAGTAAGTTCTAAGCCAGTTTGGTTTGGGTAGGCTAGCAAGATCCTGTCTCAAAACCCAAGAAAATATTTAAAAGAAAAAAACAATCAATGATTTTGGGAGCTAATCTATCATTCTAATTCTAATCACCTGTGGCAAACAGAAGCCTTAGTTGTACACGGCGGCACATGCCTGTGATCCCAGCACTTAGGAGGCTAAAGCAAGAGGACTACCACAAGTTCGAGGCTAGCCTGAGCTACATAGTGAGTTCAAGGCCAGCCTGAGCTACATAGTAAGACCTTGACTCAAAACAAATATGTTCTGGGGATGGGGTGTGTGAAGCTTTAACTAATTATTTTTTATCAATAAAAAAATCAGTGTAACTGGATTTATGTTGAGGTCTCTGATCCACTTGGACTTGAGTGAAGGGGAGGATGAATTGGAATCTCACTTACACAACTTAAGGAAAACCTAGCTCTCTGACCAGATGAAGATAGGTTTCTTCTGCATCCCAGAATCTAATCAATATTTATATGTGTAATTCAGCTATTATTTGGCTTAAAAGGGCTTATTTGGAAATGTTATCATTTTTACTATTTTCTACAGAGAAAATATTTTCCAGTTTCAAATAACCCTGAATTCTTGAATTATAACCAGTTTTTATGTTCAAGCTATCTGTGTATTATTTCTCCTGCAGTTGTACATAAAATGTTTTTACATTCAAAAAAAGGACAAATGCTATAGAATTGTACTACATGAAATATACAGAATATACAAATTCATAGAGACAGAAAGATTAGACATTATATCAAGACGGAGAAGAAAGGAATATAGAGCAATGATTTCCTAAGTACAGAATCTCTGTTTTGTGTGATGGAAAAGCCCCCAAAACACACAGTAGTATCAGGACATAATATCATGAATGTAATAAATCAATACAATTAATATAATTAATGAATATCATAAATATAGTTATTGAGTCAATACTGCAAATGTAATCAATGAATACCACAAATGTGATTAATATCATGAGCGTAATTAATGAATATCATAAGTATAATTAAAAGAATAAATAAAAGAAAAATCAGGAGTCAGATATTGGGGTAAGAGGCCGGGTGGTGGCAGCGCATACCTTTAATCCCAGCACTTGTGAGGCAAAGGCAGGTGGATGTCTGTGAGTTTGAAGGCAGCCTGGTCTACAGAGTGAGATTCAGGACAGCCAGAGTTACACAAAGAAATCCTGTCTCAAAAACCATAAATAAATAAATAAATAAATAAATAAATAAATAAATAAATAAATAATAAAATTAATAAATAAAATAAAATAAAATGATTTTTAAAAAGAACCTGAAAGATCAGAGAAGCAGGGAGCAGCCAACAGTCCCTTCCTACCTCTTCCATTTCTCCTCCAAAAAGGGCTGAGATCCTCTCTCAGCCCTACTTTACTACTTCCTGTCTCCTATCTGTCTACAGTCCTCCAAATCTCTATGCTTAATTTCGGTCAGCTGGTGGCTAGCTCCGCCCTCTGACACCAAGCAAGCTTTATTCGTCAGAACACATTCAAAATATCACACAACAGGTGTAGTTCAGTGGTAGAATACTTGCTTAACATTCATGAGGTCCTGGATTCCATCACCAATACCACATAAATAAATGAATAAATTAACTAATTTTTGGAGGTTGGGGATATACTCAGTGGTAGAGTGCCTAGCATGCACTAAGGCTCTGGGTTCACTCTCCAGTGTACACACACACACACACACAGGCAAAACACTCATACACATAAAATAAAGTAAATTATTAAAAATAAAAAAGAAGCCAGGCATGGTAGCACATGTCTTTAATCGCAGCACTCAGGAGGCAGAGGCAGGCAGATCTCTGAGTTGGAGGCCAGCCTTGTCTACAGAGTTCCAGGACAGCCAGTGCTGCACAGAAAAACCCTGTCTCAGGAAAAAAAAAAGAATAAAAAAAGGAGAAGAAAGAGTGAGAGGGGACAGTGATATGAGCCAGAGGATCTGACGCCCTGTTTTGGCAGCCACAGACACCAGGCATGCATGCAGGCAAACACTCATATGCGTAAAATAAAAACTTTGAAATCTTAAATTTAAAAGAAGAGTATGCCTTTGGTCCCATAATTTAGGAAGCAGATCTTTGTGAGTTCAAGGTCAGCCTGGTTTTCATAGTGAGTTCCAGGACAGAGAAACCAGAAGGAGGAGGGGGAGAGGGAAGGGGAAAGAAGAGGGTCCCTGTCTCCTGTATCTTCATCGGCTACAGATTGGGCAGGTAATTTTTATTTCCAGGTTAGAAGGGGGAAATAGAAGATCAGAAAAAAATAATTGGGCTTTAGTGAGCCAACGGGCGGGATCAGGTGGGAACTGCCCGGAGCTGTTCAGGGTGGGTGGGAGAGCATTCTCGAAGATTCCAATCTTAGCCTTGTCTTGTGACTTGCTCTCCGTGAGACTTGATCACTGATTAATAAACAGGGAACTTACCTAAATCTGTCCCAAGGCCATCACAAAGCAGGAACTCTAGAATTGGGGGTTGGGGAGGGTGGGGAGGTGGGAGGTGGGGAGTAGGAGGGGTGGGGGGATGGGGGGTGAGAGGGTGGGGGAGATTGCCGTAGGCTTTTAGGACTGTATCTCTCCCTCCCTCCCTCCCTCCCTCCCTCCCTCCCTCCCTCCCTCCCTCCCTCCCTCCCTCCCTTTTGGTAGTGAAACAAACACAATAAAAATTACTGCTGGGAGGTGGTGGTGCATGCCTTTAATTCCAGCATTCAGGAGGCAGAGGCAGGTGGATCTCTGAGCTCAAGGCCAGCCTGGTCTACACAGCGAGTTCCAGGACAGCCAGGGCTACACAGAGAAACCCTGTCTCAAAAGCAAAAAAACAAACAAAAAAATTACTTGGTGCTGGAGGGATCGATCAGCAATTAAGAGCACTGGCTGCTCCTGCAGAGGACCCGGGTTCAGTTCCCAGCCCCCATATGGTGCCTCACAACAGCCTGTAACTCTAGTTCCAGGAGATTTGATGTCCACTTCTTGAACGGAGGGCTCTGCATATGATCAGCAAGGAAGCACTCTACAGAGGTGCATTGTCAACCCTGTAAAGAAATGTAAAGAATGGTTAAGAATCTCTTTGTCTCTAGCTGCTTTGAAAAGCATCAGGGTTTTTGTGGTGGTGCACGCCTTTAATTCCAGTATTCTGGAGACAGAGGCAGGCAGATCTCTGTGAGTTTGAGGCCAGCCTGGTCTACAGAGTAAGTTCCAGGACAGGCTTCAAAGCTACACAGAGAAATCTTGTCTCGAGTGGGGGGGGGAAAAAAAGAAAAGAAAAAGGAAAAGAAAAGTATTAGGATTCCCCCCAACCCATCCTTCCTCCTTTGGTGTGTCTGCAATTATTTTTGCTTTTTGCTTTAGCGTGCATAGACATCACATAACATTTGTGGGTCCCAAGATGGAATCTAGGGCCTTGTGAATGCCAGGCAAGAGCTCTACCACTGGACTGTGCTCCTGTCTTAGTTAGGGTGTCTGTTGCTTTGATGAAATTCCATGACCAAAAAGCAAGCTGGGAAGGGAAGGGTTTATTCTGCTTACACTTCCACGACACTAATCACCACTGAAGGAAGTCAGGACAGGAACTCACACAGGACAGGAACCTGGAGGCTGGAGCTGATGCAGAGGCCATGGAGGGGTGCTGCTTACTGGCTTGCTCCCCAAACCTTGCTTAGCCTGCTTTCCTATAGAACCCAGGACCATCAGCCCAGGGGTGGCACCACCCACCGTAGGCTGGGCTCTCCTCTATTATTAACTAATTAAGAAAATACCTTACAAGCTTGTCTACAACCTGATTTATAGAGACTTTTTCTTCATTGAGGTTCCCTTCTCTCAGATGACTTTGGCTTGTGTCAAGTTGGTATAAAACTATCCGTCACAGTTTCCTAGCCTAGAGCCAGATTTTATATATATATTTTAACGAAACTTAAGAAATTGGAATGAGGCCGGGCGGTGGTGGCGCACACCTTTAATCCCAGCACTCGGGAAGCAGAGCCAGGCGGATCTCTGTGAGTTCGAGGCCAGCCTGAGGTACCAAGTGAGTTCCAGGAAAAGGCACAAAGCTACACAGAGAAACCCTGTCTCGAAAAACCAAAAAAAAAAAAAAAGAAATTGGAATGAGTAGGTTGAGAGTAAAATCAACCCAAGGCCCCGGAGTCCATCCCCAACACCAAATAAGCAAATGAAAATTGAAAGTTATCAACGGGGATGGGAGGGCTCATCAGCCATGCATTGATACCTTGCTGAGACCACACCTCCCAGGCTGTCTGGACTACCTGTTTGAGTCAGGTTTCCCACATCCTTGTTTTATTTTTAGACAGGGTCCTCTGGAACCCAGGCCGGCTTCAAACTCACTGTATTTCCATCACCATATGGGAACTGGGGAATGAACTCAGGTCATCAGCCTAGGCAGCAGGCATGTTTACCCACAGTCACCTCATACTGGCTTCCTCATTGTGTGTGTGTGTGTAATTAATTTTTTTTTTTACGTTTTAAATTTTATTTTTTATTTTGTGTGTGTATCTACCCATGGAGGTCAAAAGGACAACTTCTGGGAGTCCATTCTTTCCTTCTACTGTGTGGAGTCTGGGGATAAGACTCAAGTTGTTAGTGGCTTTACTTACACAGCCATCTTACTGTCTCTTCCCATCTTCTTTAAAGGACCCACCCTGCTCCCTCTGCCCTACCACTCAATATCAAATTAACAAGGTCAGTTTCCAAAAGGCTAGAAGGCCAAGCATGGTGGCTCACACCTTGAATCCCAGCACTTGGGAAGCAGAAGCAGGAGGGTCTCTGTGAGTTCCAAGCCAGCCTGGTCTACAGAGTGAGATCCAGGCCAGCCAGGGCTACACAGAGAGGCTGTGTCTCAAAAACGAGCTCACTGAAAGGGGGTGAGGGCAGGATTCTTTTTCAGCCTTGATGACTCATAAGGACACTTTACGGCTTATTTTTTCTGACCACAACCCAGGTCGCACTGATGGGTTAGTCAGTACATTGCTTGATTTTCTGAAGTAAAACTTGCCAGCTGCTAATCTCTGGTAGTTTTCTGATCAGCTCAACCAGATGGCACTTTCAGTGACAAAATTGTTCAAAGGGATTTCTATATTTTCTCTCTACTGTTTCTCATAAGTGTACATTTTTGCTCATAAACACTTTATATATATATAAAATCCTAAAACATAGACATTCTATGATAGAAACTGATGTGAGTCACTGCCAACATCAGAGTAGCCTGGAATCATCATGTAGACCCTGTTTAGGCAAACGGTCGAATAAAATTATACGTATTTTCCTTAGTCACATTCACATTTTGTGGGACAGAGGGTGAGAAAGGGTCTCACTGTGTAGCCCTGGCTAACCTAGGTCTCACTATGTAGACCAAGCTGGCCTCAAACTCAGGACTGATCCTCCCTATTATAGTTCATGTAAAGCCAGTGTAGTAGCATACATCTGTAATCCCAGTGGTTTTATGGTGAGATGGGAGTCGGAGTTCAAATCCAGCCTCAGATAACTATCAAGTTGGAGGCCAGCCTGTGCTGTACCAGACCTCATCATGGTGGTGGTGGTGGGGGGGATATGTACCAAGTTGGACGAAATTGCAGCTCTGGTCTTCCCGGTGGACCTTCAGGTTGCTAAGCCTCCATGTCCCCGTGTGAAAGATGGGAATGCCATGTGTGATTCATCATGTTGGGAGTGAACCTACAGACAGCATGCTGAGAGCCCGGCTCAGGGCCTGGCACACAAAATGCCCTGGGAAGCCCAGTGCAGTTAGCCTGCAGCTGGTTCAGACCCAATGGGATGACTACAAGGATTACATTTTCACTTTTGTTTTCCTCGATACCCCAGGCTAGCTGCAAACTTGAATTCCTGATCCTCCTGCCTCGACTTCCAGAGTGCTAAGATTACAGGCATGGGACTCCATGTCCAGTTTATGCAGTACTGGGGATCGAACCCAGGACAAGCACTTTCCCAACGGGGCTATACCTCCAGCCTTGTTTGTGTGAGACAGGGTCTCGCTAATCCGTTTTAATGTCTGCAGGTCACATAATGTGACCCTTGAAGCCACACAGTCCTAGGGCTGAGTAACAAGGCCTCTTTGGAAATCGCCGCTTTCAAAACAGGAGTCTCCTCCCACGGTTCTGTTTGGGTCTTAGGACAGCAGTAAGAGGTTTTCTCGTGACTTAGCTAAGCCTTCCTTCTTCAGACTTCAGAACTGAAAGTAGGGTAGAACTGTCACCTCCCGGCCGCTCAGCTCACTGTGTCTTTCTGGTCCTAACCAAGTGTAAACTATCCTTATCCTGCTCCCCCCACCCCTTCTTTTTGGAGATTTCCTCAAAGTTAAGTTTAAAGTCTATTCTTGCGTGCACATGTGATTCTGGGGCAGGGACCCCAGGCCCTAAGCAAGCAGGATAGGCACTCTACCACTGAAATCTGTCCTGCCCTAACCGTGGCTCTGACAGGGCCCTCTTCTACAGTTGTGGTGCCCACGGACAAGGCACTCAAGGGCAGTGAACTCACAAGAGCAAAGGGAGGAAACACACACGTGCCCAGTGTTGATTTAGGACTCGGGGCACGTGACTTAATCAGACAGTGAGAGCTATCATGTGTTTTGTTTTGAGCAGCATACGAATTATTTTGGCCTCGGTTTCATTCCTTATTAGCTGGGAGGCCTGGGACGGGTCCTTTAACCTTTCCCAGTCTCTATTTTTTTATCATTTGTAGGATAACCACAAGAGCTCAAAGGGTTGGTGTGTAGGATAGATGGGTGCCACCTACTTGTCACATGATGAATGCCAAGCCCCTCTCCCCTACCCCATCCTTTGCTCTGCTGCACTCTGCACTATTGGCTCCACCACTTCTCTCCTCCCTCTTTTAACCCTGGTTCTTCCTTCATGTCCGCCACCAGCATGGCTGAACTCTGGTCCTCCGGCTCTGCTGCCGGCTCCCCACGTCATATGCTGCGGGCTGTTTTTTTCATTTCCATTTCTGCCCAGCAGGGAAGAAGGTCCACTTTCCTTCTCCGGGCTCTGGAGGCATGGTTTTGTTTGTTTGTTTGAAATCTCCTGTTGCAGGGATGGGCCTATGCCATCCCTTCCTACTGCTGGAAGTCTGCAGAGGGCATCGGGTCTCCCTTGGCAGCCAACATTTAAAACGACCCCAAGGCAGAGTTCAGAAAGTCAGCTGAAACCAGTGTGTGAGCCTGGGGCTGCGGAGCCTCCACCAACTGCTTTGGATTCCTCTACAAAACTACGTCCCCTGGGGGGGGGGGGGGGGCTATTTACCCAGCCCTCAGCTGATACCAAGACTGGGTTTTACCACCACCCAGTGATAAAAACTACAAATACAGCAGCTCCTTGGAGGACTGACGGCATCTTTAGATGCCTGAGTCTAATCTACAGTTATTTTCATGCTGTGGGCCCACTGGATTTGTACTAGCCCTCAGGCCTTGATTCTTTCACACCCTTGCAAATTTACTCCCTGGATTCCTGGGCAAGGCAGCCTGGAGACCAACCCAGCAAGGAAGGGGGAGGGTTCACATCCTCTAAGATCTTGGTGGCAGGCCCTGTGGGCGGAGCAGAGGAGTTCTCCTAACCTCTTTTCCAGGCATGAGAAGAATTCCCCTGGCCTAGTACTGTGGGTCAGGAACATGGCTTCTGACTCCATCCTGTGAGCATAAGGATTGTGCAGGAAACCAGCGACGTCAGAGGAGTCTTGTATTCATTCATCAAATATTTATTGGGCTTCTGCTCTGTATAAAGCACCCTGCCGAGGCTTTGGTTTACAAAGATGAGTAAGTCATAGTTTCTAGTGAGAGCAAAGTCAAACACACCCACAAATGATTGCAGCTAGAAGGCTGTGTGAAGGCCCAGGACCTTAGGGGAAGGAGGCCCTCATGCCAAGGATGGTGGAACTTGATGGGTGGGATATGATGTCAAGAAAAGGTGAAGTTTGCAGAACCTTCCAGAAGGAGATGCTCAGGAGACGCTCAGGAGGTAGATGGCATAAGGGCCAGGCTAGGGAGAAAGGGGCTGCTGGTGGGAGCCCCGAGAAGGTCAGGAACAAGGATTTGAGTGCAGTGGCTCTTTTAGAGAAGGTCCCAGGAAGAAGCAGCTCAGAGCTGCCCTTGGGGAGGTGACAGGAGGTCACAGCCCTCAGGCTTTGGGGAGTCCTTGTCGAGCATAACATCTAAGGTTCACCAGGAGGACAAAGAAGCCGGGTGAGGAGCTGCTCCCAAGGGCGCTTCCCCTTTGCCCTGCCTAGGGCAAAGAAAAGCCCCAGGAAGAGCATGTGGGTACTTGCCTTTTTGTCTTTTTGGGGTGTGGAGTGTATGTGTGCCTATGGACGTGTGAGTGGAGGCCAGAGGACACCACGTATCTTCCTCGATGCATGTTCACCTTATTTTTTTTTAAAGATTTATTAATTTTTTTTATGTGTATATCTGTAGGCAAACACGAGTTTATGTCCACACACCAGTGTGTGCCTGTGAAGGCCAGAGAGCCCTGGATCCCCTAGACCTGGACTCAAAGGCGGTTGTGGCTACTGAGAACTGAATCCAGGTCCTTTGCAGGAACAGGCAGTGAGATGAACCAAGGAACCATCGTTCCATCCCTCTGCTTTACCTTTTTGAGACAGGGTCTCTTTTTGGCTGGATTGGTTGTCAAGAAGTCTCTGGGATCCTCCTGTCTCCTTCAGGCCCCGCTGTTAGGTTAACAATCACATATGGAAATTCCCAAATTCCCAGCTTTTTCTTTTCTTTCTTTTTTTTTTTTTGGTGGGGAGGTGGGGGAGGGGTAAGGGGTTCTTTGTGTAGCTCTGGCTGTCCTGAATCTCGCTCTGTAGATGGGGCAGGTCTGGAACTCACAGAGATCCACTTGCCTCTGCCTCCCGAGGGCTGGGATTAAAGGCGTGTTGCTACCATGCTCGACCAATTCCCTGCTTTTATATGGGTGCTGAGGATCCGAACTCAGGACCTCATGCTTGCAAAGAAACTACTTTACCCAGTGAGCCATCCTAGCAACTCCCAGCTCCCAGAGCATCTTTTAAAGTGTAAAGTAAATGCAGCCAGATATCAGAGAGGCTGCCACACTGACTGCTCCTAAGGAGAATCAACGGCCTGGAGACAAGAGAGGGCACCATAAATTGTGGGTTGGCCAGAGATAAAGCTTGGAAGGAATGTGGGAGCTGAGCTACTGGACTCACTAAGGGATCTAGGCAGCAGAGTGCCAAGTTCAGAAATACATAGGCTGTGTCCAGAAATTCAGAATGACACACAGGCATTAGCCCCATCAACACACAGGATGGACCAACTGGCAGCACTTATAAGATGTAAATGCTTTAGAAGTCCAGAAACCTCAGACACGATTACTTGTCTGTATTTATCCAACCAAAACAATTGCTTATAAGCTGTGATTTCTAGGTTGTTATTGTTGTTTTATTTTCTTTCTTGTTTTCATTTTTATTTTTCAGTATTTCTTTGTTTTGAGGTAGAGTCTCACTGTGGAGTTCCAACAAGCTTGAAACTCTCTATGTAGATCAGACTGCTCTTGAATTCACAGAGATCTGCCTGCCTCTGCCTCCCGGGTCCTGGGAATAAAAGTATTCATCATCACACTCTGCCTTTTCTTGTTTTTAATTTTAACTTTTTTTTTTTTATTTTGGTTTTTCGAGACAGGGTTTCTCTGTGTAGCTTTGTGCCTTTCCTGGAACTCACTTGGTAGCCCAGGCTGGCCTCAAATTCACAGAGATCTGCCTGCCTCTGCCTCCTGAGTGCTGGGATTAAAGGCGTGCGCCACCAACCGCCCGGCTAATTTTAACTTTTTTTTTTCCTTGTTGAGACAGGGCATGCTGGTCTTGACCTCACCACAGTCCTCCTGCCTCCGGAGTGTTGGCATCACAGATATGCACCGTCACACACCTAGCTTGGATTTTGATATCATTGTCCTGAGCCCAGTCTGCATTGAAGGGTCTAGGGAAATTGCTGAGAGATAGGTCCATACTCTACCCGGAGTCCCTCACTCACTGTGCACCTTGGATTATCACGATGCCAAAGAGCACTAGATTGCCTAGTATGTGCACATTTTGGAAGCGGCCTGGAAGGACAGGCTGGCAGGAAGCAGTACTTTGCACCTCCTGTCCCTTAGTCCACAGCCGGACACAGAGGACCGTCTTTCCCCTGCGGTGTAAAGACAAGCCCTCAAGTGGAACTCTGCCCGGCTGTCAGCTCCCTGCAAGGCCTTGCGCTGTCGCTCTGGCATCATCGGGGGTGCCTGGACTTTCCCTCTGCCCTTGGCCGACCGAGCGGCCTAGCCCTCTCTCTCCGTCGACACACAATCGTTGCTCTGGCTGCCAAGGAGCAGAAGCAGCTATCCCAGTCATTCAACAACGGGACGGTTTTCTGAAGTGGTGGTGTGGCTTTTCCAGAAAAATCCCCATGGAAAAGGAAATATCCTAACGGTAAACAAAGGGAAAACAGAAGTGTCCAGAGTGCACAAACCCTTCCTAGAACGGAGCTACACACCCTGTGGTTCTGGACACAGGGCCTCAAGGTCAGGGGGACCCGGTCAACAGGATTTTACGGTCGCGGAGTCCATGAACGTTGTGTGTGTGTGTGTGTGGTGGGGGTGTCATTCACTCCACTCTGTTACTGTAGGTACAACCAAACTTAACTCACAGAGTAGCTTTACTGCAATGATTTTAGGAAGAGACTCATCTCTTCTCATGAAGGATCAAAAAAATGTCTTCAGGTAAGACGTCTTTCTTAGAAATAAGGGAATGTATATCCCGGCAATTCATTTCACAACCGAGGAAACTGAGTCAGAGTCAGTACTTAAATATGTCCCTAGACCCTCCTTCAGAAACTTCCCTCAGCTATCCATCAAGCGTTCCTTTGGTGCTTACCCCAAGGGCCATTGCTGGGAGCTGGAGAGAAACAACTTGGTAAGACAGTGTCTGTACCCCAGGAGGGGCCTTAACCCAGCTCTGCGGAAATATGCCATTTAATTAACTAGAATCCATGCCACCGATGCTACAACAAAGGCATATTCACATGCATCTTGAAGTCTGACCTTTTTTTTTTTAAACAAATAAATAAAGCATACGGTGTAAGGCTGGGGTTATAGCTCAGTGTAGAGTGCCTTCATGGCATGCTTGGAGCCCTGCTTTTAATCCCCAGTACCTCCATCAGCAAGAATTGCCAACGCTTCGTCTTTGATCTTCAGCTTACTACCCTGGGTCTATTAAGAAACGTGTTTACTTCGGCAAATATTTAATGACATCGTGCAAACCCCTGGATTTTACTGTGATAGCAGAAAACACTTGGGTGCCATTCCAAAAACTCTAAGGAGAAGACCGAGGCCCATTTCACTTCCGGCTGCTGCAGCCTTGGAAACACCGACAGCAGGCTGCCGTCACGTGGAACCAGCGACCTTAGGAAGAGAAAGGAATACAGCAAAGGACACTCACCATGTATTCAAGTTTGTCATCAAAACACATCCACAGTGTTAATATTTAATGAACCACCGGCCTATGGATGCTTGTCACGGCTAGAGTAACCGGTTGGGTTCAGAGTGCAAGACGTGAGGGGAAAGGGACCCTCGGGATAGACGGTAAGTGAGAATAACTTCCACTAATGCCACCATGACGGCTTCAAGGTTCTTCCTTCAAGAATGGGATCTTGGGGCCAGGCAGGAGAGAGCACACTCGTGATTCCAGCACAAGGCGGAGCTGAGGCAAGAGGACGGCCTTAAGTTCAAGTCAGTTTAGCTACATAGTAAGTTCTAGACCAGCCTAGACTACAGCTGAGTGAGATCCTGTAGGGCAAAATAAACTGGGGTTTGGGCCAGTTGCAATAGCATATATTTGTATTGTAATGCCAGTACTCAAAAGGCAAAGAAAGGAGATTGCCTCAAGTTTGGGGTCTACCAAGTGAGACCCTGCACCCCGGGGGGGCCCCCCCGTCTCTGTCTCCCCCCGCCCCCGAAAAGAGTTGGGCATGAAGCTCAGTTAGTAGAGTGCCTGTCTAACATGCATCTCATAAAAGTGAGTGTGGTGGCCCACGCCTATAGTACCAACATTCAGGAAGTGGAACCAGGCACACAGGGAGTTCAAGGTCATCTTCAGCTACGTAGAGAGTTTGAGGCCAACCTGTGCTACATGAGACCCTATCTTAAAGGAAAAAGGAAAAGAAAGAAAAAACAGCAACAACAACCTGGACTTGGAGACTGAGGGTATAGTTCAGTGATAAAGCACTCGCCTAGTATGACTGGGGCCCTGAATTTGAGCTCTAGAATTTGGGTGTAGCCTGAGGATGGAAGGAGAATTGGACTTGAGCTGGTCACTGGCCTCAAATCCCAGGATCTCTCTCTGTAGCCTAAGCTCTCCTTGAAGTGGTAATGCCATCATCTCTGGCCACTCTATGGATGTGTGGAGGTGGGTGGGCTTGTTCGTTTGTTTTGTTTTCTGAGACAGGGTGTTATGTAACCATGGCAGGACTGGAACTCCCTATGCAGACCCGGCTGGACTTAAACTCACAGTGACTCATCTGCCTCTGCCTCATGAGTGCTGGGATTAAAGGCATTTGCCACCATGCCTGGCTACTCTGTGTGTTTGTGACTATACTTGCTGGAAGAAATAGCAGAAACAGCCAGAAACCTGATCTCGTTATCACTTTTATCTTCTAAACCTTTAACAAATGGACCAGCTCCTCAGAAGCCATGCTAGATTAGGAACTTTAACTGCAAGGGCTTCTGGGAAATGTAGTTTTTGCTTTCCAGCCTTACCAAGGTAGGCACGTGGAAGTGAAACAGATCACTTATAATAACTATTACCTCCAGCATTTCTCTCTTACCTTTTATTTTATTTTATTTTATTTGTGTGTGTGTGTGTGTGTGTGTGTGTGTGTGTGTGTGTGTGTGTGTGTGTGTGTGTTTGAGTGCATGTATGTGCACCATGTGTGTACAAGAATCTTTGGAAGTCAGAAGAGGTATGTATCCTTTGGAACTGGAGTTACAAGCAGTTGTGAACTCCCATGTGGGTGCTGGGAACCAAACCTGGGTCCTCTGCAAGAACACTAAGTACTCTTAACTGCTGAGCCATCTCTCCAGCCCCGCCTCTCTTTGTAAAAATTACATTTACTGATATACTCTATATGTGTGTAAGCTCAGGCACCTGTGCCACAGTGTGCATGGAGGTTGGGGGACAAGTTGGGGGAGCCCATTTTTTCCTTGCATCCTGTGGGTCCCAGGGATCAAACCCAAGTCGTCAGGCTTGGCAGCATGTGCCTCCACCAGCTGAGCTATCTTGCCTGTCCCCTCTGCTATCTCTTGAGTCACTGTGGCCTTGTCTCTTGCAAGAGTCTGAGAGCAGACCATCTGCCTGGAACAAGGAAACACCCACTGAGATTGCCTGGAAGAGGTGTAGACCGGAGTCGCTTAGGAAGGACACTCTCCAGCCTGTGCGGTGTGTTCCAGGTCCCCAGCTTTGGTGAGCTGTGACCCACGCTGGGGTGGGCCCCGGGGATGCAGTTGTCTTTCAGTCATTTCTGCTCCTGTAATAACCCCTCACCCACACTCCCGTAAGTACTGGTTCACTCGGGTGGTATTCATATCTCCGTCTGTCGTGCGCTCCCTGTCTGGGTACTCCCCCAGATGTGCGTTGCATCTCCTCAGGAAACGTTTTGTCAGACAGGAGTTGTGTTTGAGTTTTCTTTGGAAAACACACCCCTGATCATGTGACTTCATACTCAAAATCTTGCCACTCCTAAGAACAAGGATCACTGTCCTTCCAAGTCTTACAGTTGTCTGGTCCCTACCCACCTCCCGCTGCCAGTCTGGCCGCTTCATCACACTGCCAAGCTTCTGTCACAGAAGACAGCCACTGCCCTTAAACTCCACCCTACCCACTTGTTCAGGAGTTTCCCCGGCTAGAATGTCTTGAGGTTCTTTTGTTTTCTCATTTTGAATTTCCGGTCCAGATGTTTCCAACTCAGCTGGGAGGACTTGTAATCACTGCATCCAAAAAGCCGAGGCAGGAGAATTGAGAGTTTGAGGCTAGCTTGGGCTATAATGTATAGGTCCTGTGCTCAAAAAACAAAAGCACATGTTCCCCCTCTAAGAAATTCAGCTCACTTCCCTTTCTCCCACAGGCAGAATCGGTGAATTCCTCCTGGCATTTTGTGTCCACTACTGCGGCCTCCTCGCTCTGGATGATGGGCAGTTATGTATGTTTGTCGTCCATTATGAAGATAATGGATCTTGCTTCTATCCATCTGTGTATCCTCAGTGCTTGATTCTTAGTAGATAACAAATATATGCTACATAAATCGATGGGTTGATGAATGAATGAATTGTCCCGTGTCTTAGGGGCATCAAGTCTTATTTTGTTTTGAGACAAGATGCTTGCATAACCCAGCCTGGCCTCCAGCTCACTGTGGCACTAGGGTTGACCTCTTAATCTTCCTGCTCCCAAGTGCGAGGATTACCAGTGTGTGCTACTGTGCCTGGCCGGACCGGCTTTTCTCTTCTGTTTATAAGTTCTGAAGTTCTCACTTCACAAAGTACCCTGCAGGCTGGGTGTTCTGGGTCATGCCTGTAATGCTTGCACATGAGAAGTGGAGGCTGGAGGATCAGGAGTTCAAGTCATCCTGTACTGCACATCAAACAAGCCTGTGTGAAGAAGAAGAAAGGGGAGAAAAGAAGAAGAGGAAAAGGAGGAGGAGGAGGAAGAAGGGGAAACACTGGACAAAGAGAAAGGATAGCATTGTGACCCAGAAATATGAACCGTAAATGATTCAATAGTTCTACTAATCTTCTTTCATCTTGTCCCTCCTCCATGATCTGATTGGTCACTAAGCCTTGTGACCTCTGATCTTGATTCTTATCTTCTTCATCTAGTTTGGCACTACCGTGGACTCACACCGATATTTGATTTGGTTTTGTTTTAGAGACAGGGTCTCACTATGTAGCCCAGGCTGGCCTCAAAGCCCACACCCTCTTGACTTGGCTTTCCGAGTCCTGGGATTGAGACCATGCCCTGTACCCAGCAGGACATGAAAACCTTGGGGCTGGCTCAGTTTGTAAAGCAGGAGGACTCAATTTCAGATCCCTAGCACCCATGGTAAAGGCGGGGGGAGCTGGAGAGATGGGCTCAGTGGTTAGGAGCACTTGTTGCTCTTGCAAAGGACCTGGGTTAGATTCCCAGTGCCCACATAATGGCTCACAACCGTCAGTAACCCCAGTTCCCCCAGTCTAGGGGATCCAACAGGCACACATGGTGCATATACAAGCATGTGAAATATTCATAAACACAAAATAAACAAATAAACAAACAATTAAATAAAGCCAGATGTGATGTGCATATCTTTAACCCTAACAAGTGAGCAATGGGGGTAGGATGGGGTGTCAATGAAGAGACTTACACGTTTCACTCACATCCACCCTACACACGTACACACATATACAGCCATACATATACCACATACACATACACCCACCCAAAAGACAACCTTTCTGTAGACAGGCATGCTGCTGTGTACCTGCAGACCCGGCACCTGGGAGACAGAGGTAGAAGGATGACAGGTTTGAGGGCAACCTAGGCTACAACAGTGAGACCCTGACCTAAAACAAACATTAAGTCCTTCGGAACTCCCACTTCGGACAGACAAGATTCCTTATGGCCACCAACCCATCAGCCTCAATTTCTTCTACCACGGCCATCTAATCCTCCAGCCACAGAGAATCCCTCCCTGTACTCACATCCGACATCTCTTTGGTTTCTTGGTGGCTCATTGGAAGGTGCTTTCCTTTGTTTTAATTTTTTTTAATTTTTTTTTTAACCTGGCTAACTCCTACACAGCCTTCACGCTTCTCAGCTCTGCCTCTATCTCCCCAAATTAGCTCTGTAGAATGTGTGAGTCCTCCCATAGCCTCCTGTATGGCCATTGGCGGGCTGTTTCTTGTCTCCATAGATATGAGTTCCTTGAGGATAAGAACCAAGTCTCATTTTTCTTTTTTATCTTTAGCACGAGGTGTAGGATCTGCCACAGAGCAACACTGGATAAAAGAACAGATGCGCCAGGCATGGTAGTGTGCTTCTGTAATCCCAGCATTTGTGATAAGTGGAAGCAGGAAGATTAAGAGTTCAAGGGTCCAAGGTCATCCTTCATTCTCCGAAGCTCGTCTAGGCTACCTGAGACTCTATCTCAATACAAGAGCAAAAGAGTCCCCCAATACAAAGACAAATCAAAGGATTTAAGATGATGTAAATAATCATAACACAAAATGCCAAGATGAAGTTTGAGCTGTTACTGTTAGAATTCCCAGCCATTCCCCCAGCTACATGACCACACATGCGCTGTCCAGTAGCCAGGCAAGATGCTTAGTCTCCTAGGGCCTTAGGTCCTATGTAATCCCAGCGCTGCATGATCACGTAATCTGTGCGCAGTGTGGTCACGTAATCTATGCGCATGCGTGGTGTAACTACATAAACCCATATGCACATGTGTGGTGGGGAGGGGGGTGGGCCCACCTATAAAAGCGGGTTCCACCTATTCCTCCCCGCTCTTCCTGCACGGTCATTCCATAGGCCTATGCACACCCCTTCTGTTCCCTTCCCTTAATAAGCCCTTAGAGTGGGTTTTGTTGTGCCTCGTGGCTTTTCTCGCATGGTAAACAGCGCTGCTTAATGAACAACATTGCGCCACTTAATAAATAACAATGACTGTTTCCAGCACTCTATATACCACACATGGGACCTCCCTAATTAGATGGGTAGCAATGAGGAGTCTGAAGACCCCAGTGGTCAAGATACTTGCTCATAAGCCATTGGGACAGGATTCAGGTTTGGCATTTGGCTCCTCCAGACTGTGTTCTTTTGGAGGGAAGGTCAAGTGGTAGGGTCTCAGGTAGCCAGGGCTGGCTTGAACTCTTGATCTTCCCGTCTCTCCCTCCCAAGCTGGAATTACAGGCATTCGACCCCATGCTTGGCTGACTGTGTTCTTTTTTTTTTTTTTTTTAAAGATTTATTTATTATATACACAGATGAGGGCGCCAGATCTCATTACAGATGGTTGTGAGCCACCATGTGGGTGATGGGAATTGAACTCAGGACCTCTGGAAGAGCAGTCGGTGCTCTTAATCTCTGAGCCATCTCTCCAGCCCGACTGTGTTCTTAACTATTGTGCTTACCTCGATGATGGATGGATGGAGTGTACCCTGCTGATGGACGGACAGATTATGAAAACAAAGGTATTCCAAACAGGGAAACAATAGAAGCCAAGATAAAAACTGTTCACTCTGGGGGCTAGTGAGATGACCCCGTGGGTAAAGGCACATATAATTAAGTCCCATGACCTGAGTTTGATTCCTGGGACCCACACAGAGAAAGGAGAGAGCTAATTCCCACAAGATGTCCCCCTACTTCCACAAGTGCCCACACACATGCACATACACACTAAATTAGTAAATAAAAATAAATAATGCCAGGCAATGGTGGGCATTAAAGCACACCTTTAATCCCAGCACTCGGGAGGCAGAGCCAGGCAGATCTCTGTGAGTTCGAGGCCAGGCTGGTCTACAGAGCGAGATCCAGGACAGGCACCAAAACTACACTGAGAAACCCTGTCTCAAAAAACAAAAACAAAACAAAACAACAAAACAAATAAAAATAAATAAAAAATTAGAATGTTTATTTTTGAAATGTTATTTTATTATTAGATAGATAGATAGATAGAGATATATAGATAGATATAGATATGTATAAATGTATGCAGGAATGCATGATGAGTGCTCACTAAAGCCAGAAGAGGATGTTGGGTTCCTTGGAACCAAAGTTGAAGACGGTTGTGAGCCACATGACATAAGTACCGGGAATTGAACTTGGGTCCTCTGGAAGAGTAGTGAGGACTCCTCACCACCGAGCCATGTCTCATCCTCCATTTTTGAAAGCTTTGAAACAGAGTCTCTGCTCCCTGGACTAGGCTGACCCCAAACAAACTCCCGGGCTTCCTGCCTCGGTGAGTGAGCACCAGAGCTATAGGCACGGGCCATGCCGTTGGGGTTCGCAGTGCTTACATCATTTTAACAGGGTTTTTATGGCCATAGGTGCGTTCATTCTTTTCTGTAAAATGGTCATTCCCTACAGTTCATTTCAGATTAAAACCTTTGAGAACACACCCCTCAACCTTGGAAGCTTTTCTTTTTTTGGATTTTCGAGACAGGGTTTCTTTGTGTAGCTTTGGTGCCTTTCCTAGAACTCACTCTGTAGCCCAGGCTGGCCTTGAACTCACAGAGATACACCTGGCTCTGCCTCCTGAGTGCTGGGATTAAAGGCATGCGCTGCCGACGCTGCCGCCACCCAGCCCTTTTCTTTTCTTTTCTTTTCTTCCTTCCTTCCTTCCTTCCTTCCTTCCTTCCTTCCTTCCTTCCTTTCTTTCTTTCAAAGATTTATTTATTATGTATACAGAAGAGGGCATCAGATCTCATTACAGATGGTTGTGAGCCACCATGTGGGTGCTGGGAATTGAACTCAGGACCTCTAGAAGAGCAGTCGGTGCTCTTAACCTCTGAGCCATCTCTCCAGCCCCATCTTTTTTTTTTTTTTTTTTTTTTGAGTTGTTGGGAACTGAACCAAGGACTTGAGCCAACGCTACTAGCCAAGCATTTTATTTCTAAGTTCCATTTAGTGCTTTGAAATCACCTTTTAGTCATTCTCACGTATGACCCTAACCCTGAGCTGAGCTGAGCTAGGCTCCACTTCTCTGATATGCTGCTCTGAACATTTGGAACCTGAATAGTTGATGTCTATCCACACTGTTTTATTTTCACTCATAGACTCCCAACACTGTACCTAACCACTTCTTTTAGAAGCATAAATATTTATTTGTAACAAAGGAGTTTGTGTACAGTGTTGAAAAGCTACAACTTCTTGTTAAATTCACATTTGCACTTCACCTTTTTAAACAAACATGTATAATCATTATTTTATACAGATATAGATATGTAAATATACAACATGGAGTTCAGTGGTCCTTCAGCATTTTCCACTTTAACTTTTTTTTGAACATAAAAACAGGTTATAATTCCAAATTCCAGAGTTATTTGAACCTAGAAAATATTTTCTCTGTAGAAAATGGCTTTTTGCCTTTCTTTTACTCTGTATGTCCTATTCCATGTCTGGATGGCTGTTGGTGGCCTGGCTGGCTGACTCCAAGTATCTCCTTCCTTCTCTCTTCCCTCGCTCTCCCTCAGCCTAGATTCCTCCTCCTGCTCATTCTCTCCGCCTACCAGCCCCGCCTACCCCTCTACCGCCCAGCTATTGGCTGTTAGGTTTTTTATTAGACCAATCGGGTACCTTAGGCAGGCAAAGCAACACACCTTTACATTGTTGAGCAAATGCAGCATAAGCAAAGGTAACCCATCTCTACAGAGTTAACATAATATTCTACAACAACCCCTCAGTCCCGAGGGTCTTGCTATGTACCTGGCCTTGAAGTTGCAATGTAGCCTAGGCTAGCCTCAAGCTTGAGACAATCTCTTGCCTCAGCCTCCTAAAAATTAGGATTTCAAGCTTGTGTCACCATACCTCACTCCGGCACTATTCTTGGCCCCATTGGACACAGCCAGGAGGCTAGCCACACAGATTCATACGAAGCCCTCCTAGACAAAAATGACACACTGTGAGTGGCTATGGGATGTCATGGTTAGGATCCCAAAGGCAGACGGCCTGGCCCTGCCACATTCTAGCTGTGGGTCCTTTGCTGTGTTACCCACCTGCTCGGCATGCTGACCTCTTCATCAATAACAGCAGCATCACAGTGGGCTCTGTCTCATGGCATCCCTGTAAAGTTCACATAGTTAATATACGGGCAGCACATGACACTGTCTGGCAAACTCTCTAATAAGCTGTTAAGAAATATTAGCAAATTCGTGTTGGCAGTCTCTTCCGGTAAGCTTTGTGGGCTGACTGAGTTCTTGTGTGTGGCTGTTTCCATTATAAGCTAAGCAGAAATCTGGAGATGTGGTGGGAGAGGACGTCTTAAAGAGATACAAAGGAATTAATAGCGTTTGTTGCCATAACAAAAACCACTTCTTGGTCTTTAGTGGGCCTTTAAGGGCCTATAATTTACATGAGAGCTCCCTCCCTCGCGGCAGCGGCGGCGGGCCAGTCTTCGGCAAAGCTATTTGAGCAAGAGGGACTAAGGTCAAGGGACTCCTGATTGAAGGCCTTTTGCAAAATGAAAGATTTGGCTTCTGAGATTAATGTTCAGAGGGAACCCCTGCTATACTTAATTCTCTTTTGTGTGAACTCAGGACATTTTTAAAATTCAGTTAGAGGCCCTCCTACAGTGTGGTATAGAAACGGACAAGCCAGACTCCTAATGGATTTCTGAATGGCCCTCCTCACCCTACCGTAGTGACTATGGTCTGGGTTTGACCACTGGTTTTAATCCTTTGGATTAGAGTGCCTGCGTGTGTGGTGGTGGTGGGGAGATAACATGTCTTGTATTTGCACATATTAGATCCAATGGGGATTTAGTATTAAAGGTAGAAATGAAGTAGTTTTTTGTTTGCCTGTTTGTTTTAAGCCTTGTAGGAGTGCTGTCCTCAGGGGTTGTAAAAATGATGGGCAAGAGAGGACTTTGAGTCTGTTTGCGTGTTCCGGGTGAAAGTAGGATTTGGTTTTTAAAAAACTTTCCGATGAGGAAAATATTACCAGTCTCCACAGAGTTTGGGGCCCAGGTGAGTGGTTTTAGCTCATCTACCAAAACTTGCTCTGGTACAGATAAAATTGAAAGAAAGGACAGCGAGGAGAAGAAAATAAAATCACTGAGATGATATTGTCAGCTCCCATGAGAAATAAAAAGCAAGTGTCCCTACCCTACCCCAACCAATAAGCTCGGTCATTTATCATGACTGCACTGTGACCATGGCAAAGCACTGTCATGCACAGGAACAGCAGCACTGATACCATGTTCCAGGCACTGGCTTAAGCTCTTTGCACACAGCCCCTTAGACATGCTATGGGCCATTTAGGAGAAGTAACTATTATGTACTGAGAAGGTTGTAGGGCTGAGGGGTGTAGTCCTGTGGTAGAATGCTTGTCTAGCATGTAGGGAGCCCTGGGTTTCAGTCCCCAGTAGTAAGAGAAAAGGAAACAAAATGATTGGTGAGTAAACACTCTCTCTCTCTCTTTCTCTCGCATTCTCTGTGTCTGTGTGAGTGCATGCGTGCGTGTGTGCGTGTGCTTGTGTGTTTGTGTGTGTGTGTGTGTGTGTGTGTGTGTGTGTGTGTGTGTGTGTCGCCATTCAGTCCTCATAATGAGCAGATAGGTACTGCCATCAACCGGAAGGGGAGGTTTGTAGAAGAAAATAACTTACAACATAGTAGACAGGCACTCACTATGCAGCCTTGGCTGTCCTGGAGCTTGCTATTCAGACTAGATAGACCAGGCCAGTCTTGAACTCCTAAATATCCTCCTGTGTCTGCCTCCTGAATGCTGGGATTAAATGCATTGGCCACCACACCTGGCCCCAAGCCATCATTTTTAGCTCCTTTAATCTGTTCCTCAACTGGGTGCAGGAAAAGCAACCACAGCTTCAGGAGCATGGAATAGTGAGAAGCCACAAACACTCTACCTCTGTCATGTATTAGAAGCTTGGAGAAATCGCAGTCAGCCTCAGTTTTCTAATCTGAGCTATGGGGTAATGCACAGCATCTGTGCCTTATCCATCTTACTACGTACAGTTGTGATGATCAGCACTGATAATTAATGTGTCTTTAGAAATGTTGCATGCATGCGTAGTTCTTATTATATGTGGTTCTTTTTTTTTTTTTTTTTTTTTGGTTTTTCGAGACAGGGTTTCTCTGTGTAGTTTTGTGCCTGTCCTAGAACTCGCTTTGTAGCCCAGGATGGCCTCAAACTCACAGAGATTCGCCTGCCTCTGCCTCCCGAGTGCTGGGATTAAAGGTGTGCGCCACCACCGCCCGGCTATATGGTGGTTCTTTACAAAGGTTTGAGGCTTGCCTCTTTTAATGAGAATGTCTTGGCATAGCATTGCACTAAGATTTAAAAATAGGCAAGACAATTTTTTTTTTTTGAGAGCCCTGGAGTAGGTGTTTTCCAGGTACCAAGGGAAATACCATTTCCTGTGTATTTTCTAAGTGCCAGGAACCAGGCTGAGAATTCACCTTCATTTAACTCCTAAAAATCCAGAGGGTAGATGTTATTTTACAAACGAGGGAACTGAAGCTCAGAGTAGTTAAGAATTCGGTGCGGCCTCACTCAGCTAAGAGGTAAATAGAGATCAAATCTGCGTGTGTGTGTGTGTGTGTGTGTGTGTGTGTGTGTGTGTGTGTGTGTGTTATGTGCATCTATACGATATATATACACACGAACGGTGTACGCAGGATCAAGCATGTATGTGTGTGTCCGTGTGCTGGAGCATGTGTGGAGGTCAGAGGACAACCCTGGGTATCCGGCCTTGTCTTCCAACCTGCGTGAGACAGAATCTCTTTGTTGTTGGCCAGTGTGTGTGGCAGGCCAGCTAGCTGGCCCACAGGCTTCTGGGGGTGCTCCGGTTCCCGCCTCCTGTCTCATCATAGGAACATTGGCTCTGTGTGGGTTTTGTGTGTTCTAACTCAGGTTTCCACACTTGTGCAACAAGTGTTTACCCACTGGGCCAAATCCTCAGCCCAGGATTCACATCTGCATGTTCTTTGTACTCATTCTGGAACACTGCCTCTGAGGCGGAATGGGACACAGCAGAAGGTCAAGGTCTCAAGCACTAAAATGACTCAGAGAGTGGGACTTAGCTGGCATGGAGGTCAGGCGCAGAACAGAACAACAAGAGCTTACATTTAGTTTTCCATAGTCTGTCATTTTAAAAGTTTTATGTTAGCCAGGTGTGGTTGTACTGGAGCAGGAAGATGGATTAAGTATATAAGTTCAAGACCAGCCTGGGCAACATAGTGAAAAATAGTCTTTAAAAAATCTGAGCCGGGGGCTGGAGAGATGGCTCAGTGGTTAAGAGCACCGACTGCTTTCCCAGAGGTCCTGAGTTCAATTCCCAGCAACCACATGGTGGCTCACAACCATCTGTAATGAGATCTGGCACCCTCTTCTGTATACATGATAAATAAATAAATCTTTAAAAAAAAAAAAAAAAAAAAAATCTGAGCCGGAAATGGATGGAACTAGAAAATATCATCCTGAGTGAGGTAACCCAAACCTAGAAGGACAAACATGGTATGTACTCACTCATAAGTGGATTCTAGATATAAAGCAAAGAACAATCAGACTGCAACCCACAGAACCAGGGAGGCTATATAGCAGGGGGGACCCTAGGATGACTGTGGCTTATAATAAATTTTGGTTTTACTCAATTACTGGGCAAGCCTCAATGAAACATTTCACAATTAGGATAAGAATTTATACTGTATCAAGCTGATAATAGAAAAAAAAAAAAATCTGGGCCGGGCAGTGGTGGTGCACGCTTTTAATCTCAGCACTCCGGAGGCAGAGCCAGGAGGATCTCTGTGAGTTCAAGGCCAGCCTGGTCTACAGAGTGAGATCCAGGACAGGCACCAAAAAACTACACAGAGAAACAAAACAAACAAAAAAAAACAAAAAAACAACCCAACAACGGAAAAAAAAACATAAAATAAAAAATCTGGCTAGGCAGTGGTGGCGCATGCCTTTAATCTCAGCACTTGGGAGGTAGAGGCAGGTAGGTTTCTGAGTTTGAGGCCAGTGTGGTCTACAAAGCGAGTTCTAGGACAACCGGGGCTGTTACACAGAGAAATCCTGTCTCGGGGGAAAAAAAAATCCGTATTGTCTTTGTCATATTCCTAGGGAGAGGAGTGGGATAAAGAATTTTATATGTTTTGCTTGGCCAGCCTGGGCTACATGAAATCTTGTCCCAATCCCCTCCTCACTGCCCTCCCTCCCCCAAAAAACAACTCACAAAAGAACTGTGCCCACTTGGAAGTGCATGCATGCGATCCCAGCACTTGGGAACCGAAGCAGGAGGATGACAGCAGGTCCCAGGACAGCCTGGATGACAGGGCAACACTCTGTTACACAGACAAACAAAACTGTTGTAGCACACCCAGTTTACTCTCCTAGTGGGTAGAACAGAAAAGCAGGCATGGGAGTGGAGGCTGCAGCTGAGCATTTGAGAGCAAGCAACAGACTGAGAAGCACTTCAGAAGACTCGCTTCTGGGAATCTGGACCTTCCCAGGGGCTCAGTGCCCAGGTGCCCAGGTCACCGGCTTCCACACATTAGCGTTCATTCTAGGCAAGTACTCAACCACTGGGTTACAACACCTCCCATCTTCTCTCCCTTCCTCTCTCTTCCTTTCTTGTTGACACAGGGTCTTGCTGTGTATATTGCTGACCTTAAAGACAACTTGCTGGGCTCCATCCCAGTGGGTCTCAATCTTCCTAGTGCTGTGATCCTTTAATACAGTTCCTCATGCTGTGGTGACCCCCAACCATAAAATGATTTCGTTGTTGCTACTTCATAACTGTAAGTTTGCTACTGTTATAAATTGTAATGTAAGTATCTGATATGCAGGATATCTGATATGCGACACCACCCCCCCACCCCCCCCACCCCCCCCACCCCCGCGCCAAGGGGTCTCAACCCATAGGTTGAGAACCATTCATCTAGTCTATTATCCGCGGTCCTTGCTCTTCAGGGATTAAACCTATCTGAAGTAGAGATCTGTGACTCCTCCAGCTCAGAAAGTCCCTGACACTGAGGAGTCTCTTCAGGCTGAGGTCTTGATGGAAAGGTAAGGACATTCAGCCAGAGCTGGGTTTCCAAGCTGTCACAGCTGCGTCCTGGTTCCTGCCTGGCTGTATCAACCCTTAGCAACAGTGCAGGAACTGGGGGGGTTTTCAACTTCAGTGATTCCCGGTACTCACGCGCACCTATTGACAGAGACTCCATTTAGGATCCAGAACATGGTTAAACTGGTCTGGCTTGAGTTTTGCTGCCTAAAAAGATAAAAGATCAAGAGGAACTTCAGAATTCCTGGCTGGCTTCAGGAATTACTTTTGCTAATGGTGGTGGTGGAGATGTTGCTTTTTGATTAGGCTGGAAGGCCAGCGCTCAGGGAAAGTTCGACTGATGACCTAACCTCTGTATGGACCGTGTCTTCACCTCCGGAATTGGGACAGACTTGAGGATCAGATTAGGTCAAATGGGTGAAGGTACCTCTGAATAACGACGACCTCAACATAGGAGATTGGTGTTCTGCATTCATCCGATTCCCGTTTAGCCTCCAGTGTGACTTAGTATTGATGATTATTTACGAGTGTTCAGACCACGTTCTGTGTTGCACAGATTTTCAAACTGTGTGGTTCATTGTTATCGAGCAGTGACTTTTAACCAACAGAGTGACTTGCAGGATGACTCCGCAGGTCAAGTGCCTAAACCCAAGTCAGAATTATGCATTGTGACACAGACATTTGATCCCAGAGTCCACTAGAGCCCTTCATGGAACACAGGGGAAATTTAGTTGTACACCCCGTTACAAAGACGACTTGACTTTCCCTTCCACTGGAGGCTGTCCTCAATGAATGCAAAACCCCCATCCTTAGAATCTTCCAGAAATTCAGGGTTGGCGGCTAAGTAACTTGCTCATACCCTCATAGACAGTGAGGTGCAGCGTTGGGCTGGAGCCTTTTCCCAATCTCACTACACCGTCTGAACTGAAAAAAAAAAAAAGCCATAACACACCACAATAATATCACTAACAATGGCGGCTAATACTGTATACCAGTTACTCTACTAAATTTCGTGTTAATCCATTTAACTCGAGGGGGAAAAATGGTTTTGGAGCATTCTTTTAATTAAAGTAGCCCACTGCGAAACAGTATCTTTTTTTCTCTCTCTCTCTCTCTCTTAGTTGCATGACATTGCAACCCGAAATCACAACCTTAGGTTCCTGGTGGTGCCCGCTTCCTCTTCTAGTTTGTTTAGTCACAGAATTCGATTCCTGTTGGCCGATTCCGCGTCTCCAAACAGGCTTAGCGCTCCCTTGAAATGCGGGAGGCTCCTTAATTCTTGTATAAACAGGTAACCCTTGGGGTGGGGCGGGGACCGCGGCCCTGGGGTGGGTTTCACGGGCGTGGGGATGGGGTCGGATCTGGAGCCAGCTTCCCAGTGATCAGAGGCAAGGTTAAGAGAGGGCTTGGCTGCGGTTTCTCCATGCTCTGTTTTTGTTCCCTTTCTAGAAACCAGCTGTAACACTAGGTCAGAGCGCATTAAGAATGAGCCACTTTGAACGAGCGGCGCCCAGGCCCCAGGCCCTGCTGTGAAGGCCCCGGCAAAGGTCAGGGCTTGGGTCCCGTGACGTGCCTGCCTGTGCTCTCCGAGCCATGCTCGGCCCCAGGTAAGGAGAGCCCCGGAGCTCCTGGCTTCCTGCAGGCCCGCGGCGGGGCTCGCTGCCGCCCTACCTGCTCTGCGCCTTCCCGCCCCGCAAGGCCGGCCGTGGGGTGGGGTGGCACTGCTCGCCTGGGATTCGGGCGCAGGGTCCTTGGTCCTCGGTGGTGCAGGCTCGGGGTGGCTTACTCTGTTACAGCCCCGGGCGGCCGGAAGCCACTCTCCCAGATGTCCCCAGGTGGGGCAGGTGCCACTTCTGGGGTCCCTTCTGGATGTCTGAAATGGATGTGACTTTTTGAGCGGCCAAAGTTCCTAAATCCTTCCATCGGGGCCAGTTCGATATGTTTTTTTTTTTTTTTCTTTTTTCTTTTTTTAAAAACCTTCAGCTAAGGTATCCGCGCTCCTAAAACAACAGGAATGCTGCACTGGCCTTCGGCCAGCGGAGGCTCAGCGAGCAGTATAAAATTTCAGTACAGATTTACGGGAAGTTGCCGGTGTTGGGAGTAAAAATCTGGTTTGGTGAGTTTAAGGGAAGGGAGTATACTAGACAACCTTGCTACTGTGAGGCGAATGGCCTCGGCTGGGGGAGGGCTGGAGGCGGAGGGAGGGAACCGGGAAGAGCCGGGATTGCCGAGGCACCGATTGCTGCCGGACTCCGCCGCGCTCTGCGGGATCCGACCCCGCGCTGCTCTGCCCGGGCCACAGCCGCCCCGCAGCCGGCTCGCACAGCCCAGCCCCGCCAGTCGCCGAGCGCCCGGACCCCGAGAAGCCAGGCTCTGGGTTGGGGAGTTTCTCTCCGCAGGTCGCCCAGGTTAAGAAATTGTGACAAACTGGAATTCCCAGAGCCCGAGAGAGTTAAAGCCTAGAGCGAGCGATCTGTTGCTTTAAGCTACGCGGTGGGAAGTAGCTTGGAGACTCCTTAAATTTGGTTTTCTGTTTAAAAGAGGGCGGCCGGAGAAGATGGTGTAGGTGTAGCCTTGTAGATTGCTACCGGGCTGTGGATGGTGTTAATTTCTGAAGTGGGCGACGCCGAGTACTTACCGAAGGTAAGGTGGACTTTTGGCAGGTCCTGACTACTGTCCCCAAATCTTCCAGAGGGTCCTGAGTTTTGCAAAAATATTTGTCTCTTTCTTTTTCTTTGCTCTTTAGTACTTATTTCTCATTTGACCGCCTTCCTTCTTTAGTGGGAAGTTAAAGGGTTTATAAAAAGATTTTTAAAACGTCAGCTTTTGGAAAAGCAGATAATCACACAGTCAGCCTCATCATGTTTCCTGTAGAGATGAGTCTTTTTCCATAGAAAAAAAAGATTTTTTTTCCCCCTCCTTGAAAAAAACATGACCGACCGCTTTGAGGCGCAGGTGACTAGGATTAATAGCGTGAGATTTCGGAATTTTAGGTGACTGGGGCGCCTGATTTAAGTGTTAACCAAAGCAGAGGGGGGTCTTCCTGTCGACGTTTACCTCTGAAGGCCACACTCGGAAGCTTTACTGTTGTTTCCAGCGGAAAATTCAGTCTGGAGAAAAGAGTAGTCTACCAAATATGACAGCTGATAACGTCGGCCGTCCCTGGGTGTTTCAGAAATCCGTAAAAATGAATGGAAGTGGCATTTCTCCGATAAATGACTCTCTAATTGGGTAAAAGTTAACTGGCACTGTAGTGCTTCCCTAAGGCACTTAGGGATGTGGTTCCCTTATTAAGTCTTATCAAAGTGATAAAAAGATACCGTCTTCTAGGCACTCACAGGCCATTATAGATTTGTTTTTGTTTTTCCCATTACTTATTTGAACTGAAAGTCAAACTTCTTTCCTCTCCAGTTAGCATGCTAGTGACTCATTTAGGAGTTTTCCTCAGGAGGATTACAAATGAAAACTGTGTTCTTCAGGCGGGTGAGGTCTGAGGCCCCGAGTTCTAATCTACCCACATAGTGGGGGAAGGAGAAAAACTCATCCAAGCTGTCCTCAGACGTCCTCTCACAGTGGTGGCACCCCTCCTCACAGAATCAACCAATTAATTAATAAATCGAATTAAATAGATTAAATAAAAACGTATTCTTAGGTCAGGCCTGGTGGCTCTGCCCTTTATTCTAGCACTAAGGAGGCTGAGGCAGGGCTTTGGAGGTTTCCAGGGCAGCTGGAAAGGAGGGCCTGGTGGCTCAGGCCTCTAACCCCAGCATTTGAAAGGCAGAGGCAGGAGGATCTGTCTGAGTTCAAGGCCAGCCTGGTCTACAAAGCAAGTTCCAGGCCAGCTAGGACAGCACAGTGAGACTGTCCAAACAAACAAACAAAAAGACCGAACAAATAATAAATAAGAGTCTTCCTCTGGAGTCAGGCTAAGGAGAGCAAACGGTGGGGCACACAAATTGGAGAGTGGGAGTTTTGATCACCAAAGGTGGTCATTATCTAGATCAAAAGTGTCTGAGAATTGCAGATGTCACGACTACCGTGAAATTATTTCACTGCTACCACATAACTGTAATTTTGCTATTGTTAAATTGTAATGTTTATATCTGATGTGGGGCCCCTGTGCAAGGATCATTAGATCTCCAAAGGGGTCATGACCCACATGTTGAGAACCACTGCTCTAACTGGACCAAAGTCCCTAAGCCAAGAGGAGAAGGTAGCATTTTGTGGTGTTTGGGGTGCCATTCATTGATACAGTAGTCCGCTCAGAACCATATGTGATGACTTTGGGGGTGCTGCTAACGAAACACCGCTGTCAGAGAGAAACTGATGGAAGAGAAGAGAGAGAATTTGGGTTTTTGTGGTTTTCATGCTCACCTTGACCTCCCCCTGGTTCTGATGTGGACACTGGAGGCCTCTGACTTTGCAGGGTGCTGCATCCTGGGAGAATGGAGAATCAATATTTTCGCTCATGCCAGCTTCATGACTAACTTCATCAAATGAAGACAAGCTGGCAGAGCTAAACCTCTGGCCGACCTTCACCTGACGAGAGAGAGAGACCGCACTCATTTCAAATAGAGTGTTGGCAGTGTGAGCCCCAGTACCACACAGGGGAGGGGTCTCATCTGTCCCCGTCTGAGGGCTGAACTCAGGGTGGCTGGTGAGCTAGGCAAGCGTGTTACCACTGAGCTGCATCCCCAGCTGTCTTAATTTCTTTATATAATTATTGAGATTAGGGTTGCGGATTAGATTGCAGCGTCCAGGCTGGCCTGGGACTTGTGAACTTCTTGCCTTAGGCTCTGGAATAGGTAGAGTTATAAATGTGTACTATTGTGCCAGCAAGTGTTTTTTGTTTTTCTTTTTAATTCAAATTCTTAATATAAACAGAATTATCTTTCTGTCCATTATTGCCTTTTCAGAAATGTATAGGATTCAGAATTCAGCAGCATGATTTTATGACAATTGCTATAGTTTTTTTAAAGTCTTTTTAAACATAAAAATTATTATTTTTTTTTTTATGTGTATGAGTTTTTGCCGGAGTGTCCGTGCACCACATATGTGTCTGGTGCCTTTGAAGGCCAGAAGCAGGGAGTTGGGTCCCCTGGAACTGGAATTACAGACAGTTGTGAGGTGCCATGTGGGTGCTAAGAATTGAACCCAGGTCCTCTGGAAGAGCAACCAGTGCTCTTAAGCGTCTCTCCAGCCCCAAGACTTACGTTATTTTTATGTGTGTGCACGTGTGTTCTTGTGCACACTGCCTGTGTGTGGGAGTCTGAGGAGGCCAGAAGGAGCCACCTGTGAGCTGCCTGCTGTGGGTGCTGGGATCTAAACTCTTTGGAAGTTCTGAAGAGCGGCAAGAGCTCTTAGCCACTGAGACTCCTTTCCAGCTTCTGTAGTGTTTTGTTTTGTTCGTGGACGTATATTCACAAGAGTGCAGGTACTCGAGGATGCAGAAGAGTGAGTAAGATTCTCTTGGGCTGAAGTTACAGGCAGTTGAGACCAACTTGATGTGGGTGCCGGGAACTGAACTTGGGGTCCGGATGTGCTCTTGACCCCTCAGCCATCTCTCCAGAGCGCTCAGCAGTTTTCTTTATTATTTCTCTGTGTGTGTGTGTGTGTGTGTGTGTGTGTGTGTGTGTGTGTGTGTGTGTGTGCGCGCGCACACATATAGGTGTGCACAGGCGCACACTCTGTACGCGTGCACGTGTATGTGTAGGGGTCAAATGACAACTTTGTGGGGTTAATTCTCTCTTTCCCCTTCTTGTGGGTTCTGAAAATGGAACCCATGTTGGCAGGACGGCACAGCGAGTGTCATCTCCTGCCATCTCACCAGCCCTCTGGAGTTTTAATAGTCAGCAGAGTGACTTTTTGAGACAGGGTCCCACAGTCTAGCCCGTGCTGGCTTGCAACATCTGGTTCGCCTGCCTCAACCACCCAAGTGCTAGGATTACAGGCATGTACAACCATGCTGGGCTATTTAGTTTTTAAGACTATACTATTTATTTATCAATTTTTCTCTTTATTTAGGAGACAGAGTTCTACTTTGTTGCTAAGCAGTTGGTGGTACCATGACTAAAAAAAAAAAAATGAAGGAAACAATGTTATTGGATTCTTGTTCTCTACACTTATTGAGTACTTAGGACTTAGTCTTTTCACCTACTGAGTACTTAGGACTGGGAGTTTTAGTCTGGGCTACATGGTAGTCACAAAACAAAACAAATTAAAAGATTACTTTCATTTTCCTCATAGACAAGAACATGGTAATTAAACTCTTTCATTTACTAGTACAGCCTGTTTTAAGTAATGATTTTTTTTGTTTGTTTGTTTTTTGTTTTTTTGGAGACAGGGTTTCTCCATGTAGTTTTGGTGCCTGTCCTGGATCTTGCTCTGTAGACCAGGCTGGCATCGAACTCACAGAGATCCGCCTGGCTCTGCCTCCTGAGTGCTGGGATTAAAGGTATGCGCCACCACTGCCCGGCTTAAGTAATGAATTTTAAAAAGGTTAATGTATATGGAATTTTTCTCACATATGATTGGATTTGCTTTCCAGATTCTGTGCTCCGCACCCCCAGGTGCTGGGGATCCAACCCAGGGCCTTATAGACATAGGCTGTAGACAAGTCACTCTGGAACTGACCCACCTCTTCCTCCAGCCTTTAAACTGTCCTTTTTGTGTTTCCTTTTCTTTTGAAATAAGTTCTCACTATGCAGCTGAGTGAGGTTGGCCTCAAAGTTTTGTCAGTCTCCTTCCTTAGTCCAGGCTAGCCCAGTTTCCCAGAATTATACTCTTGAGCTCAAGATCAAAAGTAAATCAGGTTCCGAGTCATTGAGCTTTGACTGGCATAGAAAAACATCTGCTTGTTTGAGACAGCTCTACTCAAGACTTCTTCTGGCCTTCCTGGATCGTCCAAGGGTTAATCTTTGGATGTTGGTGAGGGAAAGGAACTTTCCTTAAAATTGGACCTAGACTTATGTTTCTATGGTAGGATATAATAATCGTAAGGGAAGAAAAAACTTACTCTGAAGGTGATTCGTAAGACTTTGAAAATACATACATACATATATATATATATATATGTATGTATGTATTTTCATGCATGTAGAATGCACACAGCAGACTTTAATGAATCTACAATGAAGACATTAAACATGCAGCTTGAAGGGCTTGTCAGAACGATTCCAAGGTAAAGGTTATATTGAAGCCCTTGGATTTCTGGCCTGATTAAGAGAGAGACGTTTCCTCTTGGGAGCAGTCTCTGTGTCTTATGATGATGTGGATTTCCTGGTTGACTATCAGACAAGGTGTGTGTCAGTCAAGGCAACCACTTGCAGAGACAAATTGCTTCAGAGAACAACTAGTTAAGGATTTCCCATAGCAGTAATGTATACATGACTTGGGTTCCAAGATATGAGGCCTGGTGGGGGTTGGGCAGGGCGGTACAGAATTTGGTGTAGAAATGTGCTTGATTTTTAAGTTGTTGACTCAAATCGTTGGAAGCACCCCCAATTGAGAGATTAGGGTGTAAATGGTACCCTGCCACCTTCTCTGTGTGACCCTGAATCTCCATGTCAGTAAAGCAGCCCCGAATTGATCTGAGTTTGATTTCTCATTGGTTCTGTTTCTCCGAGAGCTGCTTCTCCTGTGTCTGTGATCATCTATGCCCAGGAGGGGAGGAGCGCGGGCAGGAGAGAGGTGCCCCTTGAATCCCCCTCAGCTCACGGTGTTAAACCCGGGGCCTTGCATATGTCAGGCAAACACTCTGCCTCTGAGGTATATCCCCTCAGCTTGTTCTCATTTTATTTGAAAAGGGACCCCTTGGTGAATTTCCCCAGCCGGCCTTGAACTTACAGCTCTGCCTTAGCCCCTTGAAAAGCTGAAGTTATAAATCTGCAGCTCTTATAGTCTAAAAAAAAAAATGATGGAGGGATGGAATTTTCCACTGAGAGTAGACAAGGAAAGTCTCTGGAGAAATAGGTGGCTGAGAAACAGGTGATTTCTGAGTGTGCCAGTCCTGTGGCGTTTACCAGGAGCTCACCTGGGGATACCAGTGCCATCAACTGCTGCAGGCAAACGGACCACTGTGGACAATCGGGACCCGCCTCTCTCCTTTCTGCCTCTCTGTCTGTCTGGGTCTGTTCCTCTTCTTGTTCTTGTCTGTTTTGTGGGTTTCTTTTTTGATTCCTTTGTTTTGATTGCCGAGACAGCCTCACTCCATAGCCCGGACTGGCCTTAAGATCACTACCCAGCTCCTGCAGTAGCCTCAGAGTATTGGAATTACAGCTGTGTGCTACTATACCTGGCTTCCCGGGCCCCCTCTCTTTAAGTTTGAATGTCCCTAGCAGGCTGCCGTAGACACTACTTTGGATGAGTTCAAGATACAAGCAAAGAACTGTTGGCAAAAGTCACGCTTGCTCATGATAGGAGCTTAGATTGTATAAAAATGACTTGTGGGTGTGTTTAAATGTATGTGATTTATGTTTATCAAACAGTATGAGATAAGCATGCAGGTAGGTGAGAAGGGGCAAAAGCACAGCCAGGAGGTGGTGGCCCAGGCCTTTAATCCCAGCACTAGGAGGGCAGACGGATCTCTGAGTTCAAGGCCAACCTGGTCTACAAATCGAGTTCCAGGACAGCCTGGGCTATGCATAGGGAACCCCTCTGTGTGTGTGTGTGTGTGTGTGTGTGTGTGTGTGTGTGTGTGTGTGTGTATGTGTGTGTGTGTATGTGTGTGTGCTTCTGTGTGTGTGTGTGTGTGTGCGCGTGTGCGTGTGCGTGCACACACATATGGTGGTCTGAGTTTGATGTCAGATGTTTGATTCCAACACATCTCCACCTTATGTTTTGAGACAGGGTCTCTCACTGAACCTGGAGCTTGCTGATTCAGCTAGACTAGCCGACCAGCCAGCTCCAGGGTCCTTCCTGTGTCCCTGGCCCCAGCGCATGTGTTGCTGTCCCTGGGTTTTCATGTGGACACCAGGGACCCACACTCAGGCCTTCATGGTTACTCTGCACCAACTGAGCTACTTCCTCACCCTCCGGCTCAATCATTTAAAAAAGTCTTCCACAGGTCAAAAGAAACACTGCCAGGCATGATTGTGCAGGGCTGTAAATCTCAGCATTCAGGGTGCAGAGGCGCAAGGGGTTGCCATAAATCAGAAGCCACTCTGCTTTATATTGTTAGTCTGGGGGCAGCCAGGGCGATATAGCAAGACCCTGTCTCAAAAAAAAAAAAAAAAAAAAAAAAAAATACCGCGCCCCCACCAAAAAAAAAAAAAAAAAAACCCCAACCACCTTAAGTTGTGAAACGGAATTTTAAGAGTTTTGAGAGAGAGGCTTGCAACCTTGGCCAGCCTGAACTTGCTATGGATGTCAGACTGGACTGGAAGAAGCAGGGATCCACCTGTTGAGTGCTGGGGTTACAGGTGTATGCCACTACAGCAGGCAAGTTTTGTTTTTTGTGTGTGTGCGTGTGTTTTTTTTTTTTTTTTTTTTTTTATAAATATCACTTCCCTCAGGTCAGCTGGATTCCTGCTAAAATAATATTTCTTTTTGTTGTTCTTTATTTTCCAAAATAATGACATGGTTCTCCGGACAGCAAGCCCTTGCCAAGAGTAGGCCCATCTCCTCAAGACAAAGTTGTCTTTGTGTAACCACAGCTAGAAGGATTTGGTGATACAGGAAACTCAACGGGGCCCTGCCACTGTATTGACAGAGGAGGCCAGGCCTAATGTCGTCTCTTTGTTTTATGTCTTACCAGCCAAGATTTGCAAGATATTTCTCTACATAAATAATCCTACTGCTTTCGACTTGCCCAGGGAAGAAGTCCTTGGTTGTTGATTCACCTTGGGGTTATCTAGATGACAAATGGCCATTAGGCCTTGAACTGAAGATGCACTTGCTTCAGCCTCGTGAGGAGCTGAGAGCATAGGCCTGTAGCACACAGCTTTTGGATTTTCATCTCACTGCCCTGTGCTGAGAAAGACCTTTCTTCTGTGGTCTCTTCTAGTTGGGTCCAGGATTCTCTTCCCAATATCACAAGCAGCTGAGATTCACTGAGAGACCATTGCCATGTATGCAGACCCTATTGTTGCGTGACTGAATTTCCTGGGGAGATGCAACACACACGTCTACTCACCCTACATGGTAGTCGGAAGGTTTCTCCGGTTTCACCTGGCCTGTGGTCCCACAGCCACTTATAAAATAATTACTCAGAGGCTCATAGTAATTACCAATTGTATGGCCTATGGCAGGGCTCTTGCTAGCTAGCTCTTATATCTTAAATTAAACCACTTCTATTAATCTATGTTTTGCCACGTATCCCATGGCTTACCTGTCTGCTGGCATGTTGTTCCCTGGGCGGCAGGCTGGCGTCTCTCTCCTCTCCTTTCTCTTCCTGTCTATCTGCTTGGATTTCCACCTGCCTCTAAGCTGGCTCGCCATAGGCCAATGGAGCTTTATTTATCAACCAATCAGAGCAACACATATTCACAGTATACAGAAATACATCCCACAACAGACCAAAGTATGGAAACCACCAAAGTCCAACTTGGTAAACCAGTGAATTTCGTTGGGGTCACTTACAGGGGCAGAAATGACTCAAAGACAGCTGTATCACCAAGGCCCGCCCCTGCATGGGTGACAGACAGCTCACGAAGCTGGGAACCTGGAGGACACTGCCCAGCCTGTAGGCAGCTCAGCAGTCTTTGCAACTCAGCTCCCTTCAGTCTGAGGGGGACGCTCAGCCGTTATTGCTTATTCTGGCAGGGAGGGGCCTGGTGAATCTGGTCAGTTTCAGGGACTTCCTGGAGCTATTTTGAGTTGTTTAAGGAGCTTCATGTTTCAAACTCAGAGGAAATTGTTACACAACACATTTTCCACTTTATTTTTTTAGGATTGTAGTTGTGCTAATTATGAAGACAACGTTGCTTAGAAATCCCCAAGGGCCAGAGGGATGGCACTGGTTATCTGTTAGTGCACTAGTGAAAATGGACTCCATTCTGGAGATGGCGAATATGAATTAGAAGTTGTGTGTATGAAACTATAATACTTCAAAGTTGTACAGTTTGTATTGAGCCTTATTACCTAGTATTTAACTAGCCATAATCATTATATGGGATTTGGCATGTCACATCACAGTTTATGTTTTTTGCTTTTTTTTTTTTTTTGAGACAATGTGTCACTATGTAGCCCTGGCTGGCCTGAAACTCACTATATAGATCAGGTTGGCCTTGAACTCAGAGATATCTGCCTGCTTTCCCCTCCAAGTTCTGGGGTTAAGGCATGGACCACCATTTACTTTTATATATGCTATTTTCCCTGGAACATAAAGGAAGTTCCTTGGGAAGCAGGCAGAATTTACATCTGAGTAATATTCACATCCCTCAGGTATTGTGAGTGGCCTGATACAGAAAGCAGGTTCTTCCTCCAAATATATTATCATTTAAAATAACATTTTTGCATTTCAGGTATGTGTTATATGTAAATATATATACTTATTCAGTAAGGATATATATAAGTAAGAGGATGCTGAGTAAGTGTGTGTGTGTGTGTGTGTGTGTGTGTGTGTGTATCATCCTCTATTTTCTTCCAAACGCAATTTACCAAAATTTGTCAAAGATGAGCTAGGATGATGCTGTAGTGGACTGAGGCAGGGAGCATCCAGAACCAAGGTCCTGTAGCAGCTAAGCCTCTGAAACCATGGTATGATGGGGTGTGGTGGGGACTGCCATGGAGCTCAGGTGCCCGTCATCCTACTCTGAAGTAGCATTCTTTAAAATGTTGAACTTGCTGAGTTTTTTGTGGCAACTAAACCTCCACACATTCAGTACCCCCCGCCACAACAACCTTCAGCCATACTTGCTAATGCCCAGTTAAGAAAAGGAGACAAAGGTGTTTCCTCATCATAAGGAAATGCTTCTTAGATAATTATTAGGAGAAAGGTAGATTTTCTCAAAGTTAAGTCGACAAAAGGAAAAAAATCCCAAAGAGGAAGGTCACTATCCGGTGACTGTCCCAGCCCGGGAGCCCTGGTGCTAGTGTGGCTTTTCTGGTGGCTAGAGGTGTGACTGTCAGCAGAGGAGAGATGAGGAAGGAGAGCAGATTGTGGGGAGTCATGGGAGCTATCGCTAGTGATGTGGGCAGAGCAAAGAGAAACCAGTGGGAGCCATCTCTGCCCACCTCCTGTAAGCGGTAGTTCTGCCCAGGGACCTTCTTTGCTTTTTACCCCTTAGTATGGGTTCCAGAATCTACCTTGAGGTATACGGAGATTTTCCAGTGAGTAACAGAAACCACCGACCGGCTCAGTTGGTGTTAATGAGCCTCGTAGGAAATGAGCCACTTGGAACCTTCCTAACACCTGGGCCCTGAAATAAAGTGGCGGGACCTATGTTGTCACACATCCCACAGACAGGCTCTTTCCACTTTGAATCTAATCAGTGAACTCCTCCCCTGCCTCCTCCATGGCCCTCTCCCCTCCCTGTTTACACTCTGGTCCATCAATCACACCTCAGCCTACTGAGTGCTGGGACTACAAGTATGTACCACCAAGTCCATTTTTATATAGTTTTAGGGGTTGAGCTCAGGGCTTTGTGCATGCATGCTAGGCAAGCTCGACCACAGAGCTACAGGTCGTGTTGCTTAGGCTTGCCCCAAATTCCCGGCTTCCGGCAATGCCTCTGCCCCAGTGTCCTAAGTTGCTGGCACCATAGATGCCTATGACCTTACCTGGTCACATCCCACCCCCCTGTTTAAAATAGCAGTTTTGTCTTTCATGTTGGTTCTCTCCTCTCTCTTCTTCCCCCTGTCCTCCCCCTGATTGCACTTAAAAATGTTTGTTTTAATTATGTATGGATGTCTAGGTATCTGTGCGGATGACTGTGCACATGGATGCAGGTGCCCGTAGGGTCTGGAGGTATTGCATCCCCAAGAGCAGGAGCGGTGGTGAGCTGCCTGACGTGGGTGCTGGGGACCAAACTTCAGCCTTTCACAAGAGCAGTGTGCATTCTTAACCATTGAGCCATTTATCCAGCCTCTATTTATCACTTTTTAAGCATGCTGTATGGCTGTGTGGCTTATAGTTCTCTCTCTCTCTCTCTCTCTCTCTCTCTCTCTCTCTCTCTCTCTCTCTCTCTCTCTCTCTCTCTCTTCCCATCTCTCCCTGACTGGAATGCCTACTTCATTTATTCGTGTATCTCAAGCACCTTAGGGGTGGCCTGTGCTACAGAGTAAGTCCTCATCGAATGAATGAGTCAAAACAGGCTTTTATAGCACAAAGCGTGACCCCAAATGGATTATACCTTGTTCGTAAGAATCAAAACACAGCCATGGGTACATCTTCCCAATGAACGTGTTTTTTTCTCCTGGACCTCTCTTGAGCTGCCATGCTTTCTGTGGTTTCTTTATTTTCTACATCCACCAGCCCTTGATAGGAGCTGGATGACTAAATAACGTCCTAGGCAGAGCTGGGATGTCACAATCTCTTCAGCACTTCCCCATGTCCAAATCAAAGCTGCCTCTTTGGCAGTCTCCCTGGGATTTCCATTTAAACCTCGCAGTCCTCCGTTCTTGTGAATGGCATGTCCCACAGTTAATTGCACTTAACTAACTCTTGTTACTGCGTTGTTTACTATCACTTTTTTCTATTGTTGAATTTTAATGACTGATTCTTCTGAAAGCAACTGTTGACAGTGTTCTTCATTATCTCTTTTGGACTCTGAGGTGTTGCCAAGTGCCAATTGCTGCTAATGGATTTTCTCCATTATAGTTTTTTTTTGTTGTTGTTGTTTTGTTTTGTTTTGTTTTGTTTTGTTTTTCGAGACAGGGTTTCTCTGTGTAGCTTTGCGCCTTTCCTGGAACTCACTTGGTAGCCCAGGCTGGCCTCGAACTCACAGAGATCCGCCTGGCTCTGCCTCCCGAGTGCTGGGATTAAAGGCGTACGCCACCACCGCCCGGCTTGTTTTGTTTTTTTAATGGTGCTGGAGGTTAAAACGGTGTTCGCCAGGCATGTGCTCTACCACAACTAACCCCTCCCCCCTGCAGCCCTTTAGTTGGGTATTTTGCCTTGGCCTAGCATGCAACAGACGTGCTGGTATCTTTACTATTGCCGAGAACTTCTGCATGAGACCTTGGGCTAGCCTTTTCCTGATGAGCGGCAAACATCTTTCTGGTCTGTCATAACCATTCTTAGCTCTGCTCTTCCTTCCTTGGTACAATTACTCTGGTCACTTTCTCTGCTTTTTTTTTTTTTTTTTGGAGACAGGTTTTCTCTATGTAGCCCAGGCTGGCCTCGAATTCACAGAGATCCGCCTGCCTCTGCCTCCTAAGTGCTGGGATTAAAGGCGTGCGCCACCATGCCCGGCTCCTTTCTCTGCTTTTTTGGGGTCCAGCCCCCTTTGTTCTCCCTTCCCTGTTTGCACTGGAAAGGGCTTCCCCGGAGGCTGGTAGAAGCCTGTGGTTGCTAGCTAATTCCTGTGGTTAGCAGCTAATATTTATAGTTTTGTCACTGTTACTGTTTTGAGACAGGGCTTTGCTATGTCACCCAACCTGACAATCCTCTTGCCTCAGCTCTTCAGTGCTGGGATTGTGGACATTGATCTTCATACCTAACTTATATTTTCAATTTTTTTTCTGCCAGTTATTTTATTTCTTATCTTGTATATTGAACGGGATAATAGAAGTAAAGAGCATATAAATGTGAATTTAGATTTTTCTGTAATAGAATACTGTGCAAAGACTGTGTTACAAAACAAACACAAAGCTAAAATACCATGTCAAGGGAACCTGTAGTAATGGTCTGCAACAAACAGAATAAGTACCACACTAGTTTAAACTAGATACAATCTTGGGTAGAGAGAACCTCAACTTTGTCTTTTTTGAGGTACAGCCCCATGTAGCCCAGGCTAACCTTGAACTCCTGATCCTCTTGCTTCCGCTTCCCAAATTCTGGGATTACTGGCATGCACCACTACAGTCTACTCTGGATCGGAAACTTGCCGTTTGGAGCTGTGCGTCCGACTGCAGTCACTGGGTTCTGCAGCGGTGCATGAAGACCGTCTGTTTGGAAAAAGCTGTTTTTCATGGTGGAGATGGTGACTACGCGTTCTGAAGGAATCAACCAGTCCCTGAAAATAGACAGAGAACTCGTTGCTGGGATGATCAGAAAAGGGTGTTCCAGCGGGGCCTGGGGCGTCGCATCTGTAATACCAGCACTTGGGAGACTGAGGCAGGAGGATTGTGAGTTTGCGGGAGCCTTGTCTCAAAAATAAGAACAAAAATGATAAGGAGTGCTGGGGAGATGCCTCAGCCAGCAGTTGGTGCTCTTCTAGAGGACCTAAGTTTAGTTTCCAGCACCTAATATCAGGCATTCACAACTGTCTGTAATTTCAGCTCCAGGGGATCCAGTGCTTGTGTGTCTACACACACACACACACACACACACACACACACACACACACACACACACACAATTAAAAGTAATAAAAATAAATCTTAAAACACAAAAGGATGGCAGGGTAGCGTATTTGCTGGTGTGCTCACTGAGCACAAAGCTCATTAGATCCCAGCACTTTGTAAACTACAAGTGATGACTCACACCTGTAGTGAGGTGGAACAGGAAGACCAGAAGTTCAAGGTGGTCCTTGGCTACAGCATGAGTTCTAGGCCAGCCTGGGATATATGAGATAATCATATGCATTTGTTAAACATTTAATATTTATATTATATACTTAAGGTGCTGATTAGTTTTAGATGCCAGGTCATCTAGAAATACGGTCTTATTGAGGAACTTTCTACATCAGTTTCTCCTATGGGCATGTCTGTGAGGAATTGTCTTGTTCGCTAACTGCTGTGGAAAGGACCAGTCCACCATGGACTATGCTAGTCTTACGCAGAAGCCCTGAACGGTGGGTGCGTCCTGAGAACTAACAAGCAGAAAGCAAGGATGCATGCATTTGTTTCTTGCTGCTCTTACCTGTGGATATGATGTGACCTGCTTCTGATTCCTGCCTTGATTTCCCCTCAGTGTAGACTCACCAGGAATTGCAAGTCAAAACCCTTTTCTCCCCTGAACTGCTTGTTGTCAGCGTATTTTATCACAGCAACAGAAACTATTACACTTAATACATAATTTATAGTATTATAACCTATGTACTTATGTGTCAAATATTCTATTTTCCATATGTAGTTAATACTGAATATCATTTCAGTATATGCATTATTTTTATTGTTTAGTATATATTTACTTAATTTACTGTATTAAATAACATCTAAAAAAACAGAGAAAGTCCTGTCTCGAAAAAAACCAAAACAACAACAACAGAGAGGCAGAGCCAGGCGGATCTCTGTGAGTTCGAGGCCAGCCTGGTCTACACAGTGAGATCCAGGACAGGCAACAAAACTACACAGAGAAACCCTGTCTCGACAAAAACAAAAAACAAAACAACAACAACAAAAACAGAGAAAGCTAAGTATGAGTAGTTACATGAGCAAAAACCGTATATCTAACTTTACGAAAGACACAAGAAGATATTGGGGGATGGAGTAGTGAGTTCCCTTGTTGGTTACAAATGACCAAAGGCATGCAGATTTACGCTGTAAATATGGATATCATACAGGAGATACATTTGGGACATGCAAACACATGTGTTGCCTTTTCTTTGATAACTTTATGAAAGGTGTGCACACATGTGCTTGTGCGGGGGTAAAAACTGAGACCAGTCCAACATGCTGAGTTATGAAAGGCTGGCGTGTGGCTCTGACAAAACCAGGTTTTGTTCTTGTCCTTGAGTTCACGATATGGCTGAAGCTGACTTCGAGCTACTGATTCACCTACCTCGTTCTCAGATCACAGGTACATACTACCATGCCAGACCACAGTTATTCTAAAAGAAAAAAAAAAAAAAGCACTTATGTTTCCAAATCTATTGGGATAAAGATTTTAAAATGTTCCCAGCCATTCGAGCTGGGTGGGAGTGGGAGAGAGGTTAGGGATGGATGTGGTTTTGCAATCACGGCTATAGAAGCCCTGGGTAGTTACGCCATGTTCTGTGTCTATGCCAGGACGGCCTGTGTCGCGATTGAGTTTATTATTGCTTAATTGGGTCAAGTGGTGTGGGTTTTGCTTTTGCCCAAGATGGGTCAGTTTCCAAAGGGATGGGAGTGCCTGGGGTTTTCACTGGAGTTATTGCAAGTCTGTTCTTAACAGTTTGGGGTAAGAAAGGTGGGTTGGTGAGCACTGCCAGCAACCACACGCGAAAGTGAGGAGGCTGTATCTGCATACCTGAGGAACAGTGATTGGTTAAGGAGACAGGCTGGCCCAATGATGCATACATAACTCGAATGCCAAGACTTGATCAAGAATCTGAGGCAGAAAGAAGCAAGCTTGAAGCCACCTTGGGCTGCATAGTGAGACTGCCTCAAAAAAAGAAAGCTTGAAGAGGAAGTTAAGAACAAATAGTAACGTCTACCATTTATTAAATACCTACTGTATACCAGGTATTACCTAACTTGATTAACAAAATGACCCCTAAGGAGTTGCTTACAACTCTTCACGCTGTGTGTCAGGCGTTGGAACGAAGCATGGATGTGTTGAGTAACTTGCCCACTGTAAATGCTGGCTAGAACTCAGGCCACACGTAAGGCCTTCTAAACCGGGTCAGGTTTGGGAAAACTTGATCCTGGGAGCAAGACCAGGTCTTCTCACCTACACCTGCTAATCACACAGCTCTAAAACTTTCCTACCAAAGCCTTCTTGTTTTCCTGGTTCAAACACGTGTTGTTCGTGTGTCTCCGAGGGGAAGTTCAGGAGAGGAGAGGAGAGGAGGGAGGGAGGCATGGCAACTGCTGGGTTAGCTGGCTGGTTCTACATCTCTCCAAAGTCTTTCAGAGATGGTTACTGAAGCTTGAATCCCATGTGAGACCATGGCATTGCTGGTGTATGGAGTGGGGTAACGCCAGTCACCGGTTTTCCACGGGATGCTTTGTCTTTCAGAGGACCTTTGACAAAGTCTGGAGGCAGTTTGGGTGCCATACTCTTAGGGCAAGGAGGACTGAGGGTTTCTCCTCAGTTAGAGTTGGTGGAGGTTGGGCATGCTGCTAAGTATCAATACCACAGTGTACCCAGGAGCCACTCCCGGCAAGGAATTCTGCTCTTTCAGTCGTGCCGAGAGTGAGAGCCTGCCTTCCAGGAGAGCCTTCACTGGGGCCACTGCTGAATGCGGGCTCCCGGCAGTGTTCTTCATCTTTTAAAAATGTTTTTTAATGGGAGGGGATTGGAGTTTTTTTTTAATGTGTGTGTGTGTGTGTGTGTGTGTGTGTGTGTGTGTGTGTGTGTGTGTGCACATGAGTGCAAGTGCCTGTGGAGGCCAGAAGAGGGCATCAGATTCCCTGGAGCTGGATTACAGGAATCTGTGTGCAGATCAAACCCATGTAAGAACAGTATGTGCTGTTGACTACTGAGCCGCCTCTCCGGCCTGTTTTATGTTTATTTATTTTACGTTGCTGAGGATAAGCCCAGAGCACCACACGCATGCTACCCCTGCCCTAAGCCCCACCTTGGCTTTTCCCTCCTCCCCCTCTCGCCTCCCCCTCCCTTCCTCCCTTCTCTTTCTTCCACCGAAATCCTTTTAATTCACCATGTAACTCAATCTGACCTTGAGCTTTCTGCCTCCTGTCCAACAGCTTCATTTTGCATTTACCAAAATGTCTTATCTTTTTTGTTTTTGTTTTATTTTTCAAGAAAAAATTTCTCTGTGTAACCCTGGCTGTCCTGTAGACCAGGCTGGCCTTGAACTCAGAGATCCACCTGACTTTGCCTTCTGAGTGCTGGGACTAAAGGCGTGTGCCACCATGACTGAATTTTTTTTTTCTTTTTTATAAATTCTGAACAGAGCCAAGCTTCAAGAAAGTGTTAGTGTCTTTTCAGACTTAAAGACACTTGAAGCTTAAAGGTTTTATTTAGTAAGGTAGAATGAAGTTGTCCTACCAAAGCTGATGATGACGTCATGTAAAATGAAAACTATTTGTATAGCACTGTGGACTCTGGGGGAGAAGAGCTCCAGCAGAGGAATGGATGCCCAGATATAGCTACATTGTCAATATCTTTATGAAAACAGCAAACATTCAAGGATAGCTAGAAACAAGCTCTGTGGACTAAGCAGATAATTTTCCTTTGAAGAAACATTTTTGGTCAATATTTGATGTCCTGTAGATTTGGAACAGAGAGATAAATACATTTGTTCTTGGCTGTTTACCTAATTTCCATAAAAAATTAATCACAGCTAACCCCACCATATTCCCAGCCCTTGAGAAGTGGAGGCAGGAGGATTGAGGCAAATTTGAAATGAGTCTGCTCGACTCATGAAGTTCTACACTAGGGACTGTAGCGAGACCCTCTCTCTCGAAAACCAAAATGGGACTAGTAAAATGGCTGAATGGGTAAAGGCCACTGTCACCAAACCTAAATGGAACCCACATAGTAGAAGGAGAGAACTGACTTCCCCAAGTTGTCCTTTGGCCACGGCACAGATGTACACACACACAACAAATAAGTGTAATAAAGCAGCAAAAATTTAATTATAATCAAAGATGGAACATCCAAAGCCTGGGACTTGGACATCATGGGGGAGTGAATGCGGTTTCCTCTGAGAATTACCATGGATTTAGCTTTGCCTTCCTGTGATGGAAATGGAATACAGTTCTGTGAGCTCTTATTTTGCTCTGTGCATAAAATACCTTGTGTGTGTTGGAGGGGCTACATATGTATGTATCCATTTGGGTGTTTGCATGTGTGTTTATTGATACAGGTATATGTGAAGACAAGAGATTGAATTTTGGTCTTTCTGAGTGGAGTGCTACCTTAGTTTTGGAGACAGGGTCTCTCTCTGAACCTAGAACTAACAGATTTGGTTAGTCTGGTCGGTCAATGAGCTCCAGGGATCTGCTCATCTCTGCTCCCACCAGCACTGGGGTTACAGATGTTTGCTGTGACCCGGTGTTACAGATGTTTGCTGTGTCCCAGTGCTGGGGATTCTAACTCGGGGCTTCATGCTTGCGTGGCGGGCACTAACAGACTGAGCCATTTTCCCTGTACCTCTTTAGACTGAATAGATGGGGAAGCTGTGTACTGAGGTTCTGAGAAATCCTCTCATGACTTTTTGTGTTGTGCCAAGTCAGTTATGGCCAGAGCAGTTTTACGGGTTCCTTATTGGATCAGATTAAAGAACTGCTTATTCTAGTGTGTGCCTCCAGCAGGGTTTAAAGTATATATGGACACTGTCATTCATTGAGGTTTTAGCTATGCAGTGTTTTGGTTTTGTTTTTTTTTTTCGGGACAGGGTTTCTCTGTGTAGCCCTGGCTGTTCTGGAACTCAGATCTGTAGACCAGGCTGGCCTCGAACTCAGAGATCTGCCTTCCTCTGCTTCCAGAGTGCTGGGATCAAAGGCATGCATCACCACACCTGGCTTTAGCTATGCAAATTTAACGTTGGATATGGATTCCAGATTCCTTGTTCCCTCCCCATACCAAGTATTACAGGGGTGAGTTCGTTCAGATTCTCTGGGGACTTCTTGTTCAAGCAATCCTTACTTTTCTTTCCTGGAAAACTGACTTTCATACTTTACAGGTGGCTACTTAAACTTCACTCTGACTCTTGATTTTTTTTTTTTTCCCTACTACCTAGTATTGAACCTAGAACCTCACCCTGCTGGTCAAGTGCTCTGTTGCTGAGCTACATCCCCCAGTGTTGACTTTCTATACTTTTTACACGTGACTCTTATTCCATCTCACTTTTTATCCCTCGGTTCTAAAGAGGCCTGAGTCTTATGTGGAACACACCTTGTTATTTGAGTTGTTTCTCTCATATATCTTGTTGAAGATATCTACATTTATATCTACGAACCTATCTATAATCTGTAAGTGTTAATGGTATCTTTGGTCTGTTTGTATGTTTGCTTTTGTTGTTGTTTGAGACAGGGTCTTAGTGTGTAGCCCCTGGCTAGCCTGGAACTTGGCTATGTAGACCAGACTTACCTCAAACACACAGAGATCCTCCTGCCTTTTCTTCCTGGATGTTGGAATAAAGATGTGGGCCACCACAGACAGCATTAATATCTTTCATAAAATATGACACTTTGTCCCAATTAATAGAGGATGCTCTGTGGTTTTGCTCAGGTCTTGGATACTGACTTCAAGTCAACAAAACTCTTCTGCAAAATTCTGTTGTATCCTTCCTTCCTTCCTTCCTTCCTTCCTTCCTTCCTTCCTTCCTTCCTTCCTTCCTTCCGTCTGTCTTCCTTTTCTCTTTTTGGTAGTAATTACTCCTGACATGTATTTATTGGGTTGATACAGGCTCTTTATCAGGCATCAGAGATACAAAATGTGTACAGGATGCTCTGAGTGGTAAAGGCACCGAGACTAGGTCAGACATGCAGCAAAAGAAGTCCTTTTGTGCCTTCTGTTCTGGGGTCCTCATTCCTTTGTCTGCTGATTTCTATTTTGTGACTACATTTACCTCCTGGAATAAGAGAAGACCCCTCTTTTAATGTTGCTGTGTCCTACTACAGAGAGATTGAATATTATGGAATATTCTAGATGCTATGATAGGAATCAGTGGCGTAGGTTTCACCTGAAGAGACATGGCAGAGGAGAAAGATGTCCAGAGGAACCTATTTAAGATGCGGTATTTAATATACTCGGACGCTTGCAGAGCCTTTGTTCCGTGCCTGGTTCTGTTCCAAGCACTTTGCAAAGATGGTCTCATTTAATCTGTTGGAGAGCATTATGAAGTTCATCTAGTTATTATCTTTATTTACAGATGGGGAAGATAGACAGAAGAAGTCAAGTAAGATGCCCTGTGTTACAGAGCTAGAAAAGGCAGAGTCAGGATTCCAATGTAGACAACTGTGCACCAGAATTAGAGATGATTCTTGAGTGAGTCTTGAAATAGGTTCAGAGATGTGTTTCATAGAGCAACAAGCCTGAAACACAGGGAGAAACTTGATTATAAAGATCTCATCATCTGGAAAAGACATTTTATAGGCAGCAAAGAAAAATGGAAGCTTTAAAAACTATCAGGAAAATAAGCTAACGCCAACTTCCTTTTTTTTTTTCCCTTTGGTTTTTCAAGACAGGGTTTCTCTGTGTAACAGTCCTGGCTGTCCTGGATCTCTGTCTGTAAACCAGGCTGCCCTTGAACTCACAGAGATCCACCTGCCTCTGCCTTCCAAGTGCTGGGATTAAAGGCGTGCACCACCACCGCCCAGCTGCCAACTTCCTTAAAAACCATATTTATTTTTTGTTAAAACAGGGTCCCCTGCAGCCCATGTTAGCCTTGCTCTGTAGCTGAGGTGACTTTGAACTCCTGATCCTCCTGGCTCCACATTGCAAATGCTGGGATTGTAGGCATGTATATTAGCCTGTGTTCCGTTCTGCTCTTCTCACAAAGCTTTCTTTGAACCCTATTATAATTCTGTGTGCTGCTGTTCCCCAACATCATCTCACCTACTCCTCTCTTAGCCCTGTGGAAACACCAGAAGAAACCCGGTCATCCATAGATGGGGGAAGTCTTACGACTTGCTCACTCACTCAGTGCGATTCTTACATGATGAGAACGCACCGTGTGCTTCGTGCAGAGTTGCGCACTAACACGCTCGGCGGAAGAAACCAAGACAATGGAGTAGATGCAAGAAAGCTTTATAAAGATGCAAACCAGATAAGGCGAATCTCCCGTGTCACAATCAGTGACGATCTTTTTTTTTTTTTTTTTTTTTGGTTTTTCGAGACAGCGTTTCTCTGTGTAGCTTTGCGCCTCTCCTGGAACTCACTTGGTAGCCCAGGCTGGCCTCGAACTCACAGAGATCCGCCTGGCTCTGCCTCCAGAGTGCTGGGATTAAAGGCGTGTGCCACCACCACCCGGCGCAACGATCTTACATCTTAGTGCTTATAAGATGTGAGTAGAACAAAGCCACAGTGATCTAATGTTTCCACGAGGTGGTTATTACATTTACAGCTGACACACAGCAGATAAGAAATCATATACATAATACAGTGAGATCCCCTTCACAGGATCTCACCACAGCCCAGGCTGGTCTCTTAACTTCAGATTCTCCGGCTCCCATCTCCCTCCCCACTCCTGGGTTTATTAGGAGGCACCACGAAGCCTGGTTGATTGGGAGTCCTTATCTGCCATGTGTCAGCTGTAAATGTAGTAACTACTTCATGGAAACATTAGGTCACTGTGGCTTTATTATATTCCATCTTTAGATGAAGGCTCTTTTTTTTTTTTTTTGGAGGGGGTATTGTTTTTTACTTAGTTCATTTTTTAATTTTCCCTGTCATGTCCAGGAGACATAATCTTACAGCAGATTTCCTGTTGCTCGGCTTCTTACAATCTTTCTGACCCCCCACCCCCCTTTGGCAATGTTCCCCAAGCCTTAGGTACAGGAGTGGTGTACACTGGGGCTGGGCTGTGTACAACCATTTTGATTGGTTGCAGTGTTCTGTAGTGGTTTCCGCCTTGTAAAGGGAAGTTTCTTTGGTGAGGGTTGAGCTACACCTGTATGTGAGTGTGTGCATATGTGTTTAGAAGGCAGCGAGGAATTATGCTAGTTTAGTGACGTGACAGACAGCCGTAGGTTCGCTAAGATCCATGATCTCTGTAGCCCCAGGGGTTGCTAGGTTTCTAATACCAGGCCTGATTTCCTTCCTGTTGAGTTCTTAAGTCCAGTCAGAGAGCTGCTGGTTACCACCAAAATATGAGTGCCACTATTGCACCCCTAGGGTTATCATGCCGTGCTGCTTGTCATGATACACAGGCCTTTCAGCCGGGTAGGATTGTTGGCGGCTTCCTTCCCTTGGGAGCATAGTCCCCTAGTACCTGAAGGTGCCGTGAAGCTAGTTGAGGGCTCGTTCTTATCCCCACTCTCTCTCTGGAGGAGGGAACTAAAGTCGACTGAGTGTTATTTTCTCCAGTTCAGGTAATACAATAAATTGAATGAAAACGATTTCCTCTAAGTCTTGTTCTTTTGGTGGTCACTCAAGGTGGCATCAGGGGGGCAGCTGCACTTGGGTTATTGGTTCCGGGGACTGAGAGCGGAAGAAAGAGGCTGTCACTGAAGGTGGAGAGAGACAGTAGGTGGTGTACAGAACCTCAGAGGGAGCTTTGTAAGTACACCCACCACCACCAATGTGCACGCGAGGGAGGCCTTCTTAGCATATGAATTCAACCTTTCCTTTCCTTTCCCTCCCTTCCTTTCTTTCTCCCTCCCTCTCTCCTTCCCTCCCTCCCCTCCTTCCTTCCTTTCTCCTTCCCTCCCTCCCTCCTTCCCTTCCTTCCTTCCTTCCTTTTTTTCTTTTTTTCTTAGATAGTTAAGGGTCGACCAAATTGAGTTAACAACAAGAGAATACTGTTGACTTGGTTAAGATGTGGTGGAAGGGCGTTGGGTTGGTGCCAGCTTTGGGTAAACCCCAGCTTTCCCGAATGACTGTGGAGTCAGAGGGCACGTTTTTCAGTTGGACGGGACCACAGGGGATTTCTGATTTGACATTCTATCCTGGGCAGACAAGCCTCTCCAGCATTAGTGGTACTCAGATCTGGTACCCGTGTGCATAGCTCCCAGACACTGCACTTCTAGGGATTTTATTCTACAGAAATGCAAATCGACTCAGAGAAATTAAACAGTTCTGCCCTAAAACAAGCATCCATTTGGACCCAAACAGACCTGGTTTCGGGGGCATTGCATTTATTTATTTATAAACAGGGTCTCACTACGTAGCCCTCGCTGGCCTGAAACTCACTATGTAGACAAAGATCTATCTGCCTCTGTCTCCCAAGTACTGGGATTAAAGGCGTGTTCCCCTCTCCCCTTTTAAAAAATAGGGTCTTGCTTTGTAGTCCAGCCTGGCCTTGAACTCATGATCTTTCTCTCCAGTTTCCCAAACGTTGGGATTGTAGACCTGCCACCACCATGCATGGTTAGAATGTTCTTTCATCTAACTTTGATCTGTGGAGCCTAGTTCTGTCCTCAAAAGATATCACAGAAGATCTCTTTTGGGATGAAAGCCACCCTTCCAGGAAGGTGAAGGGTTGTAATGCTTTAGTTTCCAGAGTAACTCTGGGGCTCCAGTGATCCCTGGTGTCACCAAACCACCTATTAGGTAGGACGGACAGTTCGCTACCTGTCATCTCTTAATGTGGCCTCTCCACAACATCGTCCCGGCAAGGTAGATGAACTTTAGAACATCTTTTCTTTCTCTTCTTTTCTTTTCGGGCTGGTCGTGTAGGCATGCCCCTTTAATTCCATCGTTTAGGAGGTAGTGGGTGGCAGATCTCTGGGAGTTCCAGGCCAGCCTGGTCTTACATAGTAAGTTCTAATACATCCAAGGCTAAAGAAACCCTGTCTCAAAAAAACTGGGAAAAAGAGAGAAAGAAAAGAAGAAAGTAGATCAGTGTCACTTCCAGGTCATAGCAGTCACAGTCCACCCGGGTTCACCGGGGGTCCACGGGGGCTCCAGGGGAGAAACACAGATTTTGCCACTAAGAATCAGACTAAACATGTCTTTTCTAATCCCACTTTCCTGGGTTGTGGTTAGTAAATATCTATTTTTTGTCTGAAAGTCCTCTTAGTGAACTATTTTGGGGCATTTGGACTTTAGAGATTTCTTTTTAAACTATCTCTTTAGTTATACATCACAATTTTTATCAATCAACGTGAATTATTTGCAGAAGGGTAATGCCTCCACTCTCCAAGGACAGGTTTCCACCTGTCAGTACTAGGGTATCCTGAATTAGGCAAACATCCCCAGGCTTTTAAAAGCTGGTTTGAGACAGGGTCTGGAATAAGTTGTCCTGGCTGTCCTTAAACTCCCTGGGTGACCTCTTACCTCAGCCCCCAAGTAGCCACATAACTGGGATTATAGGTATGCACTACCATGGCAGACCTTACCCTAATGCCCTCCAGCTAAAGCAGATAAGAGGAGAGGGCAGTGGGGGCATGGCAGCATATGCCCTTGACCCCAGCATTCCAAAGACAGAGGCAGGAGGGTCTTTGTGAGTCTTGGTTTACCTAGTGAGCCCCAGGTCATCCAGGCTACACAGCAAGGAGAGAATGATTGGATGCCATGAAATACAGAACGCAAATACCCGAATCAATGATATTTTTTTAAAGTTTGTTATATAATTTTAATTATTCATCATTGCAAAGCATTTGCAATACTTTAATTTTTCCTTCTTTTTTTTTTTGTTTAAAGATCTTATTGGTTACATTTATTTGTTTAGTGTGTGTGCGCATGCTCACACCACAGCCTGTGTGTGTGGAGGTCCCAACTTTCAGGAACTGGCTCTCTTCTTGCCCTGTGGGGGTCTCTGTGATTGAACTGGGGTCATCAGGCTCGGCAGCAACCATTTCTACCCGCGGGGCCATCTTGCTGCTCCCCTGTCTCTCGGAGACAGGATCTCACCAAGGGCCCTGGCTAACTTGGAACTCACCATGTAGAACAGCACAGCCTTGAATGTGTGCCTCTCCCTCCCTGGTGCTGGGATTTGGGGCTTGGGTCACCACACCCGGCCTTGGTGCTTGAGCGTAGCATTTTCAAGTATGATCTTGGTCGGTAATAAATCTCCCATGGGCTTTATTTCTCCTTAGAAACAGCCGAGAGAGCGGGGGGCAATCCTCTAGCCCCGTCAGCTGAAGGAGTTAATTTGTTTCTAATCTTTTGATCCTGGTCACACTGCTCTGCTATGCAATAAGACACTAAAGAATTTTCGGGAAGTGTGGGGGACTCCGTGTCGCTCTCCGCCTGAAAACCCATTGTGTGGTGTTCAGCTGGGCTTTGGTGTGGACGCTGGCCCCAAAGTGCTGTTCTAGAAAACAGCTAGCTGTGTGCTGAGGGGCAAGAGACATCCTTGGCCAGGAGATGGGGATCTATCTTGCTGGGCGCCTTGCTCCTTACTGCTGGAGATAACTGAGGAAAAATTTTCGTGATGATATGCTGATTCACAGTCTGAACTGAGAGCTTTTCCTGAGCAGGCATGGTTGTGTGGTTTATTTGATTTTTTTATTAAGTCATTTAAAAAAAAAAAGTTCTAAACTTGTTTGCTCATTTTAGCTACCTTTAAGAACCAAGATTTTAATATTTAATTTTTTTGTTGGATTTTAATTTAAAAAATGTTTTTATTTGTGTGTGGGGGTGGGTGGGGGGTGGATTATGTCTGTGAATGTAATCCAAAGAGGTTGCCAGGTCCCTTGGAGTCAGGTTAGTTCTGAGCTGCCTGATGTGGGTGTTGGGAACTGGACTCAGGTCCTCTGGAAGAGGGATATGTGGTCTAAACCACTGGGCTATCTCTCCAGCCTGTTTTTTTGCTTTCTAAGATGGGATTTTGCTGTTTAGCCAAGGCTAGCCACAGCAATCTCTCTCTAACTTCAGCTTGCTTTAGTATTAAGATTATAGGCATGTATCACCACCATTCCCAACTTTCAGTATTTTGACTTAATTGTATTGCTCTTTAGAACTATTTTGGACTTACTGATACTGGGACTAGAACTCCAAACCTCTCTGTCTCCAACTAGCATGAGAAATGAAGCACTCGAGAGATCATTGAAGCCCTTCCTAACCTTCCCTGTAGTGGCCGCTCCCCTACCCGTGATGACTGTGTCCCCTCCCCACACTTGTCATATTACTCGCACCCACCTACAACTCGTACGCCTCCGTATTCTCTTTTTCTTTTCGTGATTCTGGGGATCAAACCTAGGGCCACAAATAGGCCAGGTGAGCTCTAGAACTACAGCCACAGCCCTACCTTTCCTTGTTGTTTTTTCAAGACAGGGTTTCTCTGTGTAGCTTTGGGACTTGTCCTGGAACTCGCTCTGTAGCCCAGGCTGGCCTCGAACTCACAGAGATTCACCTGGCTCTGCCTCCCTAATGCTGGGATTAAAGGCATGCACGACCACCGCTCGGCCACATCTCTACTTTTTACTTCTTATTTTGAGGCAGGGTCTCACGAAGCTTCCCAGTTGGCCTTGAACTCACCCTGTAGCCCAGGTTAGCCTTGAATTTGCATCCCCCCCCCCCCAATCTTAGTCTCTGGAGGAACCAGAATCACAGGCCTGTACAACCATTCTTAATAGTTGGAAAAGTAGATCAAAAGAACAATCCTTTGTGACTTAAAAAATCATGTGAAATTCACATTTCGATGTCCAGAAGCAATTTTTCTCTCATAGGGAATAAAAGTCTTACATACCCAGCGGATCTGAGTAGTTCTGATAGACACTGTAGGGCTCACAAAAGCCTGAACTGTGACCGACCTCTTGCTGGCATGTGGGCACATATGGCAGGAGTGTAATCAGGTTAGGGGATGAGTGCTGTGCAGTCTGGGCCAGGAGGAGGCCGCCAAAGGGAACAAAGGCTTGATTTTTAAAAACCGGGAATTCTCCCGTCCTTTTCTTCCATCCCAGGAGATGAGGGCTCACTGACTGATGTCCCTTCCTGGCGTCGGTCCCCGGAGCACCACCTCTTACCACTCTACCCCACTTTCTCTTGCTCTCCGTCTCCCCCCCATCCCCCCATCCACAAGCCACAAGCCAGCATATTCCATCTGTCCTGTGACAGAAAGGATGGCTCCCGGGACAGTTGCCTGTCCTCTTGAGAGTACTCTGTGGGCTTGCCCTGCGTCTCCCGTCGGCTCCCAGGAGGCACACCGTGTTCCGGGCATTTGCCTTGATTTCTGTCTCTTAGGCTTCTGGCTTATTGCTGGCAGAGATAGTGTCCACACTGGCAGCAGAAAGAGCAGCATAGAGTAACTGAGCAAATAAGTAAACTTTTAAATATTGACTGCAGGAGCCAGGCCTGGTGGTATAAGCCTTTAATCCCAGCACTTGGGAGGCAGGGGCAAGAGAATCTCTGTGAATTCGAGGCTAACCTGGTCTACATAGTGAGTTCTCGGACAGCCAGAGCTACATAGCAAGACCCTGTCTCAAACAAAACCAAAAATTAAAAAAACAACAACAACAACAACAAAAAAAAACCCAAGGGGGGGGGGCAGGGAACAAACTGAGGTGATTTCAGTTTCTTCTGCAAGAAAATAAGAACACAGACTCAAAGTAATACTCCTTCCTTCTTTCTTAGTCGAGGGTTTTCTGCTTTCCCCAGTGAGAATTCTGCAGCTGTGGTTATGTGATTTCATCTTCCAAGGCTAGCTGGGGAATGTGTAGTGATAAGCCCCAGCGATAATCCATTGGTGAGGTTCATGGGCTCTGGGGCCAGGCTGCACATCTGTGAGTGGTCAGACCTTGGTGTTTGGTTAGCAAAGAAAAGGAGAATGCCTCTTGCAGGGGACACTGAGGTGCATGCCAAAAAAAAAAGAGAGAGAATGCAAAAGATTAGTCATACAATAATTCTCAGCCATCAACCTCGAAGCATGTCTGAGTGACGAAAGACTGTGAACACAGAAAATGATAGACGCCATGAGATGAACACTCAAGGTCGAGGGTGATAAAGGCTATATACAAAGGGTATCAGGATGGAAGTAAGGGAAGGGGGCATCCTGAAGGACTTCCTGAAGGAGGCGGCGAGAAAGCAGCAGGATGAAATGTACAACGGGAATGTTCTAGGCTCCAGACAGCCTGAGCAGAGGCACCAAAGCAGAGGTACATCATCAGACTGTCCACAGAAGCGGAGAGCAGAGAACTGACTGACCGACCGCCCCCAAAGGGAAGGGAAGAAGGAATGGAATAGCTGTGAGGTCTGCCTTGGCCAGGCTGGGTCTGGATGACAGTCTGTGTGCCCACGTCCAGAGAGCCTTCCCGGCTGAGCCCTGACCTCAGTTCTGCAGGACTGCCGGATGACAGAGGCCTTGACTTTTTGGTGTCCTGGCCCAGTGTCCCTCCAGACAGATTTGCTATCTCATTACAAAAGACAGCTTACAAGACAGTCCGAAAGAACCACATTGTACTTCTGTCGTTTCCAAATCAAGAGGAGGATCCCGGCTCCAGCAGGGTGTGTTCTCGTTCGCGCTGGTGAGTCTTCCGCAGTGGAAGAAAGAGGCCACGGTGGAAACTGTCACATGTGAAGTGAGTGGAAGTGAGGAGGAGGACAAGGACTTCCCTGGCCATTTCCTGGGCCTGTCAGCGAGGAGCTTTGATGGCTGTGCGGGCCCCTGGGACGTGGCTTCAGTGGGGCCTTCCCTTACTCAGGTACAGTTCCATTCTTTTCCTCTGTACAGCTCCATCAGAGAGTGGAAGGCTATTTACTGTGTATGTTATAAAGCGCGCCCCAAGTGGTTTTCATTGACACTAAGTTGGGTAGCGACTAGGGTTGAGAGTGCTATTTGAGAATCTACATGAGGGAACAGGAAGGGATCAGTGTGAAACCTGAACCCCTGCTTCAAAATTTCAAGTTCCCATCCCAGCATCTCAGACCTGCAAAACAGGGATCTGGTTGTAAAGCCTCGGAAGTGTGTGTGTGTGTGTGTGTGTGTGTGTGTGTGTGTGTGTGTGTGTGTGAGAGAGAGAGAGAGAGAGAGAGAGAGAGAGAGAGAGAGAGAGAGACAGACAGACAGACAGACAGACAGACAGACAGACAGACTAGGGACTGAACCTAGGGCCTTGTGCATCCTAGATAAATCATCTACCACCGAGCTATACTTCCAAATCTCTTTTTATCTTTTATTTTGAGACGGGGTCTAACCAAGTTGCCCAGGTTGTCCTTGAACTTCTTCTGTAGCCCAGAGTCTTACTTTTCAGTTGCTGTGATAAATGACCGCAACCAAGGCAAGTTTTAGAAGGAAGGCGTTTTTTGTTTTGTGTTTTTTTTGTCTTACAGTTTCAGAGGGAGAATCCCTAACGGTGGGAGGGGCACGGCATGGGAGCTGACATCCTGAACAGGTTCTTCAACCCCAGACATGATACAGAGAGAGTGAACTGAAAGTTAGGGCAGGCTAAAACCACACCACAGATCCCTTATTTTCTAGCTGTAAAAAAACTAAGCTCCAAGGAAGTCGTGTGATCAGCACAAAATTATGCATGATGTTATCTATATGCTCCTTGTTTGCATACAGTGATCCAGATCCCCGCTGTTTACCTCATCATCCTGGCATCTGGCCTTAAAATGTTGGGAGCCGAGAGAGAGTCACTAGTGGTGGCCTGGTTCCTGAAGGCCTCGCTCCTAAAGGCCCCGTTCTCCCGGGACGACTCTCCCGGCTGCCGCTGCTCACCCTTGCCTTTCCTTGGAGTGAGAAGCTGCAGGATACCTGAGGAGATGGAGCCAGCACTGAAAGTGGTGGAAGCTAGGGACCGGTTAATGGGATGAGCTCTTCTCATCCTGCTTGTGGCTGATTCTGTGGCAGTCTTTACACCAAGCCTCGAAAGGCAAAGCCGTCCAGAATACAGGGCAGCTGTGTCCCACTCAACACACATTTTGGAGGAGAGGGATTGGTCGCATCCCTGGCGCTGATCCCTCTCCTCCCTTAAACATGCTAAGTTTTTAAGTTCACCCCTCTTAGGCATTTAGCACAGGGCCCTAGTGGTGTGAGAAGAAAGAAAAGAATGCTACCTTGCCTGTCACCTTCTAGCCTACCAAAGGACACCCACCGACTCTGCCTTCTCCCTAGAATGTATTCGTTTACTCATTCAAAAAATATTTCTAGAGTGCCTGCTTTTTGCCGGGGTGTTATATTTTGGACATTGGCAACAAACCAGCGTCTTCCCCGCCCCCTCACACACCCGCCGAGTGTCATGCTTGAACGACGACCCATCTGGGTCTCAGTTGTCAGAGGAGGTGGTTAATGATTTTGTGTGATCGTGAGCTGAGATGACTCAGTCTTGCGGAGGTGCCCAAGTTTGCTTTGATTTTGCTGTTGTGTGGATGCTGAGACCAGTTTGGACCTGAAAGGCAACACTTGTGGTTACTCTGAGCACGACTGCCACGTGAGGTGAGGTGATCCCAGGCAGGGGGATGTACAGGCCTTTTCTTTACACGTCTTTAGATGTCAGTTTATTAGAGCCTAATGAAACAATTAGAGATGAATATGGAGTAATTGTGTTCCTTTCTAACTTGTGCAATAAAACCCATGGTTTCTGATGATTACAGCCCCGCTCTGACGCTCTCTGTGGAGCACAGAGAAGCTTGGTCCTGATCCTCTCTCTTTTCTTTTTCATCTGGCAGGTGAATTCCTTCCCATACCAACCACCCCTGCTGTTCACAGCTAATTTTTCAAGTAAACACAAGAAACTCCATTTTTCCTAGTTTAACTAACATGGAAACACCTAATCCTCTTAGTTTTCTTGATTTTTTGCAAGCCAAGATTTGTTGGGATAAAAACCTTTAAGTAGTCAGTCACGTGGACTAGGTATTCATTCAGTGACCCTCAAGTGAAATCTGCTAGAACAGCAAATCAATGGCTTAAGACTGCCATTTGCTCGGCTAATTTTCAACTCCGGGTTGAGCAACTTTAATGGAAACGGTGAATGCGGACAATTAATCTTGGTACAGAGGGAACAGGCACTTCACGTTATTACCTAAGGCCCCACTCCGCTTTCAGATCCCTCTATTTTTAGCCTGTGAGAGAAAGCCATGGGCTGTAACTGTCCTGTCCAGTACAATGCCCATGCCTTTGTGACTACTGAAACGTTGCAGTATGGCCCGTGTGACTGGGGCCAGTTTAAATTGATATCAATTTCCATTTAAAAACAGAAGCCAGGGGCCGGGTATGGTGGCACATATCTAGAGGCAGAGGCAGGTGGGTCTCTGTGAATTTTAGGCCAGCCTGGTCTACATAGAGAGTTCCAGGCAGCTATCGCTACATAGTGGAGGCCTTATCTCAAAAAATGAAACTAACAGACAAACAAACAAAATCTGCAGATGTGTTTAGCTCTTTTATGCTATTAGCACCCCGTAGTTTTGTTAAGGTAGGGTTACAATCCAGCACAGTTGTGCTTAAATGTCAGACCGCCTGTTTTCTGTATTTGACCTTGGACCAATGCTTTAAATTTGTTAAGCTTTGGTTTTCTTGCCTATGAAATGGCACAGTAGGGGCTGAAGAGATGGCTCCTCGGCTAAGAGCACTGGCTGCTCTTCTAAAGGACCCAGGTTCGGATCTCAGCACTTAATGGCAGGACACAAGTGTAACTTTGGTTTCAGGGACTCTGATGCCTTCTCCTAGCTTCTCTGGGCACGAGGCACAAAACTACACTCATGGAGACAAAACACCCATACACAAAAAAAGTGGAAAAAGGATAAAATGAATGGTTCAGTAAATAAGCTCCAGTTTATAATATCTGAACGGAGACTAAAGTATTTAACACGTGTAGAATGCCTGGCCCACAAGAAACACGCATTTTCTCGTGGTTGTTCCAGATGATGTGGGGCTGTGGCGCTGGCTGTAGTTTGTGTAGTCCTGGGGGTTGAATCCGGGGCCTTACGCCTCCCAGACCTCGGAGTGCTCCACCACTGAGCTACCTCCCCACCCCCCACCCCACCCCCACTGTCGGTGTTAGCGGCGTTCTAAGGACAGTGGCGTTCTCAAAATCGTTCCCCGCCGCCGTCTTCCGCTGGTTCCTGAAGGACTTTGTCAGGGCTGTTCGTCTGCATTTTGCGTTTAGTGCTAAAAGTACTTCTGAGCTGGGGCTGGAGAGAGGGCTCAGCGGTTTAGGAATGCGCTGCTCTCGCCAAGGACCGGGGTTCTAATTCTAGCACCCAGGTCAGGTAGCTAGCAACTGCCAGGAACTCCGGCTCCACTGGATTGGACACCTCTTCCGTCTGGCCTCCTGGTGCACCCGAACTCACAAGGCATGCCCCCACATACTCATACATTTTAGGGGAAAAAAAAATCTTTAAAAAAAAAAAACCACTTGTGTATGATCTTCTTGGGATCAAGCCTAGCGACCTGAATTTACCTCGTCTTAATCTCCATAGCCATTCTTTGTATCCATTCCGCCTTTAGCCTGCAATCTGAATTTGCTTTTATTCATTTTTTCCCCCCTCTGAACTTGCCAGAGTCTATGCAGTTTACAAAGTTTTGCTTGTCCGTGTGTATAAAGCACCTGTTATACTCCAGGACCTCTGATCGGTGCTGGGACGCAAAGATGCAGACTAAAATCCCCGGCTTCCAGGAGCTTGCTACCCGAAAGGGAGTCTGTAACTAAGGCACTCAGATGTCACAGGTGGGGAGGGAAGGCGGGACCGAGTGGGCGGGGACAGGATGGACCAGGCAGGCAAGAAGGAGGTTGCAGAGGACGCGACAAGTGTGGTCACATTGATGACTGAGTCCGCGCTGTGCGAGGAGCGCAGGCTGAAGAAGAAGAGACCCGAGTGTAGACACCCGAAAGGACTTGAATGTCTTTAAGAAGAGTGGGGTGGGTCACGGCACGAAAGTAGGAATTAGGGCCAATTTGACAGGGACAGACTGGAGCGGTCCGAGAGGCTAGGTCACACCGTGTTTTCCTAATAATAGTGAGCGGCACACCAGATCTCAGTTTGGGAAAGATCTCTCTGGCAACAAGGACTCTGGCTGGGCTGAGAGCTCCTCTGAAGCTACTGAGAGCCTAGTTGACTCCGCTGAGGTGTTTGTGGTGGTGAGAGAGAACGGAGTGAAGGGAGCCGAGGCTAGGCACCAGCGTTTTGGCATCCCTTGCTTTCTTTTCCTCCTCTTGGGTCTGATGTCCCACGGCCAGCTCCCTGATTGATACAGGCACCCACTGCATGCTCTCAGAGCTCTCCAACCGAGTGTGAATTCCTGTGTGCCCATGTTTGATACTCATTAGACACTTACTCTATTCTAAAGCTCTGGGGAAACAGCCTTTACTAAAGTGACATTCCGCAATTCCAAGCAACAGTTGCTTAATTACTTTGGGAGGTTGGGTGTGAGAGAGAATATCCATTCTCTCTCCTTTCACACCTTCCCTGTCTCCCTTTCTCTGCCTCACTTCCTGTGGTCCTGGGGATTGAACCCAGAGCTTCACACACCACACCACACACACACACACACACACACACACACACACACACACACACACACACACACACACCACATTGTACTCCTGAGCTATGCTCCCAGTGCCAGATGTGCACTCCAGCGGGGTAATTGATAGGAGCTAAATAAAATAATTCTCAGGCCAGGTACTCCAAGGAAAAGATGAGAACTACTGCTAAGAACCCAGCTAAGGAAGGAGCTGTAGAGATTGCTCGGTGATTAAGAACGCTTGCTGCTCTAACAGAGGACCTGGGTTTGGTTCCCAGCACCCACACCAAGCCGCTCACAATGGCTGAGACTCCAGCTCAAGAGAATCTGACGCTGGTCTTCTGGCCTCTGAGGGCACCAGAACACACGTGCACACACTCCTAGCCCCATACACATAAATAAATAAATCTTAAAAACAAAACCCAAAACCAAAGAACCTAACAAAGATAGCTATAGCCAGTCTTCTGTCAGCCAGAAGGGCGGGAACCTGGGGATAAACACATGACCCTTCTCAATACTTCCAACCACTCATCTTCTGCCCGGGCCTCCACCGACTGAACTGGTGCTCCAGGGCAGGAGAGCTGACTCTGCAGGGACTGGCCTGCAGGATGCAAAGGACAGGAATAGGGGAGCCCCACGACACCCTGGCTATGAAGGGTTTATCTGCTAACCTGGTGCAAACAGGAGAACAATAAAGCACAGGAGCCAGTCTGACGTCTTTGTGTCGGCACTGCACCGGCATCTAGAATGTTCTGGGAGGGATCCATTCTCTGCGTGCATGATTCTGAACCTGACTGAATGGTGTGCGGAACCTTGCGAAGTACTATAGTTCTGAAACCAGTGTTTTGTGTAAATCCTAGCAATGATAAAGGCTTTAACCTTCCATAAGAGCATCCCTGTGCTCTTATGGATGTCCAGGATGCACTGTAACATTTGGTCCTTGTGATGTTGCTTTACCTTTTAAAAATCATTTGCACATATGAATTGTATAGAGAGGTATTATTATGTCATTTCCCTACATATAGTTTGTAACATTGATCATACTCATCTCCCTCTTTTACCGTGTCTTACCTCCTCATGAGTATTCCTAGTAGTCCTGTTTTACTTTCTTGCTTTGTGTTTTAAAGACAGGTTCTCACTATGCAGCCTTGGCTAGTCTGGAACTCCCTATCTAGACCAGGCTGGCCTGGAACTCAGAGATCAACCTGCCTCTATCTCCTGAATGCTGGGATTAAAGGCGTGAGCTGCCACCGCCGGGCCATGCCTGACTTTTTGAGACAGTGTCTAGGATAGCCCAGGCTGGAACCATCTTCAGCAGCCTAAAGGGGCGTTGCAGTAGGGTTGCAGACTGCCTTGTTGGGAACACAGAGCTGAAGGCTGTCCCGATGAGTCATACTTACTTTGCCATGCTGTGGGAGATGTAGATGGGGCAACAGGGGACAATGTCCCTGCCAGAGGGTGCCAGTGAGGGCAGTTCACAGTTAGTTAACCAGTGAGGGCAGTTCACAGTTAGTTAACCAGTGAGGGCAATCCACAGTTAGTTAACCAGTGAGGGCAGTCCACAGTTAGTTAACCAGTGAGGGCAGTCCACAGTTAGTTAACCAGTGAGTGCAGTCCACAGTTAGTTAACCAGTGAGTGCAGTTCACAGTTAGTTAACCAGTGAGGGCAGTCCACAGGTAGTTAACCAGTGAGTGCAGTTCACAGTTAGTTAACCAGTGAGTGCAGTTCACAGTTAGTTAATCAGTGAGGGCAGTTCACAGTTAGTTAACCAGTGAAGGCAGTCCACAGTTAGTTAACCAGTGAGGGCAGTCCACAGTTAGTTAACCAGTGAGTGCAGTTCACAGTTAGTTAACCAGTGAGTGCAGTTCACAGTTAGTTAACCAGTGAGGGCAGTCCACAGTTAGTTAACCAGTGAGTGCAGTTCACAGTTAGTTAATCAGTGAGGGCAGTTCACAGTTAGTTAACCAGTGAAGGCAGTCCACAGTTAGTTAACCAGTGAGGGCAGTCCACAGTTAGTTAACCAGTGAGTGCAGTCCACAGTTAGTTAACCAGTGAGGGCAGTCCACAGTTAGTTAACCAGTGAGTGCAGTCCACAGTTAGTAAACCAGTGAGTGCAGTTCACAGTTAGTTAACCAGTGAGTATACAGCTTGTTTCTCCCCAGAGCTTGCCTGCCTGTTGTCACTCTGATGACGATCAGTGGGCCTCCTCTTCAGCATCCCTCCTAATTAGCTAACCCAACCTCATGCCCGGCAATCCTGATCTGGTGTCTGCAGGGCTATCCTGGTGTTCTGAGGAATTCTCAGAGTCTCAGGAGAAAAATAGAGTGTAGGTTCCAAAAGGAGAAACAAAAATCGCTTGTTTGATATGATGATATTTTTAAAAAAGATTTATTTATGTAATGTGCAGATGTTTTACCTGTATACACTCTGTGATATGATTATCCAAGTTATAATTGTAATCTTAGATCAGAAACATGGGCGAGAAAAGGATTTGGGCCGAGAAAGTCATTTGGATCCTAAACTAAATTTTTTTTTTTACATGTTTGTATGTGTGTAGTTTGTGTGTACACACACATACATACATGTGGTGGTGCCATGGCACACATGTGGAAACCAGGGGGCAATTCGGGGCAGTCATTTCTCTACACCATGTGGGTCCCAGGAATTGAACTCGGGTTGTCAGACTTGGCGGCAATGCCTCTAGCTGCTGGGCCATCGCTGCAGCCCTGACACTCTTGCTGTGCTTTGTAAAGTAGTAGAACACACATTTAGCAAGTCTGTGTGGCGTGGAATCACGTGACTTTGTTAATTAGGCTGAGTTCAGTCGGAAGGTGGGTTGGTCAGAAGTCTGTGACATTGCTGTATTGGAAGTTAGACTGAACTGGAATTTGGGGATCCTCTGAAAGCATATATTGGACTGTGAATACGATTTTTTTTTTTTTTTTATACGAGAATGATCAGTTTGGGAGGAAATGTTCCGAGCTCTGTTGGCCAGTAATTACCCTAGAGTCCTCTTTCCCAATGGAGCCATCGCTCCAAGATGGCTGGGAAAATGGCAAAGAGACCCACAGGGAAGAATGCTTTTCAGGTTCCTGCCAGAGCTCCTTGTAGAGGTTGCTTTCTGCATGGAAGTGGGGGTGCTCTGGTGTGAAAGGGGGTGTCTTAAATTAGATAAGCCAGGTCTCTCTCCGTTAAGGCACATCATTCTAGCAAGTTATACACAGAATTTTACCTACACAGAGAATCTGAACTAGTAGTGACTTCTACATCTAATGTAAGGTGTGATCCATTCCCCATTCCCCTTTTAATTTTAAGTCAGGGTCTATTGCAGCCCAGGCTAGCCTCTGACTCATGGCAATCCTCCTGCTGTAGCCTCTCAAGTGCTGGGATGGCCGTCTGCACCACTAAACCCGTCCTGATTTAGGACTGATATTATGGTTAGTGTGCCAGACAGTTAGTTAAGCATTTTTTGAATTCGGGGCAGGGTCTCATGGGTAGCCTTGGCTGGTCTGGAACCTACCGCGTAGATCAAGCTGGCTTTAACTCAGGGATCCGCCTGCCTCTGCTTCCCAAGTGCTTGGATTAAAGGCGTGTGCCACTGCTTTGTATACAGTCAGCTCCTGATGGGGAACTGAGGCATGGAGAAGTCACTGCTTCCTAGTACCCTGATAGGTCACCTGATGTGAGGGTGAGAGAGACAGAAAGGGCTCCCCAAAGGTAAGTGTACAGGTGTAAGGGCAGAGTAATTTAAATTGCTGTACCAGATAAGGATGTGGGGAAGAAAATCGAAGGTGACTGGAAGTGAAGTAGAAATACAGGCAGAAGGAGGCCATGCAAGCCCCAGGAATCTCTTAAGCTCCAGGGTGTAGACTCCTCCTACAGGCCTGTCTTTGGTTTCTCTGGTACCTCTGTCTCATCATCAGTTTGTGCCCATGGGGCTATGGGGCAGCCAAATGCTGAGTTTGAAACTTGATGGGAAGACTTTTTTTAAAAAAAATGTTTGTAGGGTTTTTTTTAAACCATAAGATTATTATACTTTAAAAAAGAAGTCTGAAATGAAAAAAAAAGAAAGAAAAGAAAAAAGGAAGGAAGGAAAGAAAAAAAGAAAGGAAGAAAAAATGAAGATCAGGAAAGCAAAAACAGTATTTTAAATTTTAAAACATTTATTTGAGACAGGATCTCACTGCCCAGCCACGGCTATCTTAGAACTCACTGTGTAGACCAGGATGGAATTAAAGGCATGCACCACCACACCCAGCTCTTGAAACAAGACTTCCAAAAATTGAGACCAGCCCTGTGTGGTGGTGCACACCTTTAATGTCCTGGAGGCAGAGGCAGGCAGAGCTCTGAGTTTGAGGCCAATCTGATCTTATATAGGCAGTGTACACAGTGAGAACCTGTCTAAAAAATGACGAACGATGGATTGGTGGTTGAATAAATAAATATGAACTCGTCTTCTGTCATTGCTCTGTCCAGGCTGTTTTCCAGAGCTCTATTCTCACAGTGATTAGCTCCTGGGGCCATGGGGGGTGGAGCGTGCACACAGCTGCTGAGGAGAACCCTCGTGAGCAGGAGTTGTTTGGGGAAGTACCAGTGGCTGTGCTTTGCTCAGGGTGTGCAGGAGCTGCATGTGAGTCCAGACACCAAGGAGACGGGCCTCAGTCTCTTTCCCAGAACTGAAGCTGCCGTGGGTGGGCTCAGCTCTGCTCTAAGGAAGCTTTTCCGAAACTGAGCCAGCCCATAAGGAACTGGGCAGTCATGTGTTTGTGAGTGATTCACTGACGGCCTCTTCCTGATCACGTGACTCTCAGACCACCAAGTGTGCACTAGGCTGCGAGTCAGCGATTCATGGCCTTTCCAGGGGCACTTTGAGCAACTCCTGTTTTTCTCCTGGAAAACAGGACCCTGGGAGAGCTTATTTCATGGCAGCTTGCCTTAGTTTCTTCTTCTGTAAAATGGGCACAATATCTATTACCTAATGGGACTAAGACTTCAGCTATCGATATTATTATTCTGTGTGCATGTGGGCACATGTAGTATGACATGCATGTGGCGTCCAAGGACTACTCTTGTGGAGTCAGTTTTCTCCACCTTTCCATGAGCCCCAGAGTTTAAACTCAGGTTGCCAACTGAGTTTATTTGGTGAGCCATCTTTGTAGCCCGTTCAAAGGATTCGTGTGACTATTATGCAATAACATGCTCTAAACATGTATAATAGTGCTCTGCTGCATGGTAATCACAAATGGTTAGCCAAATAAGGTTAGGGCTGAGGTTGTAGCTTCAGGCCTGAATCCATCCCAGCATCAGCAAAATAAGTTAAATAAATAAGATAATTGCTAGCTTCAAAGATATATAGTTCTTATTACATTACTAGGTTGACATTTAGGGGGTACTTTATCATTTGGAAAATGTATTCCTATTTGTAATGTTATTATTATCATTCTTTTTTAAAAAAAAAAGATTTATTTATTTATTATGTATACAGCATGTATGACTGCAGGCTAGAAGAGGGCACCAGATCTCATTACAGATGGTTGTGAGCCACCATGTGGTTGCTGGGAATTGAACTCAGGACCTCTGGAAGAGCAGTCAGTGCTCTTAACCTCTGAGCCATCTCTCCAGCCCTATTATTATTATTGGTTTTATTTATTATGTTAGCTGGTCAGAGGATAGAGAGGCCTTAGAGAGTTTTGTGTTAAAAAGAAACAAACTAAGGATGTAATCTGGGAAAAATAGAGATCGCAAGTTAAGGCCTGAGCTTCCTGAAGGAATACATCCACCGCCTACGGCTGCAGTCTCTCTGGGAGGCTCAGCCTCTCAGCAAGTGATGGGGCCTCACCGCATGTGCCTTTTCCCTGTCCTTCTACTAGGCTATCCAGATAAACTATTGACAACACCCTTCCCGGGGCACAGCACCCTTCCCATGGGCATGGCACCCTTCCCAGGAGCACAGCACCCTTCCTGGGGCATGGCACCCTTCCCATGGGCATGGCATCCTTCCCATGGTCACAGCACCATCCCCCCTAGGAGCACAGCACCCTTCCCAGGGGCACAGCACCCTTCCCAGGGGCACAGCACCCTTCCCAGGGCCTGTTGGTCAGGGGAGGCCACCAGCCTGTCCTGTTCCAGCTCAGCTGGCATCTGAGAGCTCAGCTGTCCCTTTCCCTCCTGGAGCAAGACTTCAGGAGCTTGACCCTGTGAACAGAGCGGAGAAAACCAGGTAGGAACCAGCTGTGTCTCTTCACGTGATCAAATTGTGTCATGTGTCTCTTCAGTGCTAAACCATAACAACCCCAGGGCAGCTGGTCTGCATTTGGCCTTTGGACACAAAGTAGCCCTGACCCAAGTGACCTGAGGGGGTTAAGGACAAAGCCACGGACGACTGAAATCTTAAGGCTGGGCGGCACTTCTTGAGAGAGAATTTCTGGCGGTGCACCCTTGCAGGGAGGGAGCCCTGGTAAAATGTCCCCCATGTGAGCTGGGGTGCAGTTGAGCATCCCTGTGGGGCTGTAGGGCTTGAAGCTAGGATAGTTCAGGCTCTGCAGGGCACAGCTGGTGTTCTGGATTGTTTTATGGGTTGTCTGGCATTATAGAAAGTGGAGCCCCACCCCTTGCCACCACCCCCAAGATGCCACCAACATCCACCACCGTCTTCAGGCACCACCAAGTAGCTTCCTGGGGTCCCCCGTGGCTTCAGACGACCTCCAGTACTCTGAGACCCTTAGGGATCTCTAAGTTTAGGAAATGGCTGAGCTTTGTCACTTTTCTGCCTCAGGTTCTTACTCTTTGAATTTCGTTCCTTCTAATACTTGTTTCAAAACCTGTCTTCTCTTTATGTGATTACTTACAACATTTTTTTTAAAAGTCCACAGACCCCAGATTTGTCTTTAACACTCTGGAGAGTCATTCTGCTGAGGGTGGTATTTTTTTGGGGGGACGTGCAGGGGTTGTTGTTAATCTGAATTCCTCCTTTTTTTTTTGGTTTTTCGAGACAGGGTTTCTCTGTGTAGCTTTGCGCCTTTCCTGGAACTCACTTGGTAGCCCAGGCTGGCCTCGAACTCACAGAGATCCGCCTGGCTCTGCCTCCCGAGTGCTGGGATTAAAGGCGTGCGCCACCACCGCCCGGCTGAATTCCTCCTTTTAACTTTTCAATTTGACTCCTTAGTTCCCTCTGATCAAATGTCCTCATTTCCTAGAAAAACTGTAATTAAACTTGATCTTCTTACTAGAAATTTTATTTCCTTTCATGGTGTTAGCTTTGCCCAGGCTATTTCTGAAATAATGAATTTGTCTTTTATGTAAAAAAAAAAAAAATTAGTTTCTTCTACTCTTGAAGAATATCTTGGGTCCCAAAAGTCTAATAAGCTACAGTCCGCACAAAAGGCTGAAGAACAACCTGGATTTGTCCATCCTGTGTGGTCACACCCTCTTCCTCATTTGTGTGAAAAACATCTCCACACGGCTCTGGAGTCCCACGGGTTTGTGGGGTCCTGTGACCTACCATTTAGCTTCACACAAATGAACATTCTAAGCCCCCAATACCCAATACAATTTTGATGTTGTACAGAAATGAGAAGTCCATATTTCTGTAAACTTTTCCATTTTTTACCAAAAGATTTTGCTTATTTATTGAGTTACTTTTTTTTTTTAAATGTGTGTGACTTTTTTGTCTGTATGTATGTCCTCCAAATGTGTGACTGGTGCCCACAGAGGCCAGGAGAGGTATCAGGTCCCCTGGAAATGGAGTTATAGTCAATTGAGAGCTGGCATGTAGGTGCCAGGAATTGAACCCTGGTCTATGGAAGAGCAGCCAGCCAGTGCTTTTGAAGTCTGAACCATCTCTCCAGCCCTCTTTTCCAATTTTTAATATTCTTAAGATATTCTTCCTTTTCTTAAGCACTGAAGATAATTTCTCCTTACAACATTTACATCTTTGTTATAACAAATTCTAATCTAATTGTAAGAGGCATGGGGCACAAAGGAGAAAACAGAACTCATCTGAGGTAACTGTTCAGAGGAATTATTTATTTTTGTTGCTTCTTTGCCCACTAGTAATGTCTTGGTTCTTCCAGCAAATAATAAGCCATGATGCTATGCTAACTCAGAGGTACTGTGATTGCTCACTGAAGAAAATCAAACACAGAGCCAGGCTTGGTGGCTCACACTTTAATCCCAGCACTGGGAAGGCAGAGGCAGGTGGGTCTCTGTGGGTTCAAGGCCAGCCTGATCGGTCAATAGCATGAGCTACAGGACAGTTAGTACTACACAGGGAAATTCTGTCTTGAAAAAGAAAAAAAAAAGAAAAGAAAAGAAAAGAAGATCAAGTACAGGAAGGCTAAAGGATTTGCATACACTAGGAAGCGCCAGATCATGACTAATGTCTTAGTGATGTTCTCACAGCTGGTGCTACAGTTTTTCTAACACCATACAGAGCTTCCATAGGTCCAAAAATGAGTCCCACTTGACCCACAGACCTAGTTTGGGGCAGTAATTTATATCACTAGAGGCACTGACCTCTACTAGAAGAACTTTTCAGTAAGTGCACAGCAGCCTCCTGAATATTGTTTGTGTGTGTGTGTGTGTTACTGACAGAGGGCCAAATGTATGTGCTCCCTGACAGAGGCCATAGAGGACCACCCACTGGAGGCAGCATGTCTTCCTGAAGCCTCAGCTAGTCGTCAGCAAGCCCCATTGATCCTCCTGCCTCTGCTCACTACCGGGGTGTTCATGTACAAGGATCCCTCGATTTTCACATGGGTGCTGGGTGGGGATAGGAACCTAGGTCCTCATATCTGTGTAGCAAGCACTCAGATTCGAGCATAGTCTGTTTGAAAAACTTGCGTATCCCATGAGGGTTGATAAATGGTTGCATGTATGGAGCAGCCCAGCTGGTTGTTAAACTATTAAAGCCCTTTGTCGTCCTGAGCAGTTGCTGTCCTGTGTTGCCTGTGTGTCCGCCACAGCAGCCTGGCCTCCACCTCTCACATGCTGGGTGGAATTACAGGGATGTGACAGGGATGTGTCACCACACATCACACTCAACTCCTTTTTTTTTTTTTTTTTTTTTTTTTTTTGAGATCCCACTCTGTAGCTCAAGCTGGCCTCAAACTTGGAATCCCCCTGTCTCAGTCTCCTGAGTGCTAGATGACAGGTGTGCAGCACCACACCAGACTCAGCTTTGTCTTTTTCTGCACAGTCTGCTCACATCTGTCTGAAGACTGTCATGCAGCTTGGGGGCAGCAACCCAGAGGAGCATGCATGGCAGAGTTCCTATGGGCCAGGTTGCATCCCATCATGGTGGCACGCATCCCTCCCTCCCGCCCCCACTGCTAGAGCAAAATCTAATCCTGGCTGGGATGTGGAACTGTGGTCTAGCTGTGGGCCACAGAAGAGCTGACCTCTCCACCTTATATTCTCCACACCTTTCAAATAATTTGGGCCGTTGTTCTTCAACAGTGCCACTCTGAAGGGCATATCCATGCAGTTAATTCTGTTCTTTCTTTTTCAATTTTAAGAGGTAGCCTTGGAGGTGGACAGATTAAAGAAAAGACACCTACACACATACCCACTGTAGCAAGTATACACACCATGCATACATACAGCACTAGACACACACACACACACACACACACACACACACACACACACACACACACACACACCTTTTTGTTTTGAGACAGGGTCTTTCTCTGTAGGAACTTCCTACATAGACCAGGATGACCCTCAACTCACAGAGATATGCCTGTGCCATCACATCCATCCCTGCTTTTTTTTTTTTTAATAACAGAAAGAAAAAGGGATGGGTGGTGGTGCACGCCTTTAATCCCAACACTTGGGAGGCAGAAGCAGGTGGATCTCTATGAGTTCCAGGCCAGTCTGGTCTACAGAGTGATTTCCAAGACTGACACCTTGTCTTGAAAAAACAACACAAAAGAAAGAAAGAAAGAAAGAAAGAAAGAAAGAAAGAAAGAAAGAAAGAAAGAAGGAAGGAAGGAAGGAAGGAAGGAAGGAAGGAAGGAAGGAAGGAAGGAAGGAAGGGAGGAAGAAAAGAAAAAAGAAACAACCAGTGTCTATGGGGTCACTTAAGTTGGATGGTGAGCAACTTAGAGGTTGTTGCCTGCCCTAAAATGCACCTCTGGTTTTAAAATAGACTGTATTATGGATGGCTCATTCTGAATCATTTTATTCATTTATATATTTGTTTTTACTGTGGTATTGGGACTCAAACCTTGATCTCCTGACCTTCCTGCCGCCATCCTCACCCTGGCTACCTTAACGGTGGACTCGGAGGATCCGGAGCTCAAGGTGAGCATCAACTATAAAGTAAGTTTGAGGCTAGCCTGAGCTACATGGACTCCTGTCCCAAGCACAACACAATACAAAAAAAAAAAAAAAAAAAAGAGAAACTCACTTTGGGGTCATAGACATGTTACCTTCCTAGAGGTGGCCTTGGAATGGTGTGCTGGCTGGTTTTGTGTCAACGTGACACAAGCCAAAGTCATCTGACTTTACCTTGGGAGGTAACGGGACAGAGACAGGCAGATTCTTGGCTCACTGGCCAACCAGCCTATCTGAACCAATGAACTTCTGGTTCAGTGACAGACTCCGTCTCAAAAAGATAAAAAGGTGGGGACTGGGGAATGATGCTCAGTCTTGTTCTCCAGCTTGCACACACTAACACCTGTGTGCACCTGCAGGCACACACGCACACGCACACACACACACACACACCACACACACACACACACACACACACACACTGCAAATAAACACAACACACAGAATGGCCTATCAGGTGGATGCAGGGAGAGCAGGGACAGCCAGCCACTGTCCGGGGACATGTTGCGTTCTGAGGTCTGGTTTGCTTATTTTTTATGTGGAGCTTGTGGAGAGTGGGTGGAATTCTGCTGGTGTCTGGGAGGAGATAGAAGTCCCAGGCAGTGTGGATCCTCACTCTCCAGAAACATCTGTACCTGGGGAAAAGGGGAGGCGACTGCAGCTCAGAACCTCCATTTTTGGTCTTGTTGTGTAGCCCATGCTGGCCTCCAGATGCAGTTCATCCTTCCTCGGGCTGCCTTGTGGTAGAATTAGGCCTGCGCTGCCATGCCTGGCTGCATTGCTCTTGTGTTTTCAACATTGATCATAGGAAGCTCTGAATGTACTCTCTCCCTCCTTCCCTCCCTCCTCTTCTTCTTCCTTCTCCCTCCCTCCCTCCTCCTCCTCTTCTTTTTTTTTTTTGACATATAGCCCAAGCTGGCCTTGGACTCACTGCATAGACAGCTGTGTGCCACCACACTGGGTTCTGTGCAGTGCTGGGGGTAGAACCCGGGACTTTAAGCACTCTATGGGCCGAGCTACATTCTGAGCCCAGTTCTGCATTTTCCCCTGTGGAGAATCCAGACTGTCTTATGCTTCTGGTAAAACATCTGTCAGATTCCGACCCTGTTAGGAAATCCCTGGTGATTGTGCAAACTCTGAGGGCTTTGGGTGTGTGGACAGCAGTATTTTGGCTGACTCCTCACGCTCTTAATTGTTGTGCCTCTGACTGTGGAGGCAAATTAGAGAGAAGGTACTGTTCCCAAAGCGAGTGTGTGGTTGTGAGCTACCGGGTAAATCATGTTCCCAAAGTCAGTGGGTGACTGTGAGTGAGTGATCCCACTGTCCCGGTTCTCATGGCTGTCCTGTTATAAGTAATTTGGAGGGGGAAAAGAAAGGTAAATGCCAAAATTCGCCGAAAATCAGAAAGAACACAGGGTTATCTATTTAATCTGTGGTTTGCTGTGCACAGGCGTCAGCTTGAGAGGCGGGTGTTTTCTGACATCAGACAGATTTGGGAACTGGGCAGTCAGAGGCCAGCGTTCTGTCTACCCCGTGATAAGCGCTGACTTCCAAGAACACAAACCCTCCCTCCCTTCACGCTACCAAGTCTTCCTGATTTGGGTGGGGCCCTGAAAGATGCTGGGGTGATAGGCTAATGAACCTCAGGAGAATTCTGCTGAGTCAGGACTTTGTGCTGGTGCTGGTTGCCCATGGTGAACTGCCAGATAGAATTGCCCGGGCACAGCCTCTACACTTCAGAGGTGGGAGAGGTTTGTGTGAGCCCCGGGTAAGCGCTGGCCCAACACTTGGCCTGACTTTTCCTTTTTTTTTTTTTTTTTAAGATTATTACAGCTAAATTTTATAGTACGATTTCTGTTTCATTTCCCCTTTTCATTTTCTTTTTTTTTCTTTAGTGTCCAAAGCAATGTTGCTTTTCCTTTCTGTAGATAAAAATCTCATCCTACCCAGGCTGGACTTGAACTCCTGATCTTCTCGACTCTACCTCTTGAATGCCAGGGCCGTAGGGGTGCATCAGCGTGCCTGGCAATATAGGTTTCACACATTCACGTCATTGTGCTTTGCTCGTGTTCTGCCCACAGCCCCATGTCTTTCCCCAAGTAGTCCTGTATTTGCTTGCATGTTGCATATATTCCATATATCAGAGAACATGAAGGATTTGTCTCTGTGCCTGGCTTATTTTAATTAACATCGTTATCTTGAGTTTCATCCACTCTTCTGCAAAACGACATTTGCTTGTTCTTTCTCCAAATTGCATGTGTGTCCATCCTTTTCTTTCTGGATGTATCTAGGCTGATTCCATCGTTCGGCTATTGTGTGTAGTGGTACAACACACACCGATGTGCCAGAATTTCTAAAGTGCGTTGACTTAGAAGCCTCCTGTATAGCCAAGAATGTTACACCTGGATCATGTGGTCCTTCTGCTTTCTGTAGTGGCCGCACCCCTTTACATCCCTGGCTGGCTCTCTAGGGTGATTTTTTTGAGATACTAGGTTGTGTCGAGTGCTGTGCCTCGCCTGGGATGCTAAGGTGAACAGAGGCAATAACCCTGACTCCATGGAGGCCACCGCTGGGGACAGCTGAGCACTCACCAAACTTGGCCGGTATTAGACTGCAATCTGTGCTAAGCACTGTGAGAAAGCAGCGTGGGGTGGGAGAAGGTGGGGGCGGACTACCTGCTTTAGGCAGGGAGGAAAGGCTTCTTGGAGCAAGTGGCACTTGCCTGAGTGAGACTGGAGGAGTGGAGTTGGCCCTAGGTATGGTGAAACAAAACACTGCTGGCCCCAATGAAGCAACATCTTTCATTTCGACAAATGATTAGCTTAGGGGATAGAAATAAAAAATAAAAGATGAGTCACAAGCAGCTGGCATTTCCCTACATGCTGGACAGCAGTGGAAACCAGCCTCGCCTCTGGCCTCCTCGGTCCCCTCTCTCCGCTCTTCCCCTTTCCCCCCTCCCTTTCTTTTGACCAGAGGCTGGCTAGCTCATCTTCAGACTCTCCAGCCTCCTGTGTCCACCGCCTAAGTGCTGGGATTACAGGCATGCATCACAACCCCTGGCATTTCCCCAAGTAGTTTCAATGTGGGGCCATTTGAATCATGTCAGAATCAAACCAACACCCAGATACACTGCTGTGCCCGAAATGTTATCCAATTGCACTTCAAAAGGCTCCTGGGCAGTCGAGGCAGAAAGATCAGGAAATGAAGATCAACCTGCTATATACATATCAAGTAGAAGGCGATCTTGGCCACATGGGCGGTGTTGTCTCAGAAAAATAAACCATGTGTCACCGACTACCACCGATAACAGAGGGAAGGAGGCCAGGAAGTGATGTCTGGGCTTGGCTGTCGGATTGTCAGACCGTTGTTATCCCTGGGATGGTGACGAGAGGGATCATGGGACACTCAAGGTGGGACTGAGGTCCCTTAGCATGTTTCTTAGGAGATCATCGTGTGCGTGTGTGTGTGTGTGTGTGTGTGTGTGTGTGTGTGTGTGTGTGTGTGCCGTAAACCTTGCTGGTTTTTGGGTTGCAGAGACGCACCTTTATTTTGGTAGCCTGGCCTCCAACTCTGCACTTCTCCCAACTGAGCCTTCCACGGACTGCATTGTGCGCCACTGCGCCTGCTCAGAGATGAACCTCTAAGCTCTTGGGACAGCTCTCTGAAATCCATTGTTTCTGTGTGAACCTAGAGACACCAGATCCCTCATACACCTGCTTTCTCAGCCTCAGAACAAAAGGCTCTCTCGTTCAGCGCTGGTCTCTGGTCTCAAAGACTTACCTGCAGAGATTGTACACCTTTCCATGGTCACTCTGGGATCTGAGAAATAGACGAGATTTTGTTTTTGTTTTGTTTTGTTTTGTTTTGAGACAGGGTTTCTCTGTGTAGCTTTGGAGCCTGTCCTGGAACTCACTTTGTAGACCAGGCTGGCCTCGAACTCACAGAGATCCACCTGCCTCTGCTTCCCGAGTGCTGGGATTAAAGGTGTGTACCACCACCGCCCGGCTGAGATTTTATTAAAAGGACTTGAGGTAGACCTAAGGAAGGGCTTGGGGGTGTTGTTGAAACTAATTTGATTAAAGGATCATTATCTGACCAAGTGAAAGTGTTTCACTTTTTTTTTTTGTTTGTTTTTGTTTTTGTTTTTGTTTTGTTTTTCGAGACAGGGTTTCTCTGTGTAGCTTTGCGCCTTTCCTGGAACTCGCTTTGGAGACCAGGCTGGCCTCGAACTCACAGAGATCCGCCTGGCTCTGCCTCCCGAGTGCTGGGATTAAAGGCGTGCGCCACCACCGCCCGGCAGTGTTTCACTTTTTAAATGTTACGTATTGACTAGTGATAGACCCTGCTTTTGGTGGTGGCGGGGGGAGGGGGGGTAGATTCTAAAAAGGGCTAAAAACGAATATGTATGCTTGTGAAAATTTCAGTGTCAGAAGAAAGGTGAAGAGAGGAGAGGAACAGAGTATAGGGCTTATGGACAGGCTCTTTTAAAAGAGCAGCCAGCGGCCGGCACGGTGGCTCACACTTCCGTGTGTGAGTGCCAACAGGCTTGCGGCAGTCAGTGGACGGCACTCGGGAGCTCCCCTTCCGCCATGGGCCCTGGGGATCCAGATCTCACGCAGCACACACTTTTTATCATCTGAGTTGTCCTGTAACTCCAGTCTCAGGGAATCCGACTTCCTCTCTGGCTTCCCTGGCACCAGGCACACGTGTGGTGCACATACATGTACACAGGCAAAGCACCTATATAATTACAAATAAAAATTAACAGAAATCTTTTAAAAAAGTGTTCAGCTGGGCACGGTGGGGCACGCCTGTTATTTTGGTACTTGGGAGGCAGAGGCAAGAGGATCAGGAGTTCAAGGCCAGCTTCAGACACATAGCCAATTCAAGGCCAGTCTAGGCTACATACATGAGACCTTTTATCTTGGGTATATCTGTTTTTTAAGTTTTATCTTCGTGGAGATTGTTTATTTGTGGTGCGTTTTTTCAGAAAGATGAGCAATCTGGCTCTCCCTCCTTCCTTCTCATCCACCCCCATTTGTGTGCGTGTTTATTTTGTTTTGTTTTAGGATATTGGAGTCTCCTGTAGCCCAGGCTGGTCTCAAACTCTGTAGCTGAGGATAAACTTGAAGTGATCTATTTCCATCTTCTAAATGCTGGCGTTGGAGACCTGGGACACCAACAAGGCTTCCATCTTGTCGCACCTAAACAAATGCCAAGTATTTCTTGAGACACCGGGATTTCCCCATGTCAGGGTTATTTCAAAGACAAAGTTGAGTCCTTTTGTTTTCTTGGTGCAGAGATACCCTGGCACTCCCGAGTCACACCGACGGCAGAATGTGAACGTGTAGTTCTGCTTTCTTGGCCCTGACTCCTGTGGGATCTGTGCTTGCTTGAGATCGGCTGTCTGGCTTCGCCTTGCCAAAGTGAAAGCAGGTATTCAAATATTCCAATTAAATAGCAGTTAGCATTGAGATGAAATCAGCTATTCAATTGGTCAGCCTCAAACCATACTATTTAGTGGCAACCCAGTTTTCATAGTGACTTGGAGCTGTGCCCCTAGCCCATGGCTGTGCGTGTCCCTCTCATGTAGAAGCATGTGGCATACCACCCTCAGGTCTCCCTGGTGGGCCTTGGTGGACAGGCTGGGCTTGCTGCCTGCTTTCGTGTTCAGGGACCACAAGAGGGCGGCTTGCCCAGAGAAGCCAGGTGAGAAATACTGTTCTTCCGAGGGTGGAGACTTTGGACTCTTTGAAAGCCGTTCTTGCATAACGAAAGCCGTCTTACATCCCAAGCCAGTTTCGTCCACACAAAGAGAGGACGTATTCAGGATAAGTTTAAGAGAGTTCTTTCCTCCACATACTTCCCGTTTCTTTGGAATACATATATAAATTATATATAATACACACATATATATATATTATGTATATATTATATATATCCACGCATTTCTTCTCGTGGCATCTTCTCCTCCATTTTTCTTACCTTCAATCTTTATGGCAGTATCATTCTCTCTCTCTCTCTCTCTCTCTCTCTCTCTTTCTCTCTGGGCGCGCGCGCAGCGCGCGCGCGCATGAGTTTGTGTGTGTGTGTATTCTCTGGGCACGCACGCGTGCATGTGTGTGTGCGTGTGCGTGTGTGTGTGTGTGTGTGTGTGTATTCTCTGGGTGCGTGTGCGTGTGTGTGTGTGTGTGTGTGTGTGTGTGTGTGTGTGTGTGTGTGTGTTCTCTGGATGTTTGTACCTGGAAGCCAGGTGGTCAGGTGTCTTTTTTTTGGTTTTTCGAGACAGGGTTTCTCTGTGTAGCTTTGCGCCTTTCCTGGAACTCGCTCTGTAGCCCAGGCTGGCCTCGAACTCACAGAGATCCGCCTGCCTCTGCCTCCCGAGTGCTGGGATTAAAGGCAGGCGCCACCACCGCCCGGCAGGTGTCTGAATCTTACTGTCCACCTCACTTTTGGAGACTGTCACTGCATACATACAGCCCATTTTGGAGATCCCTCGCTGCATGCAGCACGGCACTCTATTGGCTAGATTGGCAGACCGGTAGACTCCAGCGGTCCACCTTTCTCTGCCCACTCTCCCTCTTACCCTTTACCCGCTCCCCCAGGTTTTAAGGTTATTAGTGTGTGTGACTTTTTATATAGGTGCTGAGGGTTGAAACTGAGTGTCACCTTGTAGCCTTGGCTTTGCTTGGAGCTCTATGTAGCCCAGGCTGGTCTCAAATTTGCTGTCTCCTTCCTGACTCAGCCTTCCAGTGCTTGGCTGGCCGATGCAAGCTTCCATGCCCGGCTTCTCTTCATTCTGAAAATTCTCTGTTCATTCACAAATATTATTTTTTTTTCTACACGTGATCTCAGCCCAAATGCTGAGAAGGTATTTACTGTGGTCCTTTCTTGAAGGCTGTGTGAGAGCCTGGGAGAGAGCCAAGAAAATCAAACCCATAGTATCCCTAGACAATATCTAGGTGTTTAACCCTTTGTTACCTTGCTCGGTGTTTTAGTCTGGCTCATGTTCACTGAGGGGGAGAACAACCTTTAGTTACACAATCGATCATTAGTCTCTCGTTGGTTTTTGAATGTTTATTTCTGCTTTAATTAGCATTCGTTGCACTTACATATTCAGACTAATGAACTCCAGGAGTCCTTCCTGTGAGGGAAGTGCTGCCCTTAGCCCTGCAGACTGACAGACACGTGAGGAAAGTGACCGCTGTCACGCTTCAGTCACGCTTGGGTGACCGAAGGGAAGGGACATTTGTTTTCTGATGGCTAAAGCAGTTTTTAAAGAAATACATTTTCTCACATGGGTAAATGACTAAAATCCCGGCTTTTAAGAGGTGGAGGCAGAGACTAGGAGTTCAAGGTCAGCCTCAACTACGTAGTTCTGGGCTAACAATCACAGCAGTTCCCACGTCTGTTTCCTTCCCTCCATTCTCCCTTCCCGTTCTTCCTCTCTTCTCTTCTCTTCTTCCCCCCTCCTTTAAAAGGCAAGGCTCCCGGGGCTGGAGAGATGGCTCAGTGGTTAAGAGCACTGGCTAGTCTTCCAGAGGTCCTGAGTTCAATTCCCAGCAACCACGTGGTGGCTCACAACCATCCGTAATGAGATCTGGCGCCCTCTTCTGGCCTGCAGGCAAACATGCAGACAGAACACTGTATACATAATAAGTAAATAAATCTTAAAAAAAAAACAAAAAACTTAAAAAAAAAAAGCCAAGGCTCCCGTGTCTGTATACGACGCCCTTGGGCAGTGTCTGCATTGCCGTGGTTGAACACACTGACCATTCCAGTTCCGCATCTCTGACTTTGACCCCAAGCATCGCTGTGCCCATGTCCCTCAGCCCTCCTCCGCATTGCGGTCAGGGTGCTCCTCCATGCGATTCCAGGAAGTCTCCCTTCCTGGTTAGAAGTCTTCAGTGACTCCCTGTGCCATCAGATACAAACTCTGGTTCCTCTGCGCATTCAGCCTCAGGTCCTGCCCACTGTCCATCTCACTTGCCTAACTGGATACTATTCTCTTCCTGTCCTGTCCTCCCCCATGACTCTGGAAAAAGGCCTCTTTTCATCCCGTCTGTTGGACACATGGACCCTCCTTTAAGACTTGACTCTCAGGTTCCTTGATTAGTCTAGACAGAGAAATCCCTGCCTTCCTGGTGTCCATTGCTCCTTGCGCATGCTAGCTGACATCCCAGGGTTTTATAATGGTCTCCCTGCAAGTCCTTGTCCTACTAATCTGCTCCCACTTAGAAAGCAGGGGCTTTGTCTTTTCAACTCAATATGTCTAGCCTAGGAGCCTGGATCATAAGTGCCATGGCAGCAAAAAATATATCCATTTGATCCGCAGTTGCTATTCCCTGAATTTACCAAATGGGCCTGATGTGTGGTAGGTGTTCATTTCATGTGTGTGGAAAGCATGAATGGTGGATGTTTTTAAATGTCCTGTAGTGGTTTGGCCCAAGGATTGAAAACTGAAGAGCCATCACTGTAATCAAGCTAAGGTCCTATTTCATGTGGCCTTAAGGTACCACAAAGTTTCTAAATTTCACAGCTGTGGATAGAGTGTGTGCCTCTCCACTTCCTGCTGTGCACTCCAGTGCTTCAATTGCGTACTTAGCCCCCTCTGCTCATCTTGGGCCTGAGGGGCCTGAGACATGGTGCTGGGGTGTGGGAAGCTGGCACTGATTGATTTTCTTGGGGGTGTCGTAAGAAGATACCTAGAAGAGCAGCTTCTGCAGCAGGAGTCGATGTCCCCATAGTCGTGGAAGCTGGAATTCAAGATCAGAGTGTTCACAAATTCTTCAGCTTGCAGGTGGCTACCTTCTTTAATATTTTTTAACACATTTATTTATTGTTGGGTGCCAAGGCATGCATGGAAGTCAGAGAACAACTTGTAGGAGTCATGTGGGCTCCAGGGACCAAACTCAATTCTGGTGATGAGGGCCCAAGATGGCCGTCTTCTTGCTGGGTCATCTTGTGGTCCCTGTCCTCATAGCCTCTTCTTTAAAGGACTCCAAACATTATTTCAGGACCCATCTGGGTGATCATTGGATCACCGCTCTGAAAAGCTGATCTCTAAATGCAGCCCCCTTCTGAGCCACCGAAGGCTGGGGCTTCAGCCAATGAAGGCAGCAGGACTGTATCCCATAGGAGGCAGGGGCGGGGCTTCAGCCAATGAGGGCAACAGGATTGTATCCCATAGGAGGCAGGGGCGGGGCTTCAGCCAATGAGGGCAACAGGATTGTATCCCATAGGAGGCAGGGGTGGGGCTTCAGCCAATGAAGGCAGCAGGACTGTATCCTGTACAAGGCAGGGGTGTGGACTCTGAGCATCTGTGGTTGCTTCCTTGTATCCAATTCCTGTTTTATAACATGTCAATAAAGAGGAGCCCAGGAACACTCCTGGCAGAGCGCAGTGCCTTCCAGTCAAACGATCTCAACTCCTAGTGCTTTTGATCTTGGGCTCACACGCATAGATCTTAAGAAACCAATGTTTCAAAATGCCAGGTAGAACTTGGGTGTTTTTCTGTCTGGAAATCTGTCCCCTTTCGTTTTGATCTTTTGGAAAGCTGACCTGTGGGCTGCACACTTCCTTTGTGTGCAGGCTTTGGTGGACTGGGAGATAAAAGTCAGGTAATGACATGGCACCACCTCCGTTTGCTGTAAGCAAACAGTCGGGTTCTTTATTACCCTTGAAATGGGCACTCGTGACAGGGGTTGGACTCAGAGGAGCGAGGCCATGCCAAGTGTCTGTGGGTCAAAGTTCCTCCAGGCACTGCATGTTAATCAGAAGTTCAAGCCTAGTGAGCTTAGCCACTGCGCTGGGGAGAACTTTGGAATAAATGATTACTGAGTTGGATTCAGGAGTTATCACGCTTCATAATTCCTTTCTAAGAGGCAGGCTGCAGTCTTCCTTGGTAGGGACAGGAGTGAGGCTCTTGTCACAGTTTAATTCATTCTCTGTGGAGTGGTACTATAAAATAAAATTTGCTGTACAGAACCTGGCTACTCAAAAGCTACTCAATTTTTAGTGGCCATAAAAATTTGAACAGTCCCAGCCCTCGGGAGGCAGAGCCAGGTGGATCTCTGTGAGTTCGAGGCCAGGCTGGGCTACCAAGTGAGTTCCAGGAAAGGCGCAAAGCTACACAGAGAAACCCTGTCTCGAAAAACAAAACAAACAAACAAACAAACAAAATTTCCAACAGTTAGGAAGGCCCACCTGTGTGAGCAGAAAAGCCAGCTGTAAAGGGCTCCCGAAGCTGAAGGAATCTATAGACCCCTTACTACTTCAGTCCATCACGGTGTCTCTCACATGTAATCACAACACTTGGGAGCTGGAGAGAGGACTATCGGGAATTCAAGGCCAGCCTCACCACACAGTACGTTAGAGGCCAGCCTGGGCTTCGCGAGACCCTGTCACAAAGCAAAGCCAGAGAAAACAATGGCCAAGATCACCCGGCTTGCAGGCAGCAGAGCTGAGCTCTGTCACCATGTTGAATGTGGAGGGTTCTCCTCTCTCGTCTTCCCCTCTCACTCAGAGTGAGACGTTTTCCCCTTCGAACGTCACATAGCTAACGTGAGTAGCGTTGCGAAACCGTCAAAAGGACGTCACCTCTTTCCTTGGGGGGAGTTTCTCGTAATGCTGGGTTATATTCCCTTGTATGACGGAAACACCGTGTTTTTCTTCTCACCTCTCTTCTACCATTATCGGTCGTTCTTTTAAAAGAAATGAAAGCTGGGTGGTGGTGGCGCACGCCTTTAATCCCAGCACTCGGGAGGCAGAGGCGAGTGGGTCTCTGTGAGTTCGAGGCCAGTCTGCTCTACAGAGTGAGTTCCAGGAAAGGCACAAAGCTACACAGAGAAACCCTGTCTCGAAAAACAAAACAAAACAAACAAACAAAAGAATTTTCTATTACATTTACTTATTTTGCATGTACATGTTTGGGGCTGGGTGGGGGTGGGGAGAGCGTGTGTACCATGGCATGCACATGGAGTCAGAAGACAGCTTGTATATGTTGGTTCTCTCCTTCCATCGTCTCGGTCCTCAGGACTGAAGGCAGGTTGTCAGGACTGAAGCCAAGCGCCTTTACTCTTGGAGTTTACTGGCTGAGCCTTCTTCCTGGCCCCCACCGGTGGTTCTTAACAGCACTTGTGGGTTCCTAATGCCATCTTTTCCATTTCACAGCTCAGGAAACAAAGACATTAGAAGGACACTTGGCTCTTGGCTACCCAGCCTCACGCAGCCGTTCCCCAGCTCACTGGAGTTTGGTAAGTTAAGGTGGCTTCATGTTGACCACTGCTCAGATGAACACAGCACAGGGGTTTGGAACATTATGTAGCAGGTTCCATAGGCACATGATCGTGCTTCCTCATTATTATTTTTATCTTCAAGATTTATTTTTATTGTTTAGTTTTATGTGTATGCCTGTGTGTCTGTATGAGCGTCTGCCATGTGTATGTTGTTGCCCAGGGAATCCAGAAGAGGGATTGGATCTGCTGGAGCCAGAGTCACAGACCGCTGTGAACCACCTGATAGGGGTGTTGGTCCTCTGAAAGAGCAGAAAGTGCTCTTAACCACTGAGCCATCTCTCCAATCCCTTATTATTCTTATTAAAAATAAATAAATAAATAACCGGTATATTGTTTTATCTGTGGCACAGTGGCCGACCTGAGCCTGCCACTGCCCTGCTGCTGAGGCCGAGGCCTGGACGAGCATTAGTGTCTCCACGACCACAGCCTCTGCTCCTGCCTCAGCTGCGGGCACCTGGGGAGCCAAGTGCTGGTTTTTAACCAAGTCTCTATTGTTTGATTTTATCAATAAAGACTCCGGAGCCAGATGCTGGGGTGGAAACCTGCTAGCTCAGAGGGACAGAGAAGGCACCCAGCTGACCTTCCTCCTCCGCCATCCTCCCAGAAAGAGGGCTCTCTCCTATGCCATCTGAAACAAAAACTCCTCCAAACGATGTCCCTCCCTTCTACTTCCTGTGCCTCCCCCCACCCACTTCCCCTCACTCTCTACGGTTGCTTCCAGTCAACTGGTTGCTTGCTCCGCCTCTTGACCTATGGTTGATTTTATTTAAATAACTCAATCTCAGGGTCCCCAGTGTGATCAAATGTCCTGCAACACCAACGCCACCTTGTTTTATTTTTAGTTAACATACCAGGAGAGTACCCTGTAAGTTTGTCAGTACCAATGTCCCGACAAGAGTGGAAAAGGAATGATTTGTCTGCCTTGGTTTTGTTTTGTTTCGTATTGGTCTTGATGGGCATATTTAGTAGTGAGTTCACACTTGGGCTGCCTCTGGATTCTCCTTCACTCTGCAATGCCGCCCTCAGCACACACCCCCCCCATCAACCGTGACCTAAGAAGCCTGCAATTGGGGTGTATCTTATGGAGATAGATGATGGCAATCCTTACATAACCCACATGAAATGTTCACAGGGGGCAGTGCACTTCCTTTTGGGGGAGCGGGGCACTGAATTTTCAAGAGGAGACAATAGTGCGCTGACTGAATTAATGGGAACCCTGTGCTTACCAAGTGAGAAATTTAGGATCCTACTACTAGAGGAGAAACCTGTTAAAGGTATAGAGAACGGCAGCCGAGTTATGCTGTAGGAGAAGCAGGTTCTTCCAAATCACATGGCCTCACACCCATGTACACACAGGTACCTACCTACCTATGCACCCACACACATGAGCCCCCAAAAACATGTACATACATGCCTGCAGACTACACACACACACACACCACACACACACACACACACTCAAAAATGGAGAAAGAAAATAAATGAGTCTCTGATGCTGTCTGGAGCCAGAAGTTGACTGTCGGACAAAGTCTGGAACTTAAGTGACGTTTCAACAGACTCAGACAAAAGAATGGCTTAGTAGGGAGAGAGGGACTGGGGACAGGCAGCACTGACGACGGGGACAGCCATCTGAGGGTTCCACCGTAATCCGCGAGCATCAATAGCAAGGGTTAGCACAAACCCGGTGGGTCCAGGTGTGGAACAAGGACGTGGTTACCTGTCTGGAACGATCTCTGACGTCCTTGCAGAGGTAGATTTTAAGCTGAGGGTAAGATGTTGTTGCTGCTGTGGCTGGAGTTCAGACAGAGCTCTTCCCGTATTCCTGGAGCTGGGTCTTAAGTCTGGCTTTCCTGTCAGTCCTCTCTAGTGCGCTCACCTGCATCAATCCTGACCGGACGGCTTCTGGGGAGAGTCGGCCTCACCACCCACAGGCTCCTCTTTCTTTTTACTGCATTTCAATGGGAGCCGGCAAAGGTGATCACCCGCGCAGTCATTCACCCCCCAGCCAAGGCCGAGTGTGCAAAAGTGCATGGGGTGAGAGGAAACCTGCCCTCAGCTCCTTGACTCATGCTGACGCCTTCCATCCAAAGTACTGTTGAAGTCAATGTTGTCGCAGATGCCTGTGATCCCAGAACTTCAGAGATGGAGGCGGGAGTTCAAGGCGGTCCTCAGTCTACCCACCTACCTATCTCTCTCTCTGTCTCTGTCTCTCTGTCTCTCTGTCTCTCTGTCTCTCTCTCTCTCTCTCTCTCTCTCTCTCTCTCTCTATATATATATATATATATATATATATATATATACTTACACACACACACACACACACACACACACACACACACACACACAAATATGAGAGAGAGAGAGGATAAAGGGGGACTCTAGCTTTGAACTGGCCATCCCGAGCTTGATAGTTTCGAAGTCGGGGACGAATTTGAAGGCTTGGTTGTTCTTTGGAACTAATGAAATTGATATCTTTTCAAGATGTTTATAATCTCCCTCCACCACCTCCCTCTGGAAATTTTACCTTAGTCCGAGATCAGAGTTATCAGTTTCCAAGCAGAAGAAAACCTGAACTTTTATTATGAACTTCTTGTTTCTTCCTTGGCTATAACTTAAAAAAAAAAAAAAATTCGTGTGTGTGTGTGTGTGTGTGTGTGTGTGTGTGTGTGTGTGTGTGTGTGTATGTGTGTGTGTATGTGTGTGTTTCGGGGGAGTCAGAGTTCCTGATGGGAACTTCAAATTAAATAGTGCAACATCTTGAGTCCTGACCCTTTCTGACTAATTGTCCTTTAGACCCCGTTCCAAAGAAATCCATGGGTTAGGAGGTAGGTAATCTACTAGGTAAAATCAGAGGACAACTTTTGGGAGCTGTTCTCTCCTACTGTGGGTCCCAGGGATCAAACTCTGGTCCTCTGGTTTGGTGGCAAGCACTCTTAACCATTGAACCACCCCATCAGGTCAAACAGGACTTTTATGGTGGTGGTGGTGGTTGTTAAGTGGCTGGTCATGTTCCCAAACTAAAGCTCAGCCAACGAAATGACCAAGTCCTCAGAAGCAGCTTTTCATACAGCCCCTCCAACTTGGTTGGAGAACAAGTCCTCAGAAAACAACCCCCTCCTTTCATTTCAAGAAGGCATCCACAGGTGAGGGCCTTTGAGTCGCGCAGTGCGTGGGGCCTGTATGAGGGAAACTTGGTAAAGAGCAAATATCCCCAAAGGTCAGACGGAACTGAGCAGACCGTCTTGTCCAGTCGTGCGCTAGCAGGGTCCTGTTACAAAGTGTCCCTGGGTGGCTCAAAACAGTCCCAGAAGAGAGGCTCTATAGAAGCAAATTTTCAGCTGCTTCTACTTTTAACAGAATAGTTGTTTGCTTAACACACAGTAGTAGTGTTTACTATATACAGTGTAGCATTAGTACAAAGAAAGGGGAAGACAGAAGACTCACAGTTCAACTTGAAACCTGCCCGGGGCCACTGTGGGAACGATTCTGGGGACTGCCTGAGGGGCGCACACATTATCCCAGCACAACAAGGTCTCTGCAGCAGAGGCCAAGAAAAACCACAAGCTAAAAGGAAATGCTGGGGTTGGGGATTTAGCTCAGTGGTAGAGCGTTTGCCTAGCAAGCGCAAGGCCCTGGGTTCGGTCCTCAGCTCCGGGAACGATAAAGGAAATGCTAACATTAACAGCACCCCAAAGTGAATATTCAGAGCATTCATTTCTTTGAACGAGGATGCAGCTTCTCTAGTGAAGGGCTTTCGGGGCACTGATGGAGCCCTACGCTCCATCCCCAGCAGCTCGCAAAGCTTCAGGTGGTGGTCCATTGCCTGCAATCCCAGCACTTGGAAGGTGGAAGCAAGAAAATCAGAAGAGTGTCATCCTTGGCTACATAAGGCCTTTGACGCTAGCCTGGGATAGAGACCGTATTTAAAATTTAAAAAAAAAAATCATCCACAGAAGTTTCCTAGTGCCGGGTGGTGGTGGTGCACTCCTTTAATCCCAGCACTCGGGAGGCAGAGGCAGGCGGATCTCCGTGAGTTTGAGGCCAGCCTGGGCTACAGAGTGAGTTCCAGGACAGGCTCCAAAGCTGCATAGAGAAACCCTGTCTCGAAAAACCAAAGGAAAAAAAAAAGTTTCCTAGCTTCCATGATTCCTTTAGGCACCTCTTCTCTGACTTGCTTGTGGCAAGAGAGGTAACCCATGTTCAAAACGAAAATGATGGAAAGGTAGAGAGGTGAACCACGGCTTACCCAGTCATGGGGCAGACAAGTACTTGGGTGGTGGCCTACGAGGGAGGTCTGTCTTCTACAAGGAAGAAGTTTATCCCCTCTGCACCTACAAAACGTGTGGTGTCTCTTGGCAGAGTAGCAGGTCGGTGGTGGCTCCATGCTTTGTAGAAACGGGAGAAGCGCGTTTAATGGTTTGGACAGTAGGAAAACCACTCCCAAGTTCTGAGGCTGAATTATTTGGTTAAGGTCAGCGTCACCCCTTTAGGCACATTTCATGGGTGACATTCAAATGTCAGCAGTGGGTTTGGGAACATAGCTAAGGAATAAAGAACTTGCCTGGTATGCAGCAGGCTCTGCGTTCAATCCCCACTACCACAAATGTCAGCGCCACAGCCCCCAAGAACTGAGTCGTCACGCCAGTCATTAGATGTACATCAGAGTCAAGGTTTTCTGTAAGGCTCCACAGCGGCCGAAAACAGGTTGCTCCCAGATGTGTTTGTAGCCACCACACCAAGGACAGACAAACAGAACTCCTGACCTTCACTTCAGCCACACTCACTGGTGTCAATGCTGGAATTAGATGGGAAAAAAAAAAAAAAAAAAAGACAGCAACAGAACATCCACATGGATTTCATCCAGAATGACAAAACTTCTGTGTCCTAGAAATAGATGAGTTATTGTCGAAGCTGAGACCAAGGTCATCAGCACCCAAGGCACACTGAAGCGAAGAGTTAGCTGCCAGCCTCAGGTGCCCAGAGTGAATGGCTGTTTCACCCAGACAGGCCCTTAGACCTAACCCTGTCAGCACTTACTGAGTTGTGTTTTTGTTTGTTTGTTTTTTCATTTCCACGTGTGTAATCCGTAACCAAGTGATTGTCCAAGTCCTGAAGTGTTGGAGTTAGAAGGAACCTAGAGATGACGGGACTAACGGAAATCAATTCACAGAGAGCCGATTATGTGCCAGGCATGAGAGAATGTGCTTGCGTTTATCCCTTTCACTTGGCTGGAGTCTTTTTATCCTTTTAATGATCTCACTAGGAAAAGTAGGAACCTGGGCATGAATACTGGCACACACTTGCAATGCCAGGATTAGGGAGCTGGAGACAGGAGAGGGAGTAGGAACTCAAGGCCTGTCTGAGCCTTGTGCTAAGACCCTGTCTCACCAAAACAAAATAAACAACTTCCGGGTTTGCCGGCATGTATCTGTAATTCCAACAGTCTGAGCCTAGAAGCAGGTGAATCAGAAGTTCATGGCCACCCTTGGCTACGTAGGATTTTAAGACAAGCCAGAGCTACATGAGACCCTGTTTTAACCCCCAGGACCCCTTCAAAAGTAGTTTTTGAACCATGAATTCCAGGGACGTACTCAAAGCATAGCACATATCAAGGGCAGCTGGAGGCCAGGGAATGTACCTTTTAACAACTCACTCTTCAGAGGGCTGAGGGGCCATCCGAAAGGGCATGCTTTGGGCATTCCAGCCAGCCCACGGGTGTTCTCTAGCCCACGTCAGTGGGAATGACACACGGTGTTAGATGCGACAGAGCCTAGACCTTGAAATACAAATCGGGTAGCTAGAGCTCCACAGGCCTACGTGAAGAATCTTGATCTTCACTCCAACAAAACCACACCTCTCAATAGTGTCACTCCCTGTGAGATTATGGGGGCCAATTACATTCAAACCACCACAAATTCCATTTTACCTTTGACTAAATATCAGGAGGAAAGGTTGAGACCTTTGTGTAGACCTGCTCATTGATTCTAAAATCAAGAAACTAAGACCGAGGCCCGGTGGACTAGCCAAGCTTTGAACTTAGATCTCTTGACGCTGTGATCACCTCCATAGCCCAAGTTACAGTTTTAGGCTCACGTGAATTACTGCAATAGCCATGAAAGAGGAAGAACTGAAAGACATCTAATGCGTCTAAATGTCAACATTCTAGTGGAGTTTGGATGGTTGCTGTCAGCCTTCAATGGCTGTATATGGGTATATATTTAAAATTGGATTTGATGTGTCGTTATGGTATGTTCGCACACACGGCTGTGCGTTCCCGAGTGCATGCTTTGAATGAAGTCCAAGGGAGACTGTTTAGCAGCTCTTCTATCACCTTCCACCTTGTTCCTTAGAGACAGAAACGAGCTCGGGGTCTTTTTTTTTTTTTTGGTTTTTTTCGAGACAGGGTTTCTCTGTGTAGCTTTGCACCTCTCCTGGAACTCACTTGGTAGCCCAGGCTGGCCTCGAACTCACAGAGATCCGCCTGGCTCTGCCTCCCGAGTGCTGGGATTAAAGGCGTGCGCCACCACCGCCCGGCAAGCTCGGGGTCTTTAGCTAGGCTGGCAGTCAAGTCCCAGTGGTCCTCCTGTCTCTGCCCCACACAGCACTGGATTAACACGTGTAACCCAGGTCCTCAGGGTTGTGTATCGAACACTGAACCACTGAGCCATCTTTCTAGCCTCCTGGTTTGTTCGTTCATTGTTTGTTTTACCTAAAGGATTATTTTGTGTATATGTACATGTGTGAGTGCCGGCACGTGTGCCGCGGTGTGCATATGGAGCTCAGATTCTGTGCTGGTTTTTGTCGCATGAATCCTAATTGGTCTTATAATAAAAGCCCAAAGCCAGATATCGGGGTAAATGCTGAATGGTCAGAGGAAACAAGCCACAGCCACTTCTCACCTCACCAGCTCCTCAGCCAAAAGGGGAAGATCCTGTGTCCATGAATCCCCAGGCTGAATGCTCCTGAGTCCTGTTTCCACCCACCTTACATTCCTTTCTCTGCCCAGCCTTATCACTTCCTGTCTCAACCTTCCTAGTATTGGGATTAAAGGCGTGTGACTCCCAAGTACTGGGATTAAAGGTGTGTGCCACCACGGGGCCTGGCTATTTCTCTTTTAAATAATCTCGTGTCGTCCAAAGGTGGCCTTGAACTCACAGAGTTCATGGGTCTGATTCTGTCTCCTGAGTGCTAAGATTAAAGGTGTGTGCCACCAGTACCTGGCCTCTGTGGCGAACGCTGTGGCTGGCTCTGTCCTGTGATCTTCAGAGAAGCTTTATTTGTTAGCCCATATACACATTATCAGCACAGGTTTCCATCCTCCGCCTTGTTTGAGACAGGGTCTCTTAGGTTGGTGCAGCTAGCTGTCTCTGGAGCTTCTGGGGAATCTTCTGGCCATCCCCCCATATGACAGTGGGAGTTCTAGAGTTCTAGAGGGTGTTACTGTGCCCAGCTTTACCTGGGTTCTGGGGATATGAACTCAGGTCCTAACATTTGTGTAGCAAGCTCTTCACCGGCTGAACTATCTCCCCAGCCTGTTTTACATTTTTGTTGAATTGGGAGACAAGGAAGAAAATGATGTAAGGTCAACTGTGTGACCTTTTGGCTCTTAGCACAGAGATCACATGGGCTGTGAAGTGGCATGCCTCGCTACCCTTGTTCTTATGGTCCACCTTTTGAGACAAGGTCTCACGGTAAAGCTCAGGCTAGCTTGGAACCCATTATGTAGCCCAGGTTAGCCTCAAACTTGTGGCAGTCCTCTTGCCTCTGCTTCCTGAGTGCTGGGGTTACAGGAATGGACTAGCACACTAAACTAGTACTGGCCGCTTTCCAGGACAGAGCTATCTTTTGGGGGGAAGGACGTGAGGACAGCGACTCCAACGTAACAGCTCCAACTCTGTTCTCTGTGCTTTAGACCACCCCGACAGCAGGCCGAGGCAGCCGGCCTGACTGGTGAGTGTAGGAACACTCGGGCCTGTCACCTGTATGTGAAGACAGCAGGCAGGGGGCTGGGACCTGAACAGGAGGCTGAGGCCCTGCTCTTGGCTTGGGAATTTGATGAGTCACAGTTTCTGGCTGGGTCCTCGATATTCAGCAGCCCCAAGAATCAAATCTGAAGGCATCTTGAGGGATGAAAGATGAGGACTAGCACCTGGTTCCACAAAGCCACCCAAGAGGGAGCTCGGCCTGTCTCGTTCCTTTGTCAACACTGGAGGATCTAGACTGAGAGAGAGCGGATAAGGGGCCTCTCTGGGGAGGCCCAAGGGCGTGCTCAGCCAGGGTCTGCACTCCGGTTGCGGCATGGCCAGCCTGGCCCAGATGGTCTCTCTTAGTGACTTGCACTTTTCTCTCTGGTACCCACTGGCCAGGTGTCCAGAGCCCTTGGGTGTCCCCAGTCTCCCCTCCCTCACAAACCTGTTTTCTCCCGTGGTACCAAGTGTTCTCTTCTCCATTAAGACTCCAGTCTGGGCCTCGGCTCCCCACGAGCTTCCTTCTCCCATCCGAGTCCCACCCAGCCAGGCTTCTGTGTACACAACTGCTGTTAGCATAACCCAACTCGCTTTCCCTCTGCTAGAACCCCACAGTTAGGATAAACCAAGCCAAACCAAAACACACACGAAGAAGAGAGAACAAAACAAAGAGAGAGAGACAGAGAGAGAGAGAGAGACAGAGAGAGAGACAGAGAGACAGAGGGGGGGAAGGAGGGAGGGAAAGGAAAAAGGAAGAAAGAAAGAATGAAAAGGGGTTAGGGACCAGAGAGGCAGCTCAGTGGTTAAGAGTCTGTTGCTCTTGCAGAGGACCCAGGTTTGGTTCCTAGCACCCACGTGGTGGCCCACAACCACCTGTAACTTCACATCCTCTTCTGACCTCCTCGGGCACCCATATGATGTCTGTATACACGTGCAGGCAAAAAGCTCACACACACGGGACAGACTTTAGAAGAGAGCTGACTTGCCTTTGATAGAGAAAATCTTTGCCACGTGAGAGAGGGGCGTGCCTCTCCTTGTTTGCTATGGTCTTCATTATATTCTAGTGGTTGGTCAATGAAGGCAGCCCCCCCTCTCCTTGGCTGTTGGCAAATCCATTTTTCTGGGTTTTGCTGATCATGTAACAGTGGCATGCATATCTTTGCCCTCTTACTAGATAATTAAAAAGCAAAGCAAACCAACAAAATATAAGCATTTCCCCCCAAACCCCCCCACTTTTTTTTTTTTTTTTTTTTTTTTTTTTTACTATGGAGCCCAAACTCATTAAGTTATACCCAGAAGCTAGGGCCATGATGATGTAAAAGCAGGACTTTGGTTTATAACAGTGCTTGTGTTTGCTTTGGTTGGACCATACCAACCAGTTTGGAAAAATTCCCAACGTACTCCCAATGCTGATTCTAGGCTCAGCTTAGGCTCCTAGTGGCTTCCCATCAATAGTAGGGGTGGTCTCATTGCACGGCTCTCCGTCGTGGGACTCCCAGCCCAGAACAAGACAGTCATTATGCATAGGGTAGCGTGGGTAGGAAAGTCCACCCTGAGTCTAAATGCTTGTGGCAGCTTTGGGTAGCTAGTTACACACACACACACACACACACACACACACACACACACACACACACACACAACCCGCTCTCTTGGTTCCCCTGTTGCTGTGAGACAGACAGCAGGTGAGCAACAGAGGTTGGTTCACTGAAATTTGAGATGCAAATAAGTCGGAAATGTCAACCATTTTGGGGAATCTGCATTATTCAAAAGACAGTGGAAGGAAGCCCAGTGGCTACACGCTGAGATTTTGGAGTCTGAGTGGGCAGCTCCGGGCCTTCCTTTCCCAGTCAGTGGCTTCACTTGGCTTCTCTGGGGTTTAGTTTTCTCATTTGGAGGAGGAAATCAGAGTTGTAAGCGGAGTTGGCTCAAGAGAGTTTGCAGGAGATGGCCTTGGTCTAGAGTTTACTGCTAGGCATGGTGGATTGTTCCTGTAATCCCAGCACTCCAGAGGCTGAGGCAGTGAGATCACCAGGAGTTCCAGGCCAGCCTGGGCTACAGAGTGAAGCTGTACCCTCAAAACCAAACAGCAAAACCTAACCCAACCCAAAGCAAAATAAATAATGAGTAAATAAAAAGGAACTATACCAAATGGCCAGTCCTGAAACCCCTATACATGTTGTATTTATATATTTAGGAATATATGTATTCCTAGCACTCATATATATGTAACAATAATTAAAGAAAAAGATGCCATGAATTTGAAAATGAGCAGAGTCTGGGGGGGTGGGAAGTGTTGCATGGGAGGTTTGGGTGGAGGAAAGGGAAGGGGAAAATGATGTAATTAGAAATCTCAAAAAATAAAAATATTATTTAAAAAGACTAATAAAAGAAAAACTTAGCATCTTTGTAATCCCAGCGCTTGGAAGGCAGAGGCAGGAGGATCAGTAGTTCAGGGTCATCCTTGGCTAAGTAGCAAATTCTAGACCATCCTGGACTATAAAAAGCCCTGTCTCAAAAAAAAAAAAAAAAAAGGTATTAGTGTTTTAGCACATATTTGAGAAGCGTACTTTAAGAGACCATTTCTCAAAGTTTTATCTTAAAAATGGATAAAATATAGTGGGATGCCCAGTTCCATAGAAAGCTCACATAAGTAGAAAATTTTTTAGTATAAATATGTCCCAAATAGTGCACAGAATGCATTATACTAAAATAAAAATTTTATTTGCTCAATCTGTTAACTCTATGTTCTTAAAAATGATGGGAACCAAACATGCTTTGATTTTTGTTTGCTTTTGAGATGGTATCTTGCTGTATACCCCAGACTTTTCAGAAACCTGAGAACATTTTTGTTTTTGCCATGTTGGCAATCAATACTAGGCAGGTACTCAACCCCTGAGCCGTAGCCCAAGCTCTCATTCAACATCTTTTTTCCCTTTGAAAAGACTCAGTTTTACTTATGTTTCTGTGTTTATCTGGGGACTGGGCAAGTATGTGCCCATGAGTGGGGGTGCCTGTAGAGGCCGGAAGAGGGCATCGGATTACTTGGAGCTGGAGTTACAGTCTTGGGAACCAAACTCCGGTCATTGGGAAGAGCAGTGTGTACTCTTAAGCACTGAACCATTTTCTCTTTTAACTTAAAAAGAAAAAAAAAAAAAATTCAATCAGTCTCACTAAGTTGCCTGCTTTGAAGTCCCTGTAGCCCAGGCTGGCTCTGAGTAGTTGGGATTGTAGATCTAACTTAGGAGCCTCCTTTGTGAGGGGTATGTGTGTGGGTGTGTATGTGTGTGTGTGTGTGTGTGTGTGTGCCTGTGTACACGTGTGTCTATCTGAGTGTGTCTGTGAGTGAGCAAGTGTGTTTATGTGTGTGTCTATCTGTTTGCCTGCCTGTGTATATATGTATGTCTGTCTGCCTGTGTGTGTATGTGTGTGTACCTGTGTGTCATATATGCGTGTTTGTGGGTGCATTCACCTGTTTGTTCATGGACATTTGGAGGTGGGCTGGGGTTGCAGGTACATATAGCTGTCCTTGGCTTTTGTCTAGGTTCTGGGGATCCAAACCCAGATTCTCATGCTTGCATTTTACACACACACACACACACACACACACACACACACACACACAAACATACAAACACGCACGTGCATGACCACCACCCTTCATCCAGTCCGAAACAATTCTTATTTGATACTAAATTCCAATTCTGTAAGGACCAGTTTTGTGTGTGTGTGTGTGTGTGTGTGTGTGTGTGTGTGTGTGTGTGTGTGTGTATGTGTGTGTGTATGTTCCTAGGAATCAAACCCAGAAATTTGAGCATGCTAGACAGGTGCTCTACCATTGCCCTACATCCAAAGCCCGATAAGGGGTAGTTTCCTAAAGCTTAGTTGCGTTCTGGAGTCTCTAGAACACATCAGTGACATTCTTCATGCTTTGTTCCACTGACGACGTTCTTGGCCTAGTGTGAACTCTCATAGGATGATGCTCAGCCATCATGGTCATTTGGAAAATATTGGTTCACTTATTTGTAAAACTTCGGCATATGTTTTATTACACAATACACATTGAAATTTGTTACTGTCACAACTGATCCTCCTAACGCAGCCTGTAATCATTGGCGAGCTGTCAAACCCGTGTTAGCAGCGCAGGTTCCTCCCAATTTTAACTCGACTCTGACAGCTAGAATTAGAAACAGCTGCGGTCTTTGAACTGACAGGCTCCCTTCTTTCATTTGCTAGAAAGCGTCGGCCAAAAGCCCAAAGCTGAAGAGCTGTAGTTGACTCTTTCTCATACAAATGCCTTTCGGGGAGGAAAGTAGCAAGTCTGTGGTGCATCTCAGTCACACAGGTGATTCCCCCTGAGACAGCCACCTTGACCTAGTACCTAAAATAAGCACTTTTCTGGGTGAGCTTCCTGGGGTTCCTGGAACCTCCCTTTGAGAATTGTGGGTCTAGTGACTAAAGAACCAGTAGAATCCAGTACCAGATGGTGTAGATTCATCGTGTCCTCTCTCCCACTGCAGCCTTGTGTTTCTTAGATAATTTGGGGAAATGGGGAAAGCCACTGGGGCCTTCTTTAGGGTGTAGGTTGAAGCCAGGGTGGGTGACAGGCAGTTTCCAAGGCCATGTGCACCCACCACACTACTTGAAAACCTTTTCTGAGATTTGAGGAGTTGGAATGAGAGGGACTTCAGCCTTCTAGATTAAATCTGTACCTCTCCTTTCTTCTGTCCTCTCATGTTCCAGAACTCAAAACTCCTCTCAAAAATCCTAAACCATTCTACAGGCTAAATATACACAAGGTTCACAGATGTCCAGGGCAGAGCTGGGCCACCAACGTGCACAGGCGTTTTGGAAGTGAGCAGCAGTCTCTCCAGATAGAAAGTTCTGCCCTTTCAGAACTCTGTAGTTGAAATGTCCAGGGAGAGTTCTTCAGAGGCAGAGGAACGAGGGCCTCTGAATCGTCAAGGCCAGCCTGGTCTACATATCGAGGCCATGTCTCAAAAATACGAAACAGAACAAACCCAAGGGACCCCCGGCATACTGGTGTCCTGAGAACCACAGGGCAAAACCTTGACCTGGAAGTGTTAGGAATGGGGATTTACAATGAGGAGGTGGGAAGTATGAGGCTAGCTAGGGATACAAAGTGGGACCCTACCCCAACAAATCAAAGCAAGAAGCCAAGCAAACAAGAAAACATGTCCTGTGTGGAAGACATTGACCTCTCTCAGGGACACAAATCAATCCGTGACCAGCATGAGACAGCATATTTAAATCATAGTGTGCCAAGTGCTCGGCAGGTCTCTCCACAGCCAGCCTACAGGGTTTAAATATCAATTTTGTAAACACAGGGAAAAAGAAAAAGACAAAAAAACAGAGGAGCCGGAATCGATACTATTTGGTTGGATTTTGTGGTCAAATGCTCAGACTGAGACTGGTCCTTCTCAGCTCTGTGATCAGCACAGCCATGTGCCCCTATCCTGCCTCTCTACCTGTCTTCCCGTAAGTCTGAACCAAGGGAGATCTCACACAATCCAGTGCCTGAAGTTGTAGACAGCTAATAAACGATGCTCGGTCCCAGCACGCAAGATGCCGTGGCAGAAGGGGGGCGAGTGCTACACAGCTACACAGTGATATTATGTCTTTTTTAAATGTCACGTTAATGATGGTTGTACATTTATTTGTTCGGTCCCAGCATGTGAGATGCTGTGGCGGAAGGCAGGGGCGAGTACTACACAGTGATATTATATCTTATATCGTTTTGTTTTTTTTTTCTTTTTCCGAGACCAGGTGTCTCTGTGTAGTTTTGCGCCTTTCCTGGAACTCACTTTGTAGCCCAGACTGGCCTCGAACTCACAGAGATCCGCCTGCCTCTGCCTCCCGAGTGCTGGGATTAAAGGCGTGCGCCACCACCGCCCAGCATATTATATCTTTTTTTAAATGGCATGTTAATGATTGTTTATTTGTTGATTGATTAATTGTATGTGCATGCATGCATTTGTGTGTGTGTGCATGTGCATGCATGTGCCACAGAACACACGTGGAGATGAGAGAACTCGGGAGTCTGCTTTCTTTTCACTGTTTGAGTCCTGGGGACTACCCTCCGCTTGGGCTTGGTGGCCAGCGCCTTTCCCTCCTGAGCCATCTCGCCAGCATAAGACTATGTCTTAAAAAAAAAATTAATCTTTAGAGGCTGGAAAAATGGCTCAGTGGTTAAGAGCACTTGCTTCCCCCAGAGAAGCTGGATTTGATTCCCAGCACCCACACGACTGCTCACAGCCATCTGTAATCCAGTTCCCGGGGATCTGATGCGCCCCCTCTGGCCGTCTCAGGTACTGCACACATGGTGAACTTGAACCCATGACAAGGAAAACACTGGTAAAAATGAAGCTTGGTTTTCGTTTTTGTTTCTTTAAGACAGAGTTGTGCTGTGCAGCCCAGTCTGATCTCCCTCCTGCTTCTCAAGAGTTGAGTGCTGGGATTGCAGACATAAACCACTATACCTAGCTTTGGAGGTTTGCTTTTTGTTTGTTTGTTTTCGAGACAGGGTTTCTCTGTGTAATACTCCTGGCTGTCCTGGAACTCCCTTTGTACACCAGCCTGGCCTCAGACTCACAGAGATCCACCTGGCTCTGCCTCCTCAGTGCTGGGGTTAAAGAAAAACCAGGAAACTGAGGCTGAGAGCCCAGAGTGAGAATAGAGAGATGAAAAGACCCATCAGGAGGGAAAAAAAACAAAAACAAAAACACCACAGCAAGAGTCTGTGGCAGAAAGATCGTAAGTTCCAGGCCTGCCTGAGCTGGAGAATCTGTGTTCTTCAACACAGCACAGCGTGCTTAGGCCATCGAAGTAGGAGAGGGGGGCGGGGTGGTGGGGGCGAGGGTGGGGGTGGGAGTGTCTGTACAGGACTGGTTAGCTAATTGTGTTAGAGGGCAGTGTGCACAGAACTGTTGTATAAGCTAGAGGAGAAGACTGCCCTGGGCTGGCCGGCCCTGCTGCCACGCCCCTGAGCAGGCCGATAAAGGGTCATTTGTGAAACCCACCCAGAACAGATTAGTCACTCCAACCCCAGAGAAGGGAAACTTACTGCCCGAACTGAAGCCCCTGTGACCGGAAGAAATGGAAAATAAGACGGGGTTCACACACACGTAGCGGGTGAGGGGACAGTTGTCACGGCCCTGCAAACCCTGCGCTGAAAATCCCAGTGGGAGAACTGTCAGTTCTTTGAGATATCTTCCTTGGCTCTGGACGGTTGTTTTTGTTTGTTTGATATACATCAAGAAACAGGCTCAGAGAGGTGGAGATAGTTGCCCAAGGTCACACAGCCAGAGTATAGAAAAGCCAGGCTCCTGGTCCTGCGTTCAGTTTTCCACAGCTCTGCTTGTACGAAGTACAGAATTCTGAATACTCTTGGGGACGGGCGCGGGGGTGGGGATTAAAAAAAAAAAAAAAAGGTTTTATTCGCCTAACCTGTCTGCCAAAGCAAATTTGCTTCTCTAGAGGCATTCGCTCTCCTTTTAGGCTGGTAGGTAGCGAAATGATCATCTCCGCTCACTGTCCAACTCAGAGAGCCAAGAGCAGGTACGTGCTTGTCGCCCACATGGGCTCGGGGACGCAGGTTCTCTGGCCCAGGGGGCCCCCCGTGAGCTCTCCTCTCAGTCCCTTCTCTATTTGGTTAACCCGGGTTCTAGGAGGCACCTGACCCGCCGTGGGTGCCGATCGCCCGGTGCCGGTTTCTGCTGTCCTTCGGTTCTAATGGTTAACCAGAATGGAATGCCAAACTTCTGGTTCGGAACAAAGTCGCTGTTTAACTGTGGCTGACGTTTGGGGAAACGTGGAAAATGGGGGGTGAGCTCGTTATTGCGGAAGATGCCTTTTCCAGGGGGGCCTTCTCCCCAATAGACAGAAATAGTGCCCCATAAACAAACGCGTGCCTGCAGGTGTGCCGGGGAAGTCTAGCCTTGAGCTCTCCTTTATTAACTCTTCACGGAGACACCTTTTCGGTTTGGCAAGCCGAGACTTGCTTGGGAATTAGAACGAGGTGATCATCGTGCCACCTTCAAAACAAAACAGAAAACCCTCTGAGGCCCCTGGTGTCCCCTTCTGTTTCTAGAAGCTTTGCCTGCTAACTCCCCCAGCTTCCCTCCCCTCCCCCCCCACCCTTCAGATTTGGGGTTATTTCCCCTTCTTTAAAGGGAAGTGTGGAAATCTGCTGGTTCATTGACAGTAGTGTACATCGCGAGATAGCTTTGCTACCATTATATTGGGTTCCCTCAGTGGTGTTTGCTCTGAGGGTGGGACCAAAGGCTGCTTAGTGTCTCGTAAAACATTTACCAAAAGCACTGAGCCATGGTTTTGAAGGGCATTCCGTTGCCAGAGCGTGGGAGGCGAGGGCGAGCAGGGGAAAAGAGAGCGCCAGGTGTTTGGCAGGTACCGGTTTCATACTTTGATATTTATTAATATTTAAAACTATGGATGGCGTTGGCCTCGGGCCCCCTTCTCTTGCAGGGGTGGGGATGGTGAGTGGGGAAATATGTGGGGTGGGCAGGCGGGAAGAATTTCTTGGTAAATTCTCGCTTGCTGGTGGCTGCGAGTCCCTGCAGACTCGTAACCTTCTGCTGTTTTCAGTTTTACTAGAGGGCCGAGCTTGTCATGGGGGAGAGGGTTGAGAGCTCCTGGTGGCCTGAGCCCTTGTGGGGACTTGAGCAGGGAGCCAGGTCCGGGGACTCTGAGAGGCCAAGTGTCACCTTGTGCCTTGTACGTGGTGACTCATTCTATCGAAAGCTTTGCTAAATGGCGGCTCTGATTTCATGAAAATACTTGAAAATTTTCTCCTCCCCCACCCCCGTCTCTCTTGCGTTAAGTTTGGACAAGATAAGTACAAATTAAAGGTCAGTGGAGGCAGGCTTTATCTTCGGATCTAGACTTTTAGGCACAGCGATTTCAGAGTCTCTTTTTATTGCTGGCAATGGACTTGGGAGATTCCTTGGGAACACTGTAAAGACTTTTTTTTTTTTATGGGGGAGGGGGTAGAAAATTTGAGCTCATGTGATTAAGAGGGAACCTGAACTGTATACTTTTGATCAATTGTCCAATTGTCGTTGTGCTAGACACGGATACTCACAGTTGTGGCTAAAATCCAAACAGGAAATAGGAAATCCTGAAAAAGTACAGCTCCAAAAAAATGGGTGTCAACTCTTGGGGAATGGTGTCACGGTACAATAAATGAGGTACAGCAAGCATATGGGGGTCTTTGGCCTTTTTCGTGGTCGTAGACGTAAGCGTGAGGTGCGTAGTAATGGTTGAGAATTCCATCGGTTCTGCCAGAAGGTGATCCGAGTCAGTTTTTGCCAGTGAGGCCGGCAGAATGAAACCATGGACTCTGTGAAGAGTTTCTAGTCACTGTAAAAGAGCTGGGAGAGGTGACGGTTTAGAGGAGACCCCCACACACCCCACCCCCGCTAAAGTTTCCGGGTTAGCCTTGTGTGTTTGGGCAGATAGGACTCCATCTAACAACTGTGGAGGTCAGAAGGCACAGTCCCAGGGAGAGATGGCGTATGGATCTCTCTGTGGAACAGTAAATGGAACTCAATAGCCAGGCATTGAACTACCTTGACCACCGAGAAGTTATGTAACTTTCAAAAAGTGGATTAACCTTTTCGTAGCCCCTTACGATTTCAAAACTAGCTGGGCACGGTGGCGAATGCCTTTGACACCAGCAGGGGCAGAGTTCGAGACCAGCCTGGTGTCCAGAGCAAGTTCCAGGACAGCCAGGGATACACGGAGAAACCCTGTTTCAAGGGGAGGAATTTTTTTTTTTTTCAAAACAGGTGTGAAAACTGATCTGTTACATAAGTGCACCCAGTTTACACAACACATGCAGCTAGGCCGTCTGAGGTACCCCATAAATCCAAAAGGGAGACTTTGGCCAGCGGAGGGGTCTGTGCGCTCACACCAGACTCTCTGAAGGAGGTAATATTAGTCAAATCTGAAATGTGATCAGGGAACAGAGGCTCTGGGAAAGGGCCTAGACACCAGCCACTTCAAGAGACTCCTAGAGCTTCTTTTGCCTTTATCTCACCGGGGAAGTTCCTTCCTTTCAATTTTTCTAGGTGAATCCCAAGACATGCGGCAGTAAGATCACCAGAGGTTATTCTACACCCCACGGGGGGTCCTTACAGTTCCATCGCTTTGTTGAATGACAAATATTGCTGCTATTAAATGGGGTAATAATGCTTTTATGTCAAGTTGGCTATGAGTAGCTGGTAGTACTTAGGTTTTTTTTTTTTTTTCTTTTGTTTTGTTATGTTCTTTTGAGGTGGTCTCACTAGCTGAGGCTCAGTAACTGAGGCTGACCTTGAACTCCTGTGGAAGCCTCTGGATTGCTAGAATTGTAGGTGTGTGCCGCCATGCTAGAGTTTACATCTTTTTTCCTTTTTGAAGTGCAACCTCACTGTGTATAGGCACAGCTGGCCTGGGGTTTACTCTGTAGCTTAGGCTGGCCTGGACCTCAGGAGACCCACCTGCCTCTGCCTTCTAAATGATGGAATTAAAGTTGTAGGGCACCACACCCAGACATCTGTTTGCTTTGAGAGACAGGGCATCACACCAAAGCTCCAGCTGGCCTAGAAATTATGGTGTTGCCCAGGCTCCCTTCCATCTCCATCAATCCTCCTGGCTTAGCCTCCCAAGTCCTGGGATTACAGAACGAGTAACCAACCACTTTTTGATTGTGTTTAGTCCCACCCTGTGAGATGGAACCCATACCACACACTGCTAAAGTGGACAAGAACCTGAACTTAGATGGGTCATGGACATCAGGGAAAAACCTGCTATTATTCTGCTAAAGGAAAATGGCAATGACTCCTAATGACTTGTTGCTGTACCCATAAATCAGTGCCTCACTCAGCCCTCATCACTTAATAGAGTTAGTTTTCAACAACATTTCTGGTTGTCAGTGACTAATACAATTTTACCAGACCCACCCATCCACTCACCCACTCACCTATCCATCCCTCCACCCACCCATCCACCCACCCACCCACTCATCCACCCACCCATTCACCCACCCACCCACCCATCCACCCACCCATCCATCCACCCACCCATCCACCCACCCACCCATCCACCCACCCATCCCATCCACTCACCCATCCCACCCACTCACCCACCCACCTATCCATCCCTCCACCCACCCATCCACCCACCCATCCATCCACCCACCCACCCATCCATCCACCCATCCATCCACCCACCCACCCATCCATCCATCCCTCCACCCCTCCACCCATCCACCCACCCATCCCATCCACTCACCCATCCACCCACCCATCCATCCATCCCTCCACCCATCCATCCATCCCTCCACCCATCCACCCACCCATCCATCCATCCCTCCACCCATCCACCCACCCATCCCATCCACTCACCCATCCACCCACCCATCCATCCACCCATCCATCCTTTAACAGTTTATTAATGACTCATTCCGGGATGAACTCTTCTCTCAGTTCTTTTTTTGTTGTGTTTTGAGTCAGGGTCTTAACTTCGTACACAGATTGGCTTTGAGTTAGCGGCAGTCTTCCTCGGCCCCCCAAGTTCTGAGACTCCAGGTGTTTGTTCGCCCCTTGCCTGGTTTCATTCTCAGTTCTTTAAGTATTACTCCTTCCAGTTTCTCATGCCACCCCTGCGTTAACCACCCATCCACCACCACAGCTTTGGCTGTAGTTGAACCTAATACAAATGGAGACTTGCAGTCTACGACCTGTGTCTGGCTTCACTCACTTGGCGCTTATATCTGCGATAGTTACCCGTGTAGCTCTAGTTCATTCTCTCATTTGCTACCTAGTGCTGCTTTGGAGAAACAGACTCCAATTCTAAATTATTTCAGGAGCTGAAAATGTGAGTGTGTGAGCTAAAGCCCCATCCCTGTGTGCCAGCTCTTCGGAGTTAGGTGACCTCATAAAGGGTGGGATGAAAATGTTATCACCTGGAAGGGCAGAAGGAGAGCCTGTTTCAGGGAGTGTGTTTGTTAAGTGCTCTGCCGGGCCATTTATTTAACTGGAGCGTCACCTCAGGAGCAACGGCTGCTGTTTTATATGATGCGCCCAGCCCCAGAAGCTGCAGGAGTTAGCAGTGGAGCTTAATTCAATGTGGAAATTGTTCGCCACACTCGAGAGCAACCCTGCCACCACAGTTTCCTAAGACTCCCCCAGCCCCCTTCAGTGCCAGTGCACCAGATCCAGAGCTTCTTCCAAGCTTGGCAAGCACTCGGCCTCTGGTAGCCCAGCCTAGCTCAACCTTTACCTAGTAGGACGAATACACGGGTCCTCTGTTAGAGAGGCAGCCACGGGCCTGACCTTTTGTGATTCGTTTGTTTTAAAGATAAGACTTTCTGGGTTCTAACTTGTTTGTTTTGCTTATGGATTTTTCTTACTGCATTCATTTATTCATGTGTGTGTTGAGGGGAGGCACATGCCCCAGCACATGTGGAGGATGGAGGGCAGCTTGGGTTGGCTCACTCCTCCCACCACATGGGTCCAGGGAATCGACCTCAGGTCATCAGGCTTGACCGCAAGTACCTTTACGTGCTGAGCCGTCTCACCAGCCCTTGCTTAGGGTTTTTTCATACACACTCTATATATTCTAAACCCCACATTCAGCCACTTTAAGGTTTTTCCCCTAAGATCAAGTTTTGGTATGCATGGATAAAGAATATCCGTCAAGAAAGTTAAATGAATTAAGTCCAGGTTGCTGATAAATTTCCCGGGTGTCAAAGATCCCATGCTTTAAAGTGGAACCAGAGGAAATGCTCACAGAGCCAGCTCACGAAGGTTCTGCTTGCTGGGCTCAGTCTCAAGGGTACATCTTAGCGAGGAGAGTTCAGAGAAGTGTGCATTCTAGGAAAGAAGTTACCAGATTCCTGTCCAGGGGAGGCAGGGGGGATTTCTTAGAATAACAAACGACCTGAGCCTTCACGTGAGCCTGTCCCTAGGTACAGATGATAGGGCTATGTTTTAAACATTGCATTAGTCCAGTCCATGTGATGGGCTGATCTTTTCAGTGAGGGCAGGTAGGCTTCGTGGGTGGAATCGATGAAACTACCTTGATAGTGCCTCCGTTGAATAGAAAGGGCAAGGGTGCCCACAATCTCTGCAATAAGGACTTTGTTCTTTTCACTATTTATTGGTAGAGAGCCTTTCGTGGGGCACTACTTACTTAAAAGAAAAAAATCATCGTCTAACCTTGAATAAATCTTCTTTAACTTTATGAACAACGGCAGGAACAACATCTTATAGTTGTACAGGTTTGTTTTGGTTTGTTTTTTTAAATCACTTTCTCGGCCTGGAGAGATGGCTCCGTGGTCTTTTAAAAGACCCAAGTTTAGTCTGGTTCTCAGCCCTCTCATCAAAGGGCTCACCACAGCCTGTAACTCCAACTCCAGGGGACACAACGCCCTCGTCTGGCCTCCACAGGCAACTTCACTCTTGCGCACATATCTACACAGAGATACACATGTAAACCCAATTTTAAAATAAAACACCTCTTTTCAAAAATCACTCTCTCGCTGGGCGGTGGTGGTGCATGCCTTTAATCCCAGCACTCGGGAGGCAGAGCCAGGCAGATCTCTGTGAGTTTGAGGCCAGCCTGGGCTAAAAGTGAGTTCCAGGAAAGGCACAAAGCTATACAGAGAAACCCTGTCTCGAAAAAAAAAAATCACTCTATCAAATAATTTCCATGGTTACCTTTTGTTTTAGTCTTGCAAAATTAAATATGTCCATCTTTAGCTTGAGAAAGTTGAAATGGAGAAGCCCAGATCATACTTCTGACTAGGGAAAGAGCTGACATGCAGACTTTCTTCCTCCACGGAGCCCAGCACTTCTCAGTGGCCCTTCACTGCCACCCACACAGTGTGTGGTGAACTGTGTCAGCATTACCATGGGTCTCCAGTGGCCTTCCAGATCTCACAACTCCCTGTGTGCTTACTGTGTATGACACACTGCACCCAGTGCTTTATGGGTTTCAGCCACAATTCCCGTGCAACTTTGCTAGCTAGGGATTATCCACCCCTTCTCGTCATAAGGGAAACTGAGGCACCAAGCAGTCAGATGATTTGCACAAAGCCGTGTGGTTGGTTCTCTGCTTTCCCCAACAAGTGCACTCATGTTCACCATGTCACCTGTTACAGGTCTGAAAACAGTGTCCTTCCCTTCTCTTCCTTATAACCAAGGTCAACGCAAGAGGCCTGAGACACTTCTCTTTTCTCTTTCGTCTTAACTTATCCACACCACACCCGCTGATGAAGAGATGTCTTCTTTGTAATTAGACATAGATGTGGTGCTGGGTTAGATTCAGTTTTAAAATTAACCTTTAACTTGCAGGACTATAAGAAAACCAGGGTCAGTAGCTATGAGACCAGAAGGCCTACTCATCAATAGGATTGGTGACCTCTTTTGGGGTAAGCGAGGGGATTCTGGAAAAGACAGCTCTTTGCACAGGAAATGGGTCCGATGATTCCTAGAGTATGTGTGGTGTGTGTTTACACATAGAGGCCAGAGGTCATGGTGGAGAAGGCATGGCAGGGGGCAGGTATGGTGGCAAAAGCAGGAAGCTGCCTGCTCACATTTCATCCTCACACAGGAAGCAGAGAGAGGGAACAGGAAGTGGGGCCAGGCTAAAAACAACTCGAATCCAGGCTGAAGAGATGGCTCAGTATTTAAGAGCACTTACTGTTCTTGCAGAGGATGTTGGACCATATAGTAGCTCACAAGTGTCTATAACTCTAGTTCCAGGAGATCCAACACCCTCTTCCGGCCTCTACAGACACCAGGCACCATCATAGAACACATACATATTCAGGCAAAACACTCACATATAAACAGATCTGGGGGGAGGGGGCACAACAACCCTCAAAGCCCACCCTCAGTGACATACTTCCTCTTTAAAGTTTCACAACCTTTTTGAGATAGGGTCACTAACCAGGAACTGAGTGTTCAAATATATGAACGTGTAGGTGACATTTCTAATTCAAACCACCACGCAGGGTTTCTCACTGAGACCTGAATCTTGCTGAAAATGCTAGGCTGGTGGGCCTGTGAGCCCCAGGAATGAATCCTCCTGTCTCTTCTTCTCCTGCACTAGGATTCCAAATATACTCTACCATTGCCTTTTAACATGAGTTCTGGAGGTGAACACTTGTCCTCATGCACGGTCGGTAGCATTTTACATGCCTTGTTTTGTTTTGTTAAGATTTATTTTTATTTTAAATGTATGAGTATTTTGCCTGCATGAATGTCTGCATATCGTGTGTATGCTTGGTACTGGAGGAGGCTAGAAGAGGTCATCAGATTCTCTGGAACTGGAGTTACAGACAGTTATGATATACAATATGTGTGCTCAAAACAGAACTCTTGTAGGAGTCCTTTGTAAGAGCAGCACCTAATGCTCTCCATTGTTGCGCCATCTCTCCAGACCCCTTGTTTTGATATTTTGAGACAAGTTCTTACTGTGTAGCCTGGTTGGCCTGATACCTGCTATGTAATTGAGGCTAGCCTTGAACTTGTGGTAATCCTCTTTCGGCTTCCTGAAAGCTGGGATCACAGGTGTACACCATCATACCTGACCCCCGGGAGCTCTTTGATTCTCCGTGTTCTTGTGAAGGAAATGGCCGAGGTGCATCTAGATTGTTTCTTGTTGTCTCTGTGAGTCCTTTTCCTGTTTGGGAGAATAGCAGAAATGAAATCAAGAGGTCTCCGAGTGATAAAAGACGCAGTTGGTGGCCAGAATGGTCTCCATGCTGTCAAGTGGCCAGCAAGGTTCCTTGGATGTTGGTGGGCTCTAAAAGCCATTGTCCCAAGGTGGATCTCCTGCCTCTCTAGTCTGGGTTTTATAATAAAAAGCCAGTTAGCAACTGGGACCTTTGCCCTGCCTAACACAGTGGCCTTTTCTGTTCGACGCTTAACTTTTCCATAAATAGACCAACACTGGGTGGGTTTGGGGGGCATTGTTGAGGCAGTGTTTGCTGTGTCCTAGTCTGGCCTTCCTTTCCAACAGGATTCCTAGAAGGAAGTTTGTGACCATGAATGAGCCTGGCCTCCTAAATGGTGAATTCAAGAGACTGAATGTTGGCCCGTGCGACCTTTCCCTCCATTAATGATTGTGAAACCCCAACATTTAAATTAACCACTGTTAAATGAGGGCCTTCCCTGTGTCAGCTGCATATGCAAACCCTGGGAAGAAACCAAACAAAGACTTCATTCTTCTTTTTCAATAATGACTTTTTACTGTAAGAACTAGGAAACACCTGCTTGCCCACGCTTTAAGACAGAATCTTACTCACCCTGAAACTCAGGAACTCGACTTCTATAGCCCAGGATGGCTTCAAACTCATGATCCTCCTGCCTTAGTCCCCCCAAGTGTTGGAGTTAGAGAACTGGTTAGCTTTCATTATTTAAAAAGAAAATTTGAGCAATTCGAGTCCACTTGCTGCTGTTGTTGGATACTAGTTTGTCTGAGAAAGCAATAGCTCTTTATGAAGACGGCAGACCAAAGGACCCCCACCCTTGCCTAGAATCCCACTTCTTGTATGATTTTTGTGGTACATGAGAATTTGAATGAAGAATATGCCCACGGATGGGCTTCTGTTGAAGGAACACATACCCCGGTGAGGGACCTGATTCACCTTTGGTCCTCCTCATTCCAGGCTGGCGATGTAGAGAAACCCCTCTCCATTCCTGTCCGCTCTCTCAGCTGGTGTGTGGGTTAAGCTTCTCTGGAACCCTCTGTTGTTCATACCGTAAGAAAAACAAAGAGATGTGTTTTAATTGTAGGAAATAGTGATTTGGATAGTGTATTTTTAGTAGAAATGAAATAACCAGAGATACTGGCTTATAAAAGGTAGTGGAGCATCTTTTTCCCAGTACTCCTTTAGACAGGGCCCCACTATGTAGGCCAGGCTGACCTTGAAGTCACAGAGATCCACCTGCCTCTTCCTCCTGGGTACTGGAATGAAAGGTGTGTGCCACCACACCCGGCAGGCAGGTATTGTTTAAAAATAGTCTTAGCCAGGCTCGGTGCTCATGCCTGTAATCCTAGCATTTAGGAGGCTGAAGCAGGGGGTTGGGCATTTAGCTCAGTGGTAGAGCACTTGCCTAGCAAGCACAAGGCCCTGGGTTCGATCCTCAGGTCCGGGGGGGGGGGAGAGGAGGCTGAAGCAGTAGGATTACTTACTGTAAGATTGAGGCCAGCCTGGGCTAAAAAGTGAGACTCTGCTTCAAGAAAGGGAGAAAGGGGGAGGGGGAAGAATTTTGATTTTATTCTGAAAACAACAAAGATAAAGGAATTTTTAGAGAGCTGTTTTCATTTTCACACTTTTCACTTGGAAATAAGCAGTCTGTGGTAAAGAAGTTGCTACTGATGCACAACTCAAAAATGACCTATTTCTGAGTCACACACACATTGTCATCAATGGGCCTGATTGCTCTCGTAGAGGACTCAGGTTCGATTCCCACCACCCACATGGCGGCTCATAACTGTGTTTCGGGGGATCCAACGATATCCTGGCATCCGTGGGTAATAGGCACACGCGTGACATGCATACATACATGCAGGCGCTCACACACACATGAAGTAAAAATAAATCAATCTTTTAAAAAGTTGTGACGAGGGCTGGAGATATGGCTCAGAGGTTAAGAGCACTGGCTGCTCTTCCAGAGGACCCGGGTTCAATTCCCAGCAACTACATGGCAGCTCACAACTGTCTGTAACTCCAAGGTCTCACACCCTCACACAGACACTCATGCAGGCAAAACACCAATGCACATATTTTTGGTGGTGGTGGGGGGGGGGTTGAAAACGATTCATTTAGTAATCTAATCCTATGAATTTGTTATGGGTTTTATCTGTTTGTTTTTGTCAATTTTTGTTTTGTTTTGAGACAAGGTTTCACTATGTAGTCCTGGGTGGCCCTGGAACTCTCTTTGTAGACCAGGCTAGCCTCCAACTCACAGAAGTCTGCCTCTCTCTGCTGCCCAAGTGCTGGGATCAAAGGCTTGCACCACCATGCCCGGCCCAATTTGATTTCTGCCAAGACCTTATCACAAAATTGGAGGGCGAGAGGCAGAGGAGGAAATATAGAGTCTAATTCACTAATAAAAATTGTGGTTTACAACTTGAGGAAGAAAATTGCTGCGAACAACCTGTGAGTCCAGACTGGCACACTACTTCCTCCTGCAGATGAACCCAGCTGTCTTCTTTTTTCTATGCCTGGCTGCTACCTTGCAAATTTGTGCTCGCTAAGGAAAGTGTGTATGCGGCAGTGAATGTCGTCATCGTCTTAAAATTGGGTGCTGGAGAGATGGTTCAGGGATAACACTGTGATCTTCCAGAGGATCTTGGTTCAGTCCCAGCACCCCCACGGCAGCTCACAACCATCTGTAACTCCAGGTCTGGGGTATCTGACACCCACTTTGGACGTGTGGGCAGCGGGCAGGAAAGTGATGCACACACAGCGCTTGCCCAGCGCCGCTTGACTGGGAGGTGGCGCAGGCCTGTCATCCCAGCAATTGAGAGGCAGGGCGGGAGCATCGAATGGTCAGCCTCTTCCACACTCTGAGTTTGGTCGGAGATCAAAAGAGCAACAGAGTATTGGAATTGTTTTATTTCTGATCTTATGTATGTCTGTGGGCCACATGCATTTATCTGGTGCTCTTGGAAGGCAGAAGCGGCCATCAGGTCCCCTAGAACTGAGTTACGGATGGTTGTGGGCCGCCAAGCGGGTGCTGGGAACAGAACTTGGGTTCTCTGGAAGAAACGCCCTTCACTGCAGACATCTCTCCCACCCTGTAGGAAGACTTGTAGCTCACTGCTAGGACTTGTCAAACCCTTGAATCCTCTTCAGCTTTTCTGAACTGATAGTCCTCACCACTGCCCTGGGCTCTCCTTCAAAGGCAGACCTTTGTCACTGCTCATCAGTTAAGCCTCATCTCATCCACCTCCAGGAGAATATTCTCTTCAGCCACCCATCACCCTAAGAATCTCTGTGACCACCTTGAGAGCACCCTTGGGAAAAGATCCCTTGCCCTAGAAAACCACATTACCTTCTTACCTTCGTTCTTTCCTCTCTGATTTTTAGTTATTTAAAGAGCATATTTCAAAACCCGAGATGGTAGAAGAAGGGATGGGGAGATAAAAAACGCCAGACCTTAACCACTGGCTCCAAATCTGTGGTAAAACCCCACCCTACGTCCAGGCTTAAAACGAACTCTGCCATTGCCAAGTTCAGTACATGCGTGCGGTCCAAGGGTTTCTGATTCAGGTGCAGTAACTGGCCCCTCTCTCCTGGCTCCACCCTCCCAGCCGGCCACTTGGAAAAGCAGGGTCTTAGCTGCCTCAAACATTTCTTCGCAACGCTGGGGGTGGGGGTGGGGGAGGGGTGGGGATGGGGTTCAGTTCACTTCCTCCTCATGCTTGACTTCCCCTCAATTCAGAGCAGGCTTGATTCAGCCAGTGAAGTTCTGAACTCCGTCCTGGGGACAAAGCCGCGAGGACGTATCATTGGCCGTGGGACAGACAGGTGTGCAGCACGGCCTGTGCACCCTTGTAACCCAAGAAACGAGGCGGGCAGCCTGGCCTCCCGTGCTGTCGGAAAGTCTTCGAAAATGCCTGTGACCGTCCTCGTCGTTTGTGCTGACTGGGCCGCGTCAGGGGTTTTACTCTGAACCATTTACATGCTGAAGAGTCTGCAGATGAAAACTAGGGTGCGGGGAGCAGGCGGTGGGGGTGGAGAGATGAGGAGAGGGAGAGAGAATGTCTACACCCACTCTGGTGCACTCCAGGTCCTCACTGGTGTTCATGTGTGTCACCCGTGGGGGGGGGGGGGGGGACTCGGTGGTTGAGTTATGAAGATCTGAAAGTGCATGCTGGCCCCTGGAGAGAAGCAGCTAAAAGACTCAAAAAAAGGTCACTGTAGCCACTGAGTTTCATGTGATTCTTATGTGACCATTAATTGAATCTTTTTTTTTTCCCCGAGACAGGGTTTCTTTGTGTAGCTTTGGAGCCTATCCTAGAACTCACTCTGTAGCCCAGGCTGGCCTCGAACTCACAGAGATCCGCCTGCCTCTGCCTCCCAAGTGCTGGGATTAAAGGTGTGCACCACCACCACCACCTGGCTAATTGAACCTTTTAAAACATCTTTTAAATACTTTATTTTTAATTATATGTATTACCTGTGAGTGCAGGTGCCCGGAGAGGCCAGAAAAGGGCACCAGATTCCCCTGGAACTGGAGTTAGAGACAGTTGTGAGCTTCTAATGTGGGTGCTGGGAACAGAACTCATTCTGTAACTGTGCTCTTAACCATGGAGCCACCTGTCTGTTTCCACCGATGGAAACTTAAGAAAAGCCAACTATTTAATAATGTGCTAAATGGCTTTGGAGATACGTTCTTCCCACGTAAATGGAAGACACTGATTATTCCGGCACCTCTACCAGAACAGGTCTATGAATCTAACTCTGCCAATCTTCTGTCCAGGGTCCCTCTGTGGAATGTCTGATGTGGTGGCCAGTAGTCAGTCTACTGCCCCAGCACTAGTGAGTACTAGATACATAGATAATTTATTTTACCTAGTACTGCCAGGTATTAGGTAGGTCACGAGCAGGGAATGAGAGCTGACCTAGGAAGTCTCTCATGTGTTATTCAGCTCACCAAGTATTTCTCAAGTTTCAAGTCACAGCTTTTGGCCGGGAGGATATTCCCAGCACGGGGTGCTAGGTGGTGGACCCCAGCCATAGACTCCGAATGCTGACTCATATCAAGCTCTTATTGGGCGCCAGCCGAGGGAGAGATGGAAGGAATGAGTGAATGAATGAAAAGTGAGTGAGAACATGGGTCTCAAGGACACTGTAACCCTACCACGGCACGGACATGTCCGCAGTCCACTGTGACGGAAACAATGCGCTTCGGAGCAACCGAGTGAAGTGATCAAGCAGGGTGACATTCTTAGGGCCCTCCCAGGGGCTGCAGGGAAACCTCTCCATGCTGTTCTCATACAGAGCTGGAAACTCAAGCAAATGGTGCCGTCTAAAAGCCTTCTTGTTAGTATGCCAGATTCCTGTGCTGTGGATTTCAGTTTCACTTTCTTAAGTCTTTTGCTTGTTTGTTTGTTTTTAACCAATTCGGGCTTTTTGTAGTGGTAGTGGTTTGAAGTAGCTTTCTCCCTTAATCTCGGCGTTACAGTTCCTACCTTTTAATGCATTCATTTAATAGGTATTTATTGGGCATACTAAGGTAGGAAATGTTAATACCACAGAGCGATATAAACCAAGCAGAAGAGGATTTCATCTGAGATTGAAGTTATAATAAATTTATACCCTGTATTATAATGAAAATCTGTATTTTTTTTTAGTACAAGGTGGTGCAGATGGATGACCCTAGGGCCTCGTGGACCCTTGGCAAGTGACCCCTTGTCTACATTCCCAGGCTTTAGCGTATCCTCGTAGGTTTTGCTTGCTTGCTTGTTTTGGCTGTGGATGGTTTTTTGTTGTTGTTTTGAGACAGAGTTGCTATGTAGCCCTGGCTGTCTTGGAACCCACTAAATTAGCCCAGGCTGGCCTCAGACTCACAGAGATCCATCTGCCTCGATGGGATTAGAGGTATGCACCACCACGCCTGGCTGTTTACCTGCTTTTGATGTGGAGTTTTGCTGTTACCTAGGCAGGCTCAGAATTCCAGTTTTCCTGCCTCAGCCTCCCAAGTAGATAGAGAACAAGGAGTTATCATGTGCCCAGCATTATCCTGAGTTTTTCCTGTTCTTGGGCATCACCAAAAGGAAGCCCAGGCTTCCTGGTAGTCTCAGAATCCTCATCAATCTCAGGAAACTGGTACCCTGGGATATGATTTAATAGAATGTTCACTGGCCCGAACCCATCATATATGACAAGGCTAAACAAAGTTGACTTAGCAGTGCTTGGAGGGAAAAGCTCTTGACTTTGATTTGTACTTTCTAGAATTACTTTTACAAATTAGTAAGTACTTACCTTTCTTATATAAAATAGAGCCTTTTTTTTTTCTTTTTTTTCCCCTCCGGTAACGAATTTTATTACATTTTGTTTGTTTAATACGTGTGTGCATGCGTGCGCACGCTCTCAAGCTGCTGAGCCAACATAGACCTTTCCTCCCTTATGTTGCTTCTTGTCACGTGTTATTTGGTCACAGCGACCAGAAAAATAACCAGTACACCAACCAGGGTCAATACACACTCCTGTACACAGCAGCTGTCTCCTGCTGCTCACCCTGCCTCGGTGTGTGGGTTAGTAGGGTTGTAGGCCTGTGCTACCATGCCAGATGGCCTTATTCTTTACTGTTGCCTCTTCCCGGAGCACGCTAACGTGCTTGCATGATGTTGCATGTGTTGACGTTGTCCGTGGTTTCCAGGCATGGGAAGAGGGCTAGGGACCGGGAGGTCGGGGAGGGAGCAGGTGTAAGCTGCCCCTCAAGGTTCCTCTGTGTAGATGCTATTGATCTCTGGTTTAGGAATCTTCTCATCATGTGCCACGTGCTCCGCCTTGGTCCTGGTCCTATCCTGGTGTTGCTGGCTCCGGGACACAGTGTACACGACTGAGCCTTTTTGAAGAGAGAGGGTGGTGCCCTGACTCCTGTAAGCTTTTGCTTCTCAGGACAGTGTTGCCTTATCTCTCCTGAGAAACTATCCTTTCTTACTCTCACCTGGAGTTAGGGGGGGAACCATTTGTGAATATCCCCTTCCTGAAATGAGCAGAATACTGGAGAAATCTGACCAGGAAAAGACCAGTATCATCGAGATTACCTCACTGGAAAAGTCCTTGTAGCTGGGTGAGGTGGCGGCACACGGCTGTAATCCCAACACTCGGCAGGTGGATTTAGGAAGAGAATCAGGAGTTCAAGGCCAGCCTGAGCTACCTGAGACCCAAACCTTCAGCAGTTACCATTCTGTTCTGTCCAGCAGTGTAGTTAGTAAGCACCCATCTTCACATTTCCTAGTCAACTGTAAGTTTGTGTGCTGAGTGTAGTACGTTGTGACTGTACCCTGGTGGCACATAAAGGAAGATCGGTGATTAGGTGTCAACCAAAGGCATCCTGTGGACACACTGTCCTAGTGAGGCCTCACGTTTCCTCAGCAGAGCCTGTGCTTCCTCTGTGGCGCCATCTATCAAGCCTTTTATCTCTCTTCATCACTGTTTGGTCACATCTGCTGTCTCCAGCCGGCTGATGAGTGGATGGGTGATTCGGCTGTATGCCCTCAGCCTCCAACTCGGAGTGGCAACTCTAGCATCGTTTGGGGGCTTGTGTGGTCTTTGTTGGACAGATCGGACATCTGAGGCTTGTCCAAGATAACTAAGTGTCATGAGAGAGGGTTGGATTTGGAACTCAGTGTCTGCCATCCTCCAAAGTCTGTTTTCTTCTTTCGGCGTCTTGCTCGTGCGTTTGCTGTGTGTAGTCAGTCTCTTGGGAATACTGGAGAGCAGCATTGATTGGGAGGTTAGAAGTTCTGGGGAAGTATTGAAAGGAAGAGAGGCTCTGTTGGCTGAGGCTCAGAGGAGAGGCCAGCTACTGTCGCGGTGGCCTGGCTCTGGGCTGCCATCCCCACCCTCAGCGTCCGCACACAGACACCATGAGGGACAGGTCACACGGGGGCTGCTGAGTGCACACAGACCAGAGAAAGCCTTTTGTTGCACTTCCATTCACTAGGAGAATGACCGAGCTGGGACACTTAGCCATTCACCCAGACATAAACATAGTGTCCAAATAGAGGTTTCTCTGATGCTCGTCCACATGGTAAGTACTTACTTGTAATGTTTGAGTCTGTGATGAAACTGGGGGAGAAATATATATATAACCTGAGCCTTCCAGCTTACAAAGCAGTACGCCTGAGCTTTATTCCTTGGAAAAATGGTGGGAGCAGGGGAGTCATGGGCCCACCTTTGAAAGCCTCCCCTTTGAGGGTGGATGGTCAGTGGCGACACTACCGTTTTTCTCCTATTTGAACAACTTGATTTTACAGCTAAAGTAGCAGCTTTATTGGGATGCAGTGCACCTCCTATTTAGTGTGGGCAGTTCGGGGGGGGGGGCTTTCGTGTGTTCTCACAGCTGTGTAACTATCAGTCGGTTACTTTCAGGATGTGGCCATCACCTTGAAAATCCCGTGTCCCTCACCAGCCCCTTCTGCTTTCTCGACAGCCTACCTTCTGTTTCATAAACATGGATGTTTTACAGTATGGATTTGTATCACGAGGCTTTCTTTCACTTAGTACACTATTTTCTTTCTTTTAAAAATATTGGGTTTTTTAAAAAATTATATTAATATTTTTTCTTAAGTACAATATATTGATCATATTTCCCTCAACTCCCCGGGGGTCCTTCCCATCCACCCCAAAATACATAGTTTTAGTTTCCTATTTATGCGTACACTGCAGTGGGGGGTAGGAGCGTGGAGGCCAGAGAGGGTGTTGAATCCCCAGGAACTGGAGTTAGGATGACTGTTGCGAGCCACTGGATGTGGGTGTTGGTCACTGAACTCAGGTCCTTTGGAACAGCAGTCACTGCTCTGAAACACTGAGCCATCTCTCCGGCCCCTAGAACAGTATTTTCAAGATCCATCTATATTATAGCATGTATCAATACTTCACTACTATTGCAATATTCATTAATATTGCAAAGCAGTAGTCTAGAATTTGGGTACGTTTGAGGTTGTTTTTTTTTTCCCCCTTGCTTTTTGGATATTGTAATGTTGCTATGCCTTTGCAAGTGTTGTAATTGTGTATGTGTGTGTTCTCACTGGGTGTGGGTTTGGGTATATGTGTGTGGATACATGAATAGGTCGGAAGTCAACATTGGTATCTTCCTCCCGCTCTACCTTATTTGGAGACGGTCTGTCCCTGAACCTGGAGTTTCCCATTTCTGCTAGGCTGGCTAGACAGGGAAAAACCCCACCCGCACACTCAGCCTACCTCAGCCTCCCATCCCCCAGGCGCTGGGGGTCACAGGTCTGTTGTGCACTGTGTCTGCCTTTTGCTCGGGTGCCGAGGACCCAGATCAGGACTTCACACTCAACACACGCACTTCATCCACTGCGCCGTCTCCCCAAACCCTGTTTTCAAAGTTTTCTGAAGTCATGGCTCTTTATCTCTGCCGGGCACATCTTTATGATGGGATTTCTGGAACGTGTGGTGGCTGTCTTTTCAGCATTTGAAGGCCTCATCAGCAGTGTGCAAGGCTGTGCATCTGACAGCCCCAGAGGCCGTGTGCGAAGGTTCTGACTCTTGTCTTGGTCAACACATGTTGTTTCTGTCTTTTGACAATGGCCATTCCAGGGAATAGAGTAAATTTCATTGTGGTCTTAATTTGCATTTCCCCGATGACCATCGTCCAGCCTCGTGTGCTTCTTGGTCATGGATGAATCTCTGGAGATTCAGTTCCTTTACCTATATTTAAATTAGTTTCTTTGTCTTTTTGTTATTAATTTACGGTAGCTCTTTACATATTCTAGATAAAAGCTATTATCAGAAACATGCTTTGCAAATGTTTTCCTATTTTATAGCCTGTCTTTTTGACTAATTATTTGGGTTTTTGTTTCTTTGTTTTGTTTTTTTGCCTTCAACACAGGGCCTTATATTAGTGCTGTACTATTGAGCTACAACCCCAGCCCATACCTTTTGCGTATGTATTGATGGGGGGGGTACATGTCACCTCACTTGTTTGGAGGTCAGAGGACAACTTGCAGGAGTTGGTTCTTCCTTCAGTCATCATGCTATTGTAATTTCTTACTTTAGATTGTTTAGTGAGTGTGTGCGCATGCAGTTGTTGGTGGTGTGGGGGTTGGTTTTGTGTCCTGCACAGTGTTGAGCACACTGGTCTTCTCCCTGTGCTGGCATGTCATCCTCTACGGATAGTTTTCCTTCTGTGTTTCCTCTGGATAATAACCTGTGTTTGTCTTCTTTGCCCGATTGCTTTGGTTGGAGTTTTCAGTACAGTGCTGAATAAAACACATTCTCTCATCTTGTTCCCGATCTTGGGGAGGTGGGATGAGTCTTTTACGATTCAACTGTTGGTTGTAAGATTGTATTGGTTTTAATCAGACGGGAGAAGTTCCCTCTGTTTCAGTTTACTAATAGTTTGGATTATGAAAGTCTGTTGACTGTGTCATGTTTTTCCATGTCTATTTAGATAATAATGTAGTTCTGTCTTTGTTACCTTTGTGTGTTTTCATTGGTTCATACTCCTTTGGTAAGCCCATGGGATAAGTCATGCTTGGTCATGGTGCATAATAATAGTTTTTTGGTTTTTTTTTTTCCAAATCAGTTTAACTTCATTTTTTAAAAATTGTGTGTGTGTGTGGTATGTGTGTGTGTCAGAGGACAAGCTAAAGATGTCAGTTTTCTCCCTCCAACATATGGGTTCTGGGGAACAAATGCAGTATGTCAGGCCTTTTACCCATTCAACCACCTCGCCAGCCCTCTTTGTTGGTTTGAGACACGGATGGTCTCATGTAGTTTAAGTTGGCCTTGAACTCTTGTTCTGCCTGCCGTGTGTGAGTTACTTTTCATTGTGATGATAAGATACCAACACCAAAGGCACCCTAAGGAAGAGTTTATTTTGACTGACGGTTCTGGAGGGAGAGTCCATAATTGCAGGGGATACAGGGCAGCAGGCCACCAGAGCAGGACACTGGCTGATCACGGGTGCCTGAAGATGCCAGAGGAGGGCAGCAGGGCTCCTGGGACTGGAGTTGCAGCGGGCTCATGAGCTGCTGGATGTGGGTGCTGGGAATTGAACTTGAGTCCTCCGTAAGAGTGTCAAGCAATCCTCCTACCTGCTGAACCATTTCTCTAGTTCCAGATGTTCTGAGCTAACCGGCATGCCCTGCTCAGAGCTTCTCTTTGTAAGCCTTCCATGTCTTTGAGTCACTAGTGATGTCTCCTCTGTTTTCCTGAGTTTGTTTAGTAGGTTGAGTTTTCTTTCTTCCTTGTCATTTTAGCTACAGGTTTGTCAATGTGGTTATTTTCTTAAAAAACAAACAAAAAACCCTAACTTTTGAATTTTGTTAATTTCATTGTTTTTTCCATTTTTGTATTTTTTAAAAAATATTTATTTACTTGTTATGTACACAGTATTCTATCTGCATGTTTGCCAACAGGCCAGAAGAGGGCGCCAGATCTCATTACGAATGGTTGTGAGCCACCATGTGGTTGCTGGGAATTGAACTCAGGACCTCTGGAAGAGCAGTCGGTGCCCTTAACCGCTGAGCCATCTCTCCAGCCCCCGTTTTTATATTTTTAAGTTGTTTGAAAATTTTGTATGAGTTTTGACCACATTCACTACTCAGACTTTCCCAACTCCTCCCAGATCCACCCCCTCCTTCCCCACCCACCCAACCTTCTGCCCCCCTACACACACTCATCAAGACCTATTTGTGCTGCCCCCATATTCATGGGCACGTGGTCTTCGTCTGGAGCTCGATGTTTGCCTTTGATAAGGTCTTACTATGTCTCCTTGGGTGCCTGGTACCTGCTGTTTTGCCCAGGGTGTCCTTGAACTCTCAGCGGTCCTCTTGCTCTCACTCCCCGAATGCTGGAATTCCGGGTGTGTGCCCGAGAGCCCAGATCTTTTTGGTTTTCTAACCACCTTTATTCCCCCACTTCAATCTTTACCGTTTCCTTCCATGTGGGGCTCACGATCTAGTAGCTCTTCTTTTTCTGCTTTCTGAAAGTAGAAGCTCTCAGATCGGTACACATTCCACTGCTGTCCCCACTCTCCACTACACAAGACTGTGTGTGAGCAACCAATGCTAACGCCGCCGAGTGAGAGCCCGGAGTGAGTGAGAGCCCGGAGACTCCCCTTGCAGACTGTGTCGGAGAACTGAACACATGGGAGTGGCAGAGGGAGTGACCCGCCCATTGTTCTCTCACTCCGCGGTGATGGACCCTGCGGCTTAGTGGTTCTAGGACCAAGGTGTAGCTTCTGGGGTCCGATTGCCTGGGTGTGAGTTCTCTGTCTGCCACCTACAGCTGGGAGACATTGAGCAACACTTCTAGATCCTCTGAGCCCCGTTTCCACGTGTGTAGAATAGGTAGTCACTCCATCGTTGTGAGGGTTCACCGTGATAACATGTGATACATTCAGCCCAAAAGCTGGTGCAAACTAAATGTTTAATATTGGTTAATTAAATTAAGCTGTTCCTAACTTAATGTCACTGGACGAACATGACCCTATGCTGAGTCTGGAGTTGTGATTCCATTCGTTTCTACGTCTCTGTTACCATCCACGATGTCCATTTACTGCCTGACTGAGACACATTTCCAGTGGCAGCCCGGCAGCCCTCTGAAGAGGCAACTTGGCCGCTCTTGCTTCTTCGATGGCATGTCTATAACGTAACCATGATAGAACAAAAAGCAGGGAATGGATTTTCCTAAACAAATCTGAAACAAGCTGAGGGGCAAGGTCCATAAATTATGAAAATGGTACTCACTGAAAAAAAAAAATCTAATTCATGTCGCTATCAGTTCGAGTCCTCTTTATGAGAAGGCTGGCAATGCCCTTCTGAATTCACCAGGCAGCTGATGTTGAACTCTATTGTCTGAGAGTACGCAGCCGGAGCTGTTCTGTGCTTTCAAGGAATTGCTCAAAAAGGTATACAGTTTTATTCTCATCCTGCAGCCAAACAATGAGCACACTATTACATTAAGAAGCAAACCTAGGTATCTGGGTTAGTCCTTATTATGAAATCTTCAGATAAAATTAAAATGTGCCTAGGTTTGGTGTGTGTACATGTGATCCTGCTACTTGGGGTGTCATAGGGAATTGGTGAGTTGAGGTCAGCCTGGGCTACATAGAGCATATCCCTGTCTCAAAAACCCAGTAATGAGGAAAAAGAATTCATTAGTTACAAGGGAAAAACCATCAGTTCCCTGAATCCTGGTATATGTATAAAGATGGATTTTGGTTTTGAGGGTGGGATTTCTTTTTTGAAAGACAGAATTCAGAATAGTCAAAAGTGAGTGCAGTGAACTCTGAGCCAATTTCCAGCCCCCTGGACTTTGTCTCCTAGTAACACGTACGACTTCTACCGTATTTAAGATGGCTGCTGCCTCCCGTGTGTCCACATCAGATAGCAACTACCATGTAAACAGCAAGTATTTGACTGTGAGCTAACTAAATCTTGACATATGCTTAGATGAACAGCACCTTCCATGAGTAGATTAATACATTAATATATGCTCAGTGTTATCATTGTGATGTAATGGTTTAGAGAATCATCTTTGGGATTGAAGCTCACCTCTGTGCCTTTATTAGCTTGTGTGTTTGTTTGGTAGGTTAGTTGGTTTTTAACCTTGGTGTGCTGAGGGTCTAAACCAGAGCTTTGATTATGCTCGGCAAGCAGTACATCAACCGAACTACCCTCCTGACCTCCATTTTTAAATTTTAAGACAAAATACCTCAGGACTTTCTTTACTTACACTTTACTCCAATATATACTGTATTCTATGCTAAGCTGGTGCTATAATGCAGTGTTTGACAGTCTAACTTCAGGAGAAATACTATGGTGCCTTTGTTCATTCAGGTCTGTGGGAACTTCTGCATATTCCTCCTCCTTTCCAGTGGGTTATAATTAACTTCACGGCCAACTGTTGCTAACACTGTTCACACAGCTTTGTGGCTTCAGTGCCAACGTTTGATACCAACTACTACTTCAATGCTCTGTGTGTATGTACACACGTGTGCGTGCGTGTGTGCGTGCACACGAACAGTTTCCTCCTCTTATACTTTGGTCATGCATTGACACAAGCAGTAATTTCAGCAAAGTTTTTGGAATTCAAAATAGTTCCAAAATGAGCTGATGACGTAGGTGGTGTCATGGATAAAGACACTTGCCACCAAGCTTGATGCCCCGACTGAGATTCCTGCAACCCCAGGGTGGAAGGAGAGAACTGACTTCTTCAAGTTGTCCCCTGATCTCCACACATTTATGCCCCCACCCCCAAATAATTAAATATTATCAAATGTATTTCTAGAAACAGTGTATTATCTTATACGTAAAAGCAAGTAAATACTGGCATGGTCTTTACATCGGTTCCGTTTCAACCTATAGGTGAATTAGAATTTAAAAATAATTCTATCTTAGTAGGGTTTGATTTGGCCTGATCAGATACCCCCAGTATTTAAAATGGTCTTTGAAGGGCTGGGAGTTCAGCTCAGTGGGTGGAAAGCCCTGTGTTCAATCCTCAGCAGCTGGACACGGTGGCACACATCTGTATCCCAGCACTTGAAAGATAGAGAGAGGAGGATCAGGAGTTCAAGATCATCTTCAACTACATAGAAAGACTAAGCCAGCTTTGGATATGCTAAACCCAGTCTCAGAAAAACAACAAAGTAGAGTACTTGCCACCCAAGCCTGCTGGCCCAGGTTCAAGTCCCAGGACCCACACAAACATCCACAGAGACAATAAGCTTAATAAATTTGTCCTCTGACACCCTCCCCCTGCCAAATGGCTCACACATGTATCTGACATGTACACCCCATAATAAAATTTAAGGCGCCCAAAATAAATAAAAACAGCCCGTGTAACTTCATATCACGTCTACACCGTCCCTCCCCAGACGAGGCTAAGTTTTGTTTCTTTCCTTTACGCAACCAAATCTACCTTAGGGCTTCCATACTGTGCACGCTCTTATTGGCCCCTTCTCTTCAGACTAAAACAAAGGCGCTCTGTGCAGACCGAGAATCATTTCTTCAGACAGGGCTTAATTGCGCTGCAAGCCAGCGGGCTGCGGAGTGGCTGGTATCACCGTGGCCTCTGGGGGGCCCTTGCATGTTTTTATGCATTTGCTCACACAGAGGCCTGCATGGAGCAGGAGAACGATATTACAGGAATGACAAGGCTAACTTCTGCTTTTTCTGTGTTTCCCCCCCTATATTGTTGGAGTTTATTAAGGCCACTGTGTTCAGAGCCAAAGGATGAGGACTGGGCTTATTTTCATGTCGAAGGCAGGCTGTGATTGCCACCATAATTACTGCTTTTGAGTAGTCTGTGAACAGCTACTTGGTCTTACCCCTAACTTTTCTTTCATAAAGCCAGGGCCCTGCACATGCTGAGTAAACACTCGACCCCACCCCAGCTTACATTCAGACCCCACCCTACTTCAAACTTACCATCCTCAAGTATTTTTCCCAAAGTTTTGCCTTTTAGGGCAGTGTTTATTTTAATATACATACTTACTCATAAATATACACATTCTCACACACACACACACACAAAAAAACCTCTCCAAACCTAAAATACTATCTAATGTTCCAAACATCTTGTAAACACGGGATTTTTTTTTCTTATATGGTATACTATTTTTTTAAAGATATGTTTATTTTCATTTACGTGTGTGGGTGTTTTGGTTGCATGTATGACTTTCGTAGCGTGTGCATGCAGTACTCACAGAGGCCAGAAGGGGGCATTAGATCCTCTGGAGCTGGAGGTAGGGTCGTCAGCCTCTATGTGGATGCTGGGAATTTAACCCTGGTCTTCTTCAAGGACAAGTGCCCCCAACTGCTGAGCCATCTCTCTGATTCCTAAGGTACTCTTATATAAAAACAGATTCTGAATCCAGGAGCGCTAACCACCAACCCTGCTAACCAGAGTTTGATTCCTGGGACCCACACAGTGGGTGGAAGGAGATAATTGACTCCTGAAGTTGCCTTGTGACCTCCACATGCTCGCTTAGGCACATGAGACACCCTGAATAAATAGGTGTTAAAATAAAAATAATAATAATTTTTTAAAAAAAGGCCAGGCTATGGTGGTGAAACCTTTATTCCCAGCACTCGGGAGGCAGAGCCAGGCGGATCTCTGTGAGTTCGAGGCCAGCCTGGACTACCAAGTGAGTTCCAGGAAAGGCGCAAAGCTACACAGAGAAACCCTGTCTCGAAAAACCAAAAAAAAAAAAAAAAAAAAAGAAAAATAAACTGAAAACTAACTTGTCCCTCTGGTCTTTTGACCTCTGACACTGCCCACTTCAAAAATGGTATATATAATTCAGTAAATTGAAGAAAAGCACAAAACCCTCTAAGGGAAAACTTGTAGTCCCAGCTTTGACCGTTTGTTGGATGGTATCTTGAGATATGGCCTCATGTGCCTCAGGCTGGCCTTGAACTAGCTATGTAGTCAAAGGTGACCTTGAACTCCTGACCCTCCTTGCCACCACCTCCCCAGTGCTGGCATTACAGAGATGCATCACCAAACCCAGCTTCCCTACTCCCTTGAGCATGCTGCACACACGCACACACGCACACACACACGACCACTGCTCTGTGCTGTGTGCCCTAGCCTGAAATGTATTAGGATGAGAGGTTTTCACATTTCTTTCATTTTTTCATGCGTGTTCAGAGAGTAGGGGTGTCACATGGTGTCTCGAGCTCTCTCAGCTTCTCTTCTCCCTCCCTCTCTGATGTCCTAACTCCTCCTCCAGAAGGATTTGGGGTGAGGTTCCCCCTCTCTCAGCCCCTCTAAACGAGGGTATTTACTTGGAAGTGCCTTAGGTCTTCTTGAGCCGTCCATTGTCTTTCTTACCATGAGGTTCATTTTACCAACCTCTGGCTCTCTGTGCTCCCACTACGTGTGTCGGCTTCAAATTAACAAAAAAAAAAAAAAAAAAAAAAGCCGGGCAGTGGTGGCGCACGCCTTTAATCCCAGCACTCGGGAGGCAGAGGCAGGCGGATCTCTGTGAGTTCGAGGCCAGCCTGGGCTACCAAGTGAGTTCCAGGAAAGGCGCAAAGCTACTCAGAGAAACCCTGTCTCGAAAAACCAAAAAAAAAAAACAAAAAAAAAAAAACCAAGGGTTTAGTTCATGTGGGACTTCTGCATCTTTTTCTATCACACTTATAAATAGGATTTTTGGTAGTGATTGGTTGAGATAGAGTGCCCAGTAATCCAAGTTATCTACCCTAAATACGATAAAGGCGGAGTAGGAGTGAGTAATGTTTGCTAAAAATACAGCATTGCCAGGAAGTCATAGCAATACCTTGTTTTTCTTTAAGACTATGGTCTTGCCAGATCAGACTGGCCTTGAATTGCTTGTTGAGCCCCTATTTCAGCCTCCCAAGTGGAACTGTATGTTACCTTGTCCAGTGTTCCAGAGACAGTGTCATTTTTGAGGGCTTCCTATTTGCCAGAAACCTTCCTGCTCGCTTAAATGTATTTATTTATTTAACCTCCCTAACACCCCACGTGAGGTAGGAATTACTATTTTTCTTATTTGTATTAAGGCGTGCAAGGGCGTGGGCACCCACGATTCTCTGAAGGGTAATTGGAAATAAAATCATTGATTTCCTTTTAGTCATGATTGGAGCTTGGGTGAAATTTCAGTTAAATTTCCTTTCTATGAAATGCCAGTGTTTTTGTCTTCTTGAGCTTTCCCCAACCATCTCTTTGTCGGAGTAGGTTTTTGCACTACTTTTCATACAGTTATTAAGCCTTTCCACGTGACAGCGGTGACCCCTCCCCGCCTTCTGAGCCCCGCCTTCTAACTCATTCCAGGTGTCCTTAGCGAATGACTCCCAAGGCCAAAACCCATTGGCCAGTGCAGAGCCAGGAACCGTGTAGAGCAGAGTCACGCTGTTCCTGGGGTTAGGGACAAAGGTTGCTGAAGCCTGGCTGTGGTTACAATTAGCCTGTGCATCCAGATTTCAAGACTGGAAAGGTAGGGAAACCTTACTTAATTTCATTGAGATGTGAAGAAGAAGATGGTTGTGGTCGCTTAAGGCAATGTACATCAGGCTTACCAAACAATCTGTTTTGGTTCTGTTTTAGTTAAAGGTGGTGTATCCATCTTAAGTTCTTAAGAATTTTAAACACTGCCTTATTTGCCTTACCATTGGTAAAACTCCAGTTTTCTAGTTATGGGCATGATTTGACAGACATTGTTTAGTTTTATAGCGTTTTATTTCATATACTTAAAAAAAAAATCTAGATCTTCACAAATATAGTTTTATGGTTTGCAATTTAAACCATACAGTATAAGCAATGATTTGTCAATGGTGTCTCATAGACAGTCTTTAGAGAAGAAAATATGATAACTAAAAATAAATCAGGAATTAGCAGTATGATGATACATAAAACTGTAGCCGTGGTATTTCCTCTTGGATACCTTATTTGAGTCATTCTTTTTCAAACTGGTAATTAAGAAATGAAATCACCTAACTGTAGGCTCTATGCTTTTTTTAACTTTAATATTTTAGTTATACTTTATATGCTCCGTTCTAATATTAATCACAATGACCGAAAAAGCAGAATGTCTTTTTCACCTTTCTACCTAAAAATGAAGCAATTTGAACAGCACTTGGAGTGAAAGCTCATCCTCAAGAGGGACATCTTTCTGGTCATAATGAGCCCTCCTCCATCATCTCGGGAAACTCCACTGAGATCAGTCAGTAGGGGCACGGAGTGCCCGTCAGTCCACCCATCGGCCTGTAGTGTCATCATTCACAGCTACTCTATCGTCAGTGTCAAAGGTACTGCCTGTCACATTTGTAACTGGTTTTCCATGACTAGTGGCCCAAAATGGGTTTGTATCTTGTAATAGGCTCAGACATGGTTCTGTTTGATAAAAACATTACATTACAAAGCATTTAGTATTTGTTATGTCTAATTTGTAAAGAGAATGTTAGCGTGCTTCTCACTGGATATTAAATGTGTGTGTGTGTGTGTGTGTGTGTGTGTGTGTGTGTGTGTGTGTGTGTGTGTGTGAGTGTGGTGTGTGGTGTGTGTGTGTGTGTGTGTGTGTGTGAAGTTCGTGCCATGGTACCCTGTACAGGTTAAAGGACAACTTCTATGGAGTTAGTTTTTCTCCTTCTGCCCTTACGTGGGCTCTGGAGATCAGCCAGGTTGTTGGGGTTGCGAAGCGAATGCTTTACAGACCGAGCCTTCTTTCTGGCCCCAGATTCCCCTTTTCTTAGTTCAATGTATTTATTTAAAGAGGTTTTCACCCTGAAATATCCTACTTTTACTAGATTTGCCCCTAATGTCATTTTCTGAAGCTCACTCTCAATGTTGCCTGCAGTGACTGTCGCTTGCTCTCACTGGTCTTTCAGGGATCCGGCTTTGGGTGGGGGAGGGCAAGCCACAGTCACAGCGTTAACTATTTACCTGGCTTTGGAGGATACTTGGTAACCATCTTCTTGCTGTTTCTCAACTGCGAGCTGAGGTTCAAAGGTTCAGATGGACCTCGCAGATCAGAGGTCAGGCAGGAATTGCTGCAATTTGTAGCTGAATTCTGCCGATATGACAGAATTTCACAGCTATGGATTGCCCGCCTCCACTCGCACACCGGCTGGGCTAGGCGGCTAACAGCGTAATTTGTACAGCTCAGCCTTTGGCACCCAAGTTTAATAAGTAACTAGCTGGTGCCTTGGGTTTCGCTGGTACAAGGTGCATGTTATAAAAAAGGGTCAGATGTCAGCGTGCAGAGATGAAGGAGGTGGGAAGTGACGGTCTCATGGCTTCTGACTATGAGCTGTACATAGTGGTCTGTGTTTAATTCATATTTCTATGGTGTAAATTTTAACATTCATTTTCTTGGTCTTCGAGAGATGGGTCCTTTTGTAAAATGTTAACAGATGTCTGATTAGGGATTATAAGGCAAGAAATAGAAAGGGCAGTTGTAGATGTCACTTAATTATTTCATGGGATCTTTGACTTCTCAAAAGCTTTCCAAAATGTGATGGCTTTTTAGAATTTAGGGAACAGGAGGTATAATTCCAGCACTCCAGAAGCTGAGGCAAGAAGATTGCCAAGTTTTGGGTCAGCCTGGGCTACAGAATAAGCCCACCTATAAAAAAGAGGGTTGGGCCGGGCGTGGCACATGCCTTTAATCCCAGCACTTGGGAGGCAGAGCCAGTCAGATCTCTGTGAGTTCGAGCCTGGTCTACAGAGCGAGATCCAGGACAGGCACCAAAACTACACAGAGAAACCTTGTCTTGAAAAACATACAAACAAAAAACCAAACAAACAAAAAAAGAGGATTGGACTGTTTTGCCTTGGTCTTTTAGAGGTTACGGTTCATGATTGATTGATTGACTCTGTTTCTTTGGGCCTGTGGCAAGGACACATGTCATGGTGTATGATGGAGCTAAGCTGCTTCCCTCCTAGCCAAGAAGTAGAAAAATAGGGCCTAGGGTCCCACCATCTCCTTCAGGACACTCTCAAGCAATGACTTAAAATTTCCCATGAGACTCTAACTCTTACCATTTCCCAAGCCTTTTACATATGGGTCTTTGGGGAAACACTGAAGATCTAAACCATAGCAGTTTCTCTCTCTCTCTCTCTCTCTCTCTCTCTCTTAAATAACACCATTGGAATTTTCAGCTCTCCCATCCCGGACAGATTGGACTCTCTCAGAGAACATACTACTTTAGAGCTCAGGTTCCGTTCTCTGACCCTCTGCCATGTTCAATCAATAGACCTTAGTCTTTGGCCGGCCTCTCTGTGCTGTTCCCCCGTCTCTCACAGCTCTCACCTCCTTAGATTGCAGCGGCCAGTGAGTAAGATGCTGCTGCACAAGGGATGTTTGACACACTTCCTGACACGTGGGGATTGAAGGTCTGAGCTGCCGCGGCTGCCATCATTGGCTCCCAGCTGCTGACTTAGCTTTGCCCACCCTACGCCCCATCCCAGCGTGCCTTCCCTTTGGTCTCTTCACTTCAGGAGGGGTAGACACAGACCTTCACAGTTGGATAAGGTGGCGTGGGAGGTTTCAGGAGGCGTTCTTTTGACTGTCAGAAGCGTGCTTCAGAATGCCCGCTTCAGGTCTACCACTCTTCGGATGCTGTGTTTCCTCAGCTGATTGCCAAATCCAAATCATCTGGTTTCCCTTGCAAGCTCTTTTCATGCTGCCAAACAGTGAGACACATTTGAGATTTAAAATAAATTCATGCGGAAATAATGCCATACGGATAGGCTGAATCCTGTCTTTGGGGATATACATTACATTGTTATATTTACTGATTTCATATTTTGCACAAATGCCGGATGTGAAATGTTGCCTTGAGCTTATTCATTCTGTTTCTTTATTCTTATCAAATATAGTGGCTTTGGAATAAAAGAAATATGATTTTAACTACCAGTAACAATATTAAAATTAAGTACCTTGCATTTAAAAAGTCACAATGACATCTCATATTAGTTAAAGTTAAACACCTGCTCTGGGCCAGGACTGAGCATAGGTATTGGGGTCTAGATGTGAGTCAGATCCACATTCTGCTCTAGTAAAGTTTTAGTTTGGTTGAAGATGAGCTCAGTTTTAACAGTTACTGTAAGCTTAAACCATATGCCCAAATCCTGCCCTGTTTGTCCTTCAGTGTGGCAATGGCTCAATCTAGTGCCAGGAAGACTGCTAGATAACACTGTGGGCACACGTCTCGGGGGCCTCCCCAGACTGCTTCGCTGGAGGAGTGATAGAGGGCTGAGTTCAGCCTGGCCAGGCGGAGGGTCTGAGAGGATCTGAAGCACCAGGAATGGCCTGTAAGGGAAACTGAGGCACGACATGAAGCTGGGTGAGGACTTAGACTCCTCACATCTTAGGAGGATATTGATTTTATTCTAAAGGGAGCACCAAGAGAATGTAGAAAATCCCACAGGAGGCCGATGGGGGTCGAACGGTAGGATTTTAAAGGCCGCTGTCTGCTGGGAGAGCTGGACTCACTGTGGTGGGCTGGAGTGGCCGGGATGAAGGCAGCCCAGGAGGCTACCGAAGCTAGGGGCTGGCGGTTTGCAGTACGCTTCCAAATGTGAGATCTTCAATTCATGTGAGGATACTCAAGTTCAGGAAACACTGGAGAAAGCTGAGGCCTGGCCCGTTCAGAGCATGCGTGAGGTAAAGCAGTGCGAGAGACCAGTGGCAAGTAGAAATGATGAGCAACCCGCGCTGTTTCCTGGTAGCTCTAAGTCCGTGCACTTCCTCCTTGAGAGTGGACAACTGATTCATTTTAAGAAGGAATCTGTTTTCAGTAAAAAGTGTTCCTGCCCGGTCTGGTGGCACAGGCCTATAAACTCCATACTGGGAGCTGAGGCAAGAGTATCAGGCCTTCAGGGTCATCTTGAGCTTTGTAGTGAGTTTGAGGCTAACCTGGGCTACATAAGACACCCACCGCCACCCTTGTCTTACAAAACAAAAGACATAAGTGATTGCTACTAATTCATTTTAATTAGTATACAAAGTAGCACATTTCTTTAGGACATCATACATGCCTGGTTTGGGTTGATTCTCACTCCCCCCCACAGTCACACACACGCTCTCCCCTCTGTACCCCCCCCCCCCCCAGTTTCCTCCCTCTCCTTTCTCTGCGTGTGTTCTTTTACCCTCCCCCAGTGCTGTGGGATGTTCTGTATGGCAAATGTGTTGCTCTGATTGGTCAATAAATAAAACACTGATTGGCCATTGGCTAGGCAGGAAGTGTAGGCGGGACAAGGAGGAGAATAAAGCTGGGAAGTGGAAGGCTGAGTCAGAGAGACACTGCCAGCCGCCATGATGAGAAACAGCATGTGAAGATGCCGGTAAGCCACGAGCCACTGGCAAGGTATAGATTAATGGAAATGGATTAATTTAAGCTGTAAGAACAGTTAGCAAGAAGCCTGCCACGGCCATACAGATTGTAACCAATATAAGTCTCTGTGTTTACTTGGTCGGGTCTGAGTGGCTGTGGGACTGGCGGGTGACAGAGATTTGTCCTGACTGTGGGCCAAGCAGGAAAACTCAAGCTACACCCCAGCCCCACCCCACCCCGTCTCCCTTAAAATCTCTTTTCTTCCCCCTCTGCTCACTGAGAACCCCTGTGTCGTTTCATGCCCCTAATCGCACTTATACCCACCTAAATACATGCATTTAGAAGTCGCTGGAGGCAGGGGTGAAAATTTTATTTTTAGCTTAAGCTTGTGGCTGAGGGTGGAAGTAACGCAGAACCCATGCCTCTTGACATTAGACTAAGTTTTTTAAAATAAATGTATTAGTTTATAAGATTTGTTTAATATTAGTGTATTCTGCCTCATTTCAAAGACAGTGAATTTGAAACAACTTTAAAAACCACATGTACAGGGGACTGGAGAGATGGCTCATCATTTAATGCTTTTTTAGAAAACCTGGGTTCAGTTCCCAGTACCCATGTGGCCACTCACAACCGCCTCTAATTATAGTTCTTATAGTTCCAACGCCTTCTTCTGGCCTCTGTGGGTACTGCATGAACATGATGCTCCTATTTACTACAACAGACACATGAAATGAAAAGATAATGAAACTTTAAAAAAGAAGGAAAAGAACAATTGTAAAGTTTTTGTTTGTTTGTTTGTTTGCTTGTTTGTTTTATGTTGTTGTTATTTTTGTTTTAGTGTGTGGGCCTGTGCTGTAGCTCAGCAGTTAATTGTCTTACTGACTGATGCTGCAAGCTTGCCTACTGGAGTTTAATTCATGGAACCCACATGGGGGTGGAAGGAGAGAATTCCACAAAGTACCACACATGCGAACATCACACACACACACACACACACACACACACAAGTAATAGTAGCAATAATAAGAATAATAGTACTTAAAAAGGAAACGACATGTGGCATCCAGGCACAGTGATTTATAGCTATAGTTTATATATTTTCATTAGTTATATTTATAGCTCTATATATTTCTGCATTCATGAGTCTAATGCAGGAGACTTGCCATGAATTCCAGGCCTGGGATATGGTGTGATAACCTGTCTCAAAAACAAAATTCAACCAACCACTACCACCAAACCCAACAAAAAACTCTGTGTACCCTGATAAGATCCAGAAAGAATAGGAGTCAAAAGGAAATTAGGGTAGACAGCGAAAATGGTGGCCTCCGGCGTCAGCTGAAGACTCCACCGTATTTGTTGGAACCACGAACAACTCTAATGCTCACTCCATGCAAAAAAAAAAAAAAATGTGTGTGTGTATGTGTATGTGTGTGTGTGTATGAAGCCAGGCTTGTGGGTTTTATCTGGTGATTTTTTTGGTGAGCAATCAGAATAGCAAATATTGAAGTTTTTATGAAATAACGTCTATTTAGACTCATTGTGAAAAGTCAGAGTGTCCTGGAAGTGTACAATTGTGTACAATTGAGCCTACGTGTTATACTTTAAGGAATTTTCTTACTTAAATAGCTATGACTACCTCCTCAGTGAACCTGCTTTCCCTACAGTATAGCATAGAACTGTGAGTCCCAAGTTTCAGTGTATATTAATCATTTGCTTTCAGATTATAGAGTTTATGAGTCTACTACTGAGATATTACATTGCTAAGGAGGAACTTTTACTTTTTTTTTTTTTTTTTTTTTTTTTTGGTTTTTTGAGACAGGGTTTCTCTGTGTAGTTTTGGTGCCTGTCCTGGATCTTGCTCTGTAGACCAGGCTGGCCTCGAACTCACAGAGATCCGCCTGGCTCTGCCTCCCAAGTGCTGGGATTAAAGGCGTGCGCCACCACCACCACCCGGCGAACCTTTACTATTATACAAAGTGGGAAACCTCGAAGTTTTGTGCAAATATATGGGTTTCATAAACATTTCCTGTGGGAGATCTCCACTCAGGAGAGCTGAGTACCCCTGGGAGCAAGGCGTAGGAGTCCACATTTCATTCTGTTGTCTTGACGCTGCAACTAATTTTAAGGCAGGGCTTATAATTTGCTTTTAATTTCCCAGGTTTTATCAAACTGTGATGTTGGATTGGTTATCTACCATGCAACACACAGGGCCATTCTTTTCAGGGTTGGGGAAAGACTATATGCATCGAGAGGTCACATGTTAAACATCTGCTAATCTCTAATTTAAGGCTGTGGCCTTTTCCCCTTTGAGGAAATCCTTGATGAGGAGGATTTGTATGGCTGAGGATATTGCTTGTGTTCTGGTAAAGCCATGGATCCTACAGAACACAGCCATTCCAATAGAGATGTGGTTAAACAATCTTTCGTTTTAACTGACTTTAGAGACCAGTTAATCCAGAAGGTTCCAGACTGTGCTCTGTAGAGCTCTACAGGTCCTACAGAGCCCCCAGCAAACCCCTTGGTTTTGTCTCTTTATTTGGCTAAATTTTTGGTGGAAGAATGCATATTGCAACCAAAAAAATAAAGAAACCAAAACCAAACAACAGCAGCAGAAAAAACTGTTTAAAACCTATCAATTCAACTGTATTTTGCACTTCAAACAAGTGAAGGGATTTGCATGAAGTCGAAGGTCAAGAAGTCAGGGCATAGTGGCTTGTGCCTATAATGCCAGCAGAGGCAGAGGCAGGAGAACTGCAAATTTCAGGCCATTCTGGGATATGTAGCATGCCTCTGTCTGTCTCAAAGAAAACACATACCAGCTCATGATGGCCAATAAAAGGCTAATCTTCTAGCTTCAGTCTCTGTCTGTCTCAAAGAAAACATATAGACCAGGTCATGATGGCCGTTAAAAGGCTAATCTTCTAGCTTCAGTCTCTGTCTGTGTCAAAGAAAACACACAGACCAGGTCATTATGGTGTTAAAAGGCTAATCTAGCTTCCAATCTAGACTTACAGACATGGTGCCGTACTGAGTTTAGAAATGTGGACACATAAGCCATTTGGATCTTCCAGCAGCTTGATCAGTGCTGTCGGCAGTTGTAAAGGCTGGGTAGAGTATATCTCCACATATGGAATAAAGGTAGGATATACTGTAATACTGTTATCTAATATGTCTGTGGGTCTTGAACAGCTTAATTTGAGCTTTACAGTCTCTTCATTTGAATATTTTGTCCTATGACATCCAAGATTCACCTAAAACCTGAACTAATACTTTTCACTTTTCATAACCCTCTCCTTGAAAGGAAAAAACCCTCAAAAAAAAATCTTGACTGTGGTTTTAGGCCAGAGTAAGCCACTCTCATTGGAGGTGGATCCCAAGTGCCTTGTTCCCCGTGGCAAGAGTGACGGTTTGTTAATGGTGTGCAGCATCACTCCACAGGTCAGGTGGGAGGCACCAAGCTAGGTATTTTTATGTGCATATAAGGAGGTATGTCTTTGTTGAGTCTCTGGGCTGCCTCTGTATGCATATGTTTAAGTCATAGCTGCTCTAAAGGCCAAAACATACCAAATGAAAAAAATTGGTAATGTTCCTGTCGCCAGTCCCCACTTCTTCAAGGGTAAGATAATGAGTTACGTTTCTTGGTTTGTTTTTGTTTTTGTTTTTGAGAACATAAGAGTAGTGGTTTCTTGAGTAATTGGAGCAATGACAGTTTATTCTCTGAAGAAAACATCCTCAATTTCTAGGCACATGTGAAACTTACATTGAAATAAAGCAAAACAAAACATCTTTGAACATTTGTTTTTTTCGTCAACCTTTAGGGTTTGCCTCAAAGGATACTTCAAGAATTGAACAGAGAAGTCCCACGCGAGCTGCCTGAAGCTGCCGGTCTTCTCTTGCCCTGCCTTCCACATAAAGAACCAGGCCCAGTCCAGTTGGTGACCTTTAGTGAGTACACTTCCTGGAATCCTTTCCTTTCCTACTTAAGTCAGAAAATAATTTCCCTCCCTATCAAACAGGACATCTGCTGTTAGGCAATGTAGGCCTGATGTATGTTTACATGGTGAATTAGTGGTATATTACACATGACGGTGAGGCACTTTGAGCCTGCGCTACAAACCCTTATTTCTTTGTACATGTCACGTCTTTGTGGCTTGAGAGGAAGACAGGTCTTCTCCTGTCTGCCTGTGGGAAGAGACTGAGGGTAACTCAGGCTGCTTACTATCTACTTCTGACTTCTCAGAGGGCATTAGTATTTCCTTCCTTCCTTCCTGCCTGCCTGCCTGCCTGCCTGGGGGTTTCTTTGATGATTGCCATTATTGTGAGTGTAAAATGGAGTTATCATTAGTTATCATTAGTAATCCCTAACGATTAATGATGCTCAGTGTCTTTTCATGTGTCTGTTGTATCTTGGAGAAGTGTGTGTTCAAGTCCCCTGTTCATTTGTTAATCAAGTTGTTTGCTTGACTTGTGCTGAGTTTGTGGTTCCTTATGGACTCTGGGCATGAGTTCTTCACCAGAACATGATTTGCAAGTATTTTTCTCCTCACCATGGGATATCTTTTATCTCTGTTTATGGTGTTATTTGATTAACAAGATTCTGATTTTTTTCTTTTGCAATGCTGGGGATGAAACCCAGGGCCTTGTGCATGCTAGGCAAGTACTCTGCCACCGAGTTACATCCCAACCAAGTTTTAAAGGTGTTTCTGTTTGTTTGTTTTGTTTTGTTTTGTTTCTTTGAGACAGGGTTTCTCTGTGTAGCCCTGGCTGTCCTGGAGCTCGAACTGTAGACCAGGCTGGTGTCAAATTCAGAGATCTGCCTGCCTCTGACACCACAAGCATATACCACCACAGTCTGGCTGAAGTTTTTATTTTACTTACTTATCTAGAGACTGGGTATCTTGTAGCCCAGGCTGGCCCTGACACCTGATCCTCCAATTACCTCAGCATCTGGTGCTGGGATTATAGGAGTATCCAATACACCACTATGCCAGGCTCAATTTTTTAATTTTGATGAAGTTTGTCTATTTCTTCTTTTGATATCTATGGTTCTGTGTCAAATCCATGAATCTTTCCTCCCATTTCCCTTTTCAGTTTGGGGGCTCAGATTTATACCTTTGGTCTCTGTTGAGTTAGTTTTGACATACAGTTTAGGGCCAGGGTTCTTTGGAAAACAAGTACTCTTTAATCCCTCCAAATCTTGGGTGAAAGGCATGTGCTGGCTAGAAGTTAGTAACTCCAATACCTTAGATGCTCACACTCAACGTTCATCTGCGTTATTTTGCTAGTACACTTCGGTCGCCTGTCCTGCAGATGGATGAGAGAAGGCTGAGGGAGGCAGCTTGCTTGTGTAACTAGTATATAGTTATTTCTGCCTAACGAAATCCCCAGCAAAATAACAGCAGAAGCTGACCGTATTTAGGCATGCTCTGCGCACACCTGTGTGTGTGTGGTAGAAGGGTGTTTTTGGCAGTGGAGGCAAAGAGAGAGGACACACTCCATGTGGTTGGGTAGAGCTGTAGGGAGATGACTGCACCATTTGCACAAAATCCAATGGTTCCTTAGGCTGCATCAGAGAAACTAAACTAGCCTTCCCACAATACCATGGGCAAACTGTGTTTCCAGAAGTTTTCCTAGTCCTGTCTCGCTGTACAGAACCCACGTATGCTTCCCATATAAAATGTGAGGTCCATCCAGCACCTTCCCTGGCAGAATCTGAGCAGGAAGAACCGTGTGGCTGTGTACACTGACCCACCTAGTATCAAAGGTCTGCAGTAAGCTGACTGTTCTCTGTCAGGCTTGAGATAACAGCAGGGCTGCACTTATGCAACCCACAGTTACAGGAGTCTCTGTCAGAACAAGATTCGGTTAGACTTTCAACATCGGAACACTTGGCATGGGGAGTCAGTGTCCAAATTCCAAATCAGTTAGTGTTAAATCTGTTAACATAGTCTTCGGGACAGAGTTTACCAGGTCCACCCCTCTCCTGGTTTTCACTGGAATTGGTTTACAAGGGAGAAACCGTTTTTGGCCATCGTGGGTTTTTATTCTCATTTTGCCATAAAATGGGGATTTGGAAAAAGAAACAGCTGAGCAAATTACATTTTCCTGATTTTGGATAACATAAGATAGCCTGTGCTTCCTGGAGATAATGTGTGAGACTAGCATAGTGCATTTCCCCGTGTCTTTTCACAGGTGACTCACTCAGAGCACCCTGTACGTCCCTGGTGAGCTTGAGCATAAATGATTAGCTCAAATCCGGGGTGCTCTTATTTATGTGTTAGGCTTTCAAATGATGGATTAGCTCCAAGTACAACACGGGAAAGTAGAGAGTACGTGCGTGAGACATGGCGTCAATCAACTGCTACACACACCTGTTTCTAGAGCTTAACATCCCTGACGAACCACTCACCTCTTACCTCTCAGTGGGGTCATGTTTTCTTTCTACTTCCACCCATATACTAAGTGTGTATTTCATGGCATTCTTTTTTTTTTTCTCATGGCATTCTTTCATACTGCTTTACTTTCTAGAACTGTTAGTATAGGCAGTTGTCAGGCAAGCAACTTTTACTGCCTGGGTAATTGTAGACTGGAAAATAGTTCTCTTTACCCCTCTCTTTCTCTTTTCCTCCTTCTGTCTCTGACTTTCACAGCCTCAGAAGTAAACAAAGCAAGTTGTTTGCTCCACAAATGCCATGCTCATTTCACCTTCGAAACTCATGTATAGGGTGCTAGGGAAGGTCCCAGGAATCCACAAGGATGACCCCACCTTAGACTACTAGCAATAGTGGAGAAGGTGCCTGAACTGGTCTACCCCAGTAATCAGATTGGTGAATACCCTAACTGTCCCTCAGAGAGCCTTCATCCAGTAACTGATGGAAGCAGATGCAGAGATCCACGGCCGGGGCACCAGGCCGAGCTCTGGAGGTCCAGTTGAAGCGAGAGAAGAGGGATTCTATGAGCAAGGGACATCAAGACCATGATGGGAAAACCTTAAAAAAACAATTTAAAAAAACCCACCCTCATTTATAGATAAATGAGCTTTCAGTTTTTCATAGTCAAGCTTTCCTCCCTTTGCTGATCGTGAGCCATGTATGGCCCACACCTGAGGAAATTATTTCTACAAGCACTAAAAGTGAGTAGCCTTCAGATAGCCACACAGCTCGATTCCCACTTGTTACTCTGGGTATCTTATTAGCCAGGGTGATTACAGTTGGGAGGCAGAGACAGCAGATGAGAGCCTAAGATGAGGGAGAAGCACATGAACGAGGAGAGGAAGCCAGGGTGAATGAGAAGGAAGAGATGGTGGGATGCGTGCCTTGTCCAGCCGACTTCCCTCAGCCTGGCCCCGTGTGTGCTCTCCCCTGGATGGAAAGAGGGCTGAACGAACGGTAGTAAGACTGAGGATCTTGGGTTTTGTGTGCTCGTACACAGGGGGCATTTGTGAACTTCTGCATTACACGGTTAGTATCAGATTACCCTGGGAGCTCCTGTCAGCAAGATCCCCCACTCCGTGGTAGAGAACGCCTCAGGCAGGAGCAATATTCCAAGCAAAGGGTGCTCTGCCTCCATTCCGGGACATCCCTGTCTTTTCCATTGTCTTTCACTAGAACATTTATTTCCCCTGTTTTCTTTTTACAGAGACTCTAGCTGTACTGTCCTATAATACAGTGATAGTATTTGAAAATAATATTTTTACATTTGTTTTATATGTATGAGTGTTTTATATGTATATATATATGCATCGTGTGTGTCTGGTGCCCATGGGAGGTCATGAGGATGTTGAGTCTCCTGGGACTGGAGTAATGGATGACTTTGAACCACCATGTGGGTGCTGGGAACCAAACCCGGGTCCTCTGTAAGAGCAGCCAGTACTCTTATTCTCTGTGCCATCTCCCTAGCCCCCTCAAAAAATGTTTTTAATGCTTTAAATGTACTTACTTTATTATTTTTGTATGTGGGAGCATTTTACCTGAATGTATTTATGTACACCGCATGCGTGCCTAATGCCCATGGAGGTCAGAAGAGGGCATTGGATCCTCTGGAACTGGAGTTACAGAGTTGTGAGCTGACATGTGGGAGCTGGGGATTGAACCTGGGTCCTCTCTATAAGAGCAACAAGTGCCCTTAACTGCTGAGCCACCTCTCCAGCTCAAGGAAATAATTAACTTCAAAAATACCTCACACTCAGTTTAAACACATTTTTTTTGAGAATTTCACATATCGCTGCTATATTTACATTATTTCCACCCATCCCTCCTCGCCTCAGACTCCTTCCGGGACTCCTCCTACTTCCTCTCAAATTTAGGACCTCCTCTTCTTTATTGTTATTACACATAGATGAGACCTACCTCGTCCGTGCCGTGTTGCTCAAGGTACATGTGTTTAGCTCTGACCGTTTGGGATTGGATAAGCTGTTGGAGTTATTTTGGAAACAGTTGATTGTTTCTATAGGCCATTGATAGCCGATAGCTCTTCTTCGGGGACAGAGCCTTGTGAAACGTCCCTCGCCCACACTGGCATGTCAACTGGTGTTTTCATTGTGTGGGTTTTGTTTAGGCAGCCATGTTGTTGCAGCTTCCCTGGTACATCGAGAAGGCGCCGCCATCTAGCAGCAAACTTCAGGGTCCTCTGGCTCTCCTTGTTTTTTCTCTCCTTCTTGCAGTTTCTTTGAGCCTTGCCTGCAAGGATTATGTTGTAGGTGTAACCCCTGTAACTAGTCTGTGTATTTTGGCTAGTGATAGATCTCTGTATTAGTCTCCATCTGCTGCTTAAAAAAAAAAAGGCTTCATGTATACAAAAAATTATCCCTGGCTTATCCCCCCTTTTTATGGAGAGTTCCTGGGGAAATTCTCTTTCCTTAAAGTCATCCAATTGCTAGGGCATCCCCATTAAACAGGATCTGTGTCAGCCCTGCTTCAATGGGAGCAGATCTCATTTCATAGTTAGAACTGAAATGACTGGTGTTAACCAAACAGCACCAGGACACACCTAAAACTGGAGCTAATGTTTGACGGTGTCGATCTACTCCAGAGCCTTCAGTCAGGACAGGCAGCTGGCCACGTTTCTTCCAAAGAGACCTGTGAGATGCTTACAAACTGCAATTTCACATACCCCACACGAGGTCAAGGCCGTTCTAGGACATGCTCCGAGGAGCATGTGCTCGTAGACCACAGGACTGTAACGGCAGTCCATGTTTTTACTGTGTAACTACCAGTAATGTAGTTCAGGGTGGGAAGACAGAATGCCGTTGACACACCATCACAGTGACTACCTGTTCATATTTGGGGAAGTTCTCTTCCTGCATCTCTTGAAAGATTAATTTAAAAAAACTTAAAAATATTCTTTTTTTTTCTTTTGTGTGTGTTCTTCCTTTAAATATGTTTTACATACCAGTTTTAAAATTTTTAAAAAGACATCTGAGTCAATTGCTTTTGGACTGTCTGGTTTTATTTTAAATATAAAACGACATTACAGCCCAAAATTAGACATCTTTATTAAATCATAGTCCCCAATTTAGTTGTGTGGCTCAGTGGTAGGATGCTTGCCTGTCATGTTTCAGAGCCTGGGTTCTACCCACAACACCAGGCAAAAACACTTTTTTTTCCCCCAAATTAACTGTGATCCGTTCCTGAGCTTATTTGACTGTCTCAGCCTCCATTTTCCATCCTTCAAAAAGGGAGCAATAATAGCTCCTGCTTGTCAGGCTTGGTTTGGGTGTAGGCACTTGGTGCATAGTGTCCCCTTCCTCACACTTGGAGATATTGATCACTGTTGGCACTGCTCATTTTGAAGGTTAGAGTCATGAGGCACTGAGACTCTGGGTAAGTTAATGACATCACACAGCAATATTGTTAGAGGAGAAAAAAACATCTCAAACTCACAGAATCGGGGTTTCTAGCCTTTGGTAGACTCTTGCAGGACCAGGCAGTCAATCATTTGGCTTTGCAAGCCTTACCGTCTCTGCTACCATGATTTATCCCTACCTTTGTTACGTAAATGCAGCCACAGACAGCGCTAATGCCATTGTTCACGGCCACGTTGCAGTAAAACTGTAAAAATGGCCAGACTGGCAAATTTGGCATCCTGGCCCTGGTTTGCTGACTTCTTTTCTAGAGCACACGCTTTAAACTTCGACTCACGGAAATGTCATCAGAACTAAGGGGACTTCCATTCGATGTCTTATACTCATGGATTCAAGAGCTACAAGTTCACCAACTAGAGTGCTTGGTCGGGCGGCTGTTGAGATAACTCTCCAAGAGATTATTTCCAGTCCATCTCCTTTCTGGCAAGGAGGATGACCTACCTGTTCTCTTATTGTTGCCCTGTTTTCCACACTCTACAGCCAGTTTTCCAGAAATGCTAGACAGGTCCCCTGAGGTTTCTCACGGGGCTAACTGATTTGCTCAGCAAATGGAGTTTGCTTTTCATGGTTTTAACGAATTCTATAAAGTCCTTACAAATACATCAATGGTGATATAGTATGTGATAACATAGTTAGTAAAGGATACACGGATAAGAAGGAAGGCATCTGTATCTGTAATCAGCCAGAGGTTGTAGCTTGAGTTTTTCTGCCTGGCCCACAGTCAGGACAAATCTCTCTCACCTGCCAGTCCCACAGCCACTCAGACCCAACCAAGTAAACACAGAGACTTATATTGGTTACAAACTGTATGGCCGTGGCAGGCTTCTTGCTAACTGTTCTTACAGCTTAAATTAATCCATTTCCATTAATCTATACCTTGCCACATGGCTCGTGGCTAACCGGCATCTTCACCTGCTGTTTGTCATCATGGCGGCTGGCAGTGTCTCTCTGACTCAGCCTTCCACTTCCCAGCTCTATTCTCCTCCTTGTCCTGCCTATACTTCCTGCCTGACCACGGGCCAATCAGTGATTTATTTATTGACCAATCAGCAACACATTTGACATACAGAACATCTCACAGCAAGAGGTCTTTCTGAAATCATAGCAGGATCGTTTGACCTGTGGCCTACCGTTGACTATCTACATTATTAAGCCAGCCTTAGCTGCCAACACAATAGTTTTCTCAATGGATACATGTGACCCCCTAGTACTGAGTACTCATGCTCCTTGAGAACTTCCTTGTCCTGTTATTCTGTCCCCAGTACAGTGCTTTGTACAAAAACAGGTATCAATACCTGTGAGCTTGTCAAGATGGAAATGATAACCTATTCTTTTAACAGATATGCATTGTCTTTCAAGCACCAAACTTTGAGGATCAGAAACAGGTACAGACTCTGTCCTCTTGGCGTTGACGTTTAAGTGATGGAGAAAGACTGAGGAAAAATGATGATAATCATACCTTGTCTGATGATACCAAGGAGGAGGATGACAGTGAGCCACGGTCTGACGCTAACCGTGGCTGGCAAGACAGAGAGACCTTTGCATTTATCTTGTGCCATACATTCTGAGGTTCTAGATCTCCTGTCTCTTTACAAATGGTACTCACATCTCCTGGGTACTTAGCAGAGTACTCCCTAAAAGCATTGACCAAATCCTGAGCAAAACCATTGTGTAAGAAGCACTCCCCTTTTCGCTTGGGGATTCAGCCGAGGCCTTCTAGCCATGCCCAAGCTTAATGGCCTTTGGCTTCCCATTGTCTCCACATAAAATAAGGGGTGTGTTTCAGCCTGTTGCCACCCAGCTCTATTTCCTTCCCGATTGGGGTACACAATATATCACCACACTGAGCCTCTTCAGCCCTTTGCATTTCAGCCACTCGAGACAATTCCAGTCTGTTTGCTCATCTTTGGTTACGGTGTTCCCTCTGCTCTCCCTCTTTCTTGCTAGACTATGAACACAAAGACTGTGCAGTGATGACCTTCTCATGCCCAAGCACCTAGCACAGCCCAGTACACAGCATGTAGCCAACTAGTGAGAGAATGAATGTCTAAATATTGTTTCCTTGTCTGCTTCATCAAACCATTGCCACTGGAGTACAGAGGTTGACTTTAGTACCAGTGAACTGACTGTGTTCCAAGACCACATTTTCAATGGATGTTCATAGCATGCCGTAAAAAAAGTGACTCTTAATTGAGTCTTATTATGTTATAAAAGAAGCCAGTAGTGAAATTTGAGAATGACCCAAGTCTTGAAAACCAGGATGTCAGCAGTTCTCCCATGTGCTGGAAGCAGATGCTCTCAACTGAAATGAGACGCTGAGATAGCTTGGCAGGTCATTTACCTGATTTCAGATGTCTCATTTGTGGCTTGTCCGTCAGCCTGTGGTGACAGATTAGTCAGACCACAGAACGTGACAGTAATGTACGATGGTAGTTGTTGCACTTGAAACATGAAATTGATAGCATTTCGGCCACCTTATTCAATAAGTAGTGTGGTATCACAGACACTGGTCTATCCCCTTGAACCACACTGCACATGTCTCAGGCTTAGCAGCCCTGGGAATAAGAACCAGACCAAGGGTATCATGGTTGGCCTGGTAGGGTGGTACATGTCTATAATCCTAGCGACTCAAGAGGCAGGGATGTCAGTGAGTTCTAGGCCAGCATGAACTGACCACCAGGCCAGCTTAGACGGCGACCCTTTGTAGTCTCAAGGGGGACTTGGAGGTAGGTCGGTGGGGAACAGTTCAAAAGAAAGAAGAGTCGGGCGGTGGTGGCGCACGCCTTTAATCCCAGCACTCGGGAGGCAGAGCCAGGCAGATTTCTGTGAGTTCGAGGCCAGCCTGGGCTACCAAGTAAGTTCCAGGAGAGGCGCAAAGCTACACAGAGAAACCCTGTCTCGAAAAACCAAAAAAAAAAAAAAGAAAAGAAAAAAAAAAGAAAGAAGAAAATACACCAGACTTAAGTCAAGGGTAGACGTATAAAATAACAACTTCTATATTTATGTACATACAGTCTCAGAGGCTCCGAGATAGATTTCACCAGTCCTTCTCCACAAAGAAGGCTCCACAAATGCAACTCCGTACATTCCCTACCCCACAGACTTCCACTGTCTGAAGACAGTCAGGTTGTCACAACATTGTAGAGTCACATGTTTGTGCATCTAGTGGGTAGAGGGCACGGAAGTTTCCAAACTTCCTATGATGCCAAGGGCATCCCCTCACAACAGCCAAAATGTTGATAGAGCTACAGAAGGCTCAAATTCCTGCGTTAAGTGATACCTCGGGTCCCTGTGCAGCTCAGAGTCTGGGACTCTGCGAAATGAGACCATGTGTGGGGAAAAACAACAAACAAAAACAAAAAACAAAAAACAAGCCGGGCGGTGGTGGCGCACGCCTTTAATCCCAGCACTCGGGAGGCAGAGCCAGGCGGATCTCTGTGAGTTCGAGGCCAGCCTGGTCTCCAAAGCGAGTTCCAGGAAAGGCGCAAAGCTACACAGAGAAACCCTGTCTCGAAAAACCAAAAAAAAAAAAAAAACCAAAAAAAAAAAAAAACAAAAACAAAAAACAAACCCCTGCATCTCTTCCAGCTACACCATCTGATAGAAACCACGGCAGCATCTTTCTCTCTTCTGGCAGGCCAGTCAGACCTTCTATGCTTGCCAACTCTGTCCATGGCTCAGGTCTGCAGAGCTAAACTAAGGAGGGAAATCCTAAGCCCCTCCTACTGTTTGCTGGTGGCTAGAGCACCTTAGCCCAGGAGGCGCATGTGTGATACGTGTGTGTTTGTTTGTTTCCAGCATCCCCCGATGAACTTAAGAGTAAGGGTCAAGTGTGTAATGCCTATATACACGAGACCAAGAGAATAGATTCCTAGCAGATATGTGTGTGCTGTCCAACTTTGGGGGCAGAAATTCCCCATACTTTGCCCTTTCTGGCAAGTAGCTTTACCCCTCTTGGGACATACAGCTAGCTGGTGTCCCTGGGAACCCAACAGCAAAATGCCTCCTTTTCAGGACTGTGTTGATAGAAATGCCTGGGAAAGTCGAGCCTCTGGGCTTTGCTTCTGTTTATCAAACACGGCTATTCATTGAATGATGTCCTTTACCGTAACAAAATCTGTACTAGCATCAACACGGCCAAGCCCTCAGACATGAACTCTTCCTCAGTCAGGGGCAGCTAAAGGTAGAGGCCAGGATGTCATGGTCTCCTGTCTCTTCATCCTTTTCGGATTTTGCTTACAGCAAGGAGACTCAGAAAGAAGTTTTTTATGTGTGCAGAGGACAATTAGTGTAGGCAGGTGTATGTATGGGGTGCGGAATGAACCTGTCTCCCGCTTAGTGTTTGGGCCCCTAGGGAAATTCCTAGTCTGTGGCCTGGTTTTGAGTGGGACTCCTTTTCCTCCTTAAGTCTTAGGACTGGCAGACGTGCCCTGATGCCAGAGCCCCGAGCGTGGGAGTGTCCTGCCCGGTGTTTACTCGAGTGGGTGGTGGTGACTTGGCACTGAGCAAAAAGCTAAATGCCACATGGTAGAAGCCTTCTGCAGAGGGTAATCTTTCTTTCCTGGTTTCCTCCTGGCTTGTGGTGCCCTCTGTCTTCCCAGAGTATCTCTGTAAGCCGTGGGTGTCTCTGTAAAGCCACAACTTTAGTTAGTGACAAAGCTCACCCTAAAATTTTAATTCTGGCCTTAAAGTGACTCCCCCACCTTTTCTCTTGGCTCTCTTCCCCTCCCAACCCCATACCTGCCCCCCTCCACACACACACACACACACACACACACACACACACACACACACACACACGCCATCTCTGTCATCCAAACTGACTTCGAACTCTTAGTGATTCTCCTCCCTCACCTCTTGAGTGCTGGGCTTACAGGCGTGAACCACTTAATCCAGTTTAAGTGGCATTCTTTCCAACAACAATAGCAGTTGCTAACCTTTCTGGCGTGTTGAGAGTCAGGTGTCTTCAAACGTCATGGAGTCCTCCCAGGCAGCTGCTGTCTAAACCACCTTAGTGGTGAGTGTGGGAATGAAAGTCAGAACTCATGGGACAGGCCTAGAAAGAGGCGCACTCTTTGTGCGCACTTTATGTGATTCGAACTCATAGAAAGTGCATATTCATAGTTTAACCCCCCCGCCCCGACACACACACACACACACACACACACACAAATACTCCTCACAGAGCTATGAACCATAGTTAGCTGTCCATCCAAGTGATTCTAGAATAAACTCATATTTGCTTTTGATCATAAAGACTGGTTTTTGAACACTGGAAATACTTCTAAGTATATTGGCAACCTTTGCTGGACCAGTTAAAAGCTAAAATATGAATGAAAGGTACTCTGAACCAAACTAAAAATATAATTCAAGTCTTTGAGGATTTCTGCTGCGAGTTTTACCTTTTAAGTACAAATGTGACCTAGAACAAAAATTCTAACAGAATTAGCAACAGCTTAATTTGAAAGTGTATTTTCACGCAGTTGCAGATGTCAAGCTGACCAAAGGAATTCCTTCAGATACCCTGCCATGCTCACTTGATGCTGGCAGCCCCCCGTGAGAAGTAATGTGTTTTCAGCATGCACAAAGGGAGCGTGTGTTGGGAGGGTTCTGCCTTCCCAGGAACCTGGCATCCACGGGGATGCTTGGACTGTTCATATCCAGTGTGGCAAGTCTCTTCAGGTTCTTTCTGGAACAGCTTCTGCAAAGTGCTCTAGCCAAGGGTTAGGTGAGAAACAGCTTTACACTTGGATGTCTGAGCCGCATCGCCGGTGGAGTATGGCACAGCCAGCCAGCTTACCGGTGACGACGGATGGCATCTGGGAGCTTGGTAGACCAGTCTCCACCAGAACTCACAGGCTAGGCTTCTCACGTTGACTGGTTTAAAGCTGGCTCTGGGAACCTTTTGCTTGCTTTCCTGTAAACACCAGACTCTTACACAGGGCCAGGATTCCTACTCACATTCCAGTTCAGTTTTCTAATGGTGTTGTTCCTCGATCCCTCTATTTGAGGCTGTGCCCTAGGCGCCCCTCACATACAGTTTCATTGACTCCTTGCCCTATAATGACAATCATTTGGAGCATCTGTCGTGTGGGCTCTGAACCAGGCTGACACCATTTCTGACGTTCATTACCTGAGAATCTACTTAATTGCTCTGTGCCTCGGTGTCTTTGTCTGTGAGGTAGGGACCCTAATCAGATCCCCTGTAGATGTGAGGACTAGAGTGAGTCACAGACAGAGCACAGCACCCTGCCTGCTGCACAATAGGCTTTGAAGAGGAGTCTGTGAAGTCTCAGAGTTTACAGCGTCTCCCCCATGGTACACGCAGGAGGAGCCAAGTGGAACTTTGCTATCTCCGTGTATTCCGTGTGCTCTGAAACCTGACGTGCTCTGCCTGGTCCTCTGAAACATTCTTTCCTGCCATGTAAATGACCTTGAGAAAGTCCATGCTATTTGTCTAGAATATGGATTCTAGGTGTTTTTTCCCCCTCATAACCAAGAGTCAGCTTCTGGAGTCTGTCATTGTGTCCACACCTAAGCAGGGATCTGGTCATCATTCAACATTCGGTATGTGTCTGGACACTCCCCTACACAGCGTGCTGTTGTGTGTTCTTGCTTTTGCCTTTCTAAAGAGAACATTCTAAAAAGAATATTCTAGGATATTTTTGTTCTTTTGTTTGTAGGCAGGCTAGTCTAGAAGGCGTGACCCTCTCCCTCAGCCTCCTGGGTGCTGAGATTATAGTTGTAAGCTGCCATACCCAGTCCGAGGCTAATTTTTAACTTCTTCTTCTTCTTCTTCTTCTTCTTCTTCTTCTTCTTCTTCTTCTTCTTCTTCTTCTTCTTCTTTCTCTCTCTCTCTCTCTCTCTCTCTCTCTCTTTTGAGACAGGATTTCTCTGTAGTTTTGGTTAATTTCTTCACATTGCAATTAGAGGAACCAATGTATCACTCCAAATGGACACTAGGAAAACCTTTGTGATAAGGCACTCTTGGCAGGCTAACTCGCAAGCATCGAAGCACAAAGTAAACAAGATAAATAAATAGAAGGAAACCCTATCCAAAGACAGATTTTGAGTTCTTTATGACATTTATTTGTGTAGGCAGGGGAGCGGGCTGTGTGCAGAGGTTAGGGGACAGCCCACAGGGTGTGGGCTTCTACATATAGGTCCCAGGGATCAAACTCAGATCATCAGGCTTGGTGCCAAATGCCTTACCCACTGAACCATCTCACCAGTTTCTCAACGATATTAAAAAACAAACAAACTGAGTAAACATGCCTTTAAAAATTACTAGAATTCAAATAAAAATTAGTCTGAGTTTTCACCGGAATTTGAATCAGAGGTGATATCTCATTTCGAGAGCTATTGCAGTGTTCTGGACATAGGGCGAAGTTCCTTACTGAAGATGGGCACGGTGTGGTGCCTGCCTGTGGACTCTCAGCACTGACGAGGCTGAGGCAGGAGGAATATGAGTTCAAAGCCAAACTGGACGCCAGGTGGAAGTGTCTACACTAACTGCTTTTCTGTTTCTGTGATAACATTACCAAGGCAACTTGAAAAAAATATATATATATATATATATATTTTGGGCTTATAGTTCCAGAGGGCTAGAATCCATGATGGCTGGGACAGTGTGGCAGCAGGCAGCAGTCTAGGCGTCTGGAATAGCAGGCTGGGAGCTCACATCTTGAACCGTAAACACTAAGCAGCTAGGAGACAGGAAGTAAGGCAAGACCTTAAGCTCTCAAAGCCCTTCCCCGGAGGAAGCGGCATACTTCCGCCAGCAAGGCCACACCCACTAAACTGCAGCAGACAGACCTCCAGCTGGGGACTGACTATGAGGACATTTCTCATTCAAGCCACCATAGTATCGAGTCTATATTGGCTCATTGATTGTGGTAAAATTAATGCCATCATTAGGATTCCCAGTCACAGGTAAGGAAAGTGATTCACACAATAGCTAAGTGTCCTCCTAAGTCAAACAATTAGGAAGGGTTGACTAGGGCTCAACCACGCCGCCTGACTGCAGGGACCCCCTCCAACTCTGACCACCCCATTGCTCTTGTTATAGCAAATGAGCCAAAAGAGGGCTGTTTTGGCTAAGTTGCAAATACATATCTTTATTTTATGTGTCGGTATAACTGATTTGAGGTTCTTTCTTTTTTTTTCTTTTTGAGGCAAAGTCTCATTCTATATGTTGACCTCAAACCTACAATCCTCTTGCCTCTGCATTGTGAGTACTGGAATTACAGATGTGTGACATCATACTTAGCTTTCTTTTTTCTTTCTTTTTCTTTCTTTCTTTCTTTCTTTCTTTCTTTCTTTCTTTCTTTCTTTCTTTCTTTCTCTCTCTCTCTCTCTCACTCTCTCTTAAATTTGTGATACTGGGTATTGTACCTAGGGCCTCTCATGCCTGTTAGTCAAGCACTGTCCAATGGCCTGTACATCCTTAGTCACTTGAATTAATCTTGAATTTTCCCTGAATAGTCTCACGCACAATTCATAATTCAACATTCAAAAAATAAACAGTGTTCCTGGTTCTAGTTTAATGATGAAACCTTAGGCTATCATTATTAAAGTGACATTTTTACAAAGCATGAGAATGTGTTGGGATGTTTCTAAAATATGAAGCAGCGAAGAGGAAGAAGCCATGCCTCAGACAGTAGCCCACAAAATAGGGGAAAGGTGGGGAAAGTTTTATGGTGACTGTCATTAGGGGACACTTAGCTATGACCCTTGTTTCTTTTTCATTATTATTTTATTTTATGTGTCTGAGTGTTTTGCCTGCATGTATGTCTGTGTACCATGTGCATGCCTGGTGCCCACAGAGGTCAGAAGAGGGGGTTTTGGATCTAGAACTGGAGCTGTAAACAGTTGTGAACCGCCATATGGGTGCTGAGAATCAAATGTGGATCCTTTAGAAGAGCAGCCGGTGCTTTTAACTGCTGAGCCATCTCTCCAGCCATTTCTTGACTTTTCTATAGAATTCATTTGTCCAATAGCAAGATAGATTTCACTGTTTAAAAGTTCATTCAGAGCCAGCCAGTGGTGATAACACATGCCTTTAATACCAGCACATGGGAAGCAGAGGCTGGCTGACCTCTATGAGTTCTAGGCCAGCCTGGTCTACAAAGTGAGTTCCAGGATAGCCAGGGCTACATAACCTTTCCATTACACAGGCATTGTATGCAACTTTTAATGGCATCATTACACTATGCTCTCTGAATGAAAGTAGACACCATTCAGCTCACGCCACCCATGGCTACTTAATTTAAGTAAAAATTTTAATTTAGTTTCTTACCCCCATTTAAGCTCTATTAGTCACAGGTGGCTAGTGACAGCTTTCCTATCACCTCCTCCAAAATTGTATTGAGTCAGGTGTGGTTGCTCTTACCTTTATTCCCAGAACTCGGGGGGGGGGGGGGGGGCTGAGGCAGGAAGGTTGTGAGTTCAAGGCCACACTTAGCTACTTATGAAGACTTGCTCTTTAACACAGAACAAAATAAAACCAGAAGTTTGGCTTGGTTGACGGTTCACATCTGCAGTCCCAGCACTCAGAAGGCTGGGGTAGAATTGCCATGAGACCCCAACCTGCCCAGGCTACAGAATGAGTTCCAGGTCATCTAAGGCTAGCATGAGTGAGACCCTGCCTAAATAAATAAATGTTGTTTTGCACAGCACAGCTGTGAAGAAAGACTATGGAACCTGGAGCCAAACGCCTAGGTTCCTGTGTGAACTGGAGCAATTTACACAACGTTTGAGTCTCTTGGCCCACAAGCAAGCTGGGATGAATGTCAGTTACTGTGTACAAAGGCTGAGAAGATGAGCTAAGAACGCAGATAGATGACAGTTCTTTGAAACCCGTGGTGTCTTTTCCCATAGAAATATTGCTCCACAGCTTCCTGAGTTAACCTGACTCTTTATGGACTGAGTCCAAATCTGCAAATGATTCTTACCAAGATTTTGCCTGAATATTGTAAAAGCCTGACTAGTTACTAGGCCAACTCCACAGCAGCGGAACCATCCCATTTCCTGTTGAAAACTTCAGTGCACACAGCCCAGTAACCACCTTGCAGGAAAACATCATCTTGAAGTTTCCTCTAATAATCACATTGCTCTAGATCTGGAGACATAGAGCTCAGTGGCAGAATGCTTGCCTAGAACACCCAAAGCCCTAGGTTCCACCCCCAACCACTCACGCACCACAGTGGGGGACGATTATGTCATTCAGTTTCAGGATGTCATTAGTACAGTGAAAAGGTCTGCCTTTGAAAAAATAAAAAGACTGTGTACACCAAAGAAATAAATGAGATTTGCAGAATATATATAGCGAAATGAAATCAGAGTTGGCAGTGCCAGGGTGAAAGAAAAAGTCATTGCTTGCTTGCTGCAGGAACTAGGATTTCCCCCGCTAAGATCACAGCAGGTTCTCACAGCTTGACTATTTCAAGACCACCTGCATTTCCACAGCCGCCTCCTCCATCTACTATCTCAGTTCAGCACCCCATGACCTGCCTGTTCACAAGCATGCCTCCTCGAAGAGTGTGAGCAGAAACAAAAGGACCCAGTCCTTGCCTGCTTCCCGACTCACACTCCCCCTTTCTCTTTTTGCAGGTTTCTGCCAGCCGTGGATGCCTTTGACAGCATGACCGCGGAGGATTCCACCACAGCCATGAACAGCGACCCAACAGTGGGATCTTCCTCCAAGGTGCCAGAGGGCGTGGCGGGCGCGCCCAATGAGGCTGCCCTGTTGGCACTGATGGAGCGCACCGGCTACAGCATGGTCCAGGAGAACGGGCAGCGCAAGTATGGGGGACCCCCACCGGGCTGGGAGGGCCCGCATCCCCAGCGAGGCTGCGAGGTCTTCGTGGGCAAGATCCCGCGGGATGTGTATGAAGATGAGCTGGTGCCTGTGTTTGAGACGGTGGGTCGCATCTACGAGCTGCGACTCATGATGGATTTCGACGGCAAGAACCGCGGCTATGCCTTCGTCATGTACTGCCACAAGAATGAAGCCAAGCGAGCTGTTCGTGAGCTCAACAACTATGAGATCCGCCCGGGCCGCCTGCTGGGCGTCTGCTGCAGCGTGGACAACTGCCGCCTCTTCATCGGTGGCATCCCCAAGATGAAGAAGCGAGGGGAGATCCTGGAGGAGATCGCCAAGGTCACCGAGGGCGTGCTCAACGTGATCGTGTACGCCAGCGCGGCAGACAAGATGAAAAACCGAGGCTTCGCCTTCGTGGAGTATGAGAGCCATCGCGCCGCCGCCATGGCGCGCCGCAAGCTCATGCCGGGCCGCATCCAACTGTGGGGCCACCAGATCGCCGTGGATTGGGCCGAGCCGGAGATCGACGTGGACGAGGACGTGATGCAGACGGTGAAGATCCTCTACGTGCGCAACCTCATGATCGAGACCACTGAGGAGACCATCAAGAGGAGCTTCGGCCAGTTCAACCCAGGCTGCGTGGAGCGGGTCAAGAAGATCCGCGATTACGCCTTCGTGCACTTCACTAGCCGCGAGGACGCCGTGCACGCCATGAACAACCTCAATGGCACAGAGCTGGAGGGCTCCTGCTTGGAGGTCACGCTGGCCAAGCCTGTGGACAAGGAGCAGTACTCCCGCTACCAGAAGGCAGCCAAGGGCGGCGGAGGCTCAGCGGAGGCGGTAGCCCAGCAGCCCAGCTACGTGTACTCCTGCGACCCCTACACGTTGGCCTACTACGGCTACCCTTACAACGCGCTCATCGGGCCCAACAGGGACTACTTCGTAAAAAGTTAGTGGAGACTCTTCTCTTGAGGGCCCCCTGGGTGTCCCGCCCCCATAGGCAGGGGTGTCAGACTGAGCGTGGCTGCAGTTTACTAGGTCCTCCCCACTGAGGTTGAGGTTCTAAGTGCTGACTCACAGTCGCTATTGTAGTATGGAGAGAAACATCCCTCTGGGCGATCAGTCAAATCATTGGGACACTTTGTCCCTTGTTAATGGCCTAACCCATGTGGAGCAGCTCTGCCTATCCCTTGGAGCTTAAGTTAAATTCTGCTTCTGAGCCCCGGCATGGAGGTGACAGGATGAGGGAAGAGGATTCCCCGTCTGAGGGCAGCCTGGGTTACTGCTTCCGAAGCTGTATCTTAAGGTGTTGGTTTGGCGAAGTCGTGGTTCCTTAAGATCACTGAGGACAGAGGACCAAGCATGACGCACTAGAAAACATAGCCTAGGTTCAAGGGCCCCGCTGTCTGTCCACAGGCCTTTTCTCTTCAGCCCGAAACAGGGAAGGAGGTAGGCATATCCCTTTCCAGATCTAACTTTTTTACGCTCTATCGCTGAAGTTGCCATTACAACCCTGGGAACTCACCTTGCCCTAAGCAGGCAGATTAGAACGATGGCGTATACCAAAATGGAATGCCTGAAGCATCTTATTAGCCCAGTCAGGCCGGAGCTGTGGCCACCTGCCACTTAGACAGAGGGCAGACCACCACAGGCCCCCCGATCTGTCCCTGTTGCTGGCTCATGCTTTTTTTGTGTTGTATTATAAGCAGGCAGCATAAGAGGCCGAGGGCGAGGTGCAGCTGGAAACAGAGCCCCGGGGCCCAGGGGTTCCTACCTCGGAGGATACTCTGCTGGCCGTGGTATATATAGCCGATATCACGAAGGCAAAGGCAAACAGCAAGAAAAAGGATATGAGCTTGTGCCAAATTTGGAAATCTCTACTGTCAACCCAGTTGCCATTAAACCTGGCACAGGTCAGTATAAACCAAGGCAAACGCATCCTTTGGCCCTGAACCCCAACCCTCTCTTTCAAGTGAGTCCAGTCTTCCTGGCTCTTAAACCCATCATCTGCACATGGATTCTTTTCCCCTTCTGCAAAAAAGAAGGTCTATGTATCATGCCTCCCGCCCCCACCCCCCACGCCCTGACCTTCTATAATTTAGGGGAATGGTCTAGTTTGGGCCTCATTCACATTAAGTTGTCAGGGACAGAAACACCTGTCTGTGGCTGTTTCTCTGTCTGTGACCAAGTAGGGCAGAGTCAAGAGAGGTGAGGAAAGGTGGAAGGGAGTGAAGCTCCCCGCTTCTTCTGTCACCTAGAGCCTGTCTTTTCCTTGTGAATGTGTGTAAACACTCCATCACTGAGCTGTGTCCCATCAGTACTTCAGCCACCAGGAAGCGGAGGGCAGGGTCTCAGCAGTTCTCAGAGAAAGTAGAAACTTCTTTTCCAGAGCAAATGATCGCAGTTTTCCTGCCATGGTCGGACAGACGCCAGCACTTACAGACGAGGCAGAGATGAAGGGTTTTACAGCTGGATCCATAGATTTAAAGTGGAGCTGCTCAATCCAGTGAGCCAAGGGCCTGGACCTTTGCTTTGACCACCAGGCACCACAAACTTATTGACCAATGTTGTTGGCCCCTGGGTCACCCACTGGGAGGAAAGATAAGCTTCAACTGTGTTTAGTGAGTTTGGGAGACCCATTGTATGCAGAATCTCCATACGCTAACCTCTGAACCTGTGGAGAGCTCCTTCCGTGGATAACCAGAATGAATTTCTCCCTGGCCTCTTGGCCTCACTGAGGGTAGGAGGGAGAGCTTTCGGAGGTCACCTGCTGCTTTGCTGGTTGCACACTTCTTTCCTCAGGTTAGAGGCAAGCAATTGGTATGTTTAGAACATAGGTTTGAAGTGTTGAAGGAATTCAGTGGTAACTGGGGAAACAGCCCTTCCGTCTTTGCAGTACAGTGGCTTCCAGCCTTGCCTTAGAAGTGCCCTTGGCACTGAGCAGTCTTTAGCCATGTGAGGTCCTGTGTCCTGGCGTAGAGAGTTCTGTGGGACGGTAGCCAGAACAATGCAGGTATTCTGTACAGCCCCCACGTGACGTCAACTAGTAGCGCTATCTGGACCGCATCCCTTTCATATCGTGTGAAGTTACATTTTTGTCCTTCTGAGAGACACCAGGGCCGTGCTAACGTGTTTGGGCACAGGACTGGTGGAGATTTGGTTGGGAAGGCAGGTAAAGATATTTGGTTAAGATTTTAGATGTTTTTTTTAATTGAATGGCCAAGCCATTGTTTATCTTCTGGCCATTTTGTCTCTTTACCTTTGACCATATCCATCTTTGTAGAATAAACGTGCTTCCAGCTGGAGAGGAAACAGAAATGAAAGGACTCCTTCTGTGTACATTCCGTGTTCCTGCTTACTCTTTCAGCACACACAGCATGCACGTACACAAGCTTCCCCCGAATCGGGGCTAGCATCTCCTCCTTTTGATCTCTTGATGTTGCACACTGACACTCAGTAACTCTATCTGTTTGAATCTCTGCTTGAAGCCGTTCCTTTGGACTCTGCTCCCAGAGATTATTTGAGTTGGCAGGTTGGAGTGAAAAGCCAATTACCCGCCGCTTCACCACTATCCATGGATATTAGCGCACATTGGGGTTTTTTCCATTTCCTACTCCACACACCCTCCCCCCCAGTTAGATCCATAATACTAACGTGAAACAGAAGTTAGGGGGGATGTACTCACGTCTCCAAGCTGTCAGAATGATCTATTCCCTCAGCCTGCTTCTTAAAACATTGTGAAAGTGCAAAGGGCTTTGGAGGTGAGGAACGTGAGCGAGAATCAGCAGACCTCACACTCACTCACACTTGTTAGGAAATGTCAGTGCAGAGGCCTCTCACTCTGAATGCTCCTTGCACGGTGATCTGTGGAGAAACTCCTCCATCCCGACGTGGTGCCAAGGCAAGCAGAGCAGGGTGGATGTGCAGAGGTGCAGGACTGTGAACCGGGATCTTAAAAGAAATACCAGCCAGTGAAGGATCCTCCTCGGTGACACTCGGTGGCGTTGAGTGACAAACCTGTCTTCTGCCTGCCTCTCTTGCAGTGGCCATCCCCGCCATCGGTGCCCAGTACTCCATGTTCCAGGCAGCCCCAGCCCCGAAGATCATCGAAGATGGCAAGATCCACACAATGGAACACATGATCAGCCCCATTGCCGTGCAACCTGACCCCGCCACTGCCGCCGCCGCCGCTGCCGCTGCTGCAGCCGCCGCCCATGCTGCTGTCATTCCTGCGGTGTCCACACCGCCACCTTTCCAGGTAGAGTTCTTGCCGTGGCCACTGTCTTTATATATCGAGCCTTTCTCGGTCATAGACTCATTAGTATTCAGCACTGAGAATATACTCTGTGTAATGATATTTTGAAAATAGTTAATGTGAAATAACAGGAAAAAAATGTTTAGCTCTAGGAAAATTTTTGTTTGTTTGTTTTATGTGTGTGTGTGTGTGTGTGTGTGTGTGTGTGTGTGTGTGTGTGTGTGAATGAGACCAGTATGGCTCAGCAGCTGGAAGTGCTGGCTTCCAAACCTGATGGCCTGAATTCAACCCCCAGAGCCCATGTGGTGGAAGAGAGAGACAGCTCTGAGCCCCCTCTACCTGTGCCCTGTGATGCACAACCTACCCCCCGCCATGCACATACACATAGGCACAACATATGTCTATATGGACATGTAATTCATGAGATTTTTTTTTTCCAAGATAGAGTTTTTCTGTGTATAGCCCTAGATGTCCTAGAACTTGCTCTGTAGACCAGGCTGGCCTTGAACTCACAGAGGTTTAACTGCCTCTGTCTCCCAAGTGCTGGGACTAAAGGCGCGTGCACCACCACAGCCCCAGCAATTCATGAGATTTTTAAAAAACGGAGTAGAGCCCTGGGTTTGGTCCTCAGCTCGGGGGGAGGGGGGGATGGGGGGGATGGGGGGGATGGGGGGGATGGGGGGACGACACAACAACAACAAAAAAACCCGGAGTAGATACAGAAAATCCTCCTCTCCTCCAGAATGTCTCACCCTGTGGTTGCCCTCTCTTTCCAAACTCGTCTTGTCTTCTTGCCCTTTGACCCCAGTTAGCTCATGGTCGCTGGCTCTCCTTCCCCTCATCGCTTCTGTCTCCCCTCTGCCTATCCAAATACCCTCTCCTGTGCCTCTCATCAGTTCAATATTCTGTGGCATAGGACTGCCAGTTTGTTCTTTCTTGGAAAGCTGCCCTCCAGGCCTAAGTGTCTTCGCTGTGCAGTACATGGGAAAGGCATTTTTGCTGAGCAGGAAAAGAAAAGTCTGAAAACTATTTCTCTCTGAATAAGTGAACCGTAAGTGGGAATGCCCCAGGTCTCTCAACTCTTTTTTTTTGGTTTTTCGAGACAGGGTTTCTCTATGTAGCTTTGCGCCTTTCCTGGAACTCACTTGGTAGCCCAGGCTGGCCTCGAACTCACAGAGATCCGCCGGCCTCTGCCTCCCGAGTGCTGGGATTAAAGGCGTGCGCCACCACCACCCGGCCTCTCAACTCTTTGAGTGAGAAGCATTCATGATGTGATCTTTGAACAGCAGAAATTCCTGTCTGTCCTAGAGTCCCAGAGATCACCTGTCATTTAAGTGGGACTGGGGTTCTAGGATCCATGTTTTTGTACAACTATCTTGATGATTTTTTGAATGGCCGGGCATCTGAATCACCTGCCCTTTCCTACTCTGATCTAAGTCTTGACTGCTTGGTTCAGAAAGGGTTAAACCAGTTGGAATTATTCACGCATGGGCATGTTACTAAGTAATTTGTTTCGAACTTAGGGCCTTTTTGTTTGTTTTTGAGATGGGGTCGAAAGATGTAGCCCCGACACACCCCACAACTCAAGACCTCTTAAAAATAATTTTTAAAAATGTCTCACAGTGTATAAACTTTAAGTGTAGAGGGTTGGAGAGACGGCTCAGCAGTTGGGAGTATGTACTGCTCTTTCAGAGGATATGAAACAGTATTACTATGTAGCCTTAGCTGGCCTCCACACACACTATATAGACCAGGCTTGCCTGGAATTCGCAGGAATCTGCCCGCCTCTGCCTCCCGAGTTCGAATTAAAGGTGTGCACCACCACACCAGGCCTTGACTAAGGGTGTTGATGACTTAATAAAGTCGTTCAGACAAGCCAGTAAGATCAGTGCCTGGAAGACCAGAGTCTCTTGGTTAGGCTTGTGATCATTACTGCGGCTATTTTTATTACAGTTAGAAAAAAGATTCTTAAATTAGAAGTTCTTTTGAACATAATTTTGTGAGTCTGATTTCTAGATATTGTGGTAGAGATAACTAGCTCCTTTATAAGAATCTAGGAATTCCAGTATTGGGGAGGTGGAGACCGGGAGATCAGGACTTGAGAATCATCATTGAGATACAGTTCATTGGAGGCCAGAATGCTCTACGTGAAACCCTGTCTCAAAACAATGGGGGGGGGGGGGGGGGGGGAGGATCTAGGAAGCAGCTGTGCCTGGTGGCACAGGCTGTAATCCTTGTCACTTGGGAGGCCAAAGCAGGAAGAATGAAAGTCCCAGGCTTGCCTGGGCTACAGAGCAAGTTCAAAGCTAGTCTTAGATCCTATCCCGGAATAAAAGGCTAAATGATAATAATAATAAAGCAGGAGAGAGCTGTATTGTTCATTTGCTTAGTATGGATGAGGTATCCCAGGTTCATTCCACAACACTGAAAAGGAAAACCTAGGAGGAGCTTGCTTTTTAAATGGAATTTTCCGTTTCTTGTATCCTAGATTACAAATTCTGATGGTGGTAGGGTAAGGCTAAGAGAAGAAACCAGCACTGAGTTCAGGTCATTCTGTGGAACATAAGGGACACCAAGTACTTTATTCACTGTGTGGTGTTTTATTTTTACCCTAAATCCATGGCACAGCCTTAGGTAAATGTTGACCCTCACAGTCTTGCTCCTCGCCATTAGTTATGGAAACTTGGTGTATTGCACTTTTAAACAGAAGGAGGACATCCCAGGAAGGGTTAGAATTAGTGTTCTTAGGGTAGATTCCCAGCACCCCCCTCCCCCCATTACCTCTCCTTGTGAACTGTCCGAATGCAATGGCCAATAGAAGATCCCAGCGGGTTACAGCTCCCGCGCAGCCTATAGCCTCCCCCTTTGGCACAGGTCTGAAGGCTGAATCTGAACACATCAAGTCCCTCGAAGATGACATTTTGCTCTGTCTAATCTCCTGCTTCAGCAAATGTCACTCTCCTTTCTGCCTCCCTACCTAGACCTCTTCTATCTGCCCCCCCATCTTTTCTCCCTCTCCTGGGGGTGCTCATCTTCCCCCCTCCCCCCTGGGGTGCTCATCTCCCCCTCCCCAGGGGGGTGGTCATCCTTCTCCTGTTCATCTTCTCTCTCTCCCCGCTGGGTGCTCATTGTTCGAGGAGATGATGAACCTGCCCATGCGCGCTCAGGAAGGATTTTTTTTTTCTCTCTCTCTCTCAGGGCCGTCCAATAACTCCTGTGTACACCGTGGCACCAAATGTTCAGAGAATTCCCACCGCCGGCATCTACGGGGCCAGCTACGTCCCCTTCGCTGCTCCGGCCACTGCCACGATCGCCACACTACAGAAGAACGCTGCGGCTGCCGTGTACGGGGGCTACGCCGGCTACATACCTCAGGCCTTCCCCGCTGCTCTCCAGGTGCCCATCCACGACGTCTACCAGACTTACTGAGACCCGGGACCAGAGCCAAGGCAAGCCACCAAACACCACTGAAGGAACACTTTATTATTTATGAAGAAGAACGTGTTGGATTGGCACACGTGCGAAACCTGCAAGTGAAGAATGTTGTCGAATATCACACTGAAATATTTTATATCCATGAAGTTTTCACTCTTTTTTTTTTTTAAAAAAAAAAAAAAAGACTTTTCAACTTAGCAGGCCCGCGTTCATACATTTCTAAGAGACTTGCAACGCCTCACGCCTTAATACCATCTTTTAAAATTTGTACTCTCAACTGCGTTTGTACAGAGGTTTGGTTTTGTTTTTTTAAGGATATATTTTCAGTATGAAGGTTATTTTCTTAACTTCTGCACTCCAGAGATTTCTATTTTGTAGAACCTTTCAAAAATATATCAGCTATATATATATATTAAAAAAAAAAAGCACATCCGAGCATCTAGGGAACTATTTTAAAAACTATATTCAATATTTAAAGATACAAACTGTAGTGCTTTGAAATGCTACGTAAAACCTTATTTTCAAAGGTGATGCTGGAAAGTGCAATTTCAAAATGAGTAAAAAAATCTCTGCTGTATTTCCACTGGCATTAAGGGTTGACGATATTGCCATGTATTCTCATCATGCTTTCTGGTTTGGGGGTTGTTTTGTTTCATTTTATTTTGTTAACAATCTGTCTTTAAGTCAACGTGGAAAAGACTCGTCACAGCCAGAGTCCCAACACTGGAGCGCTCTCACCTGTCCCCATTACCCTGTGACTTTGTTAACTATTTCACCTGTCCCCTCCCTCCTCCCCTCTCCCCGTCCTGTTCCCCCTCCCCCTTCCCCTTCCCCCCTTTCCTATCTCCAGTGCAACTTTGAAGTTTGGCATCTCTAAGAAAATCGGATAATTCTGATAAAGAAGCCAACTGATGCCTTTTATACTTCTTCCTGGGATTTTGTTGGGGTCTTTTGTTTTTTAGTTCGTTTGGGGAGGAGATATTACCTTCTATATGTGTTTTCAGTAGCAGAATACATGTAAGGACAAGATTTTACCATGTTTTCGTAAGGCATCTTTGCATAGCTATTTAACTGTTCAGTATGAAACTTTAACTTTCTAATGCTTTGGGTTTTTTTGGTTTTTTTTTTTTTTTTAAGTCTGAGTTTTTAGAGACGAAGAATGTATGTGATCACAGGCAGGACCGTCAAGATTTGCCAACAGGAAGTTAAGCCTCTAGCGGCCTTCTTGTGTGTCTTGCAGGGTGCCTGCTGTCATCAGGGGTGTTGGAAGCATTACATTGGTTCAACCAGGCTTCCCCCCCCTCTCGGTTGCCCTGAGTTTGGTAGATGAACATGGGGCACAAGCATCCCGGAGGAGGAGCGACCTGTAGGAGTCAAAGGGGGTGTGTGTAAATAACGTCCGATGCTTGCTTCTAGTCCTTTTTGTGTTGCCAAAGCTCATGGTGTGTAGTGTAATGCGAAACGCAGCTGTTTGATTTCAATATTATTCAAAAATGTTTGCTGTTTTTGCAAGACGTGAGTTAACAGAAGCGGTGTTCTCTGCCCATTTAAAGGCTTCCCTTTGGCAGAGTGAATGTGAAATACAGTGAAGTGCTAATATCATCATCTGTTTTATGAATTACATCAGCTCGCATCTTTTTAAAAGCCTCGATCAAGGACGTGAGGTGTGCAAGCAGGTGCACAGTCAGATAGACAGTTGTATTTTATGTCATAACAGAGACCATCAAATCTTTCTTCCCACCAGAGTTTGGCTAATAGGCCTAACTCTTATTTGTGGATTAATACCAGGATCATGTCCTTAGCCATTGCTCTTCGATAGCTGTTCAATTTTTTTCCCTCTTCTTTTAAATTAAGAGATTCCCAAACGTCTTCTTTTTTTCCCCCTTCTCTTGAGGAGATGAATTTTTATGTATAAGGAATATTTATTAAGCTAGTCTATAAAATCGCTGAGTGCCTGCCAAGGCCTTGAAGCATTCCTCTCTATCCTGGCTGAATGGCGTAAAGTAGCTATGCAACGTGAGGATTCACCCAGGAAGTTGCACCCACACGGAGGACGTGTTGGGATGAGTGACTCCAGAAAAGGCAGCTCCTATCAGGTCCTCCTCCCTTGACTTGTGGGAAAGACGTGCCTAGGACAGTCCCAGAGGTCCTCCGATGAAACACTGACCCCATGTTCTTACTGTATTTTACAAGTGCCGGGAAAATATTTGCAAAACAAAACAAAACAAAAAACCTAATAATAATAGTAATAAAAGGAAAAAATGCACTATCTTAATGTGGCAACTACCTTAAAAACAAGCATTGGTGGCAGCCGGGTAAGCATCAGCGACCTTGCTGTCTGTGGTCCCGCCTACCCTACTGTTTCACAACCATTTCATGTACACTACTGAGGTAAGTTTATAACTTGAAATGTGAACTTTTTTTTTTTTTTTAGGATTAAGAACAAACTAATATAAATGTTTTTAAAAGTTTTAAAGTTTTAGACATGCTCCTAGTTTAGTTTTTAGCTTCGGGTTGGAAAAGCTTTTTGGATCTCGCTGCATTTACAGTACATTCTTGAGATGTATGTGGTAAATAAAGCTTTCTTTAAAGCAGTTTCCGGACTTCCTTTTCCTTTAAAAAGAAATCTTACAGCAACGAAGGGTCTGACGAATTCTGTATTCTCAGTTGGGGACGCTCACAACTGCTTGTCGCTTCAGCCTCAGGGGATAAGACGCTGCTGGCCTTGAACTCAGAGAACTACCTGCCGCTCGCTGCCTCCTAAGGCCTGAGGCAGGTGCCGCCACCACCCCCTTTTTGTTTGTTTTTGTCAATAGTTTATTTTTATTTTGTGTGCATTGGTATTTTGTCTGCATGTATGTCTGTGTGAGGGTGTTGGATCCTGGAGTTGCGCAGACAGTTGTGAGCTGCCATGTGGGCGCCGGGAACTGAACCCTGGTCTTCTGAAAATGTAGCACTCACCCTTATCTATCTCTAAGTCATCTCTCCAGTCCCACTGCTATTAAAAAAAATTTTTTTTTTAATTCCTTTGCTTGTTTGTTTAAGACAGGCTCTTCTGTAGCCTAAGCTGGCCTTGAACCCCTGATGCTCTTCCTTCTGCTTCCTCCGAGCTGGGATTAACATCACACGTGGGTTGGGCAGTGTTTCTAAAGACAGGACCTATTGTCCTTGTTCAAGGAGAAAAGTGCTCCTACCCTCAGAGTCATGCTCGGGTTCCGAGGGACCTGCTCGGGACAGCTCAGAGCCGTGCAGAGCGGCACTGTGTGTCTCCTAGCTGTTCCAGGCTTGATTGTAGCAGCTGCAGGCTTGCCCCTTAACACTGGTGGGGCTGCCCTTCCGAGGGAGAGAACAGAAAGGGGGCCACATCGGGTGAGGATGGATAAGATAAGGACCCCCCTTCTCCAGCTTCCGATGCCTGGTTGATCACGTGATAAACAGAGAGCCGGGTGTGACAGATGGTGACTAGCTGAGGTCACAGAGCTAGTGAGTCGCCTAGACTCCATTCCAGGCTCCTCTCTAGGGAAGAGAAAACAAGCTGGTCTGGTTTTGCCTTGTACTGTGGTTCCCTGTGCAGCTTGGGGAATGGGGCTGGAAGATGGGGTGTTTGGAAGGAAGCTCTTGCTTCCCCTCAAAGGGAGAATAACATAAGGTAGGCTGGGAAAGCTGTTTATAAGATTCAAGGAATTCTAGCCACAAGCCATCCCAGAGATTACGGCAGAGACTCACCACAGTATCATGGGAAATCAGCTACACTCTCCTGTGTTTGTCTGATCATTTGATGCTAGGGATCAAACCCAGGGCCACAGACACAATCTAGCTCTATAAGCCAGTCTTCAACTACGTCCTGAGTGGTTGGTGGAGGTTTTGGTTTGTTTCAGTTGTTTAGTATTTTGGGGTTTGTGGGGTGGAGATGTTGTTGTTGTTTGAGACTCAAGAGGTAGACCAAGCTGACCTGCATAAGCTCAGGCTGGTCTCAGACTTATTATCCTCCTGCCTCAGCTTCATGGGCTCTGGGATCACAGGTGAGGACCACCATGCCTGGCTCTTCTCTGGTTTTCAATTGAACAAGTACTCTCTGGGCTGGAGAGATAGATAGCCCGGTGGTTAAGAGCTCTTGCTGCTCTTCCTGAGGACCCAGGTTCAATCCGGCACCCATACACAGGTGACATACATTCACACAGACACATAAATAAAAATAAAAATATTTTTGAAAAAATTAGCTGGAGTGACAGTTCAGTGGTTAGAAACATAAATAAATCTTTTGAAAAAGAATAGGTATTCTATAAATATCTGTCAAAAATATACATAAAGTACTTATTTAGTTAAAAGTCAGAATAATTAGCATCGTCTAGTTTTCCTGTATAAAACCTCAACTGCTGGGTGGTGGTATTTTTATTGTAAAGTTTTCTGGACACTCAGTTTTTCTATCAAAATTATTTTTATTTATTTATTTTTTTTGTGGGGGAGGATGGTTTGAGACAGGGTTTCTGTGTAGCCCTGGCTGTCCTGGAAAAAACCTGCATAAGCTCAGGCTGGTCTTGTTCCACTCTTTGATATAGGTCCCGTTTCTGAGCCCCAAAGTCAGAGGGAAGTGTGGATTTAATAAGGAAGAAGACTGCTTTCCTTCAATTCAAAGGTCTAAAGCAGTGGTTGTAAGTTGCTGTATGGGTGCTGGATGTGGGTCGAGACCACTTTGGCAGCCCTCTGTTTCCAAAAATATCTACAGTATGATTCATAGCAGTAGCCCAGTTACAGTTATGAAGGAGGAACGAAACTGATTTTGTAGTTGGGGTCATCACTATGTGAGCCGCTGTATTAAAGGGTCGCAGCGTTAGGAAGGTTGAGAACCACTGGAAGGCATCACACTACAGAGTCCTTTTTCTTGCTTTCTCCTGTCCCCTCCCCTTGACTAAGTGCCCAGTGCTGCTCTGGGTTCAAATTCCTCACGCTACTAAGCGTAGAAAACTATTACTCAGACACTTCCCTTTACAAACGGGCTCAGTGTCACCCAGAACAACTTGGATGTCTAATCAGAATGCCTGGGGGAACTCCCACCCAGCTTTGCTTCTTACCAGTCACATGACCTTGAAGAAAAAAATCCTTCCAGTCATGTGATCTTGGAAAAAAAGATCACCTGACCTCATAAGGTTATAATGAGTTGACAAATCTTAAAAGCCTGATGTGTTGTAGGCATGTTTTTGTATGACTATTTCCATCCTTGACCCCCATTTACCCCAACCCCATACACACACTGCACCCCATCACTGGGAGTTGAACCCAGGGCCTCACACACTAAGCAATTGCTCCACCACAGAATTACAGACCCAACTCTTATGTTTTGAGAAGACAGGCTCTAGTTTGCACAGACTGACTTTGAATTTACTCAGTAGTCCAGACAGGCTTAGATTCTCAATCCCCCTGCCTCAGCTTCCACAGTAGCTAGGATTACAAACTCCCTTATAGGTCTGAACCCTAGTACGAACATATTCCTCTGTATGTGACCCCTTCAACCTTTCCATGGGAAGCTTGAACTGCCTTTCTTGTTTTGGTTTTTTTGTTTCTTTGTTTGTTTTGTTTTTTGCTGGGCCCTCACACATGCTATGAAAATACTCCATCTCTGAGTTACATCCACAGCCTGAGTCTTTTCATTCTTTATTCATATTTATTGAGTGCCAACTCTGTTCGTGCAGAAGGAAAGACTGGAGTCAACAAAATCGACCCTCTGCCTCCCAGCACTCCCAGGTGACAGTGTTCTGAGGCCAGGGCTATCTGTACCCCCAGGCTTGGACAGGAAGCAGAGTCTGCTGGCAATATACAGGCTGAGCAGGGGCTGAGGAAGGCAGGTGATGAATTATATTCTTGAGAGTGTCAGTGGTGTTGCCTCTGAGGAGGAAGAACAGGAGTGAGGCCCGCCCTCTTCCCTAAATGTTGGACAGAGAACACATCCTGGGTTCACTGTAGGAGGAAGTGATCTGGCCGCTGCCACAAGGAGGCTGGGGTCCGATAACAATGTGGGAAGAACACTGACATTCCTTCTGCTTCAGGATTTGTTGTGGTGGTTGTTGTTTTAAAAACTGGTGGCCCTTGGACCAGGCATGGTGGTGTGCGTCTGTAATCCCAGCACACAGGAGGATGAGGCAGAGGATGACAGCTAAGAGTCCAAGGTCAGTCAGCAGTGAGCTCAAGGGCAGCCTGGAATGTAGTGAGACGCTGTCTCACTCTGTGCAACACTCCCCACCCCACCCCACCCCCACCCCCCCACCCCCCCCCCGCACACACAAAACGACCCAGGATTTATCCACATCGATCAACCTACAGGTGTGTCTTTCAGCTGCTCCCTGCTTGATGCTTCCAGGCCCCAGGGGAACACCAGCCAACCCTGACCCTGCTGTACAGTTTTCAAGCATAGCCAAGGCTCTGGGAATCCTCTTCCTGGTCCAGATCCCAGCCTCTAGGATCTTCCATCCTCTCCTCTCCGGGGTCTATAGCAACTGCTTGCGCTAGCCAGGGCATTGCCACTACACTTAGACACTACACCCCAGCCACGGCACAGGACTAGGACCTTTGCTGAGATGACGAAGGTCATTGTCCCTCAGCATGGCTGAAGGAGGGGAGTCCCAAGAAGAATCTGGATACACACAGGCTTCCCCAGTAGGCCTGGTTCATGAATTCTCCACCCCACACTCATGCTCCTATTCGAAAGCAATACCAGATCCTGTATTTGCAAGAAATACAGCCTTTCCAAGCTAATTTTTAGCCACCCTTATTTCTTGGCTTGCTCTACTTTGTTTGTCAAAAACTCTCCGTTACTGATTAACCAACCATGAGGTTTAAATAGGCCTTAGTCATTCTGAGGCAGGAAGGACGTGTCTCTGAAGCCTAATTGTTCCTGAAAGGACTGTACTAGAGGTGCAGGGGGTCAAGACATGTTGACCTCTGGAATTATGATAACACAAGGTCATGCCGGTTTGGTTTGGCTGGGATTTTTCCTGTCCTTTCTGGGGCTTTTATTTCAAACTCTGGTGGCACCATGGGACAACATTATCATTCCCACCTCGCTACCCTCTTCTCCACAGACTCCAGTTCAAATCTGACCATTTGACACTTCCTTAAGTGATTAGAAGATGCTATGCTGACTCAGTACACACACACACACACACACACACACACACACACACACACGGAGAGACATGTTGGAGATGAAACCTGATTCTAAACATGGTCCAGCCTTTATGACAGAGGGAAATTTTTTGAGAATAAGAGAGAAAGGCAAAAATAACCCGTTTAGCACAATTTCCCTGCCCTTCACTAGAATTACCCAAAGGATTGGGAGGCTTAGTCAGGCCTCCCTTGGGAACATTTCTTTGTCTTGTTCCTTTTTCCCCATAAGTTTGGGAATAATGTTAAAAATCTTAAGAAGCAGGAGCTGGAGAGATGGCTCAGCGGTTAAGAGCACTGGCTGCTCTTCCAGAGGACCTGAGTTCAATTCCCAGCAACCACATGGTGGCTCACAACCATCTGTAATGGGATCAGATTCCTTCTGGTGTGCATGTAGACAAAGCACTCATATACATGAAGTATATGAATAAATAAATCTTTAAAAAAAAGTCTTAAGGACACGTCACCAGCAATCATCCCTGGCTCATAGTGACTTCTATGCCAGTAGAATACTTCCTTAGGTCAAACAGTATTTTTTCTGAATGAGTTTTAAACTTTAAAAAATGTATTTCTCGTGTGTGTGTGTATGTGTGTCTGTCTGTCTGTCTGTCTGTGTGTCTGTCTGTCTGTCTGTCTGTCTACACATGTAAATGTCAGAGGACAACTTTCTTTCTATCATGTAGATCAAACCCAAGGCGAGACTTGGGAGGCAAGCACCTTGCTTGTTAAGCAATCTCACAGGCTCCACTTTTTAAAAAAATTTTTTTTTATTAAGAAATAGCAAATCCAGAGATTGGAGAGATGGCTCAGTGATTAAGAGCACCAGCTGCTCCTCCAGAGGAGAGGACTGGGTTTGATTCCCAGTACACATGTGACTTACAACCATCTGTAACTCCAGTCACAGAGGATCTGATGCCCTTTTGTCCTCCTTGGGCACCTGATGATGCACAGAGAGACATGCAGACACAATACCAGTACAATATAAATTTCTTTAAAAATCCAAAAATAGTGTCTATATCATCATATACAGCTTAATGGAATTCCACAAATCATTGCCATGTAACCAGAAGAGTTTGCTCTGGCTCAGACCCGGCTTATGTGCCTACTTCTGGTCTTCCACTGGGTGAGGGAAAATGCTCTCCCTTCTGTAAGAACTGGTTTCATGGGTGAAGTAAGGAGTTTAATAAATATGACCCTAAACCTGTCTCTGCTACTTTTCCCTTTCACCTAATGGTTCATGCCTAGTTGGTGAATTTGGTGATACCCGAACGCATTGGTTACCTTTCCCATCGTTGTGACAAAAATGCCCGATCAAAACGACCTAAGAAAAGGAGGGCTAATTTTGAGTCCCAGTCCATCACGATCTTGAAGGTGTGGCGTCAAGAACATGAGGCAGCTGGTTCCATTGTGTCTGCAGTCAGGAAGCAGAGAAGACCAATTCTAGTCCCTGGCTCTCTGTTACATTTGTAGTTGGCCCAGGCCCCTGCCCAATGATGATAATGTTGTCCACAGTTAGTTAATCCTTTCTGGAAATTCCATTATTGACACACCCAGGAGTATACTTGCATGTGACGATAAATGTAGTCACACTGACAATGGAGATTAACCTGTCGCTGGACGTCCTTGGTTAGTCACGTCCCTTGAAAGGAAGCTTCATAATGGGTTGGTTGTCCTCTGTCCTGCCTCTTAGGTCTTCCCTGGTCCTGCATTTTCTGTGACAAAGTGAAGTACCTCTGCCTAACCTTGGGGCTCACTTCCCTATCACGCTAATCTCAGTCCTCCAACTCCTTCCAATCTTTTCCATAGTTGATAAACATCATACTTTAACCTTTATTTTTTATTGAAGTAAAATGAATATAAATTTTACTGTTAATTGTCTTGTTGAAAGTACACGATTCAGTCATTTTTATTTATTTTTTGTATACAACTATCATCACTATACACTTCCAGAACATTTTCATCATCTTTTTTTCCCCAAGAAAGCCCACATCCACTGTGGTGGTTTGAAAGAAAACAGCCCCCAAAAGGAGCAGCACTATTGGGAGATGTGGCTTTGTGGAAGTGGGTGTGGCCTTGTGGGAGGAAGTGTGTCACTGTGGAGGTGGGCTTTGAGGTCTCCTTTGCTCAAACTATGCTCACTGTGAAACACAGTTCACTTCCTGTTGCCTTCAGATCAAGATGTAGGACTCTCAGCTATTCCTTCTCCAGCACCATGTCTGCCTGCATGCCACCATAGCCCGCTATGATTACAATGGACTAAACCTTTGAAACTGTAAGCCTCCCCAATTAAATGTTTTCCTTTCTAAGAGTTGCCGTGGTCATGATGTCTCTTCACAGCCATAGAAACCCTAACTAAGACGTGCATTAAGCATCCACTCCTAGATCCTCTACCCATGGCTGCTGGTGCCTGCTTATTTGTGTTCTGTCTCTATAGACTTGCCTATCAAGACATTCATATAACTAGACTAAGTGTGCAAGCAGGTTTGACCAGAGTGTTTCACTTACTGGAGGCTCTCGAAGTTCATCAGTGTTGCTACATGTGTCAGTTATTTCCTTTATTTTTACTTCTGAATCATATTCACTTGTATAATAGTACATTTTGCTCATCTAGTCAATGGCTGATAGAAACCTATATTGCTTCTGCTCTTGTGAATATTGTTGCTATCGATATTCCTGTACAAGTTTTTGTCTAAACACATGGGGGTTTGTTTGTTTGTTTGTTTGTTTGGTTGGTTGGTTGGTTGGTTTTTTGAGATAGGGTTTCTCCGTGTAGCCCTGGCTGTCCCAGAACTCACTCTGTAGCCCAGGCTGGCCTCAAACTCAGAAGTCTGCCTGCTTCTGCCTCCTGATTAAAAGCAAGAGCCACCACTGCCCAACTGAAACACATGCTTTTATTTCGGTTGGAGGGCGGTTTGCAACGAGACCTGAAAATTCTGTTTGGCTTCTAGGGAACTGACAACCTGTCTTGCTAAGCAGGGGCTCCATTTTACATGCTACAGAAAGCTTCCAGTTTCCACACCTCCTTTCCAATCTTTGTTCTTTTATTTTTAATTCTTCCCCTGAACATAGCCTTCTGAGTGGCTAGAAAGTGGCATTTCACTGTGGGTTTGGTTTGCCTTTCTCTAATGACTAATGATGTGCTAGACAAGCCCTGGGCCACTGAGCCATATTCCCAGCCCCTATCTGAACTAATTTTTGCCTGTTTTCTGTTGCTGATGACACAATATCACCCACCAGGTGAATTATAAAGGGGTTTGTTTTGGCTCACAGTTCTGGCCCACGACTAAGGAGCCAAACCTTCCCATGACCTTGCTGGCAGAGTCCTGAGACACCTCAGGGCATCACATGACAGGAAGGACACATGTCTAGGTCTGTCTTCTGGTCTTACAAAGCCACTGGATTCAGCCATGGGGGTGAGGAGGGGCTCACCCTAAAGGTCTGATCTAATCTTAATCATACTTCAAATGCCCCACTTCTTTACAATGTAGTGGGATTAAGTTTCCACCCTCACAATGCCCACAACGGGATTAAACCCCCGCCTGAGCTGCAGTGACGGCAGACCAAGCTCAGACCCTAGCAGGGCTCAGCTTCTTTCTCGTAGAGGTTTCACTACCTCAAAACTTTGAAATCAGGAAGACTGAGTTCTCCAACTCTGTCCTCTTCCAAAGCCATTCTGAGTGGAGTGCACCGCAAGTCTGTATGGATCTTAGGATCGGCTTTCTCGTTTCTGTAGGAGAGGCTGTTAAGATTTTCCTGTGTGCGTCCTCGCTGTAGATTACATCAGTGAGGCTTGCCACTCTGCTTAGCAAAATCAAGTCTTGGGCCCTGCCAGCGCTAAATGTCCTTTAGACTCAGGTCTTCATGTCAGCGCTGTTGACAAAGTTCAGTCCGAAGTATTTGTTCTTCCTGGTGCGGTTATCAATGCACTCGTAAAGTTCAGTTTTGAATTATCCACTCCTCAAGCAGAGGAGCACCTCTGGTTTCTGTAGGGTTTTCAGCTTACCCGGAAGGAAAATAAAGTGCTGTCTGTCGGCCTCTTAGAGAACCCCCTACTCTCTCTGTCTCTCTCTATTTTCAGTGGGTGAGGGTGTGGCATGAAAAAGACTGGGCAGGGAGCATGTGCACTGTCCTGGAGAGGGAGGGACGAGAATAGGACATTGGAGGACACCAGTGATTAGAAGAAAAGTGACTGGCATGCAGGTTCTTGAGGAACCACCGTCAGAGAAGCAGGAGAGAATTTGTGTTTTAACTATGGGCTGGTCCGTAGAACTGGGAAATTTCCATTCCTTGGTTTTGTTTATTTTACGTGAGGCGAGTGGTAGAGCATTTGCCTGGCCTATGTGAGGCACTGGGTTCGAGCCCCAGCACCTCAGAGAGTAAGATGTGGTCAGCTGTGCCCTCCACCATTTCACAGATAAGCTGCCGCCTGACATCTGATGAAAACAGTTTACTTTCCAGGGGGGTGGAGGGAGGGGGGAACCTGGAGACCAGCCAATTAGTCTTCCTCTATGGGTTTTCTTTGTTTGTCTTGGGTTTTAGGGATAGAACCCAGAGCCTTGTGCATGCTAAGCAAGAAAGCAAACATTGTACCACTGAACTACAGCCTTAGCCCCACCCCACTGGCTGATCATATATATATATATTATATATATAATATATATACATATTATATATATTATATATATATATCTCAAATGTCTCAAAATTAAATGTTGGGTGTCTGTGAAGTGAAACAATGGCTTAGAGCAATAGCTTTCTGGTAAACCCTTAACTAGCTTTCACAGAGGTAAGCCCTGATCCTTTAGCATTTGATCATTTTTTTTTTAATTTTTTTGGGGGGTTTCTGAGACAAGAATTCCCTGTATAACAGTCCTGGCTCTCCTGAAACTTGCTCTACAGACCAGGCTGGCCTCGAACTCACAGAGATCTGCCTGCCTCTGCCTCCCAAGTGCTGGGATTAAAGGTGTGCACCACCACCCTCCAGCACATTTTTTAATTTCTATGGTGCAAATGTGGCCTCGTGACTGATTCTGCATTTCCAAAACGACTTCAGTGAGTGAGTGTAGAGCTAAGACATACACACTGGTCCACCATAGCACAGAACTTCTACCAAGCAGGTGAAAATGACTTTAGCATCATAGATCATAGTGGCTAATTTAAAATATTTATCACCTCATTTTAAATGTATTTCCTTTAATTTCAAGTTTATATAGCTTGTCTTTTTAAAGATTTATTTTGATTTATGTATTATGTTGTCTGTGTGTATGGACATATGGACACATGTTCTCAGAGGCCAGAAGAGGGTGTCAGATCCACCGGAACCAAAGTAACCCAACATAGGTGCTAAGAACAAAACTCTAGTCCGCGGCAATAGCATCAGACACTCTTAACCACTGAGCCATCCAGCTCTCCATCCCTTACAACTTTATTTTTAATCACTGATATGTTTAATAACGAATCTGATGATTTCTGGAAGTTCAACTACCCTTTCTCATGAAGCAGTCTGGGCCAGTGGCAGACGGGGAGCTGGGATTGTCTCAGTACAAAGGAAGAGGCTGGGCAACGGGACAGACAGACCTCTCTCAGAGGTCCTGTGTGAGAACTCAGGCTAGCCATCGACTCTGTTTCTTCACCAGCAGAACGGTGATAACCATCTCTCCAGGTGTTTATGAAGACCGGAGAGAAGTGCATAGAATCTCGTGCAGGATAGGTGCTCAGTACTTGGGTTCAGTCTCTGGAATCCATGTGGTAGATAGAAAGAACTCCTAAACACACACATGCACTCACGCACTCACTCATGCACGCACGCATACACGCACGTGCGGGCACTCACACTATATATATATATATATATATATATATATATATATATATATATTTTAAGAAAAAGGAAAAAAATTAACATATAAAGGAAGCCAGCTGGCACAATGCTGGGAACTCCTCCTCAGCTGAGCTGCAGAACAAGCAGAGTGGCATGGGAAAAGCCCAATACACAAAGGAGAGAGAGAGTTGGGTGCTATGCAAATGGCCTATGAGGGCTCAAAAGCCCTCTAGGGGAGGGGGTTCCCTTTGAGCATAGCTAGTTTAACCCACTCCGGTTGTCGGGACTGGTCTGCCTTTCTTGATCAGTGGTTTCTTTCTGCTACCTTTCCCTGTGTGCCTGGTACAACTTTTTGGAACAGAAGAACCTGGAAACTTTCAAGTCATGTGTCCACCTCCACTCTGCCCATAGCGCGACAGCTTTAATCATGACTTCAGTCTTTCCGTGTTGAGACAAAAGGGGGGTGGTGGTGTGGGGGGTGATTGGGAGTTATCCAACGTCCGGCAGGTATGGCATTTGCTTGAGGACAAAATGCAAATAAGTTTCGCTTATCTACTTTGCATGGGCAGAACTCTGGAAGCCTGGCTCCCCGGGGCTGAGGAAGGAGGAGCAGAGACAGACTCAGGGAAATCGGCCTGGTGTGGTGTAACCCCCTTCCTGGCTCGGAAACTTGACGATCTGACCTTTAAAGGTCAACCGTGTTACCTGAAGGGAGCAAGGGTTTCCTGTGAGCGCCGCACATCAATCAACGGATCAGGCAGCCTCTGGGGCAGGGCGCTGTCTGCAGAAAAGAACATTCGATGGGACAGAGGGAAGGAGGGCCCGGCAGAGGTTCTGCTGCGAAGGATGGGGCTGGGGAGAGGGAACCCCGTTCTACCGCGCTCCTCGGAGCTGTGGAGCCTCCGATTTCACACCATTTTGTGAGAAAGCCCACATCCTCTCCACTCTTCTCTGTCCTCCACCGCAAAATGCCAGGGATGTGGCGAACCAGGAAGCAAATGCACCGGAGCCTGGCACCTGATCCAACCTCAACTCGTTCGTCAACATTTCCCAGCCCCCTTGGAGAGGCCTGTGGAAAGATGAGTCAAGGAACTTAATCCTCTTGCCCTGGGGAGCCCAGGTGTCCTTCTCCCACCTCCACCCCGCCCCCTGACCCCGTCCTCCCCACCTCCAGCCTCCGCCCCGTCCCCCCACCCCGACCCCGTCCTCTCCACTGGTCACTTATGAAACACCAACAGGAGGGGTAGCTAAGAGTGTGTTGGAAACCTGGCTGGGGAGTTCGTGGACAAGTCACCTGGCTTCTACTTCTTGTCTGTGAATCATAGATTATAGTACCTATCCTGCAAGATTGTTGTGCGGATAATCATACAGGAAAAGCATTGCCTAATACTAGGTAGCATGCTAGCTTAATTATTTAATAGTTGAGTAACTGCGGGTATTACACCGGCCTTTGCGACCTTGGACAAGCTAACTCATCTCTCTGGGTCTTAGTTTCCTCCTTTGTGTATCTTGGGCCAGATGATCTTGGAGGCGTCTGGTTCTAGCGTTCTGTTTTTCTATGACAAACAAGATTCCTTGCCTCACTCTGGCCCTGCCTATCTACACAGAGATTAGGCCATTTGCTTTTGCAATGCTCAGATAGCAAAGGCCTTTGACAGCTGAGAAGGCTCATTCACTCCCTCCCCTGGAACTGAGTTCCAAAGCTGTGGGACAAGGGGCACAGGATTAGAAAAGAAGGCTGGGACTGGGTGGCAAGACCTGGGTGTGGTAAAAAAAAAAAACTGCCTAAGGGGATAGAAGTGATCATAAGGTGAGGATGTACAGACGCTCCCAGCAACAGTTCCTGGGATCCAGGCCCCAAACGGATAGGACTGGGGAAATGAAACAGATCCCCACTTTCAGAAGACATTTTTTTTTTCTCCTGAACTCTGGTTGAATGAGGCAAAGGCTTCTTTTTAAAAAGGAAGGTGCCGGGCGGTGGTGGCGCACGCCTTTAATCCCAGCACTCCGGAGGCAGAGCCAGGCGGATCTCTGTGAGTTCGAGGCCAGCCTGGTCTCCAAAGCGAGTTCCAGGAAAGGCGCAAAGCTACACAGAGAAACCCTGTCTCGAAAAACCAAAAAAAAAAAAAAAAAAAAAAAAAGGAAGGAGACCCTGTAAATGACTGTTCTAAAGCAAGAGATGGAGATGGGCAGTTAAAGTCCACACTTAGGTCTCCTGGCTGGAGGAGATAAGGGGAAGGTTGAAGGCTGGTGGGTATAATTCTCCACGTTGTCCTGATGTCCCTAACTCAGTAATGGCCCAGGAACCGAATACCACACATATAGTACATCAGACCTTAGTCAAAAGCCTGAGGAGATTCTCTCTGACCTGGGTCCTGGGGCAGACAGGAAACACTTGAGGCTGACTCATTGCCAGAACACCTCTTCTCTTCTCTTCTCTTTCCTTTTCTTTTTAAGGCAGGGTCTTACTATGTAGCCCTGGCTGTCCTGGAACTTACCATGTAGCCCAGGCTGGCCTCGAACTCACAGAGATCCTCCTGGCTCTGCCTCCCGAGTGCTGGGATTAAAGGCATGCGCCACCATGTGTAGTTCCAGAATATCTTAGGTCAATACATCTATTCAAAAATATATTTGTTAATGGAAAAATTGGGATTATATGTAGGGCTCATTTTTCCATGGTGTGTGACTTTTTTTTAGAGCTTGACTTATTTGGGCATACCCCAGTTTCCCGTAATAATTTTTTGTGTGTCAGTCAAGGAACCGCTTTGCAGCTGGGAAAACGCATGGCTCATTAAGAAGGGTCTAAGACCCCAGGCTTCTAGGTGACAGTTCACGGAGTTTGGGTCCCTTTCCCGGCTGGAATGTCTCCGCTAAATGACTGACTTCCTGGTACTTTCCCCACATAGCCTGTCCTGTGATAAATGTTCACGATCACATGTCTTTATTTGTGCGTGCAAGAAGTTCCATGCCTCCCTTCAGCACAATGACAGCAGACTTTCCTCCCTTTCTGTGTTTGTTGTTGCTGGTAGAAGAGAAACTCTCAAGTTCCAAAGGGGCACAGAAGCCCAGGAGCTACCTAGGTTGGCAGCTAGAACCAAGAATGTTAACAAGAAGAAGAAGGAGAAGAAGGAGAAGAAGGAGAAGAAGAAGAAGAAGAAGAAGAAGAAGAAGAAGAAGAAGAAGAAGAAGAAGAAGAAGAAGAAGAAGAAGAAGGGAAAAGAAAAGAAAAGAAAAAGAAAGAAAGAAAGAAAGAAAGAAAGAAAGAAAGAAAGAAAGAAAGAAAGAAAGAAAGAAAAAGAAAAGCTAAAAAAATGATAGGTATCCCTGGGCCTGACGTAGGAAAGGCTGCTTTGCTCTGGGAAAATAGCTCAGTTGGGAAAATGCCTCCTGTGCAAGCATGAGGACCTGTGTTTGATCCGCAGAACCTAAATAAAACAGGAGTGGTAGCAGCTGCCTGTAATCCCAAGTACTGGGGAGGCAGAGGCATATGGATCCTTCAGACATGCTGGCCAGCAGCCGACACCTCATTGCCCAGCTTAAGCCGCTAAGAGACCCTTTCTTACAAACATGGTAGGTGGAATCCCAGCACTCTGGAGGCAGAGGCAGGTGGAACTCTGTTCATTGAGGCCAGCCTGGTCTACATAGCAAGTTGCAGGCCAGGTAGGGCGGCATAGGAGACCCCATCTCAAGAACACAATGACCACCACGAGCAACAAGAAAACCAGGGTAGGTGGTTCCCGAAGAACAACACTCAAAGGTGACCTATGGCCTCCAATGCACCTGCACACACATGTGCGCACACACATGTGTGCGCACACACATACACACACAAAGAAAAGACAAAAATGAAAAAACAGAGCTGATTTTTCTTTGACTGAAATGAGTGTATTGGGGTCAGCTAGATGACTCCGCAGGTCAAGGCACTTTGCAACGTGCCTGATGGTCTGAGCTCTATCCCTGGCACCCATGTGGTAGAAGGAGGGAACTGAAGCCTGCAGGTTGCCCTCTGACCTCTGCATGTATGCTATGTCATGACCCCTCTACCAATATAAACAAATAAATAAAACGCAATTTAAAAAAAAAAAAGAAACATAGAATGTCAGGCTTAAATATTCTATCTATACAGCTTCCACGTGCAGGGAGAAATGCAATCCAACGCCGAGCACCCTAGTCCTTATTAATCAGTAGTTTTATTGGTCCTTCCTTGAGTTCTCCTCAGGGCTGTGGGACTGCTGGCCCCACCCTCTGCCCCATAAGAAGGTGTCTGAGTTCGTGTGCAGATGAACACTTGCCAGCTACTGTTGTCGACTCCCAGTACACTCCTGGACTGGTTCCCTTTGGTTAGGATTCGAGCCCCGGTTCCTCACCCCCCACTCTTCCTGGAGCTGTGGACCCAGCAGGGCTCCTCCATTCTCCCCTGCCGTCCAGTGCAGTGGGCTCCAGGGCTAGCTGGTTGACCCTCAAATGAGACGACACAGCAGGGCCTTGACTGACGTGGGACTTGCCTGGTCCATGTTGGGCTGCTCTCTCCTCCTTTGTCTCTTGTTCCAGACCGGGCTTCTCCCCCAGAGTCCCACACGGGGAACGGGGAAGAGTCCTGGCTTTGCAGAAACATGCTTTCAAAGGGGCGTTAGGGCCTTCACCCCACTTGCGAACCCAGTCCTGGGTACAGCCTTTTCTTCCCACAGTCTCCAGAAGAGGCAGCAGACTCTTTACTTCTCGGGCTTCACAGCTTCCTTATTCCTGACTCTAGGCTCTCCACCAACCCTAAACCATAAACAGAATTATCCTTTCTATCTGTGGGAGATGGTCTAAATCTGAACCAAGTAAGAGCGAAAGTGATTCACAAAAATCTTATCTCCTGTTTCAAATCTAGTGTTCAGGTTGTTGTCTTACTCTGAATTGTCCTTAAGGTCAAAAACTGAATACTAACTCTCTCTTGGCACTCCTCATCAGCTATGCTGATCACCTCTTCCCTTCATCAGACTGGTCATCTGGCCAATACAGAGAAAAGAAGCACACTCGTGTACACACACACATACACATGTGCGCGCACACTTGCGCGCACACACACACACAACTCCCCCAGTTATTGCCCTGTGTGGCAGTTTGTATACTCAGCAATGAGCAAGGTCACTTCTTTCATTTGTTTTTAAGAGAAGAGAAAAGAAGGAACTTAATATCTTAAGGTTAAAAGCTATTCCCTATTCTTCAGCGTAGGAAAAAAAGGACACTTGGTCTAACTGGAGCTGAGCTGGGTATGACGCCTGCCTGTGATCCCAGCACTTGGGAGGCTGAGGTATGAGGCCTGCTTCACAGGTCAAGCCGGTGCATTCTGTTCAGTGATGAGTTGCAGACCTGCGTAGTGAGACGCACACACCCTCGCCCCCATCTCAACACAAAACGAGAAAAAGAAGTATGAAAGTGAGCGTGCGACCAGCCGGTCACACTTGGGAAGTAGGAAAAGGAACAGCAGCCACTTGAAAGACGCAGGGATGAAGTCAGGGGACTCTGCAAATCTCTTCTATTGCCTACTCCTAGTCTGCCCCCAGATGGCTGGGGATGACGGACAGAGCCCTCTTTTCTGGAGTCTGGTGTGAGCCTGCGGTCAACAGGCTCATGCCCCTGCATTCCCCGAGGCCACACTTGGTTTGTGGTCTGTGTGACCCACAGTATGGTGCTGAGGAGTCCCTGGCTTCTCAATATGTCCAACCTTTTTCTGCAAGGCTGCGGACTCTGTGCACTTCTAGGGAGAAGGAAGTTCAACCCCTGTGCACATTCCTCAACCTCTGGTTAGCAGAGAAGCTGTGGAAGCTGAAGGGACAAGGGGGGGGGGGGGACACGACTGCTTGTCATTTCTAGAGCCCGTCAGACAGATTTCTTAAGAAAAAGGCCAATAGGCCTCTTCAAGCCTCAGTTCTTCCTCTGTGGAAAGAGGCCATCAGCTCCTCCCCGCTGGGGCTGCTGAGGGGGGAGGAGATTGCGTAAGTCCCGCATAGAGCCCGCCACCTGGCAAGCTGGAGATCAGTTGTGCCCACGTTTATGCCCCCCCCCCCTTAAAACCAAAAGCCCCAAAGAACCAAAACAATCCAGGGAAAGCAAAGCTGAAGGACCCGGGAGAGGCCCCTTTGGTACGTAATTTAAACAAAAGATGGCTTTGTGTGGCCCTTTTCCTCCTACTGGGTAAGAGCGGGAGCAAAGGTACGGTTCTAACATTGCAGGCCACGTTGTCAGAAGGGATCGCGGCGTGACCGGCTCATCCGGGTTTCTACCACGAAAAAAAAAAAAAAAAAAAAACCAGCAAGGACCTTTGACTCCCCGCTGTAGGGTGGGGATCAAACGCTCAGTGTCCAGCCCCTCTATTGGGCTCTTCTGGTGCCAGAACCAGAAAAGTCCAGCTTTGGGCCGAGTGATTGAAGACAATGTGTGCGTGGATGCTGAGTGGGAGGGCCCTGGTTGAGCAGAAGGGAAATTTTCCGTTCTTGCTTTGGCTTCCTCACTAGGATGTTCGAATGAACAAAGGGGATAGAGTAGGGCAGGCCAGAATCAGGAACGGAACAGCCATGGGCCCAAGAAGTGGAGTGGCCTTAAAATCTGGATCACTGCGGTTCAGCAGCTGGGGAAGTCCTACCTGATAGAGCCCTTCCGCCTTCCAGATAAAGACCCAGCGGATGGTGAAGGCAGATTCTCGCCTGTGTTCCCAGATGATGAATCTGGCTCTCCCAGCTCCTACTAAACCCTCTTTCTACACCAAGAAACTAGGAAAGAGACCCTCAGAGAGGTGAGTACAGCAGGGACAAAAAGAAAAAGCCATCTCTCTCCAAGTCTCAAGAGCTACGATTGGCTTAGCGAGTCCTGGGGTGATTCGTGAAATGAAAGGAAACTTGACTCCAGGAACGCTGCCAGGAGAAGCCTTGGGGATGGAGGCCAAGCGTTCAAACAAGAGGATGAAGTTGAGCAATGGATGGCAGCACTCCAAGGACCGGAAGGGACCAGATGCACCTGCCTCGGCACTGAAGCATGGCGGGATTCGGGCAGGTCTGACCCCAACCAGAGAGAAACGGGAGAGCAAAGGGCTTGGCTGAGAAGCTGGCCATGATCTAAATCCCTTCCAAACTTGAGCATAGCCAGTCTTCCCACGCCAGAATCTTAAGAATGAGGTTAGTGACCCTGCTCTTACACACATGCAAACAATTCAGAAGCTAAAAGGTCGAGATGCTCACACCTGTCTTCTCTTTGGCTGACAATGAGACCATGTAGGTTTTTAGGACATCACTTCCCATGACTCTGAAACATGCAAAATGATGGAAATTGTGTGAATCTGGAGCATTCTATCACTAAGATCCATGGCCACTGACTTGGACTCCACAGCAAGATCCTGTGTCCAGAATAAAAAACAAACCAGTGAACAAAGACAGTGGCTATGGTTGGTGATGGCGGACACGTTGGGTCTGCCACACTCCTTCTTTGGTTTCTAAGTTGGCTTCGTGTTTTCTTACTGATTCTGAGAGCAATCTTTAAATAAATTCCGCCCCCCCCCCCCCCCATAATCATGGGCCAGCAACAGCTACCTGGCTGTATGGGCTCAATCTTACCTGCCTCATGAGAAGCCAAGGCCTTTTAGAACGCTAGCACTCACCGTGACTGAAAACGCACTCGACGGAAGATGAAGAAGTTCACTGTCCCATGCTGTGAAGCACATTTGAAAAGCACTTGCCGGCTTGGCTTGTGTGGTGCCGGGAGGGGGACTGGCTGGCAGGCACTAATGGCTGCCATTCTGATGCTGCTGTGCTCCGCTGAGTTCAGACCCACGCTCAAGTCAGAGGGTTAGAACAAAGGCCAGGGACACCTGGCTAGCCGGGTAACAGATGTTCGGAAGCGGTAGGGTAGGTTAGGTCTTCAAATGTTGAGAAGCAAAGGAGCTTTGGTTCCTTTTGAGGCGATGTCTCAGATGCTAAGGGTCTTGCTTGGACTATAAACTCTGCCCCAGGACTATAACCTCTCCAGTAAACAATGGAGCACTGAGGACTGGAGTTGGCAAGCTTCTTCCTGATTGGAACATGGGAAGCAAACAACCCTGAGATTTACAGATGGTGCTGAGAAAGGTACAGAGTCATGCTTCCTAATATCCCCCAATAAACATAGTCATAAAAGATGGTGGATCTGGGAAACGCCAGTGGGTCTGTTCTCTAGGTCCTGGGATCCCCGTTCCCTCTTTGCAATAACCAGGGGTTCATTCTGTTTCCCGTTTCTCCCGTCTATGCTTTGCATTTCTTTCTTTTCTTCCTTCCTTCTCCCCTCCCTCCCTTCCTTCCCTCCTTTCTTTGTTCTGTCTGTCTTTCTTCTTTCTTTCCTATAAGACAGGGCCTCATTATATAGCTCCGGCTGGCCTGGAACCTCTTATGTAGAACAGGTAGGCCTCGAACTCATGGAGTTCTGGGATTAAAGGTGTGTGCCGCCACACCCCACACTCTGGATTTCTTGTTATTCCTCTCTCCTATCCCAAATGGTTGCAGAGCAAGAACTCATTCTAGCTACCCCAAGGACGAGTCCATCTTCACTCTTTTAAGGATTCCTTTCTTAGGAATTCCAGAAAACGGACTGCAGAGACGTCTCAACAATTAAGAGCTCATGCTGCTCTTGTAGAGGACTGGAGTGCGGTTCCCAGCGCCCATGTGTCCAGGCCCAGGAGATCCCACACCTTCTTCTAGACTCTGAGGGCACCTGCCCACCTGACTTAGGGGGTAACGTGCTTGCTGAGCAAGCCTGACCAGGTGAGTTTGATCTCTTGAATCCAGGTTTTCTAGTTCCTTTTCTGTTGCTGTGACAGACACCTTTACAGAAAAACAACATTGGGAGGGAGGGTTTATGTAGGTCACACTTTTAGGTTACAGTCCATTACCGCAGGCCAGTCACAGAGGCAGGAGCATGGGACCGCCGGTCACATCATACCTATAATAAAGAGCAGACAGAAATAAATGCATAGATGCTGCCTGCTCCCATCTAATCATCTAGCTTTCTCCTGTCTTATACTTCAGGATCCCTTACCTAGGGAATGGTGCTGCCCAGAGTGGATGTCTTCCTACATCAATTAACAATCAAGACAATCCCCATAGATGTGACAAGAGGCCAATCTGATCTAATCTCTCATTCAGGCACTCTTCCCGGGGGACTCTAGGTTGCGACAAGTTGACATTTGAAACTAACCATCATACCACTTACAGGTGGAAAGAAACCAGCAAAGCTAACTTCTGACCCATTGACACCCCTGTGGTGTGTCTGGAATCAGATCATGGGAACATTATGACCCAGAAACACAGTGGCATCAGAACAGCAGTGCGTAAGATGGCCTCTTAGCATCTCGTGTTCATGGGGACTCAGTCCTACCTCTGTTAGTGACTTTGCAGAACTATTGAAGCCCCCTGAGAGATTAATAAAAAGGGTCCTGGCTGTTTCGTTTGCTGTAGGTCAATGGAAAAAAAATGGAAGAACGTTCACCTCCCATGTGTGAGGCCCTGGGTTCAGTCTCTAGCACTGGGGAAAAATGTCTGCCCACCATGCTTTGACTGGACGTGGTGATTTGTGCCTGTAGTCTTAGCACTCAGGAGATAGAGGCAGGAAGACTGCTGCAGGTTTGAGGCCAGCATGGTCTACAGAGTGAGCTTCAGTACAGAATGAGAACCTGTATGAGGCACAGGAGAGGAAGTATTCTAGAAATGACAGGGAAAAAATGACCTATGACATCTCAACAATACAGCTGCCTAGACAAGACTGAACAATGGCAGCGTCAACAGACTAATAAGTTGCCTTGGTCATGGTGTCTTATCATAGAGATAGGAAAGTAACTAAGACCGAGTTCCATGGGTTTCCGATAACACCCTTCTCCTTAGCCCCGTCATTTTCTGTCCCCCTTACTCCATGTCAATTTTCTTCATGGTGCGACTGAATCTTGATTCTCATCCTTAGTAGAAGGTAAGCTCCATGAAGGAAAAAAAAATTGTTCCCAGGTGGATTCTCCATACCTAAATCAGAGCTTGGCACCCAGGAGGAACTGTGAATTGATGACTGAGTGAATGAATGATTGAAATTCTCCTACAAAATGTCAGCCAACCCCTTCATCACCCACTATTATAGTATTATACAGAGTATTTCATAACCCTAAAATCTGTTTATTTTTTCAAGATTTATTTTTATTGGCATATATTTGGTGTGTATTTGTGAATGTGTATCACATGTGAGTGGGTGCCCAAGGTGGCCAGAAGAGAGCTTCAGATGCCCTGGAGCTGGAGTTATAGGTGGTTGTGAGCTGCTTGCTGTGGGTGCTGGGAACCGAAGTTGGGTCCTGTGAAGGAGCAGTATTTGACCTTAGCTCTTGAGCTATTGCTCCAGCCCTACAAATTTCTTTACAGTCTTTTTTTCTTTCTTTTGAACTGAAACAGGAGTTAATGTAGCCTAGGCTGACTTCCAGTTCACAATGTAGTCCAGGGCAGCATTGAGATCTGCTCACTTCTACCACCATGTGCTGGGATTCCAGGCAGGTATCCCCACATTAGCTTCCTGAGGTACCAGGATGGGGAGCCCCAGGGCTTTGTGAATACCAAGCAAGCACTCTACTAACTGTGTTACATTCTCAGCTCCTCCTTTTAGTCTTTTTGATGCTTTTTGTTACCCACGTAAATAAAAACAATGCCTCCCCTTTATTGGCTATACTTCTAATCATTTCCATAGGATAGCATTCAAAACTGTGCACCCAGCTGGGCATGGTGGCACACACCCTTAATCAACCCCAGCCCCTGAGAGATTGAAGCAGGAGAATTTCTGTGAGTTTCTAAGGCCAGTCTGAGTTTTATAGTAAGACCCTTATCTCACCGCGCTGTGGTGGCACAAGCCTTTAATCCTAGCACTCGGGAGGCAAAGGCAGGAGGACTGCTGTGAGTTTGAGGCCAGCCTGTGTGTGAGTGTGTGTGTGTGTGTATGTGTGTGTGTGTGTGTGTGTGTGTGTGTGTGTGTGTGTGTGTGTGTGTCTGGTGGCTCATGACCATAATCCCAACACTCAGCATGCTGAAACAGGAGGATTGGCATGAGTTCAAGGCCAACTTGGGCTATATAGTGAGTTCCAGGCTACCTTGGGCCATAGCATAATACCTTGTCTCAAAACACAACACCTCCCATCCCATCCCCTAGGCTGGCCTCAAACTCACAGCAAAATGTGCACCCACATGGATGACTACTTTTAAGGCATTTTGAAGACATTGCCAAGTTGCTTTCCAAAGAGACTGTGCTTGTATGCATCCCTCCATCGGAGAATGGGAGCATGGAAGTCATCTGGCCTCGCCTGATCTGGCCTCCCTTGGTCTGATTTCTCTTTATCTCTTCACACTTGCCAAAATCACCTAGGAAAATATTTAAATAAAGATACTGTGTAAAACAGTGCTACCAGCCAGATGTGGAGGTCCAAGCTTGTAGTCCCAGCACTCAGATCCCAAGTTTGAAGCTAGCCTGGACTACATGGTGAGATCTCACGTCAAAACACTTTTTTTTAAAAAAAAAGCTGATATCAAACACCATCTTAAATTTCCCAGTGAGAGATAAAATGTGACCAGTTGAGACACCCTCTTGATTTGACAGTATGCTTCAGGCCTTGGTGTTTTATGACCATAGTTAACTTCTGCCCCAAATCTCATCACCTCAGTGGACAGCCAAGCCCTTGTCCTTCTCCCTGAGCTAAACTAAGCAATTTTCTTCTTTGTGTGTGACTACCTGTATTAACCCTCGGGACCCTTCTGAGCTTACCAGGCTGTCATCCAGCCCATAACGGCTTTCTGGTGGCTCTTTTTCTGTTCTGAGTGCCCCATGTGAGACACAAGTGGCTGTATTTGTGTCTTTTCACAAAGTTGGGATAATAGCAATACATTCACCAGTGACATCCATTTTCTCGGCTTTGATCCACTAAGCACCCCTACTTTCATTTGATTGAAGTGGCCAATGGCAATCACAGCGTCTCCTGTTCCAATCATAAACTAACAATAATTTTCACATCACGCATCACCCTTCAGTTTAGGTCACACAGTGGCCACAAAAGGGGCGGAAGAGGTCGTGGAGTCCGAAGTGGCTGGCTTACTGAAGGCAGAGAGGAGACTCTGATGCTAGGAGAGCCACCGCAGGTGGCTAGGTGAGGAGGACCATAGGGTGCCTAGTACCTCTTAAGGATAAGCGAGTGACTGGAAGAGGTGAGGGAGAGAGCCCCGGGGACGTGTGGGAAAAGCGCGTCTCAGCTGAACCGCCAGGAAGTGCAAAGCCCCTGAGGCAAACGTGTAACCGGTTGCTGAGGTTAAGGAAAGGCAAAGACACTCTGTGGCCGGGGCAGAGTGAGCAAGGCAGAGAGGATCAGGAAGTGAGGTTAGCGGGGGATGACTGGGTGGTGCGGGGCTCGGGAGGTCCCTGCATGAACTCCGACTTCCTTAAGGAAGGAAGTGGAATGGGGTGGGAAGGTGGTGTCACCTGATGTACGTGACACCTTTCCAGGACAGTGATTTCTCACAGTTCAAGGTGTCAGAAAGGTGGCTCCTCCCGGGCTGTCCTCAGCCTGCAGCCTTCTCTGCTGGCTTGTCTGCTCTGCTGTGGTCTTTCCTCTGTGTTTCTGAACCCCCAGTTTCTTCTAACATTGCTGAAGTTGAAACCCGGGATCTCCAGCATGCTCCACAAAATGTTCTACCACTGAGGTACACCCCCATATGTCCCCCCTTTTTTGTTTTGTTTTGTTTTTATGGTGGTGGTGGAAGGAGGGGGGAGACAGGATCTCACTGGTGTAGGTCTGCCTGTCCTGGAACTCACTTGGTAGACCAGGCTGACCTTGAACTCACAGAGATCCACCTGCTTCTGCCTCTGAAGTCCTGGGACATACACCACTATACCAGGCCTGTTCTCCTTTTTGTTTTTTCAAGACAGGGTTTCTCTGTGTAGCTTTAGAGCCTGTCCTGGAATTCGCTTTGTAGACCAGACTGGCCTCGAACTCACAGAGCTCTGCCTGCCTCTGCCTCCCAAGTGCTGGGATTAAAGGCATGCGCCACCACTGCCCAGCTATTCTCCTTTTTTATAAGGACACACACCGTAGTATATTAAGATCCCACTGTTAATGACATTATTGAGTCGCCTTCTTTAAAGGTCTTGCTTCTCAATATAGTCACATTGGTGGAGTGAGGGCACAGTTGAACCCACAGCGACATCTGTTAGCAGCTCTCTCACTGCTGGATTATGAATATATTCTGGATTTTTGAGGGCAGAGACCAGTGGGTCTCCTGGAAACTCCTGTAACAAGGAACTGGAGGCTGCCAGCCAACAGCCAGGAGGGAATGAAGATCCTCAGACCAACACAGGCCAGGGAGCTTGGAAGTGTCTTGACCTCTCTGAGTGTTCAGATGAGGCCTATTGTGACTACAACCTCATGAGAGACTATGAGTCAGAGACACTGAGGCAAGTTACACTTCTGACCCACAGAAGCTGTTAGAAAACACTCAGTGTTCGTCCTGTTAAGAATCAGTTGTGGGGGGTAATTTTCTAATGAGCAGTACATAACTAATATACCCCAGTTCCTAAAATCACATTATGAAAATACTGATTGACTATGTAAGTGAATAAGCCGGCTGTGGTACATGCCTCTAAACCCAGAACTTGGGAAGGTCAAGGCAGGAGGACCCACAAGTTCAAGACCAGTCTGAGCTCCATAGCAAATTCAAGAGCAGCTGGAGTTACATAGCAAAGACCTTGTCTCTTAAAAACAAAATAATAGAAGAGTATAAAATATGTACATAAATATATATATGCAGAGGGTAAATAACAAATACATACATAACTACATATGCAGAGAGTAAATAATAAATACATAAATATGTATGCAGAGAATAAATAAATACATACATAAATATGTGTGCAGAGGGTAAATAATAAACAAATACATGAATATATACAAAGAAGAAAAGAAAGAAAATATCTAAAACTGATAGCAATTATTTCTAGGTAGATGTCTAGACTATGAGTGATTAATTTCAAGTGTTTATCATCCCATACATTTTTCTGACTTCTTTTATTGTGAAATATAGCATAGTTATAAAAATGCATAAATGAAGAACTCAGTGGAATATTAGCAACTCAGTTTCTACACAGCCACCACCCAGGACAAGGATTGGATTATTGCCTACACTGACAAGTAAGGGATTATTTTTTTAGATGAAAATTATTTTATCTTATCTTCTTTAAAATATGTATGTATGGGGGGGTGGTGGAAATACCTGAAGAGGCTGCAAGAGGCATCAGACCCCCTGAAGCTGTGATTGTGAGCCGCCTGATGTGGATGCTGGGAATTGAACTTGAGTCCTCCGGAAGAGCAGGAAGTTCTCTTAACCACTGAGCTATCTCTGCAGCCTCCTACCCCCAACCCCAACCCCCACCTTTTTTTTTTTGGTTTTTCGAGACAGGGTTTCTCTGTGTAGTTTTGGAGCCTGTCCTGGAACGCACTCTGTAGACCAGGCTGGCCTCGAACTCACAGAGATCCGCCTGGCTCTGCCTCCCGAGTGCTGGGATTAAAGGCGTGCGCCGCCGCCGCCGCCGCCGCCGCCGCCGCCGCCGCCGCCGCCGCCGCCACCACCACCACCTGGCCTTTTTTTTTTTTTTTAAGACAGCGTCTCACTATGTGTTTCAGACTAACCTCAAACTTATGAATCTCATGCCTCAGCTTCTGGTGTGCTGCAATTACAGGCGTGTACCCGCCCCGCCCCCCCCCCCCCACCACCACACACACTTAGAAAACCTTTAAATCTTTATTTCGTTGTTTGTGTACTTATTTATAACTTATTTACTTACGGATTTCAGGACTCAGTTCTCACCTTCCACCTCCCTGAGGAAGGCTCACTACTGTTTCTCCTGTGCCCGGGCATACTCCACACTAGCTGGCCTTCTGGTTTCCAGATGATTCTCCTAGCTCCACCTAACATTTTCCTGTAGGGGTTCTGGGATTACAGGTCCGTACCAACACAAGTGGCTTTTTGTGTTCTGGAGATCAAACTTGGGCCATTGGGCCTGTGTTGTTAGGATGAGCCATCTCCCTGGCCCATGATTTAAAAAAAAACAAAAACAAAAACAAAAACAGAATTTGCAAGCCGGGCAGTGGTGGTGCATGCCTTTAATCCCAGCACTCGGGAGGCAGAGTCAGGCGGATCTCTGTGAGTTCAAGGCTAGCCTAGGCTACAGAGCGAGATCCAGGACAGGCTCCAAAACTACACAGAGAAACCCTGTCTCAAAAAAACAAAACAAAAAAAAAAAATAGAATTTGCAGAATATTTCTAATTATTGAATAATTCCCTTTAAGGATATTGAGCCAACTGCTAAGGCCGGTTTGCAGAAAGACAGAACTCCTGGGTTCTGCAGCTTTGCTGCCATAGCTGTTGTCCAGCCTCGGGCAGGACAAGGAACACCTGGATGTCGGCCATCCCTCTTGAGGACCCTTGACCTAGCAATCTGCTCTGCGGATCTCAACTGCTGCCTGTTCTATGGCCGTATTGGGTTTGAAGGCTCAGGCAGGCTTGTGGTTTAAATTACTTTCCTCTAAACCAGACATGAACAATTCAACACAGCTGGCACACAGCAAGAAAAATCCCTCTCTGCAGGTAGGCTTCCTGCATTATGGGAGCGCCTGTGGGCTGTGTCTGGACCTCTGCAAATGTTCAGTTGCGCACTACTTATTAACCCAACTAGTTAAAAACGCAAAGGCAGTAGCATCCACTGAACTGGGAATTCTTTTCACCTTGGCCCAAGACTTTGGCCCAAGACTCTCAGGGCACAGCCTTCAGAGGGTCCCACTTCAGAGGCCCAAGACTTCAAATGAGGCAGCAGTTATTAGCGTCAGGTTTCTGTATTAACCTTCCCACCATGGGACCCGCAGTGTCGTTACTAATCTGTAAATGGGTGACAGGACAAGGAGGTTCTCGCTACACACTTCAGGACAGAGACAGCGTGAGAAACACCCTTCCCCTGTCACCACCCCAAATGGAAGCTTCCAGACAGGCATTGTCAAAGTGCTGTTCTCCAAACCCAAAGAAAAATATGACTTCCAATGTTTCTGTGAGGACACTGGGTTGTTCACAGTTTGCGTTTCTAGGTCACACCACTGTCCCTTCTCCTTGCCCGTGTCTCCCTCCTCTCACTTCTCCCCCTGTTCCTTCTCCATTCAGGCTCCCTGAAGGCTCTCACACTGTTTATTTCTACCAGCCAGAGTTTGGCTGACGAAAATGGTAGCTATATGGAGTGTGTTTTTCTAGACCAAAGCCTCCTCTCCCATCTGCTAGGTCTCCTAAATGAAACGCTCCCTTTTTGACTTGAGAATGCTAAAGTCCAGGGTAATCTTCAACCTTGTCCTTACAATCGGTGGTGAGTCATTTGCTCCTAAATAAAACTACAGCACAAAACATGTAAAGCAGAAATTTTGTTATATTTATGTTTCTGTGACTCGAATAAAGAAATATGTGAAAGAGGGGAAAAATTCTATTATTCCTCTTATTATTCCATCCTTACATTCATCATACTTAGTTTTTTTTTAATTGTTTCTATCAGCATGTTACTGAACATAGTAATGGGCTCATTATTATATGTCATACATGTATATGATGTGTTTTGATCATATTCATCTCCCATTGACCTATCTTGTCCTTACACTACTATGGATGCCCTTCCACTTCCCAGCTTCCCCTTCTAATTCCATGTGTTTTCTTTTTCTTTTGATGACCCAGTAGGTTTCATTAGGGTTGCTTATGAAACAACGTGGGCATGGATGAGGGGTTATTTACAGGAGCTTGAGTACCTTACAGGCAGCTACATCACTGAAGAAAATGTCTCTCTATTCTGCCATCAACCATTAGCTGCCTACAGAGGCTCAGGGAAGGACGGGGCCTCATGAGCCCCTCCCCATTGCATAATACGATGTTGATGGGTTCAGTCTTGTGCCAGTGAAGGTCGTCATGGCTATTGTGAGTTCAAGTGCAACAGCCATGTCGTGCCCAGCCGACAGGGTTCCACAGTACTCCACCCCTTCCCCTGGCTCTTACATTCCACCTCTCTTCTGCAATGTTCCCTGAGCCTTTGGGGTGGTGATGTAGCTTTCCCGTTTATGGCTAAGCATTCAGCAGTCACTTATGCTCATCACTTTGAGCAGTTAGGAGTCTCTGTAGTTATCACTGCTCATGGCTTTAAAAAGAAGCTCTTGGGCCAAAGCTAAGAGCAGCACTCGTTTATGGATAGAAATGCAATTATTTAGAAAGCAATGTGATTTGCACATCATGCCCATTTAATAAAACAACAGCTGCAGTTTCTCCACAGGGCCTATGACCTCCCCAGCCATGAGCTTCTGACCAAGCTTTACAATTCTAGATGTGAATTCCTGAGGAGCAGGTCTCAGACCACTTCAGAAAGTAGTTGACTATCCCCATGACAGACTTCCACTTTTGTACCACCGGGCACATCCTGTTTGTTCAACTGACCCATATTATTATTATCATCATCATCATCATCCTCATCATCATCATTTCACCATCCCAGTTGAATTGCTAGCTGTGAATAATTACATTTTACTTTTATTACATATTTCTTCAGATCATAAAGATTTCACTGTTTGCTCAAATTTCTATGCTTTTTTTTCTTTTAATGATTTTTGTGAATTCAATTAAATTAAAAAAAAACATTTCATCAGGTGCTGCATATCTGATATGAATTGAACTACGTCCCCTGTGATGGTTAGCTTTAACTGTCAACTTTATAAAACCTAGAATTACCTGGGAAGAAAGTCTCAATGAAGGATAGTCTACATTGGGTTGGCCCTTGGGCATTGTCTATGAGGAATTGACCTAATTAAGTTAATTGATGTAGGAAGACCCAGCCCACTGTGGGTGGCATCATTCCCTCAAGCAGGGGGTCCTAAAGCACATAAAATCAAGAGAAATCAAGCTGAGCACAAGCAAGCCAGTGGGAATGCATGCATTCATTTCTTTCCGCTCTTGACTATGGCTGTTATGTGACCCACTGTCTAAAGCTACTGCCCCTGTCACTTCCCTGAAGTAAGAGACTGTACCCTGGAATTCTGAGCTAAAATAAAACCTGTCTCCCACTAAGTTGCTTTTGGTCAGGGTATTTTCTCACAGCAACAGGAATGAAACTAGAAATCACCACAAGAGATATGTTGAAGGCCTAACCCTTAACACTTAAAAATGTGAATTTTATTCAGAAATAGGATCTTTCGGGATGCAGTCAAGTTAGAATAAGGTCATGCTGAAGTCTTCATCCAGAGTCCAGTGTCCATTTGAGAAGAGAATTGTGTAAATATATATAGAGAGACAGCTAAGGAGCACACCGTATGAAAAAGCAAGCAAGAGACAAGGGTGTGAGAGCTGTAAACCAAGGAACTTGAAGGATTGTAGGGCACTACTGGGAGCTAGACAAAGCATGGGCTCTCCCCTGGAAACATAAGACAGTTGTTTCCTGTCAGCAATTCCTTTCTGGCTTTCTAGACCTCAGAACCACGAGGAAATAAACTGTAGCTGCTCTAATCCCTGGTTGGTGGAACATGGTCATAGAAACCATCAGATAAAGCCCAGTGTAAAAAACTCAATGTGAAGACAAAAAACCCACACAATCCCATTAGCGAGGTGGTCACAGTCTAAGAGAAGACGCCGCTGTGACACTTTCAATGACAGGTAGTATGTTCTAAGTGTGACTACTGAGGACCACACACGCTGTAGACAATCACCTGGACGCACCGTACAGAAACTTTGTCCAAAAATGGTGAATTTTTGAGTTCCTTACATTTATTTTTTCTTTCTGGATGAACACGCTTATTGAGTGATTTCTTTCTCCTCTTTTTGCCTGGTTTCTGTTGTTATCTCCGCTCTTAACCTGTAGCAGTCAATGTCCCCTCCACCCGGGCTAACGTTGCTAGCCTGGGCGTTACCTTTTCTGTGTTTTTCTAGTAGTCACTTATGTTCATAAGTGTTTGTGTTATCATCATTCACTTAACAAAAATTCTGTCATATTAAAGGTACTTCCCATGTCTCTCTTCTGTCAACAAAGCCTTGTAGAACTCCCTCCATTCCAATCAGCGGACTCCTCATCACTCTTTTTGGGGGACTGGATGATATTCCATCCTGGGACTCTAGTATATTTCGGCCATTTCCTGTCCATAGATGTTAAAAGCTTTGTGTTGGTGGACAACCTTGGCCATGTATTTCTCACTCGATGTTGTCTCTAAAAAAAAAAAAAAAAGTCACTCGCTGAACCTGCAGCACGTTGGCCGAGCTAGACTGGCTGGCTGGAGACTTTCAGGCCCGCGGCGACCTCTGCAACCCTTGCCCTCTCCAGCACTGGGAATCCAGATGTGCACCGCCACCCTCAGCTTTTACCTGGGGGCCGGGGACCTGAACTCACCTCTTCATGCTTGCACGACAGGGACCTTACAGATGAAGCCATCTCCCCAGCCCCTACGGTTTTGATTTTTACAGTTGAAACTTCAGAGCAATGGTTCTCAACCTGTAGGTCGAGACCCCCTTGGGGATTGAACAACCCTTTCATAGGAGTAGCATATCAGATATTTACATTACAATTCGTAACAGCAGCAAAATCACAGTTATGAAGTAACAACAAAAATAATTTTGTGGTTGGGGGTCACCACAACACAAACAGCTTGTATTAAAGGGCTACAATGTTAGGAAGGTTGAGAACCACCGGCTTAGAGAATCTTAAGCTGATTTCTGTATGTTATATAAACAAAGGCCTGGTTTTATTTTATTTTCTGATAGGTAGCTTTTCTTTACTGATTTAAACCACTCCCATGTTCATAATTAAATGCTTACATAGACTGAGGTCCATTTCTGCTTTCTCTGTCCATTTCTATTGAATTTGAGGGGGTAGTCCAGTTCCAACTTTTTGTTTGTTTTTGAGACAAGGTCTCAATGCGTAGCCCAGGCTGTTGTCCAACTCACAGCCTCCTTCTGCCTCAGTTTCCCCAGCACTAAAATACAGATGTGAGCCACCAGGCCTGGCCCTGGGTTCACTTTGATTTTCCTGCTGTAACCTCCAGTCTCTTGTCAAGCGAGAGGCTTTGCCGTCGCCTCTCACACCTTTCTCGCTTCTGGTTTTGATGCTCCTTGGTCTGCACACACGTCAAGATTCGGAGTCATGGGTGAGCACAGGTGTGCAGCTCAGCCTGAGTCACACACCCAGATTGGGAAGCCAGCCTGCTGGGTTCTCTTTCACCAGCAAACAGTGAGAGTCACAGAGACCCCGACTGCTCTCCCAGGTGTCTCAGAATCTCAAAGGGCAAGAGAAGCACCAGGAAGGTGGGAGCTTTCTGTGCCAAGAAGACAGTTCACACCCTGGGGTGAACACAAGGACACTTCTTCTTGGAGTGGCAGAAAACAAAACCCGCATTTTCAGTCTCTGTCCCTTTAAGGAAATTGGCTTTTCTCCTATAAGCATTCAGTCTGCCATTTAAAAGTTTTAAGTGGAAGCGTCCCAAGATGAGTTTGGCAGTAGAGAGGAAGATGGAGCAGAAAGAGGGATAAGAATCAGTGCAACCATTCAAAGATGACCACGGCCTGAAATGAGGCCATTGTCAGAGGCATACGGGGAATCAGGCAGATATGAAAAGGACCAGTGATTGGTTCGATGTTGGTCGGATGAGAATCTAGAATGACTGACTGCCTGACTTCTAGTCTGGATAATGAGTTCATGCAGGGAGGGTGAGGGGGATGTATATCACCCCAAGTCTTTTCATATGGGGTCAGGGACTTGGGCTCTCGGTCCTGGCTTCAGATGACCACAGCCTCCCACCTCCTCTAGTGCTGAACACAGAGAATGGAGGAGGAGGAATAGACTTGGGTTGCAGTGTAGACTATGAGCTTCATTTGGGATGTGTTGAATTTGAAGACCATGAGATGTTTAAGTTGAGGGGAGGGGTGTCCCAGATGACACAGAGATTGTCTGGGAGTGGATGGTAGTAGAAGACCAAGACTGGACAGAGAGAATTAGAATCACAGGAGAAGCCGGCCATCAGTGACACACGCCTTTAATCCCAGCACTCGGGAGGCAGAGCCAGGTGGATCTGTGTGAGTTCGAGGCCAACCTGGTCTACAGAGCGAGATACAGGACAGGCACCAAAACTACACAGAGAAACCCTGTGAGGGAGGGAAGCCAAGGATGGAGCACTGAAGGGTATTATTAAGCAACAGCAGCAGGAGAGGACCTGGACACAGCCAGGGAAAACCAGCCACTTAAGCAGTCAGCCGCACAGAGGGTAAGAGGGAAGCCTTCTGAGACAGAAGCAGTGGGCTGTGACATGGGTGGTGGACAGGCCTCAGAGGTCTACAGGGCATTCGGCAATCACCAAACCCACTGTAAACTCGAGGAGGGAGAGGAGTCAAGTCCTAAATGTACAGGGAAGGCAGACAGTGAAGGGCTGACCCGGGGTGGGGGGGCCTCCCAGAATCCCTCCCTCCCTGCCTGTTCTTGCTCAGCTCTCAGTTCCAAGGACATGGTGGCCACATCCACGGGCTTCTTGAACTATTTTTTGTATTTGACCCTGGCAAGTCATTAGAAGAGCTTGCATCAGGGAGGGTGTCGGGGGGGATGTATATTTCTCAAGTCCTTTCATATGGGGTGGGGCTTGTGCTCAGTCAGAACTCCCTGCTCTCAGTCCTGGCTCCAGGGGACCGTGGCCTCCCACCTCCTCTCTGCCCTAGTGGCAATCACTCTGCTTTGCCAGGCCCGTGATTCATGTCTGCTCTTCATGTCTCTACCTCCGCAGATGGCCCTTTGTCCAACCCCCTTTGGGTATCCTATTTGGAACATGATGTCTTTCTGTGGGAGCCCTACGTGCTCAGGGGAACCTTGGCTAAGAAAGAAAGAGACACACAAAGGCCAGGGAAGCTTCCTCCCAGCTTTTATTTTTTGAAGGACTGGGAAGGATTAGATCTATTGACAAACTCACGAACTTCTAGCACCTGGGTCCTATTTCAAAGGTGTAACCCGAGAGGAAGGAATACAGAGATACACAGCTCCTTGCTGGCCCTGCGTCTTGTGACATTATAAGTGGCCTCACTCCCATCGCTTCAGGGATCCTAGAACTTGTGTTTCCAGTTTGTCTAAGACCGTCCATTGGCCAGGTTTGCCCAGGGCTGTGTTGGCAAGGGTTGGTTTGAGCCCTCGGTGGGTGGACAAGCAGACAAAGAGGCAGCAGAGGAGAATGAGCAAACACAAGGACCTCAGGAGGCCCCAGTGCACCTCACCAGGGCAGTCAAACAATAAGCATTGTGGCTGGTAGCATCTAAAGTCCTGCCAGGCTGTGGATGAGCAGGCCCATCCACGGTGCCAGGCTTGACGCTTTAGCTTTCCCAAGTCACTGCTTTGATGGCACTGTTCTGTCTGGCCAACCTGCTCTCCCTTTCTCGAATGTGCTCTGCTCTGTTCTCCCTTTGAACCTGAGTTCCAGCCTACAACTGAGCGTTTTCCTCAACACTCAGATTGGGCTCATTTCTTCTCATCCTCAGATCTCTTTCAAACTCTATTTCCTAGGGAGTTCTATGAGTGAATTGTTCTCTGTCCTTCCAGTGAGCTCCTAAATCACAACAAAAGCTTAGCCAATAGCTTGGGCTTGTTTTTAGCTAGCTCTTATAACTTAAATTAACCCATTTCTAGTCATCTATGTGCTGCCCCGAGGCTCATTTACCTCATCTACAGACTGTCCATCCTCGTTCCTACTTCCTCTGTGTCTCCATGTGACTCTACCCTTCTTCTTAGCATCCTCTCTGCCCTGAAAATCCTGCCTAGCTATTGGCCGTTCAGCTTTTTATTAAACCAATCCTAGTGACACATCTTCACAGTATACAAAAAGATTATTCCACAACATTTCCCCCTTCTTGTTTAAATAAAATAAAATAAAATAAATAAAAAAGAAAGGTTTTAACTCTAACATAGTAAAACTATATACAATAAGAACAATTATCAAGTATTGTCTAAATAGAAAGGAAAGATATTTACTCTAACAAACAAAACTGTATACAGTAAGAACAATCATCAAGCAAGAATCATGTTCATAATGTCCAATCCATCTGCATTTGGCATATTTGGAGAAAATACTCCATTATCTATCCTATCTTGATGAATTCAAAGTTTTATAGCTAAACCATTTTTTTATTATAACTTGTATTACCATCCTAAAAATATCTTCTTAGAACATTAAACATCTTTTTAGATGAACAAGTTTTTTATGTTTTTTAACCTTATAAGCTTTACATTTCTTTTGTAAGTTTCTTTTCTGAATTGGGTAACAAGGAAAACTATAAAACTATAACTATCTAGTCTTCAATCTCCATCAGAGACCCAAGAAGGATAAAATATTACTTGAGTAAACAGGAAGTGCAAAGAAAGCAACTTCCAAAACTAAGAAATGACAAAGACACCTGGTTGTTTAGACAGTCACCCCAAGTTTCCTCTGTAACATTGGGGCATTCATCTTCAGCCTAGAGGCCTAGAATATCTGACAGACTTTCTGTGAAGCAGGAATTTTGAAGGACTGTCTTACCTTGTCTTAGCAAAGTTCTGCAGTCTCTCTCTTTTGTGTCCTGATTGTTTAGTTTGGACAGTATGCTGTCAGTAATTGAGGCAAGAGCAGTTTCTTTGCCCAGTGGCTAACTTTGCCACAAAGAAAGCAAACTCCATATGGAGTTTCTTTGATGCCCATCATCTTCTCTGAAGTAATTGGTGCTGCCAGGAGCAGACGTGTCTCACTGTCATGAAAGGCCTTATGTTATTAAAACATTTTAAATGCCCTGAGGCTCATTTACCTCATCTATGGACTGCCCATCCTGTTTCCTACTACCTCTGTGTCTCCTCCCATCTCTGTCCTTCTTCTTCCCAGGGTCCTCTCTGCCCTGAAAATCCTGCCTAGCCATTGGCCATTCAGCTTTTTATTAAACCAATCCAAGTAACACATCTTCATAATGTACAAAAAGACTATTCTACAACACAGTCTGGAGCCAACCAGTCACCAAGTTGATGTATTCTTGGTTACATTATTTTGTGGTCTGTGATCTTTCTATTTGCTTGTCTCTCCCCTCTGGTGTCAAAGTCATTGTTAACAACTTCTCTGACTCGGTAAGGACAGTCCTGACAGCTCTCCCTGCCTCTTCCCTCTCTACAGTTCTTTATAATTAACTACAGGGTTACTCCTGAAACATGGACCTGGTGGCATTATCTTTTTGCTTAAAATTCTGTTTTGGTCTCCAGTACTTCTTAGGTAAAGTTTAAAAAAAAAAAAAAAAGGAAAAAGTATGGCTCAATAAGAGCCCCTTAATTTGACTGCAGACAAATCTATCCGAACTAAACAATGTAAATTATGGGAAAAGAACTTGGTGCTTTTTGTTAGCACAATGAAATACCTGAAGCAGGCAAATTTTATAAAGAAAAGGTTTCTTTAGCTCAGGGTTTTAAAGGCTTATAATACGAACATCAAAGCACAGGTTCTGGCGAGGGTCCCTCTGGCTACATCACCTCGCAGCAGATGCAGTGGCAAGAGCATGTGAGGGACCAAGAGAACACATCTCCAAACAGGAGGCTGGAGAGACTGGGGTCCCACAGTTCTTCTAGTGTTGCCCTCAATTGACTTAAGGACCTCCGACTATCTCCCCCACCCCACCCCACCACTTTAAAGGTTCCATCAACTCCCAATATCACCACCCTGGAAGCCAAGCCACCAAAAATGATCCTTGAGAAAACACATTTAAACCACTTCTGAACCACAGAACATGGGTAGCCCTGGCTGGCTAGTGCATCGGTTTTCTATATCTGCTGTACTAAATTATCACCAACTCATGCTTACTTACCATCTTAGAACTGCGGAGTGGCTGAAGCTCAGAGTGAGTCTTGGTGTGCTTATGTCAGTGCTCACTAGGTCAGACAACCTGTGCCTGTGGTTTTTCAAGCTACCAGATGCCGGATACTGTAGGCCCAGGGTTCCCAGTTCTCAAGACCTGCAGCATCGCCCGAGTCCTTCTTCGATGCCATCTCTTTGGCCTTCTCTTCCATCTAACGGGATCCTTATGTTTGTACTGGGCCCACTTGGATAACCCAAGACAATCTGTTCTAGGTTGTTTGGTTAGTGATCTTGATTCCCCATTGCCAAGTAACTTAATATGCTGGCAGCTTCTGAGGATTAGGGCATGGCCATCTTTGAAGACACAATGGATTAAAAATAGAGAAGCAGTTGAGATGTGTAGAAAGTAAATAGATGGACCAGTGAGATGGTTCCGTGGGTAAAGATGCTTGCTGCCAAGCCTGATGAGATTTTTGTGGGCTTCCTGTTTTTTTGTTTTTAAAAGTGGGGGTTTTCCAGCAACCAGCTAGCAGGTTAAGAGATCTGCTGGCAGGCCACACCACCACCACTGCCACTCACAGGACTCTATTCCCACAAGACCCACTCTGCTGCCTAAACCCACTGACCCCAACATCCTCCCCTTGATCAACCACTCCCCCCCCAACATCAGCAGCCCCTGTAGGCACAAGCACCACCTACACCAGCTGGAAGAGCAGGTGAGTGACTGATCTCCCAGCCAAACTGCCCCAATCTCTAGGCCCTAAACCCCAGGGCACATCCTGTGCCCTTCCCCCTTCCTTCTCAGCCCCACAAAGGCAGCTGGGCCCTGCCCCCAATTCTGGTAGAACTCCACTGTTCTGGTGCAGTCCCCAGTAGCTGACCAGCAGGTGAGAGGCCTGCAGGCAGGATGCACCACCACCGCCTCCACCCACTGGACTCTGTTCCCACAAGACCCACTCTGCTGCCCAACCACACCTACCCTAGCATCCTCCCTTCAGACAGTGCTCCCCAGCAATATCAGCAGACCCTGTAGGCACAAATGCCACCCACACCAATTGGGAATACAATAGCCCCTATAAGCATTAAGTCCCACCTACACCAGTTGGAAGAACAGATGAGTAAATGCCAGTGTAAGTATACATTCAACAACGTAAAGGGTAATATGGCACCACCAGAACCCAGTGGGCCTACAACAGCAAGATCTGAACACCCCAACACAGATGAAGCAGAAGACAGGTAAGATCAGCGTAGTAAAAATGGCAATGTTACCAAAAGCACTCTACAGATTCAATGCAATCCCCATCAAAATCCCAACACAATTCTTCATGAACCTCAAAAGAACAATACTCAACTTCATATAGAAAAACAAGAAAACTCAGGACAGCCAAAACAATTCTGTACAATAAAGGAACTTCTGGAGGTATCACCATCCCTGACTTCAAGTTCTACTACAGAGTCATAGTAATAAAAACAGCTTGGTATTTGTTTTTTATTTGCAGCGCTACTTACTGGGCAAAAGAGAACACAAGGTACAACAGAGCCCACTATAAGAGTTTTTATTAAGGAACGGAGAAGAGGGATTGTGCAATAGGCCTATTAGAAATGAACGGTGTTGAAAGAGAGTGGGGAATGGTTGGAATCTGCTTTTATAGGTTCCCCCCATGCATGTGCATATGGGCTTTTGTAGCTACGCCACCCATGCACATAGATTACATGATCACACTGCATGCAGATTACATGATCACGAGGCACACAGATTATGTAGGACATAAGGCCCTGTGGTGACTAAGTGTTCTGCCTGACTGATGGACAGCGCATGCACGGTCATGTAGTTGGGGCATGGCTGGGAATTATAACAGTATTGGCATTAAAACAGACATGTGGATCAATGGAATTGAATCAAAGACCCTGACATGAATCCACACACTTATGAACACCTGATTTTTGACAAAGAAGCCAAAATTATACAATGGAAAAAAGAAAGCATCTTCAACAAACTGTGCTGGCATAACTGGATGTCAGCATGTATAAGAATGCAAATTGTTCCATATCTATGGCCCTGCACAAAACTCAAGTCCAAGTGAATCAAAGACCTCAACATAAATCCATTTACACTGAACCTGATAGAAGAGAAAGTGGGACCTCCTGAAACTGAAAAGCTTCTGTAAGACAAAGGACATTGTCAATGAGACAAAGTAGCAGCCTACAGAATGGGAAAAGAATTTTATCAATCCCACATCTGACAGAGGGCTGATCTCCAAAATTTATAAAGCACTCAAGAAACTAGACAACAAATTACCAAATAATACAATTTTAAAAATGGGGTACAGACCTAAACAGAGAATTCTCAACAGAAGAATCTCAAATGGCCAAAAGATATTTAAGGAATTGCTCAACATCCTTAGTCATCAGGGAATGCAAATCAAAACAACTCTGAGATACCACCTTATGCCTGTCAGAATGGCTAAGATCAAAAACACTGATGACAGCTTATGTTGGAGAGGATGTGGAGTAAGGGGAACACTGTTCTATTGCTGGTGGGAGTGCAACCTTGTACAGCCACTCTGGAAATCAACATGGTGGTTTCTCAGAAAAATGGGAATCAATCTACCTCAAGACCCAGCTATACCAATCTTGGGCATATACCCAAAGTATGCTCAATCATAAGGACACTTGCTCAGCTATGTTCATAGCAGCATTATTTGTAATAGCCAGAACCTGTAAACAATCTAGATGTCCCTCAACCAAAGAATAGATAAGGAAAATGTGGAACATTTACACAAGGGAGTACTACTCAAATGGTAAAAAACGATGACCTCATGAAATTTGCAGGCAAATGGATGGAACTAGAAAAAATCATTCTGAGTGACATATCCCAGACCCAGAAAGATATAGTATGTATTCACTCCTAAGTGGATATTAGGAGTAAAGTACAGGATAGCCAACCTACAATCCACAGCCCAAGAGAGGCTAGATAACAAAGAGGGCCCAAAGAGGGATGGATTTCCCTGGGAATGGGAAATAGAAGAGATCTCCTGGTAAACTGGGGGCAGGGGTGGGAGGGTGGGGGATGGAATTTGAGGGAGTGGGTTGGGCAGGCTTGGCATGGTAGACGGGTTGTGGGCAGGACGGAGCGGGAGAGTAACAAGAGACATCTCGATCTGGGAACCATTTCAGGGTTAGGGAGAAACCTGGTGCCAGGGAAACTCCCAGGAATCCATAAGGATGAGCCCAGCTAAAACTTCTAGCAGTAGTAGAGAGGGTGCCTGAACTGACCATCTACTGTAATCAGATTGGTAACTACCCTAATTGTCATCAGAACCTTTATCCAGTAACTGATGGAAGCAAATGCAGAGATCCTCAGCCAAGCACTGGGCAGAGTTCCAGGAGTCCTCCTGAAGAAAGGGAGGAGAGAGTGTATGATGGTGGTGGTGGGGGGGAGTCATCATCAAGGTCATGACAGAGGAACCCACAGAGACAGCTGATCTGAGTTTGTGGGAGCTCATGGACTCTGGACCAACAGTTAGAGAGCCTGCATGGGACTGACCTAAGCCCTCTGCATGTGTGTGACAGTTGTGTAGCTTGGTCTGTTTGTAAGGCTCCTAGCAGTGAGATCAGGACCTGTCCCTGGCACTTAGCTGGCTTTTGGGAACCTGTTCCCCATGCTGGATTACCTGGCCCAGACTTTATGCCAGGGGAGGAGCTCAGTCCTACCTCAACTTGATGGACCATGCTGTCTATGTTCAAGCCCATGGAAGACCTGCCCCTTTCTGAATGGAGATGGAGGAGGAGTGGATGAGGAGGGGGTAGATGGGAGTTTGGGGAGGGAACAGGAGGAGAGGAGGGAAGGGAAACTGTGGTCGGTATGTAAAATACATGAAAAAATGTTAATTAAATAAAATAATTTTTTTGGAGTGGGAGTTTTTTGGTTGTTGCTTTTAAGGAAAGTGAATTAAGGCAGAAAGTCTAGAACTAAGAATGAGAAGCTAGGTGTGGTGGCACATGCCTACAATCTCAGCACTTTCGAGGTACAGGCAGTATTCAAGGTCAACACTGGCTACGAAGTAAGTTTGAGACTAGCCTGGGCTACATAGGACCCTGTCCCAGAAACGCTAAACCAAAACCAAACAAATAAAAAACAAAAGAATAGGAATCTCCAAGTCTCTCTTATTCTTCTATGATTCATCATGACCTTAGTAGGCCTGGTCCAACGTGGACCCATAGTATTGAGAGTGGAACTTCAGCCCACACGTCACTCAGCTGGGCAAAACACCAACACCTACCTTCCTAAACCCCAGCTTCTTCCCCTGAGAAGGAAGAGCCAATGCCTGCCTACCTAGGTCACAGGACTGCCAGCATCAGAACTGGCCAGGCATCGGTGACACAGCTTTGCTTAGGCATCCATGCAAACGTAAGTCATGCCTTTATTATTATGTGCAGGAGGTGGGGTGTGAGGGTGGGGTGGGGAGATGGACAGACAGACAATGCTTAGAGGAGGGGAATGAATGAGTGAGCTCAGACTGCTGATTCCTTAGCTTGATCAAAGGCTTACTACAAGCACAACCCCATCTATCTTATTTTAATTAAAGACTTATCTTTAGAGCACAAAATAACAAACACTCATGGCATCTCGATTATGAAAAAAATTCTCTCCCTTTAACGTCTGAAACCAGACTTTCTGTGGGACAAAAATCTTGTTGTTATTGTTGTGTTTGTTTGTTTGTTTGAGATAGGATCTTATCCTATAGCCTTCATATAGACTGTCTGGCCTTGCACTTACCATGGTCCTCTTGTCTCTGCCACCCCAGTGCTAGAATTATAGGTGTGGTGTAATCACCATAAACTAGCCATGACAAAACCTTTAATTTGCCATTTGGGACCCGGGTTACAATGCACCCCATCTGAATAAGGTACCTCTAGGCATCTATCAGGCTGAGTTTATACGACTCTATTCTTTTGCAAAAAAAAAAAAGTTTTACTAAGGACTAAGAGAAAATTAATTTTTTTTGTCTTTTCTTGCTTTAAAAATCTAAGCCAAAATGCGCTGTTTCGTTATCTGCAAATATAAAGAGATAAAGAATTAGGTCAATTTGAGGCCCACCATTCACCATTATGGGAAGCTCTGAAAAGGGTCCGTCTCCATTTCCTTCTTCTTACCCTTGAAAGCTTGGCTCTCCTGCCGAATTTAACCTGACACAGAGCTAGGATATTGACTGAAGTTAAAAATAAAGGCATACACAACATATTCCTAAATTATATATGAACAGCAACCGGACTCAAACATTGGAACAGGTCACGGGGGAATTTTATTGATTGTTCCCAAAGATCTAGTGCCAACTGACCCGCTCCTTCTTTCTTCCCCTAATCTGCCCTTGCTATGATCAAAATGGTCATGACAAACACCATAGCAAAAAAAACCCACATGAAAAACCGGTCTATGACTTTGGCCACCTTCTTCCACTCGCTGCCCTTGGAGTGGGTGGCCCTGTGGTCTTTGAGACACTTGGCGATGTACTCGATATTTCTCGTCAGTCCTTCATAGCGTGCACAGGAACTATCAGTGTTCTGGGGCGTCCCACCCTGGCACCCCAGGTCATTCTTTAAGAGTTTGTTCCTTTCCTTCTTTCTGGAAAGGTCTTTGTGTCCGGATGTTTTCAGGTTGGACCCCGGCAGTGTGCTGTAAACCTTCGTGATTTGTTCTGGCTCCTGGCTGTGGCGGGGGCTGAGGCAGCTCTCACCCACATCGTAGACAAACAAGATCCTGGACATGTATTTCAGGATGACCACCTTAGCCCAGTGTGGCACTGGCCGAGCCTCGGCCCCGCAGAAGTGGATATTCATCACCATGATGGTAAGGGCCGTGGAGGCCGTGATCAGGGCCATGGTGGCTATGTAGTATTTACCTGGAATGACAGAGGGACCAGCTAAGTTCAAGTTCATATTCTCTTCGTATTTGATGAAAAAGAAACAAACACCTTTCCTAAGAAACTCGTCTACCCAGTGGCCACCGTGGAGACTTTTGAATCTCAAGTCCAGTGCCGTCACCCACTAAATTCAGAACTAAGCCTAAAATCCTGTCCAACTCCAGCTTCACGCTCTATAAAACAAGTGTAATAATATTGTCCACCTTACGATATAGTGAGGTGTAGCATAAATGGAACCTGCAAAGTACTCAGTACCATCCTTGACTCTAGTTAAAAAGGTTCACAAATGTTTACCAGGATGTGAACAAACATCTCCACAAACCAGCACCGAATGGCCTTAGACCCCTTCTTAGAATACCTCTAGGCCTCATTGTTATGGGACCCAACTATTACTGTCTAAGAAAGGAGATACCGTGCCACTGACTTTGGGTATTTTGTTGTTGTTATTGTTGTTATTTGTTTGTTTTTCAAGACAGGGTTTCTCTGTGTAGCTTTGCACCTTTCCTGGAACTCGCTCTGTAGCCCAGGCTGGCCTCGAACTCACAGAGATTCGCCTGCCTCTGCCTCCCGAGTGCTGGGATTAAAGGCGCGCGCCATCACCACCCGCCCGGCACGCCACCGACTCTGAATGCGATTTGATTACATAAGGCATTTAAACGTTCCTGAAAAGGGGGAAAAAGGGAAAGACTTGGGAAGGGTACAAATTCATGAAATAAATATTGAACAACAATAACAAAAACAAACAAACAAACTAGCAATTAGAGCCGAAGGATGAGGAGATGGCTCCATGGGCAAGACCACCTGCTGTGCAATTGTGAGGACCTGAGTTTGAGTCTCCAGCATTCAGGTAAAAAGCCAACTGTGGCTCTCTGTGCCTATGACCCCAGCATTGGTGGGCAGTGGCAGGTAGGGCCCCAACCTCACTGACCGGCCAGCCTAGCTGAAAAGGACACCTCACTTAAGGGAGAGCCCCTGCCTCAACGCAGTAAGATGGAGAGCAAAATGGGGAGAGGGCCTGTTCTTGCCACAGCATGACTCCGAATGGGAGTGCCTGGGCATGAGCACCCACCCCCCAGCCCCACCCTTACCCCAAGGGTGATTGACAGCTGCAATCTCAGCTTCTGGGGGGGGGGCGGGTGGTGGAGGTGGATGCTTGTGCCCAGGAGGTAAAAGTTAGCCTGCACAATGTAGAAAGAGAGTAATAAAATTGGTGAATCTTTAAGAAGGCCACTTGCCGGGCGGTGGTGGCTCACGCCTTTAATCCCAGCACTTGGGAGGCAGAGCCCGGAGGATCTCTGTGAGTTCGAGGTCAGCCTGGGCTACCAAGTGAGTTCCAGGAAAGGCGCAAAGCTATACAGAGAAACCCTGTCTCGAAAAACCAAAAAAAAAAAAAAAAAAAAAAAAAAAAAAAGAAGGCCACTCATGGGGAGAGCAGGGGAAGAGAACCTTAAGAGACAGGAGCCAACTTAATCCTAAAACAGTGAGAAAAGAAGTAGTGACTCATCTCTCTTACAGACATATTTGGAAGAGTTTTTTGTAATGGAATTTTAAAATGTCTTTTTATTTGTTTATCATTTTTCTTTTCAGATAGACTCTCTTGTCAGTCCCAGCTGACCTTGGATTTGTCAGGGAGCCTAAGTTGATCATGAATTTCTAATCCTCAAGCCTCCACCTCTTAAGTGCTGGAGATTCCCGGCATGCATCACCGTACCTGGGTTCATGAGGTACTTATTTATGCTAGGCAAGTGCTATACCCTCCTCTCCATGGTGTCTTTTTTTTTTTTTTTTTTAAGATTTACTTATTTACTATGTATACAGAGTTCTGCCTGCCTGCCTGCCAGAAGAGGGCACCAGATCTCATTACAGATGGTTGCGAGGCACCATATGGTTTCTGGGAATTGAACTCAGGATCTCTGAGCAGCCAGTGCTGTTAACCTTTGAGCCATCCCTCCACACTCCCCCTCAACTCCCACCCTGGACAGAGTTTCCCTGTGTAGCCCTGGCTGTCCTGAAACTCATTCTGCAAACCAGGCTGGCCTCGAATTCACAGAGATCCGCCTGCCTCTGGCTCCCGAGTGCTGGGATTAAAGGCATGCTCCACCACTGCCTGGCTCCCATAGTGTCTATTCATTTATTTTTCAGTACTCGGGATTGAATTCAGGGCTTCCTACGTGTCCGACAAGTGCTCTTCCACTGACATATATCCCCGCTCCCCAGAGTGTCTTGAAAAAGGAGGCTCTCGTTGAGGAATCCAAAATTCGATACAGAAAGCCCATTGATGCAATTCACACCTTAATGGGGTAAAAGAGGAAACTCACGCAGTTATCTTACAAATGGAGACGAGACGCTCCGTAATTGCCTTGCCTCGGACAGCATTGGCAGGCCTGTGACAAAGGAGCTGTGAAGGAATTTGCTAAAGACGAAAAACAGAATGGAGTTTGTTTGGTAGCCTGTGATAAAGCTGTATCAGGCAAGATGGAGTGAGAAGCTGCAGAGGCGGGCCAGTGGCGGCTTTATGTGGTGGGGAGTTGCGGGGACTGTCAGGCGGTGTTCAGTGTCATGGAGTCCCAGGTTTATTATGGTTAACGATAGCCTGGCCTTGTGGTAATTCTGGTCTTGCCCTGAGTCGGAAATGGCTCAGTGTGACCTCCCATCCCCAACTCTAAACCAGTGCCCAGAGTTTGCAGCCATGGCTTGTTATGATTAATTCTTCCTGGTCTTCTGCTTGGAAGCAGCAGCGGCCTTGATCTCAGTCCAGCTTGACCTGAAGCAAAAACGGTCTTGTTCTAAGGTTAGGATGCCTCAGCACAGCTATCCATCCCAGAAGGGCATTCATAATAATGTTTAACATCCACTTATTATTTATTAAAAACTCCAGATTAACTATAAAAGGACTACAGGCCAGAAACATGCACGAAATGCTACTTGTCATCCAGAAAATGTAAACATGTTTGCATACGGTGAGACAAAAGAGCTGAGGCTGTGGCTCTTGCCTAACACGCATGAGGTCCTGGGTTCAAGCTCCAAGCCCAGGATGGGGTGGAGAAGAGGGCGGAGAGGGAGAGATTGGGAGCCCAAAACTAGGCATGGTGGCTCCCAGCGCTTGGGAAGCTGAGGCAGGAGGAATGAAAATCCAAGTCCAAGGCTAGCCGGGTGGCGTGGTGAGACGCTGTCTCTGGTAACAATGAGAGCCGAAGGCAGGGAGCACACTTCACAGGTGCTGCAAATAAAATGCTGTGGTGTCTAACAAATGTTCTCAAAAATCCATGTATACCCCATTCTAAAAAGACAAATCCCACGTTACCGTAGAAACGATTAATGCTCCCCAAATTCGTGTGAGTCATCTCTCCTTAAAAACTCATCAACTTGTGATTGAATGTCACTGCTAAGGAAGAGAGGGGGAACCTGTCAATGATCCCACTTCAGACAGAGTTATCATTTCTGGCTTGGTTTGGGGTTTTGTTTGAGATATGGTTTTGTGTAGTTGAGGCAGGCCTTGAATTCCCAATCTTCCTCCTTCCACCCCTGAGTGCTGGGTGACAGGTGTCTGTCACCATGCCTAACCAATGTCATTCATTTCTGTCTCCAGAGAAGTAATAAAAGTACTAGGATACAAGATACCTATACCTTCCTTTATTAGTGAGAAGAAAACCTGTCTTTATTTTAGGAGGAAAATGTGTGTGTGTGTGTGTGTGTGTGTGTGTGTGTGTGTGTGTGTGTGTGTGTGTATGTGTGTCTGTGTGTGTGTCTGTATGTGTGTGTGTGTGTGTCTCTGTGTGTGTGTCTATGTGTATGTGCCAAGTGTGGTAGTGCCAATCCCAGTATGTGGAAGGTGGAGGCAGAAGGATCAGAAATTCAAGGCCAGCCTCAGCTACAGGATCAATTCCAAGTGAGCCTGGGCCACATGAGACCCTGTTCCCCCCAAAAACAAAAATTAAAAAGGAAGAAAGATGTCTCCATAAAAACCAACACATCACCGTCCAAATATTGGCTAAGGGGATTCTGTAGAGAAGGAACTATTGTTCTCTAGCCCCTGAGTTCTGGAACTTCTCCTGTGCCTTATCTTAAGGAACTAAGACTAAGGTGGACTTCGGGTCCCAGTGAGCATCTATGATAACAGCAAGCCGAGATGTTAGATTGGAGGGGTCTCCTCGGTGGCAGGGGCAGGAGGTGTTAAAGGTGGTGGAGGGGACTCAGAACAATGTAGGTAGGGAAGCAGGCATGGCCGCCTCAGCCTCCTCTTCAACCCTTGGAGGCAGGGTTACATTACTGCAGACTGTTGAAAATGTATTCCGTGGGCTGGAGAGACGGCTCAGCTGTCAAAGGCTAGAATCACAACCAAAATTGAAGAAAATGTGCTCTGCTTTAGAATGATCAGATTCCCAAATCCTGGCCAATGTTGCTAACACATTATCATTATCATTATCATTATTATTATCATTATCATTATCATTATTATTTAAATTTTAAAAATAAAACATTTAATTTTTGAAAAGATTGATAAAGCAAACCCTTTGGGTACAGGCACCTCTGCTCTAATCAGTGGGGGAGGGGAGCTCTGTGGTACAGAGTAGGTGTCTGACTTGATGTCCAGCTCAGCTTCCTGTCACAGGTGCCACGCTTCCTTTTGAGAAGAAAGACCTAGAACTGTGAACGGAGAGCAGAGGTCGCTGTTAAGCTGCAGCTGGAGTTCAATCAGCAGACGCTTGTCCAGCATGTACGAAGACCCGGGTTTGATCCCCAGCACCAAAGAAACAGTTTGGTGAAACATATCTGCAATCCCAGCCCTCAGGAGGTGGAGGGGGCGGAGACCAAAAGATCCAGTTCTTTCTTGGCTAAATAACATGTTTGAGGCCAGCCTGGGCTACACACTATGAAACTCTGTCTCAAAAACCAAAAATAGATAACTACAAAATAAACAATTGTTCCTTTGTAAACCTGGAGACCGTGAGACCCATTTAACTCCAATAACCACACCTAGAGGCTAAGATGCCATCTGCAGGCACCGAGTGGATTTCGTGAGCACATCAGGCCAGTCGCTTCCGTCTGAGGCATACACACCATCCCGGGCTGCTACAAAGCTAAGCTGCAGGCACGCACTCACCTATCAGAGGCACGTTTTCTGAGGCTGGCATGATCTCCGCCACCATTAGCTGAAATACAGTCATGGCCAATAGGATGGTCACTCCCAGAGAGACCTTCTCCCCAGAGGCCGCGGGAAGATAAAAGCTCAGAGGAGCCAGGAACGAGATGAGCACGCAAGGGATGAGGAGGTTGACAATGTAGAAGGAGGACCTCCTCTTCAGCAGGAGCGTGAAGGTCACATCTGGGTACGGCTCCGAGCAGCAGCCATAGGAGATGACGTTCTTCACGGCAGGCATGCCGTGGACCTCCCATTCCACGTCTTCAATGAAGTCAGAGAGATCGCCGCTGTCCAGGGCGTTGAATATGTCCACCTGGTTGCCATTGTAGGTCCAGGAGCCGAAGGTCAGGTTGCACTGTTGGCTGTCGAAGGGGAAATAGGTGACATCGACCACACAGGAGCTTTTGGTGATGGCTGGGGAGTCCCAGGTGATGAGCCCGTCATACCGCAGGACCACATTGGTGTTCACGGGTTCCGAGGACTCGTCGTCAGCCCTGGAGAGCAGATGGGGACAAGGACAGGCACTTGCTAAGGAGCCTTGCTGACTTACCCCTCTGTCTGTCACTCCAGCATCCTTGGCAGTGAGCCCCCTTTCTCGGTCCCTCTGGCACGTGAGTTTGGAATCACTTCCAAGGCATCTTTCTCTCTCCTCCACCTCCTGCCACTGCTCTGGACCACTTCCCTTACTATCTTCCACATCTCTGCTGTGTTCCTTCCAGCCCGAATCAATGCTGCTCATGATCTGAACATCCAAAAAGAAGGGAGTCTGTCAGCACTAAAGTCTGAGTGTCTGGTTTCGTCGCTGCCATCAAAGGTGAGTGTGTTCATTTGAAAAACACAGGAAAAAACCACCATTCATCCATAATATTACAGATGTTCACTAATTCTCAGGATGTCTTCTCTTATTTTATCAACATCTGCCCCTGCTATTTCTAGGTATGAAAACTCTATTTTCTTTAGGGAGTTAGTGTGTCGTCCCCCCCCGCCACCCCGCCCCGCCATTACAGGGCAGAGGCACCGTCAGCATGAGCTCAGGAGCACACAGCTTGCTTCTCTAGTACACAGCGCTGGTGCAGGTTTAACTTAGCGATATGTAAGCTTGCAAAGAAGCATTTTGGTAGTACTGGTCACTGCGGTGCCCAATCTAACCAAGAGGGTGGGGAGAGGCCTGTTTGTTCCCCGGGGAGAGTTGGTAGAACCTACAGAAAATGCTGAGAGATCATCTATGTCAACTGAATTCTCAGATCTCACTTTGTGGATGAAAGTGGTAATGGATCCGTGACTCATCTTGGAGAGAGGGTGGGAGGGAGGGAGAAGGGTAGGGAGAGGAGGTGAAGACAGGGTAGATTCTTAAATGTTAGCTTGCTTGGAGGGAGTGTGGAACATTCCCCTGGTCACTTAAAATGAGGAATGGACAGCAGGTTACGACCTTTGGGAGGAGGGCTCTGAGTAAGGAATGAGTAAACCTGAGGCTGCCACTCAGGACTGTTGCTTCCTTAAGGAATCTTCATGACCACTAAGAGGCTCTGCCCAAGGAGCCCTCCCCAAGTAGCCTCCATTTTTATCTGAACAACAGAAGAACCCCTCTCAACCCACAGGAGCTCAGGTTCCAGAATAAAGAGAGAGAGAGGCAGTCCTGTGACAACAGCCAGGAGATGGAGACATTGAGCTTGAGTTGGGGCAAGAGATCTGGCTCCCTCTGGCCAGCAGCACCCAGAGTCCTCTGGAGCTTGTAGAAATGCAGATCTGCAGGCCCACCCTACATCTACTGAATTCGAATCTGGGTTTTGTCAAGATCGGTAGATGGTTTCAAGTATACTTCATAGTTTGAGAAACATGAACTGGACCTACGTTCACACGGGGCCTTGCTCTGAGAAAAGGAGCCAAAACAGTCCCAAGATTCCATCGTCCCTCCACTCTATAGTCTGAAACCCACAGGGCAGGTTCTAGGAGGCCCATTCTATCTAACCTTAGTAACATTTCTGGCACTTAATCTTCAGACCGTGAGCAGGTTAAACTGTATCTCCAGAAATTCTCACACTGGAGTCCCAGCTTCTCTAGCATCCCAGAATGTGACCTTACGTAAAAACAGAACTAAGTTGGAATCGTGGTAAACTTGGGAGGCTGAGGCAGAAAGATTGCCAGATCCAGGACAGCTGAGCAAAACAGCAAGATCCTGTCTTTAGAAACAGAGAAACAGCCAGGCGGTGGTGGTGCATGCTTTTAATCCTAGCACGTGGGAGGCAGAGGCAGGCGGATCTCTGTGAGTTTGAGGCCAGCCTGGGCTACAGAGCGAGATCCAGGACAGCCAGGGCAGTTACACTGAGAAATCCTGTCACAAAAAACAAAACAAAACAAAAAAAGAACTAAGGAACAATCAACAACCAAAACCATGTAAGAGGGAGGAAGAGAGAGAAAGAGGGAAGAGGAGAGTTATTGTAGATACAGTGAGTAAAGATGTAGCTCATGCTGGAGCAGGGTGGCCGCCTCAGTCTGTACCACGTCTACTCACAAGGGGATTCAGGGACAGGACACACAGACGGAGAACCCCCTGTGAAGACGAAGGCAAAGATCAAGTGATGCTTCTACAGCTCAGGGGACACAGAGGACAGCAAACGCCAGAGCTGGGGAGAGGCACGGAACAGGGTCCTGCTGGCAGCCCCACTGACGCGTTCATCCTCCAGCCTCCAAAGGCGTGAGCTGACCAGAGTCTCTCCTTCAAGTCACCCCATCTGTGATTATAGCTTATTCCTTAGAAGACTAACACTGCCTCCAATTCTGCTCCTGAAAGGGAGAATATAAAATTTCACAGCCTCCTTCCAACGCTAGGCTTTTAGGAGATTTGGACTAGGAACACAGATTGATGCTCCATGTGTGTTTTAAATGTCCCCTTGACATCATGTTTAAACTCCTACTAAATCAGTAGGTTCATCGCAGGGAATCGTCAGGTCGGAGCCGCACTTACTTGTTGTACAGGACGATGTCCGGCCTCCACACCAGGTCGCTGGGGATCCTGATGGAGTCCAGCCCATCATACTGGTCTCGGTCCCATGTCAGATATGCGTCATGCCAGGTTTGGCGGATCCACAGGTAGGCTGTCAGAATCTGATTTCTCTCATCCTAAGCAATGAATCCAGATGTCACTTTATCCAGTCCATGCTCTCAGCTTTGGGACAACTTATTCTTGATAACAGGAATCTTAAGAATGCCTGTCTATTTCCAACCCACAAACGAGACCTTTCAAAATTCTATCTGGTTGATTGATTATCAAGGCTGCATCTAATGTCTCCTTGATATAGTGTGCAGAATGTAGAAGAGACAGGTATTTAAGACTTTATATCTTTCCATGAACCAACTGCTCAATTTTCCCTGAAGATGAATCAACTAACAATACACTTGAGCCAGGAGTCGGGAAGTATCTACCATGTGCGAAAGAAAACATCATTCAAATCTCATAATGCTGTGCAATTAGATATTTATATGCAGGAAATCAGCCATGCCATCTTAAAACACCACCTTTCTTTGTTTTAAATTGTGATTAAATCCACATAACGTCAAAGTACTATTTTAGGAGACTGGAGTAGAATGTGTGTACTGTTCTTTCAGGGGACCTGAGTTCAGTTCCCAGCACCCATGTCAGGCAGCCCCCTACTGCCTGTAATTCTAGCTCCAGGGGATCTGATGCCCTCTTCTGGCCTCTGCAGGCACTGCACTAATATGCACAAACACACACACAGGCACATACACACAAATAATTAAAATAAAATATGAAAAAGCTCCATTTTAGCCATTTTATAATTGTCAGTGGCTTCCAGTAACTTGCCACACTGTATAATCCTCCCAATTATCTGACTCAAGCACATTTTCATCACACCTGAAAGAAATCCCATAGCCATTAAGCAGTCACTGGCCCCTCCCCAAGCCCCTGGCAACCCATGCTGTTTTCTGTCTGAATGGACAGACCTGTTTTGGACACTCATGAATAGAATCGTACCACATGCAACACTGTTTCTTTTGACTGCCTTAGTCTGTTAGTGTTTGTGGCCAGAGCTGTAGGTGATAGCAACATTAGTGACATTAGATATTATTTAGTGAACTGACTCATTCGATAGAAAGCTTCCTCTTCCGGGCTCTTTTTCCTCCTGCAAGCTGGTACCCAGAACTGCCCACATCACTCTCCTCCAAGGTCCCCTCAAGACACTCCCTTTAGAAGCAAATGTTTGCTTTCGCTGTAATCCTCTTTCCAAAGTGTCATCATCAACTGTTACTCACCATATCCTTGATCTGAGAAAGTGTGATCTGCAGTGTGACATTCAGGACTGTGTCCGTATCTTCTACCGGACGCAGGGCATTGGAGTAATCTTCAAAGAGATCGTTAAACAATTTCTGAGCGTATTTTCCATCTGCCGTTTCTACAGCTGCTCAAAGAAAGGACTTGGATCAGCATTTCAAAACAAGAACGATGCGGGGATCGAAATGGGGGATGTCTCCACATTAGCTAGGGACAAGTTTGGAGTGAGTGGATGAGTTCTTTTTCTGGCTGGTCCTATCTACTCCAATCATCAGGAGTCAGAAAGAGGTGTGAACACGTCTCTGTGTGTACTCGCATCTGCTCTCCTGTCTTTCTGACCCTACCCCATCTCTTACCAAAGAAAAGGCTCTAGAGGAGTCCATATGGAGCATGGCACTAGAATCTCACCTCTGAGTCCAGAAGCAGCGAAATACATCCAGCAAAAGGAGATGCAGGAATGGGGACAGTTCATCTTTTAAAACCTCTAGAATGCCCCAGCCAGATAACAAGGACTTTCATCTATGGAGGACACAAAGCGCCCTCGCTGCCAGTCATGTCACAGAAGGTGACTGCCCGCCCTCCCTCTGGTAAGCTGAGACTGCAGCTCTAGTAACTACGATGCCAGGAGCCGGGTGGGGGTGGGGATGGGGATGGGGGTGGGGTGGGGTGAGGGTGGGGGTTTGGGAGGGTTAGGCAGTGCTGCTCTTGGCGGGGTATCTTAGGGCACAGCTCCCTTCCACCCAGACCAAAGAAGAAAAGGAGGAAGCAGGAACCGAGGGCACACCTGACAACCTAGAGACTCCATGTAAGCAGGATGGGAGCTTGCTACACCTGCCACAGTTGGCTTCAGCTTGGGTGCAGAATCCAAGGGAAGCGGAATGACTATAGACAGACACAGAACTGACATCCAGAGACTGCTGCTGCTGTTCTAGTAGCATTCGAAGCAGGAGGGGAAATGGTCGTCTGCTCTCTAGAACAAGTAGACCGTTGAGTTTCTTCTATCCCTGTTTCTGATCACTTCTTGTCCCACTGGGCACGGATCTTGCAGAGTAAAGGGGTAGGAATGTATGTGTGAGACGGTCTGCCACATGGGAGAAGTAGTCTGGCCCCGGAGGGAGTGGCAGTGTTTCGAATTAGAGTTGGAGCCAAACACCTGGATGTGACACCTACTCAAACTTTTACTGGCCTCACAACTCTGGACAAGTCTCCCGGTCATTCTGAGTGTCCCTAAGCAAACTGACTAGGGAAAATAACAATCCCTCTCCCAAAAGCTACCCGTCTACACCTGTGTAAACAGGACAGCCTCGAGGACATGCTAGAGATTTACGTCTGTCTCAGCTTTGCAGCTTCAGAATGTCTCCATGTCCCCAGTCAACCAGGCTTCGCAAGCTCTTACAGCAAATGGTTCAAAGGCTAACCAGATCCTGTGAGACTAACTCCCAACCGACATGATGTCACCACACTGCTTCTCCTTTTCACTGAAATGCTATTTTATATCGTTTCATTCACTTTTCACATAGCTAATTTGTGCACAGTCCGAGAGTGGCACATACACGTACATGTCAACTTCCGTTGCATCTGTAGTCTGGGAGCTCAGGGTTGTTCTCTTGTCTAGGGGAGCTACCTTGAGAACCAAATTAAGATAATCTGGCTGCCTGGGATCGAAGCAAGGAAATCGGATAGCACTGTTCGTTCAGGTTCCAGGTAGATAATGAGTCACTCCATCCCTCTTCAGGAAAAGGTCTCCCATATGGAACAGACATCCAAGCCGTCAGCTGAATGTGCTTCTGACTGTCCACCCACCTCTGTTCTTGGAGAAGACATTATTTCCCTCTCTCTCCAGTCTCAGTCATCCAGTGACACAAGTCCTAGGCCCTGGGACCACGCTTCCTTCAACAAACAACTGCTCTCCAGCACCCAAGGCTGCGGGTGCTCTTGGAGTTTTATTTAACCCTTCATTTTTCTATGGGAAAGCCAAGGTCCTGAGATGCACACTGGCTTGCTTCCAGCAGCTAGTGGCTAGTGATGAGATTCAGGCCACCCACCCCAAACCACTATGCTCACAACATGAACATGCCTGTCCTGGTTTTTTAACAGTATGGCTTTGGACGCAGGGAAGTGATAGTTCGCTTACAGGCTTAAACTCTTCCTGCCTCACCTCCTGTTTCTTTTATTCTCCACAGTACTCTGAGCAAGAGATGCTCAGGGGACCCTTGGTACCAGCTGCCCTAATGGCTGCTTTTGGTTACTTGTGGCCAACACTGTTCGTTCAGTGCATCACTTAGAATTAAAAATAAAATAATGATGATGATGAAAAAGCTGATGGTCACCTCCTAATGCTAACAAAGTGCTAATTAAGTCAATGCTTAGCTAATTAGCCAATTACTTATTTTTATGGCGAGGGAGGGTGTCGGGGTGGAGAGAGGGTTGTGCCTTGAGGCCAGGATGCTAAGGAATACAAAGTAAACTTATAAATTCTATATTGCTTCTCATCTCTTGGCTAAGACCAAGTGTAAATTCCTTCCAAGAATCACGATGGGAGGGCTAGGGAAATGGCTCGGCAAGTAATGCATATGCTTCAAGCACAAGGACCCGAGTTCAAATCCCCCGAACCCACACAAAGCCAGGCAATGCAGTGTGCATCTGTATCTCTGTGTTCCTAAGAGGTGGGAACAGGAGGACCCTCAGGAGCTCTTGGGACAGAGGTGAGGAGCAGAGACCTTGTCTCAAAGTAGGAGGAACAGCACCCAAGGCTGTCCTCTGACTTCCGAAAGTGTGCCGTGACACACATACGCTGTCACTCACAGGTAAACACACGCACACATACATATGCATACACTCACAGTATACACACATACATCAAACATCCACACACAGACACACACATGCACATGCATATGCACACGCACCAACACCAGCACAGGGGGAAGGAGGTTTAACTGCTTTTCCAAGCCCTGCTCATTTCCCACTAAAGTGCTATCTCTCTGCCCAAGCCATGCCGAAAAAAGGGACCTGGAACTCTTGTTTCCAGGACATTGAGTGGCAGAAGAAATTAGTTGAATTTACTGTGTAAGATTCGATAAGGCTTGAAAGCAGGCAGATAGCATTAGAGAGGATTTTAAAAAAAAATGTGGACTTGCTATATAGCTGAGGCTGGAACTTCTGACCCTTCTGCCTCTACCTCCCCAATTCTACAATTAAAGGCATGTATCACCATGCCTTACTGGCTAGTTGAAGAACTTGGGGCAAATTACTTAGTCTCTCCATACCTCAGTTTCTTCATCTATAAAATGGGGATTATTATATAATGGCTACCTCCTAGAGTTGTTTTGAGAAGTAAATGAATTACTTCATGGGAAACTCTAAAAACACTACTTGATTATAAAACTGTAGCACGAATCTTATAAGGTCTTATTAATAAAAACAAACCTGGAGCCAGGTATTGGGGTGAATGCTGGAAGATCAGAGAAGCAGAACAAGCCACAGCTTCCTCACCTCGCCAATTCCTCAGCTGATCCTGTTTCCTCAGACTGGAAGCCTCTGAGTTCTCATCCAAATGGATCTCAGCTGAACTATGCTGCTCTCTCTCTCTCTCTCTCTCTCTCTCTCTCTCTCTCTCTCTCTCTCTCCCTACCATAAATGACTCAACAGACCTGGTTAGAAAACAATTGTTTCATTTGACAAATAGCTTGTATTTTGGGTGGGAGAGTTTCATTCCTGCTATTTTCTTGTCCTTTTTAAAGATTTATTTTTTTGTTTATGTGAATATGCGTATGTGTCTGTGTGAGTGTACATATATATGTGCGTTCCCCTCAAGGCCAGAAGAAGGTGGTTGTGAGCCATCTCACTGGATGCTGGGAATCAAACTCTGGTCCTTGGAAGAGCAGCAAGTGCTCTTACCTGATGAGCCATTCCTCCGGGCCTTTTTTCCCCTACAGCAATGTTAATATTATTGTCAGCCCTCAGGAGAATTGTTTATTTATTTTTGTAATAATATTTGTGAGTGGGTAGGAGGTATTGAGACAGTGTTTCATGTAGCTCCAGGTCAACCTTGAACTCCTTTGCAGACAAAATGTTACAGGCGTGAGCCAGAATGCCTAGTGGTAGCAGTGTGTACATTGTGAGTTACCCAGTCTAAACCTATCACAGAGATGAGCAAACCCTTTCTCTAACAAAAACAAAAAGCCGAACAGCAAATATTTTCAGCTTTGCGCCATCTGGTCTCCTTAACAGTCACTCTTCCTGAAGGTTAGACCAAGAAAGCAGATGAATCACAGAATGAATGAATGTGCCTGTGTTCCAAGAAAATCTTATTTACAGCCAGGCGCAGTGGCTCAAGTGTCTGTGATTTCAGCATTCAGGAGGCTGAGGCAGGAGGATTTCTGGATTGCAGGAGGTGCCAGGCCAGATATGTTTCAAAACAAATGAACAAACAGATATACAGACAAGAAAGAAAGAAAGAAAGAAAGAAAGAAAGAAAGAAAGAAAGAAAGAAAGAAAGAAAGAAAGAAAGAAAGAAAGAAAAATCTTATTTACAAAAGTAGGTGGTGGGTCATGGTTTATTGGCCCCTGATGCTCGTCACTGAATTCATAAATCCACATAACTGTACTCAGACAAAGTGTGCTCAGGTTCAGTGCCCCATGAAGAAGGGGCATCGCCTACAGGCAGAAGAGAGTTACAGTTTCCACCCAGGCATGGTAAGGTGCAAGGCTGAGCCAGGGTAGACACTCAGCGCCTCTCAGCCCTTTACTCACACCATTGTCTACACAGGCTCCAAATATAGGAAGCTTTCTAACAAAGAGTTAGAAACACATGGGACCAAAGAACACACGGTAGCCCCCATGTGTTGAGTGAAGGCTGTACAAACCTCTCCTAGACATCAGCATGCCAGGCAAGGAATTAGAGTCCTCCGATATTGGTTATAAACCTAGTGACATTAGGAACTGTGTTACAGCTGGTCCAGGGGCAGGCAGCTGTGGAGAAAATTGGAGTGTTCCAGAAGTATGTGTGAGTCTCTCCGGGACCCCAGGAATCAGAGCCCAAAGCTGGGAGGATGGGATGGGCTCAGCTTTACTGAGAGGTAAAGAGTCCCGGGGGGCTGGTGATCCCCCTCCAGCTTTCCCCCAATTGTACCCCAATCCGCTGTCCTGGGGGAACTGCCGGGTAGAGCAGAAAAGAAGGGAGTGAGGGAGGGTGGCTTGGGAACTAGGGAGCATGGGTGCATATTGCATTGCACTGCATGAAAAGCGTCCTCACTGACTGTAGAGCTGCGTCCACCTTTATAGCTTCAGGTGTCTAAACAACACTCTTCCCACAATGCCTGGTGATGCTAGAGGTGTGCAGTGGACTGGGCACCCATTCTACTGAAACCCAGCAAGGCAGGCTTGCCCCGGGCTTCTGAGAACCATGAAGGAAAAGCCCCATGACCTAAAATAAACTTGGTGAACATGCCAGTCTTCTGCTCTTTTTCTCCCACTTCATGCTGTGCTGCCACTATATACTATATACTGTATGCTATGTGCTATATATTATATGCTATACACTATATACTATATGCTTTATACTGTATACTGCATACTATACACTATATACTAAATACTACACACTATATGCTATATACTATACACTATATGCTATATGTTATATGCTATATACTGTATACTGCATACTATATACTATATAAATACTATTGACAGCAGACCTATTCAAAACTGTATTTATGGAGCTAGAGGTTTATGGTCAAGTTGGAGGGGGTAATGCTGGGGAGATGGCTCAGTGGTTAAGAGCACTTACTGCTCTTGCAGGGGACCTGGGTTTGACTCTCAGCCCCCACATGGCAGCTGACAATCGTCTGTAACTCCAGTTTCACAGATTCCTCAGCTCTGTCCTTCTGGGGCAGCAGGCACACACATTGTGCACAGACATACATACAGGCAAAATACCCTTACACATTAATTGTTTTGTAAATGTCAGCATGGATAGTCTCTTCTGATATATTCCTCTCTCTCTTTGATTTAGAGATGGCATCTTCTCCCTGTGTCCCCACAGCCTTCCTCCTGTGTGTGTCTGGATCATAATCACGTCTCCTAGGGACACTAAGCAGTTTGGGTTTGAAATGTCTGACCTCTGACCTCTGCCCTCCTGCCTGGCTCGGACCTCCTTGCTCCCCCACTTTAAAGTATCTTTTTAAATCTTATTGTGAGTCTCAAGTAGCCCAGGCTGGTCTCTTCTGTAGCTGAGGATAGCTCTTAATCTTCTGCCTCTACCTCCCGAATGTTGGGATCACAGGTACGTGCCACCACACCTGGCTTTGTTTAACCTTAATTCCCTCTTTAAAGACAGTCTCCAATATAGTCATATTTGGGGGGACTGTCAGAACTTCAAATATGCGTCTGTGGGTACACAGTTCAACACCTAATACTCATATCCAGTCATCAGCAGATGCTGCCTGTCCTGCCTGTATAACATGTCTAGAGCCCAGCCACCTCTCACACTCTTCCCACACAGCCTGGTTTGAGCCATTGTCCACTAACTCCCACCAGCCCCTCCACGCCTGCCTCTAACAGCTACACTGTCCCTACAGTTCTGATCCTCCACTGTCTACTGAGCTATCTCAGCGGATTTTCATCTGAGAGTGGATCCCTACCCCCATACACCTCCACTCCAACTGTCCCTCACCTGCTCCACTCATCCCGACGGTCTCCTCGATGCCCCACAGACACTCTACACCACTCCTGTTCCAAGATTTGGCTGTCTCTGTCCCCTCTGTCAAGGGTATCATTAGCCGTACCCTCTTGGCTCCCTCTCTCCCTGCCGTCTTGGGTCAGCTGCTAGGCCGCCATGGGAGAAGCGCCTTCCCGAGGTCCCTGTCCTGCACAGCAGCCCAGCCCCTTTTCCTCTATTCTCCTGGTTTTCTTTTCCCTCGCACCCAAGAGCAGCCGAAGCGTGTGCCACGTTTGTGTACTTGCTTATCATCTGTCTCCCTACTAGAAATTAGAAGTGACCACATCATGTTCTATACTGATCATATATGTATGGATTATACAAGCAAGTCATGTGTAGAGTAAGAAAAGGAAGCTAAGGAGTCAAAAATTGAGAGAACAGATGAAAAACAGTCGATATCTTTCTTATTTTCTATAAGATCACCGAAGGACATCTTCTCCTCCTCCTTCTCCTCCTTACCTTCCTCTTCCTCCTTCCTTTCCTCTTCTCCTCCTCATCCCCCCTTCTTCTCACTTACACTGGGGTGTTATTTAGCCTTACACTCAGCATATTGCTGTGTTATATTTTAACCTGTGTCAGGCAGATTCCCTTGAGAACACGAACACAGATTTCACCTTTCTGTATGCAATTGTGCATCATAGATAGTCCTACCTCAAGGGGAACCCCACCAAGGCCCATGCCATTGGTGCAGAATTGGCCCAAAGGCATCTCCCCCATATCTCTGCTGACCCTGATGGAGCAAAAAGAACATTAGAACACAATAGAAGTCCTGTGGCCTAAGATCAAGTCATAGGCCCATCATCTATTAATTGTGTGAGTAATAACTTCTGAGACTCATTTTTACATTTGTAAGAGTGTAGCATGAATCTTTTTTTAAAAAATAATTTATTTACTTGTCTTTTGTGTACATTGGTGTTTTGCCCACATGTCTGTCTGTGTGAAGGTGTCGGATCTCCTGGAACGGGAGTTACGGACAGTTGTGAGCTCCCATGTGGGTGCTGGAAATTGAACCCAAGTTCTCTGCAAGAGTAGTCAGTGCTCTTAACCACTGAGCCATCTCTCCAGCCCCCCCCTTTTTTAAAGATTTATTTATTTTATATACGGTGTAATGTCTACATATATCTCCAGAAGAGGGCACCAGATCTCATTACATATGGTTGTGAGCCACCATGTGGTTGCTGGGAATTGAACTCAGGACCTCTAGAAGAACAGCAGGTGCTCTTAACCTCTGAGCCATCTCTCCAGCCCTATGAATCTTAACAGGGCTTATTAATAAAAACAAACCTGGAGCCAGGTACTGGGGTGAATGCTGGAAGATCAGAGAAGCAGAATAAGCCACAGCCACCTCACCTTGCCAATTCCTTAGCTGATCCTGTTTCCTCAGACTGAAAGTCTCTCAGTCCTCATCCAGAATGAATCTCAGCTGAACTGCTGCTCAAAAGCCTAAAGGCTTATCTAGCCAAAAGCTTAACCAGGCTCTAGTTCCTGGTCCTCATGCCTCATATACCTTTCTGCTTCCTGCCATCACTTCCTGGGATTAAAGGCATGAGTCACCATGCCTAGCTGTTTCCAGTGTGGCTTTGAACTCACAGAGATCCGGATGGATCTCTGCCTCCAGAAGGCTAGGATTAAAGGTGTGTGTGCCACCATTTTCTGACCTCTATGTCTGTGTAGTGGCTGTTCTGTTCTCTGACCCCAGATAAATTTATTTAAATTTAGGGTGCATGATATATTGGAGAACACGGTATCACCACATTGAGTGAGACATAACATTCACTTAAAAGGAATTATTGTGAGGATTCAAGAGAAAACAGATGAATTGCCAAGCACATACTTGGCATACGGCAAGCTGTCGACAAAAGTTAATATGACGTCCCCTGCTAAGCCACGCAGGCTCCAGGATTCAGTAAAAACTCCATTTAGTTGCCAACAAAAAGCCAGGCTCATGAAGAGATGTGAGCAGGTGCTAAGGGCCAGGCAGTTTCTGGGTCAGGAGAACGGTGGATACATGATCCCGGGCACCTGATCCAGCCAGGTGAATGATCTGGGGGCCTGCAGCAGGCTCCGATGTCGGTGCTTTGTCAGAAGACACACTGTTCACCCCGAGGTCCCCTAAGGGAATAGAGCTGTGTAAGGTGAGTGCCTCTGGCTTCCCGTACAGTCTGGGGTCTTTCCTCACTGTGGGCTGAGAAGCACTTCTCCTTGGGAACATTCTAGCTGCCTCACTAGAGGTTCTTCACCATCCGGTCCTTTCTCACCCCACCGGCCGTACTTCCTCTTTTCACAGCAGACTGTGTGGTCACAGTTACACGGTATTTCTCTGTTGTTTGCCATCACCGTTTCTCAGATGACATTGTAAAAGTCAGGGGGATGATGTGTCTGGAGGAGACAGACCCTCCTGTCTTGTTCACAGGACCAGCCTACTTCAAAGATGTTAATCCTGGGGAAGAGAAATAAGGAAACACAAGACAGTACCAGGCAAACCAAACTGACCCCTTCCCAGGATATTTTGTGACTAGCTCCTAACCCCTCTCTGTGTTTCCCTAATGGGATGGTTTGAATAAGAATGGCCCCCATAGGCTCATATTTGAATACTTAGTCATCAATGAGTGGCACACCTTAGAAGGAATAGGAACTGTGTCCTTGTTGGGGCAGGTGTGGTCTTATTGGAGGAAGTGTGTCACTGGGGGTGGGCTTTAAGATTTCAAGAGTTCAAGCCAGATCCAGTGACGCTCTTCTCTTCCTGCTGCCTACGGATCCCAATCTAGAACCCTCAGCTCCTTCTCCAGCACCATGTCTGCCTGCATGCTGCCATGCTCCCTGCTATGATGATAATGATCTAAACCTCTGAAATTGTGATCAAACCCCAATTAAATGCTTTTCTTTATAAGAGTTGCCATGGTCACGATGTCTCTTCACAGCAATAGAAACCCTAAGACACCTAAGAAGCAACCCATTGCCCTGGCCCATTTTGTACTGCTGCTGTAGAGCAGCCGAGACTGATTCATGAGCTGATTCATTCCTCACACTTTGGAGACTGGGAATTCCAAAAGCATGGCGCCAACTTCTGGGCCTGTTAGTACATTACAGTATGACAGGGTGTCTTCGGGCAAGAAAGCGGGAGTTTGTTTGTTAGATCATCTCTTTTCCTCTTCTTGTAAAGATAGTAATCCCACCACTCCCCACTAAGAGACCTCATCTAACCACAAAGACCCTCCTCCTCATACCACTGACATGAGAATTTGAAAGGTAAGTTTCAGGCCGGGGAGGTGGTTCAATTGGTAAAGAGCTTGCTTCCCAGGCTTGAGGACCTAAGATTCCCAGAACCCAGTTAAAGACACACACACACACACACACGACCAGCAGATGTGATATGCACTTATAATCAGACAGAGCCATATGTAGCAGGAATTGTTAGAGGGTCTTATTAATAAAACAAACCAGGTATTGGGGTGAGTGCTGGAAGATCAGAGAAATAGAACCAGCCACAGCTACCTCGCCTCACCAATTCCTCAGCTGATCTCGTTTCCTCAGACTGGAAGCCTCTGTGTCTTCATCCAAATGGATCTCAGCTGAACTGCTGCTCAAAATCCTAAAAGCTTAACCAGGCTCTAGTTCCTGGTCCTCGCGCCTTATATACCTTTCTGCTTCCTGCCATCACTTCCTGGGATTAAAGGCATGTGTCATCATACCTAGCTGTTTCCAGTATGGCTTTGAACTGACAGAGATCCAGATGGATCTCTGCCTCTGAAATGCTAGGATTAAAGGTGTGAGTGCCACCATTTTCTGGCCTCTATGTCTATCTAGCGGCTGTTCTGTTCTCTGACCCCAGATAAGTTTATTAGAATATTTTGGGGAACACAATATCACCACAGCCATAGGACTTTTTTGGTCAGTCAGTCTAGTCAAAAATTCTGGGCCACTAAGAAACTCAAAAACAGTGGTAGTCGCTGCCTAAGGAGGAGGAATAACACTTGAAGTTGTCTTCTCTCTCTCTCTCTCTCTCTCTCTCTCTCTCTCTCTCTCTCTCTGTCACATACACACACACACACACACACACACACACACACACACACACACACACACACGAGCATTAACGCCCATTGAGATGCCCAGAGGGTAAACTGCTCACTAAGGAAGCTTGGCGACATGAGTACTGGCCTTGGAGCCCATGTAAAGGTGGAAGGAGAGAACGGACTCCACAGAGTGCTTGAACCTGCACAGATGCCCTATGGCCTGTGTGTGTCCCTCCCCCAAATCATACAGACAACAATGATAAATAAAATGTATTTCAACATAGTTCAACATAGAGAGAATCAAATTTCTGACCCATGAGCTGTGGGGACCTGTTCAAATCACAACAAGCCCTTAGGCAGAAGCCCCTGGGGAAGAAGGGACAGGAAGAAGGTGTGTCGTTGGGGAAACGAGTGAGGGTGGGGTCCTGCAAATTAGCAGGAGAACTGGGAGACCTAATTCTGGATTTTTTTTCCCCTTTTGGGCCACTTTGTAGCATTCTGTTCTCCACTCAGTCTTTCCTGCCATTACCATTGATCCAGGCTGTGTACACCTGATATGAGGGAGAGGAGACCAGAAAGGCTAGAGTAAGGACAAGGCCACTGTGTAGCGGGGCAAGGGGAAGGCTGCACTGACATGGACGAAGCAGGCCAGAGGCCAGACCCTCTGTGCAGTAGCTCTTCTCAGTGCCTAAGCTGAAAGAGAAAATCAGCCATACTGATTCTGTGTTTAAAATGTTGGTATCTCAGGGCTGGAGAGAGGGCTCAGCAGTTAAGAGCATTGGCTGCCCCTGAAGAAGACCAGGGTTCAGTTCCCAGCACCCACTTGGTGGCTCACAACCATCTGTAACTCCAGTTCTAAGGGATCTGATTCCTCTTCTGACCTCCCTGGGCACTGGGCATAAACATGGCCCCCATAGGCTCATACATTTGAATGCTTGATCCTCAGTTGGTGGAACTATTTGCAAAGAATTAGGAGGTTTGGTGTTGTTGGGGTAGGTGTGTCACGGGGGGGCAGGTTTTGAGGTTTCAAAAATCCATGCCATTCCCAATTAGCTCACTCCTCTGCCTTGTGGTTGTTGCTTCAAGATGTAAGCTCTCAGCTACTGCTCCAGGGCCATGCCTGCCTGCCTGCTGCAGTACTCTCATGGACTCTAGCTCTCTAGAACTGTAATGCCCCTATAAACTCTTCTTCTATAAGTTGTTTTGGTCATGGTGTTTTGTCATGGCAACAGACAAGTAACTAGGACATTCATGCACATAAAAAATTGTTGATATTTTTTATACTGAAATGTTACATTCAATTTGGCTTTTAAAAATAATGCATTAAACCACCAGGCACAGTTAGCTCTAGCTACTTGGGAGACTGAGGCAGGAGGATTAGTTGAGGACACAAATTCCAGACCAGCCTGGGTAGCATAATGAGATCCTATTGTGGAAAAAGGAGGGAGGAGGGAGGAGAAATTATACTAAAATTATATGCAAAGCTGTGTATGGTGGTCCCATCTGTAATCCCAGCACTTGGGAGGCAGAGGCGCAAAGGTTCCTGGGAGTTGGAAGCCACTCTGCCCTACATAGTAAGTTCTAGGCCAGCTAGGGCTACATAGAAAAACCCCGACCAATCTCCACCACCACCATCATCATCACCACCACCACCACCGTCATCATCATCTCTATTCATTACTAATATTTTTTGTACCCCTTAGATTTTCACTCAAGCCAAATGCCTATCTTGTCTCCCCCTTGTCCTGACCCCGGTAATATTTAATTCAGTACAGACCTGGCTAACTCACCCAATGAATGATTTTTTTTAAAAAGTTGGGACATTCTAGAAATAATCTAACAGAATCAAAAGTCTATTTGTTTTAAATATAGAACAGCAATCCTACTAAAAGAATTAGAACAAAGACTGTAATTCTCAACCAACACATCAAATTTGAGGAGGAATTTCAAATTCCTGATGGTCTGACAAAGCCAAGGTACTTTGCCTTGCCAGCCACCAGGTGTCTCTGTACGCTCCCTGCAGATCCCTGCACAGGGCACAGAAAACTGTCCTCAGTGAGATCTGCTGTTTTAAACCTACCTAAGAAACAGTTTTTAAAAAACAGCCTGATACATAATCGCTCGAAATATCACATCTATAGCAATCCATCCATTTATCTAGGACTTCTGGCTAATAGTCAAATGCTTATGACAATGAAATCTATCAATTGATTTAAGCTGAGAAATAGGTTGGACTCTGTTTGTCCTAATCAATATATTTTCTAGAATACTCCTGCTTTCTCTTACCTTACCCTCAGCCAGATTAATGTCTACCCAAGTACAATTCCATTTGACTGGAACAGAATATTCCAGAAGAGCCTCAGAGGAGTAGTTATTCCCCTGCTTTGGAGGACATGGTGGGATTTAAATGTAGTGTGTGTGTGTGTGTGTGTGTGTGTGCGTGTGTATGTGTGTGTGTGTGTGTGTGTGTGTGTGTGTGTGTGTGTGTGTGTGCATGCTTTAAGTTAGGTGTAGCTTAGCAGATTCCTCTGAACTGAAATATTCCCTTGGGAAGAGAGAGGAAGGCTCATGAGACTCCAGAGGTAAACAAAACGTCACATAACAGGTAAAGTAGGAACTTGGAAGATTCTAGAAGACTCCTCCCCAGCCTTATAGGGCAGTAAACAACTGCTGGGGAGAAGATGCCGGTCAGCCAAGCTGCAGAGGATTTCTCCAACCTGCCAAGCTGGCTGCAAACTCTGCAGTGAGTGTCCGGGCTTGCAGCTTTTCAGTGATGCCGCTGCTTTTTGGAGTCATCTCTGCACCTTTAGGTAACCCTCACCCACACTCCTGTAAACAAACCCAGTCAACACTCACGAACCACCAAGACAGTGGTTCACCAAACTAGCTGGTACTTCGGTCTGCCATGGTTTCCCTTTGTGGGGTGAGCAGGCTTACATGTGTGAGTTGCATCAGCCTGGGAAACCGTCTTACACAACAACAGGTTCCAGGGATTGAACTTGGGTCTCCAGGCTTGCCCGGTAAAGGCCCTACCCACTGAGCCATCCTCTTACCAGCTCTAGGGTGGGAAATTGTGAAAACACTACACAAACCATTTGCCTGGTAAATGCCTGCCTTGCAAAGGGCTGAACACAAATGCTCGCAAAGCCGTGCTGACCACTAGCCCTCTGTTTACAAGGCTTTGCGGCCATCCTCTCCCTCACATCTCATCCAGCCCCCAAGAGATACACTATCTCAGCTCACACTGTTTCCCTGACCGGAAGCTTTTCTGCATTCAGTCTGCAAACAAGCCCTTCGGTGGTCAACATCCTTGAGGTGGTTTGAGTGAGAATGGCCCCCATAGACTCATATGCTTGAACACTTCATTCCCAGTTAATAGAACCCCGTGCGAAGGCTTAGGAGAGTGGCTTTGTCAGAGGAGATGTGTCACTGGGGGTCGGAGGAGACTTTGAGGTTTCAAAAGACTTCCGCCATTCCCAGTATCTCTCTCTCTCTCTCTTCCTTGTGCATGTGGATCAAGACGTGAGTGCTCAGCTACTGCTCCAATGCCATGCCTGCGGCTGTGCTCCCTACCATGATGGTCCTGAACTCTACTACCCTCTGGAACTGTGAGCCCCGTCAAATTCTTTCTTCTACACATTAGCTTGGTCATGGTGTCTCTTCACAGCAATAGAAAAGTAACTAAGACAACCCTTCCTGCAAAGGCTCTTGGGAAACGTCAGCAACAATGTTCCTTCTGCTTCTCCAACTTGCTCAAGCCACTGTCCTTGCTTTAGAAATTTCTGTTCCAAATGACCCATAGGAGCAATGGCTGGTCCTGGCCACAGGGTATTTGCAATGGCCTCATAAGCCTGCAAAGAGGACCTGCTAGAAACTGGCCTTGTGTGGCCATTTCTCTGGGTTTCCATGGCAGTAAAAATCTCAGCAAGTTTTCTCCTAACTTCTCAGGCAAATCTTCCTTGTCCATGTACCTCGATGTTGGGTGTCTTAGGACTGAGTCCCAGGCCTCCCTATGTGCGTGCCGCTGAAACCCTTAGTAGTTCTGATGGGACGTGTGTCGAAGGGAAGAGTGTAAGAGCTGGCCCCGAGGTGACAGATTGATGGCATGATCTTCAAATGACAATAGCACTTTTAAAACTAATTTTATACCATTATTTCTACAATTATGACAAGCAGTATCTTCTCTCTGCCTTTTATGGTTTCTCATTCACTTAAGGTCCAATGAGCACGTGCTGTGATTTTAACTAAATAGAATTTGAGGCTTCCTCTCAATGCCTAATCATTTCAGGGTAAGTCATTTAAAAAAAAAAATCTTAAATTTCACTTTACTGGTTCTATGTGTACTGTGTAAGTGGGAAAATACTGCTTAGAAGAATGCAATTGCTTAATAAATTAAGGAGAAAGTCGTGTTGGTCTTGCAGAGGACCCATCATTTAAGTGGAAAAATACTGCTTAGGAGAATGCAATTGCTTAATAAATTAAGGAGAAAGTCGTGTTGGTCTTGCAGAGGACCCATCATTTCCTGCCGGTTCAGAATTTAAGTTCCCTTTTCCTAGAATGCGCTTCCCTCGATCTCCGATGCCAACTTCCGGGCCATGTGCTTACTGACTCTTTCTTGGTGACTTCCATGACAGCAAGGGCAGTTTTCCAGTACCACCTTTCTGCCCGTGCGAAGTATCCAGGGTTTCAGCAGTTACAGGAAGCAGGCGTGGAGAGCTGTGAGTAACCCGTCCATGCCACAGGGCAGGGCCTGGAGCACGGCATCTCTTCCTGTGAGCCCAGAAAAGCAATTGCATAAGCAACTCATCATGAGCAGTCATCCCAGATGCGGATGGCATCACTGCTCAGGCTGTTGTACTCTGCGGGGACAGGGACTCTCAGCTTTAAGAAGAGTTGGGGCAGATATTTCCACGCTGTTTCCTTGAAGGACCAATCTTGAGAGGCACACAAGGGGAAATACACACCTATAACTGAGGCCTCAATATAAATAATGCGGCTTGCCCATCACAAAATCTGTAGGCTGCTAAGAAAACAAAGGCCCCTGGAAGTGAACCTAATAACAGTGGTTAAGAGACCCTGAGAGGAATCTGGATGTATACTACCTGGGTTCAAATCTCGGAACTGTCACATTTTACCAGGATCAGTTCACTTGTCTCTTAAGGATTCATAATAAAAGACACACTGTGAGGTAGTTCTGAGGACTGAATTCCGGGATTTACATAAAGATCTTAAACAGGACCGTGTGTCTAAAACAGTCAACAAACATTCATTCACTGTGCATCCGACAACCTATTATGTACACCCAGCTCGCACTTGAACCCAAGACATCAGCCTTGCATCTTTGCTGCCAGCCAGACCACCCAGCACTCTGCTGCTCTTGGCTAGAACGTACTAACATGCTCGCCCTGCGGGCATGATGTGGCCTCTCCAGAGCCCTCTTTCCTGTTTCCATGGCTACGTTTCCTCTTCTCTGTGTTACCGAAGAACCCCGACTGCAGAGGCAGGTTTATTTATAGCCATAAAATTAGTGTTATTTGGCTTGAACTTTTCTGCAGCCATCAGCCCATCACTCCAAGAGCACCCACACTCAGGCAGCACTGTTCCGTTTCCCCGGTGCCCTGGAATCATTAATTAGTGGCTCAAAAGAATGTTTATTGGATATCTGTGAAGAGAGCAGCTCGACCCAGGCTTCCTCTGCCGGAAACCAGGGTCTTCCCCAAACTCCGACTCCCACAGGCCAACCACTGACGACATAACTCTACTTGCCACGTCCGCACTTTAGATACGGCCAAAATTTAACTCACCATAGTCTCTATTTTCTCCTGCCCCACGTTCCCGATTTTCACAAACGGCGTCACCATTATCCAGCCTCCAGGCCGGAACCTGAGGGCTGTCTCATTCCCGCCCCTGTCTGTCTTACCACTACATTCCTATCAACATGTCACCAGACTTTATGGTTCCATCTGCCGAAGTCCTCATCTTCACCAATGATGAGGATAGTGTGTCCCTGCCTTGGGGACATCGCTGTGGGGTTCTCAGTATCTTCCTCCACTAATCCTCCCTTCACACCCTCATTTCGCTGTTGCCGATGCCGAGGCTGTTTTCTCACTTGAGTATATTTTTATTTAGATCACGGCACTCACAGCATGATGGACTTTCACGGATCTGAACCACGAAGCATGTAATATTTAAAAGACATTGCTGTTCACAATTTGAGTATAGCATTACTCCTGTTTGGTACCTAGGCTCAGAGACAACATTCCGATTCCCCAGCTTTGGGGTATTTATTGATTCAACATGGTTGTCTAGTCACGCAGAGGAGAGACATTCAAAAGCAGATTATTTTTCTTCTTCCGGTTCCTTTGCAGTAAGGCCCATCTTCTCACACCAGAAATCATTACTAGGGAGGCCTTCAACAAGCTCCCAGGACTTACCACGACAGGGAACGAGTAGGGTAGGAGGTCATCAGGGACACTGTTGGAGTTGCCATCAGAGGTAACGCCCATTTGGAATCTTCTAGGATTCCAAAACAGATGTCTCAGAGATGGCTTTCGCTTCAGACATCGCGCGGGACAGTTTCCGGGTCTGGATGACGGCAGCACCGCGTCATCAATCTCGATGACGTCATCACGGTTGCGCAACCGTGATGGACTCTTCCCCGGAGCCAGCTGCCATCTTTTAGGGCTTCATACACCGACTTCCTTTCCTTGCAATTTCACCTTAGCATGATTGGCATCTGGATGCTGAGTTGATAAGCTCTCCCTCAGAGGACGGCATTCTTTCCTTCAGCAGCAGTTACACCGTGTTTTGGAGCGATCTGAGATTTTGCCCGGCTGTGGTCCAAGCGAGTCAGGCAGCTGAAGCTCTCCTTGGGGATCGTTGGGGCTGACTTGGAGGCCGTCGGACAGTTGGTGTTGGCTGGGTTTCCCGCTGCAATGACCTTGACTGATGTCTTATGGCATATTTCTCCAAGGCTGCACCCTGAACTTGGAAGGTTTTCACACTTGCGTTCAGTAGGCCTTCCCCATGCCTTCCCTTCTTGGTGGGGAGCCCCAAAGGACAGCCACATCCAGGTCTTTGAAGGAAACCTCTCTGTCTGTTGCAATGACGTCTTTCAGATGGAGAAGGGAATCATGAAGTTCCATCAGGACACCGTCCAGAACACCCATCCTGGGGCTTGTTGTCCAACAGCACAGGAGTGGTAGGCTGGTCCATTTCCAACACTGTATGACAGTGAGTACGCCATTTCACCAGCTGCTCTAGTCACGAGGACTCTGATTGGTTCAGACGTTATTGGGAACTGTGAGGCAAATTTCTGCATCTGCAAAGGCCGTCTCCTGTTGTGGTGGTTGTGGTTGTCATTAGCACATTTATTAGTTACCCTTCCCAGTGCTGTGACAAAGTGCCTGAGTCAACTCGAGAAAGAATGACTTTGGTTACTGGTTTTGGAGAGTAAAGTCCACCACTGGCGGGGAAGGCTCAGGCTCTGTGGCAGGGGGTGTGTGGGGAGGCATTTCTAATACGGCGGGAGAGAGCCTAAGATGGGAAGGAGTCAGATATCACACACCAGCCAAACCTGCCTCCCCAAAGTACCACAGCCTCCCAAACAACGTCACCAGCTGCAGACCAGGTATTCAAACACATGAGCCCGTGGGGACATTTAGACCGTAGACACTCACACTAACTCTACGGAGTAACCGGGTAACCGGGTTCATTCTGACAATTTGATACATGCAGGGGACACTTTTGATCCCGTCCACCCTGGTTGTTGTCTCTCTGCTCACTCCCCCCCCCCACCCTTCCCCTCTGACTCTAATATTACCCGCTATTTTTGTCTTGTCTTTTTCATCCCTCATTTCAAAAAATGCATTCTTTGTGTGCAATGTATTTTGATCATATTCACTACGTCTCTCCCAGCTCCTCCCAGATCCAATTCTCTCTTCCCTACACACGCAACTTTATGTCTTTTTTTTTTTTTTTTTTTTTTTAACCCATCAAGTCCAATTTACACTGCAAAAGTACTCTTAGATGTAAGGTCATCCGCTGAAACACAGCGAACCTACCAGGGGCCGCACCCTTAAAGAAAACTGACTCTCCCTCTCCCAGGAGCTATGGATTGCCAACGGCTCCTCAGCTAGGGATGGGACTCAGGGCCCAGCTGCCCTCTCCATTCATGGGTTTTTATCTGGTTTGAGCTTGCGCAAGCCTGGGGCAGGCTGTCACAAACCCTGAGTTCAAGTGTAAAACCGCCCTGTTTTGTTCGGAAAAGTAAGTCATCTTTTGGTTTGACATCTGTATTACACCCCGTTTCCCGCCTGGCATCCTTCTCTGTTCCCACACTCTCATGGGGCAAGGTTCTCTATTTGAAAACACAACATGTAAAGTCCTGTTTTACCTTGTCTTCATTCCAGGGATTCAGCCCTGCTATCCAACATGGACTTTCTAACAAGAGGGGCCTGCTGCCCTCTTTCATGCCTCCATGTTGAATATATTGTCCCTTAACCCTTTCTTTGCCCAGTAGCCGAGAGCCATTCTCTTTCAGGACTCATTTTGAAAATCACTTACTGGAGGACATCTTTTCCCACCTCCCCAGGCACAATTCCCCCCTCCAATCCCTATGTTCTTAAAGTTTCTGGTACCTCCATCTAGAATTCCTTCCTCTTCTTTAATCCAGCTGTTCCCTGGCTTCTCTCCCCTGACCCAGGCTGACCCACTTCAAATGCTGTTTGTCTCCGTAGCTCCATGACTGGACTACAAGAGATACCCAACAAACACTCATGAAATACAGGACAATCATGGCTAGAGCCAGGCCTGCTGGGGCCTTCCTGAGTGCCGGCAGAGCCTCTCCCACAAGGTACCTCCTTAAGCAGTCTTGGTTGGCCTCCCCTGAGCAGGGAGGGCTACCTTGTGTCCACTATGGGGACACAGTAGCTGCCCTTTGGGACTTGAACTTTATTGCACTTTTATCTGTGGGGGACATGGCTCCCTAAAGGGCAGCCTTGAGAGGCCAGGCCCACAATACGTAAAGGCCCTGGTAGAGACAGCAGCTGCTTGTCCCCGTCAATGTCCCAGCTTGTCAGAGCAGATCCTCCTTTGGCCCTGGAGCTGACAGGTTCCAGTGAGAATAGTAGAAGCTAAATGAATTTGGGCTCCACCCTTGATCCAACCCCAGGAAAACAGCCAAGTCAGTATGTGCACCAGACTGTAAGCTCCAGGGCAGAAGACCCCAGATTTATATTCCTTTAAGCCGCAGCACCACAGGGAATCAAGGAATGTGGTGACCCTCTTTAATAGGAATAAATGTTTGTTGCAGGAGGGGTGGTTAGAGCTGTTTACAAGTGCGAACAGACACTAGGAAGAAAGTTCTGAGGCTAAACCAGACTTAGTGGCAGAGGTCTGTAACCCTAGCATTTCAGAGGCTGAGGCAGGGGGATCGTGAGTCCTAGACCAGCCTGGGCTACATGGGAAGAGATTATCTCTGTTGCTCAATTTATACTGAACACATTTTTTGAAAGCAGAGCACAGAGCTCATAAAAGAGTCCTTGCCTTGTCAAGGTGTTTATGGACTGACTAGAGAAAAAGACACACTTCCAAGCTGAGTAATAGTAGATGAGTTACCTGAGTAAAGTCAAGAGACTATGCCGTGTGTGTTTGGGGTGTGTGTGTGTGTGCATGTACGGTGTGTGTGTACACATGTGTGTGTGCGCTTGTGGTGTGAGTGTGTGCATGTGGTGTGAATGTGTGCATGTGGTGTGTGTGTGCATATGGTGTGTGTGTATATGTGTGTGTGTGTGTGTGCACATGTGGGGTATGTGTGTGTGTGTGTGCATGTGGGGGGGTGTGTGTGCATGTGGTGTGTGTGTGTGTTGTGTGTGTGTGTGTGTGTGACTCATCTTCCAGATGAGAGGTTAGGAAAAGAGGGGGTACATGGGACCCCAGGCTGGGCTGTCAGTGGAGGCAGGGCTCATGGGACCTCCAGTTCTGGAGATTCAAGGGCGTGTGTCAGTGTCTGTCGGGTCCTAGGGGGACCTCATGGAAGGATTCTACAGAGAGAGCAATCACACTGCCAGACAGAAAGCCAGAAAGAGACTTGGGAGTCAGGCCTAGGCTTTTACCATAGACCACTGAAGAGTCCCCTAAGAGTGACCCTAATTTCTTCCAAGTGAAGCACCCAAATAACTCAATGGCTTCCCCCACCCTCAAATGTTCTATGCCATCTTTTACTGCCTCACTAGGGGCCAAGCCTCCAACATAAACTTGTAGGGAACATTCAAACTGTAGCAGGCTCCATATATCACTCAAGACTAGGGGACCTGGAGACCCCAGTGGTAGAATAAGGAAGGCCCTGGGCTTGATACCCATCACTCACTCACATACACACACACACACACACACACACACACACACACACACACACAGACAGAGAGTAGGGGATGAGCACAAACATGTGTAGGGTCTGCTTCTAATAAGCCCTGGAGCACAGAGATGGAACAGGGCAGTCTGAAGAGTTACCACTTAAGGAAGGGCGGTAAATACTAGTCCTTCTGCTAAACCTACTTTGTTTTGCTGCAACAAAATACTCAGGGCTGGATAAGTTACAAAGAAAGGAGGTTTGTATATCTCACAGTTCTAGAACCTTAAGCGGCCACATCTCATGAGAAGAACCTCGTGTTGCATCCTAACATGCCAGATGGCATCACACAGTGAGAGAAAGAGAAAGAACATGAATCATAGATGCCCACGGAAGCAAGTAAGTGAGCCAAGGTCATCCTCAGCTACAGAGAGCGAGAGCGGTCCAGGCTGTCCTGAACTCTGTGACATTCTGTCACAAAGCAAGAGCGGGAAGATGGCCGAGCTCTGATGCCTTTTCTTGTTGAAGATATAGTCAAGGTCAACAAAATATGCCCCTGGGCTGAGCAATAATACCTTCTGCAGGCACTTGGGGGAGGAACACATCTCCCTGGAGGCTGAAAGGCTCTCAGTTCAGCCCCTCCTCCAGAGCCAGCCAGCAGAGCCAAGGCTTTTTCTGTCCTGATTCCAGTTTCCAGTGTTTCCTCCTGATTAAAAGCCCTTTGGCTGCCCGGGATTGTCTATAATGACAGTAAATGACTCCTGAGACTGTGAGGCAATCTTTTCACATCTTCAGATGCAATCTGTCTTACACAGCCCCAGACTGTCTGAGTTCACAGCAAAACCATTGCGGAGTGCGTGTGTGTGTGTGTGTGTGTGTGTGTGTGTGTGTGTGGGTGGGGTGGGGGGTGGGGGGGTGGAGGGGGTGGAGGGGGTGGGGGGGTGGGGGGGGTATTGGCTTTGGCTCCCTTCTCTCCCCTCAGTTTCCCACACCTTCTGGAATGACTTAGAAGATACTCACTATGACGATCCTCATTAACTCAGTCATTCATTAGTTAAAAAAAAAAAAAAAAATCTCTGGCTCCTGTCTGCCTCTAGGGTCACAGTAACTCAAATCCCCGTGATCAAAACTGGATGGCAAAACTTGTTTCTCCTCAGCAAGAGTCTGCTTGCACAAGCGTTTACCTCTTACAGTGTCTCACAGACACGCACACACACACTGTAGCAACAATGGCAATGACCATGATTTCCCAAGCCCGTTGCCTGGAAACCACTTCTTGTTTCTGAAACTAATTTAAACATGAGAATTCAGCTCATGACTCAGGCCAGCCAGGCATGGCATGGTTTCCTCTGTGTTTTACTGCTTTTTTTTTTTTCTTCCACATCACAAAATAATGCATGGCTATTCAGAAAAAAAAAAATGAAAAGAATATGAATACTGAAGAAAGGTCTGGAGGGCACACAAGAAAAGTCTCCTATAACCTCACTATCAGAGACAGACAATTTTGTCTCTTAGGGATAGTTTTCTCTTTATTTTGAGTTTTCTTATTTATTTTTATGTGTGTGTGTGTGTTTTGCATACATGCATGTATATGAACCAATGTGCTCCTGGTGCCCTCAGAGGCCAAAAGAGGAAGTTGGATGCCTGTAAGCGAGTTGTAGACAGATGTGAGCCATCATGGGGGTGCTGGAAACCAAACCCCGATACTCCGCCAGAGCAGCAAGCGCTCTGAACTGCTGAGCCGTCACAGCCCTCGGGGTATTTTCTTTTAAACACGTCTTTCCTTATTTACTGCTTATGCGGTATGGTGGAGGTGGGGAGAGACTGAGTGCGCCACCGCTGGCATTCGGAGGTGAGGGGACACATCGGCAGAGTCGCTTTTCTCCTTACACCTTTCCCAGTGCCTCTGAGCCCTCTGAACCGTCTCGCCAGCCTGGAGATATTTTCTCCCTCCAAATTTCAAACATCGTTGAGAATAATTCTGGCATCTACATTAAGATGAGTATTGAATTTACCCATCTGACAAAATTTTTCCAGTGTTTTCTAAAATCTACGTCTATAAAGCAAGCCGTTTTTCTTTACTTGCTTGACTGATCCCTGAACGCTAGACGTTTCGGTGATTTCTGATCTATTACCATTTGAAGTGCTGTCACGATCATTTTAATACAAATTTTGTTGTTGTTGCTTTTTGAGATGGTTTTACTACGTAGACCCAACTGGTCTTGATCTCCCGAGGTTGGGGCAGGAAGATGGAGAGTTCAGGTGTGTGCTACCATGCCCAAGTTTCAGAGATCCCGAACAATATATAAAAAATTAAACTATTATGTGCTGGTGACTGTTTTGAGTGGGAGGAGCGCTGAGGATAAAACCACACATCAAACTCACCGGGCAAGTGCTCTCTCTACCACTGAGCTGTGTATCTGGTCTTCCATGTTTATCTTCACATGCCATTTATGTGTAAGAGTGAGATTCCTCTTGCATTTGCTTATTTATGTATGTGCTTGGGGAGAATGCATGTGCGTGTCACGGCACAGGCGTGGAGGTCAGCGGTCAGCCTGTGGGAGTCAGGTCTCTCCTTTCACCACGTAGGCCTGGGGATCGACCTCAGATCATCAGGCTTGGCAGCAAGCGCCTTTCCCTGCTGAGCCGTCTCACTAACCCGAGTTCATAAATGTGAGTACAGGGACTTGTGTGTTATAACGTGTGTGTGAAGATCAGAGAAGAACCTCAGGTGTCGGTCCGCCCAGTTCATGAAGTTTGAGACGGGGATTCCTTCTGCGTACGTACATCAAGCTAGCTGGCCTGCAAGTTTCCCGCCATCGCACAGTAAAAGCATTGGGATTACAGGTGCATGCTGGGATACTGTCCGTGTCCGTGTCATCGTCGTGTGTCGTCCCCCCCTCCTCCCCGCGCGGGTGCGCGCGCTGTGCGGTTTCTGGAGACCCAGACCCGGGTCCTCGCATTTGCATAACAAGCACTTTACCCTCCGAGCCATCTCTCCAGCCTCAGGTGTAAGATTTTAAAAAGATGTTTCAGCAGTGCATTAAAAAGTAAGTCCCGCCGGGCGGTGGTGGCGCACGCCTTTAATCCCAGCACTCGGGAGGCAGAGCCAGGCGGATCTCTGTGAGTTCGAGGCCAGCCTGGTCTACGGCGCGAGATCCAGGAAAGGCGCAAAACTGCACAGAGAAACCCTGTCTCGAAAAACCAAAAAAAAAAAAAAAAAAAAAAAAAAAAAAAAAAAAAAAAAGTAAGTCCCACTCTTCCCCCTGGCTTGCACAGCTCCCTGGAGGTGGCCACTGCCACCCCAGGTTTTCTGTGAATGTAGAAGCAGGTGCGTGTCCTGTTTGATGATACACCTGGTTCCGCCTTGTGTTTATTTCACTTGCTCTATCTCAGACATCTTTCCAAAGAGAAGTGCTAGAACATTCCATCGGATGATTTCCATCGCTTATGTGTTCCAGAGGGACCTCTAGAGGCACGAGATCCACTTTTGTGAGCGGGTTACACCTGTGGAGATGGGTTTACATTTGTTCTTTGTTGCTGGAGGAACAGAGTGTGGCAAAGCCAACAAATAGCCCTGCCTGGCTGGAGTTACTGTTGTGGTCTAACCTAGAGGTCAATATTTTTCTAGCTGTCCCTTTTTTTTTTTTTTTTAAAGCAGAGTTGAGAGTTGAAGTTTATTAAGGAGAGGTTTTTCTAAACATAGATTCAAGCCGATGAGTTATCAGAGAATGGTATTCAAGAAGAGATTCACACACACACACACATGCACACAAGTTGTGGGCTTCTCAAAAGAGTCTTTCTCCATATTCTCGATTAACATTTTCAGCAAATACTTCCAGGCATGTGTGTTTTTTTAATTTGTAAATTATATCCATCTATAATTTCATAAATATATTATCTGCATCACAGAAAATGCACAAAAATAGACATAATCACCAGGCATGGTAGAATTTTCCTGTATCCCAGCACTTTGGAAGTTTCTGAAGCAAGAAAATTGTGAGTTCCAGACCACCCTTGGCTGCAGAAGGAAATTGTGTTTCAAAACAACAAAACCCAAAAACAAAGCATCTTAATGAACGGAATTAAAGATAAAATGGAGGCCGGGCGGTGGCGGTGGCACGTACCTTTAATCCCAGCACTCAGGAGGCAGAGCCAGGCGGATCTCTGTGAGTTCGAGGCCAGCCTGGGCTACAGATCAAGATCCAGGACAGGCACCAAAACTACACAGAGAAACCCTGTCTCGAAAAACAAACAAACAAAAAATCAAACAAACAAAAAAAGATAAAATGGGTTACGTTGCAATCACTTATTTCTATGATAATACATCATATAAAATACAATAATAAGAATAGCAGTAGCGATTTTGGCTTTTTAAGGACAAACAGCTTGATTGACTAGGCTCTGTGATAGGCCATCTATCAAAACCTCACTCCCACCTCGGCTCAGACTCAGGGAACAGCAAAGAAACGGGGATCAGAAAGAACGGAAGAGCTGGAGGATGGAGAGGAGTGCTGTGAGATGCTGTCCTCTAGGAAGGACACGCTGTTGAACACATGAACGGGAGATGTGACGCCCGCACAAGACACACACAAAATCAAGCCAGTTAAAAATGAGGGAGGAGCCGGGCAGTGGTGGCGCACGCCTTTATTCCCAGCACTCGGGAGGCAGAGCCAGGCGGATCTCTGTGAGTTCGAGGCCAGCCTGGGCTACCAAGTGAGTTCCAGGAAAGGCGCAAAGCTACACAGAGAAACCCTGTCTCGAAAAACCAAAAAAAAAAAAAAAAAAAAAATGAGGGAGGAGCTACTGAGTCCCCAGACCCAGCTAAGGAGCTGTTAGTTGCCAATGGCTCTGGGAGAGGAAGAGTCAGGTCTCTTCGGGGTGAGGGTGGCCATTAGTAGGTTTCCACGCCCATATGGGCAGCACTAATTGCACTTAATAGGTTAAAATTTTAATTTTTAAATAAAAATAAGACTCATTATAATTGTTCTGGAGTTTGAACCTCAGTTAAGTGTATTTCACCAATGGAGTCCATGGGTTGTTACCATTGAAAAAGACCCCTCCCAAAGATGTAAATTCAAGTGGAAGACGAGTGTTCTAAATCACATTCAGAGTCCCATCCACAAAAGTGGCAATCTTCTGGTGCAAGCATTAAGTATATCATTGATCTGTGGTTGCTCTGCAGGAATCTTTTAAAGCTAATTATACATGTTACGAGCTTTAGCTTAATTAAATTAGACACTGTATTCCACGAGTCCAATTCATCAGGCCCATGTGCAAATCCTGTCTCTCAATCATCCACCCCACCTGCCCCTCCTGCCTCTTCTCCATCTCAGCTAGTACCAACTCCAGGCACCCGGGCAGAGACTGGAAACCGCACGGTGTCTCCTCACTCATTTCTTGGGATCCATGTGGAATTCATGAACAAGTCCCATCAGCTTACCTGCAGGACATCCACAGAACCCCACGACTTCCTGTCTGATTTCTTGTCACCTGGTCTAGGCCATTATCGTCCTTGGTCTACACTGTCTTGTGACAGCCTGACTGTGTTCCCTGACCTTTACCCTCCACAGTCTCCACATCCCAGCAGCGTGGGGGGCTCTTGGGTGGATGTATTCCTTAAGCACTGTTGTTCGGAGAAAATTCACAAGTTAAGAACAACCGCAAGAATAAGAATAGTAAGAGGACACCTGCCCCACCACCACACATCCACCCACGCAGTTGTCCTCGGTGTCTGCGGGGACCGAGTCCAGGGCCACCATGTGTATCAAAATCCGAGGCTGTGCCAGTCTCTGATATTACACGGTGGAAGGACTACAATGTGCACCAATCCCCCCACACTGGGTCAGCTCTAGAAGCCTTACAATACCTCATATAATGTAAACGCTGTGCATATAGCCACCATTCCGGGTTCTTTAGGAAGTTATGACAAGAGAAGGGCCTTGTATGTGTGCAGTGGAAAACAGGGAAAGAGTAGGGGTCTCCAAAAATGTCAATATCTGAAAAGACAAAGGTTTTTTTTTCCCCTCAATATTTTGACTTGTGGTTCGTTGAATGCACAGAAGTGGAATTCAGATTTAAAGGAACAAAGGTAGTTCCTAGTTCCCTCTATTATCTACCTGCCTCTCTATCAATGTGTCCATCCACCCACCTGTCTATTTATGTGTTTGTCTGCCGACTTACCATCTATCTCTCTGGCTGGTCTGTGTCCTGGGCCTTTGCTCATAATTTCCTCGGTGTGTATTTTCTAAGAACAGCCCTGCTCTCTTGCATAACCCTAGGGTAGTCACCAGCCTCCCTAGATGGAATGTTGATAGAGTAGCTACCCATCACCTGTTCTTTCTGGATTTCCAATCGTCCTGTTGGTGTCCTGGGTGCCATTTGACTGTTTTTAGTACAGAATCAAGTCTGAGATCAGGGTCTGGTACAGTATTCAGTTGCCATGACTTTTGTGTCCTTTGATTTGAAACATCCTAAACCATCTTTCCTTCTTTATACTTTGCTGATACTAGATTTTTGGAGAATACTAATGCCCTCTCTCCTGTGCGTGTGTGTGTGTGTGTGTGTGTGTGTGTGTGTGTGTGTGTGTGTGTGTTTATGTATGTAAGTCCATGTGCATGTATGTGTGCATGTGTGTTGAGGCCACAGTTCAGCCTTGGTATGTTTTTTGAGACAGGGTTTCTGTGGTGGTTTAAATAAGAACGACCCCCCTAGGCTCATATATTTGAACGCTTGGTCATCAGGGAGTGGCACCACTTAAGAGGGACTAGGAGATGTGGCCTTGTTAGAGTAGGTGTGGCATTGTTGGAGGAAGTGTGTCACGGGGGACGGGCTTTGAAGTCTCAGATGCTCACGCCAGGCCCAGTGTCTCACTCTCTTCCTGCTGCCTGTGGATCTGGATGTAGAACTCTCAGCTCCTTCTCCAGCACCACGTCTGCCTGAGTGCCGCCATGCTTCCCACCATGATGACAATGGACTGAATCTTTGAAACTGTAAGCCAGCCCCAATTAAATGCTTTCTTTGGTAAGAGTTGCCCTGGTCATGGTGTCTCCTCACAGCAATAGAACAGTGGCTAACACAGTTGCTTACTAAGTTATCAAGTGAGCTAGGCTGGACGGCCTGTCTCTACCTCCCTAGCACTGGGCTTACAAGAGCACACCGCCGTTCCTGTGTGGTGTCTGGAGACCAAACTCAAGTCCTCCTCATGATTGTGCAGCCCGCACTTCACTGCCTGGGCTCTCTCTCCACCCCCTCCTCTGTTTTTATGTAGAATTTTCTCGTTTAAGATTATTTTTGGATGTTTCCTTGTCATTAGATTTAGCTTATACATTCCTAGCCAGGGTATCACACAAGTATGTGTGATATATATCACAATATATCACGTAAGTCACAATACTACGTCCTTTAGAGCCTTTCACAACTGGAGGCACACAGGGTCCTTCTACCCCTTAATGGCAGCGTAAGTTTGTTCACTCAGCCGAGATGTCCTTTGACTCCACCATGATACAGTTATCTCTTCCATGCAAGCAAAAGCATCTTGGTTGGTGGCACTTTAAGACGGTACAAATATATCATTGCTCCCCAAAGTATGGGATCACCAGGGAGATGATCAATAGGTAAAACGCTTGCTGTGTGAGCCTATGGGCCTGGGCACAGATCCCCAGCACTCACGTAAGCAGCTGGGAATGGACAGCACGTGACTGTATCTGCAGCCCTGGGAGACAGAGGCAGGTGGCTCCTGGGGACTTGTTGGCCAGTAAACCTAGCTGAAATGGTGAGTTCTGGGGTCAGTGAGAAACCCTGTCTCAAAACTTAAAGTAGAGAAGTGATTGAGAAAGACACCCCAACGTTAATCTCTGGCTTCTACACACACACACACACACACACACACACACACACACACACAGACATACACACTCATAAGCACATGTGAGCACACATATGCACACAATTTTCCACTTAGTAGGATGTATATTATTAATGTATATTAGTAAATTGTCACATGTTTTTTTGTTTTGTTTTGTTTTGTTTTTGAGTTCACTGAGAAGCAGGCTCTGGAAGTGGGATTGGCCTTCCCCATTTCAGGCTCATTGTGTATTCCCTTATCTGAGGCTGAGATAGTCCTCCACCTCTGCCAGACAGGGGCCTGTGGGGAGAGAAAGGCGCTCAAAAGTGAATGCATGGTGTCCTGGGTAACAGCTAGAAGGTGAACTGTTTCCAAAAGAACTTCCTGTTGTCTCCCTCATGATACAAAAGCCCCTGCAGTGGAAACGCAAAGCTTCAAGTTCAACCAGGGGACGCTGGCCCACGGGAACTCGAGATGACTGCCTCAACTTCCCCAGTTTGTTTCAGGTGGACGTCGTGAGTGTGGGGTTGGGTGATGTCATCTCTGTCTGCTGCTCTGTTCTCCATAGCCTCACTGGAGGGAGAGGACACTCTGCACTGCCTGGAACCCTCAATCGGGAACTCCAGTTGGCTGCCTTGAGAAGGTTTCTTCAGCTGGCTTCCGCTGGATGCTTATTTGATAATGTGCTGCTCTCTATCCATCTGCTACTTGCTATTTATTCTGATACGTTGGCTTGTTGTATACTTAATAAACTCGTTCATTCAAAACCGTGGGGCTGGAGAGAGAGCTCACTCACTGCTCTTCCAGAGGACCCTGCTCTTCCAGCACCCACATCAGACAGCTCACAACCACCTCTGATTCCAGCTCCCGGAAACCCAACACCCTCCTGTGGCCTCCTCGGAGACCCTCATGTACATGGCGCGCACACACACACACACACACACACACACACACACACACACACGATAAAAATATATCTAAACACACACACACATACGATAAAAAATAAATCTAAAAATTTTTTTAAAAAAACAACTAACGTATGGCTACCATAGATCACTCTCGGGACCACGCAACACACGAGACTAGGATGTAGCTCAGTGGTGCAACGTGTACCAGGCCCTCGGTTCCGTCACCACCGTGAACAAAAGTCTGCTCTGACTTAGTAACAGCTGAGTCCCGCCTGAGCTCGTTTTCACGCAGATGATTGCAGATGGCGGGTTCTCAATCCTAGCACATTGCCAATTAGCACTCCACACTACTGTAATCAGGCTTCCTCCCATTCCCTTAAACTACCGAAGTCAGCATGCACACGCGGGTTCTTCTACTGTAACAGTTCATAATCCACTGTTGTCATCGAGTGTTTTGGTGCCCAAATTGTGCCATATTTGGCTGGTAAGCCCCTTATGATGACTTTTGAATACTTACTTTAAATTGTTCTAAAGCTTCGATCCTTTGCCGGCTACCCAAACGAAGGGCTCATTTTTTTAGCTCTGGTTTCAGAGAACTCCCTGGAAGCATTAGCCTGCTGCCTTTGGAGATGAGAAAGGACATGCTGGAAATCTCTCATGAAGAGGCTGTAAAGGGGTGGGGGTGGGGGGCAACACAGTGCTTGTGTATGTGCTGGTTCAATTCCTGAATCTGCTTGAGGGCCAGGCCTGTGCAGCGGGCCTCAGCACCAAGGAAGAGAGAGCTGCAAGCACTCTGGTCAGTGGCAAATAAGAGCCACAAAGAGCAGTGACCCAGAGCACAGACTCCCGCCAGCCCCACTAGCTGGATTAGAACCCAGCTCTTCCGGCTCACGGTGGTGTGGCCTTAGCAAGTTACCTGAAGTAGCTTGCCTCACTTTCCCGTCTATACACAGAGGATACTGGTGGTACTGTTGTCGGACTGCACGGAACAATCGGGTGAGTTCATGCAGGTAGGGTATTCAAGGCACTGTCGGACACTCAGTGAGCTCGCCCAGTGCCACTGGTCAGGCGGGCGGCATTTCATCTATTCTACGAATGCTTCTGGTTGCTCCACTTTCTGTTTTGATTGTGTGTTCCCCCTCTGACTTCTTCTTTTCCTTAGACGCCATCCCCCATGACGTATCGACAGCATTTCACAACAATCAGAACCTGGAGGCAGGAGCTGATGCAGCGGCCATGGAGGGGGTGCGGCTTACTGGTCTGCTCTCCCCCGACCCTCCCCGGCTTACTCTGCCTGCTCTCTTCCACAGTGGGCCGGGCCCTCCCCCATCAATCACAAAATGCCGTACAGATGGATCTTATGGGAGCATTTTCTCAACTGAGGCTCCCTCCTTTCAGATGACTCCAGTTTATGTCAAGTTGACATAAAACTGGCCAGGACAAATTGTCTGACAGTGGCGTGGATTGAACCCTAAGTCAACACGGCACTATATCCCCAGCTTTTCACTATTTGAGACAGAGTGTTGCTATGCAGCCCAGGCTGGCCTCAAACTCATGATACTGCTGTCTTATACCCCATGTATTTTTAAAAATTTAACCTCCCGATTACTATTACTCCCACTTTCCAGATCAGACAACTGAAGCAGCATCTCAGTGACCTTCTTAAGGTCACATGGCCAGGTCACGGCACAGCCCGTTGCTGCCTGGCGCTGTCGCCCTATGGTTCCAAGGTCCATGCTGTCCACCATACTGCCTCTTCAGTCAACAGGCCCTGGACTGGCTGCCCAGTTTCCCGGTGCTTGTGTCCAGAAAGAATCAGGATGAGCTTAGTGAGGAGTTTAGAGTCTAAGGACATGGGGTTGAGATGGCTAGTGGGTCAGTCCCGACCAAGATGAAGTGAGGCTTTGAAAAGTATGTATGTTGTGAAACGCTGTCGATACGTCATGGGGGATGGCGTCTAAGAAAAAGAAGAAGCCAGAGGGGGAACACAAAGGCAGCATCTCGTAGCCATGGCAACCAGCCAGCACACAGGTCCACGCTTTGGCTTCAAGAAGCAGACAGGATGGCTGTTTTTTTTTGTTTTTTTTTTTTGCTTCCGGCCTAGCTGTTTCTTAAAAGTCCAGCTGCTGGGGCCAGGGGTTGTGTTCCAGGAAACTGGGCCACATCAGGCAGGTAAAGCTTTTCTCCCTTGGTGGGATTGGAGGTGTTTTCCTAAGCACAGCAAGTCTGAGTAACGGGACAACTGAAAACAGTTCTAAAAGGCTCCCTGGCTGTGTGGTTGATCCAGGTGCCTTGGGCTCCCCAGTTCCTCGAGATTACCGTGCTCACGGCAGGTGCCCTCCTTATCAACTGGCTGCAGATGCTTCCTGCCGCCGTGGTTTGAGATAGTTGATCACAGCCGCCACCACCGGATATAAACAGAGACTTTGCAACCGTGAGGGTTTCATCAGTTGCTCCACACTGTCCGTTTCCAAAGGCCTGTGATAAAACAAAGAGGATGTCCTGGCCAAGGACCGTGTCTAGCCAGCGCCTGCAGGAAGGTAGTGAGTGTTACTGAAGATGCTAAGCTGAAAGAGCAACTGAGCACAAATCCTTCATCTGTCCTTAAGTATCCACAGCTTTTAACATACCCAGGAGAAGGAGAGCAAACGGCGTCCCTCCTCCCTGTAGGGGGTACCTCAAGACCTCCAGTGGAACACTGAAACATGAAGAGTTCTTCCAGAGAACCCGGTTCCCAGCACCCACATACAGGTTCACCACTGCCTGTAACTCCAGCGGCAGGGCGTCTGATGCCCTCCTCTGGACTCCGCAGTCCCTGCATACACGTGCACATACCCATGCATGCACACATAATTAAAATGATAACTACAAGTATTTTTGTAAAAGAGTAATTTATAGTCAAGTACAAAAGAAATTGACAATAATAAAATAGAATAGTTTGTAACAATGTATCTCAATAAAAGTTATATAAGTGTGGTTTCTTTCTGGAAAAAAAAAGGACAGCTCTTGTCATTCTGTGACAAGGTTTCACCCTACAACCTCAACTCAGAATGATCCCCCTGTCGCAGCCTCCTGGGTAGTGAGATTACAGAGGTGAGCCGTCAAGGCCAGCTTCCTGAATATATTTTGTATTCACTCTTCTTCCAGCGATGTGAGATGATACAATGCCTAAGGGATGAGGTCAGCATTACTGTATCGGAGGTACTTCAATGCATGCACCGTGGTACTGGGACAGTGGATCTGACGACTGAGATGGCTCCTCTTTGACGTGTGGTCAGGGAATACACACAGCATGGATACACTGGACACACGTGATTCCCCTCCTGGGTGGCAGGGCAGCACAAGGTTCTATTATGCTACTAAGAACAATGTCTATTTGAAATTTGTGAACTGTTCATCGCTAATTTTTTATTTAATATGTTTTTCATCTTTTATTTATTCTTAACAATTTTATGCATGTACACAATTATATTGCCCGTATCTCTCCTCTCCCACTCCCATCCCCTCAGGCAACCCAACACATCCCTCCTTTCCTCTTCTGTATTTTCTCCTTTTCTTTTTAATTTTTGAAGCCATTAGTCCAATTATTGCTGCCTGCTGGATATCGTTGGCTTGATTTTCCGCACATAACCACAACTGCAGTGAATTTCTGGATGCAATAACTGTATGATGCCCAGAAGACATTACATGGCGTTCCCTCCCACCCTCCAGCCCTGATGTTCTTTCCACCCTCTCTTCAATGACAGGAGAACCTTAGAAGGATTGATACAGATGTCCTGTTTGAGGCTGAGCATCCCAAAGTCACTTATCTCCAGCACTTTCACTAAACATGAGCCTCTGCATTAAATGCTGCCCGCTGCAGAAGAGGTTCCTCTAGCCAGGACTGGGAACAGCACTAATCTTTGAAAATAAACGTAAATGTTTAGAAGGCAGTTGGACGACATTTAGCAAAGCAACAGTCGCAGGTCCCCCCCACACCCTCCCCTCCCCCCCCTAGAGTCTATAATCTCCATAGTTACGGGGTTTGGGCCAGATTTACAGTGTCATGTATGAATTCCCTCCTGGGGAGCAGGCCTTGAACCCAATCAGAAAGTGGTTGCTCACCCCTTTGACCGGCATGCCACCGTTGCATCAGTGGGCATACCTTGCCTGGCAGGTCGGTGTTGCAGCATCCATAGTTCGTCGCTGGATAACACCACGGATGACTTTTCTCCTCCAGCAGCCTGCACGGCACCTTCTGCACGATGGAAGCTAGACATCAGGGAGGAAGTTTTCAGGTCAGTTCCAGCTTGGTTCTCTGTCCGGTAACACCACGTAGTATCTTTGGACTCTACAGTTGATGGCAGGTAACTCAAGTCACAAAAAATAAAACTTTAGATCAGGGGCTGTGGAACCCCCATCTCCTGTTTGACTGCTTAATTCGTGATGGCAAGATAGTGCTATATGAAGTCATAATGTATGCTGATCCGCTTTCTGCCACTGTAAAAAAAAAAAAAATACTTGAGAAAATCAACTTAAATGAGGAGAGATTGATTGGGACTCGTGGTTTCATAGATTCATTCAGTTCGTAGTTCTTGCCCTGTTGCTTTGGGAACTGTAGAGGAGCATGGCAGATGAAAGCTGTTCACTTTGGGACGGCCAGGAAGCAGAGAGTGAGTGTGACCATGACCAAGGGGCCAGGGACAAGATATACCCTTGAAGAGTTAATCCCAGTCACCCCTGCCCCCCCCAACTAGGCCCTACCTCTTACAGTTTCTGTATTTCTATTAGTCCATTCAGCCATGAATCCCTCAATGGACTAGCCCACTGATGAGGTCAGAGCCACCATGATCCAATCAGACTCATCTCTGAACACTGCCGCACTGGGGACCACGCTTCACTCCATGAGGCACTGGAAAACATTTCAACACCGACTGTAATGTGAAGTTAGAGCAGGAAGGGACCCAGCAGCAGTTAATTGTCCCTCTAAAAGCCTTGACTCCACCCCCAGGTCCGGCAGTACTTCCACAAGGGCAGAAGAGAATGCAAGAGCCCATTTTCAGCCTGATCCTACGTGAAACTAAATGCTTCTCATAGTCTCAACAACAGGCCTGCGAAATGCCACTCACCCCAAAATCTGTCCACCCACTCTTCAGCAATAAAATGCCAAATGTTAGAAGTACGCACAGCTGCCTGGGAATAAAAACTTTCAACATGCCTTACAGTGAATCATGCCCAAGTCCTACTCAGTGAGATATAACTTATTGAAGTCTTACATTTAAAGGACTAGCGTGTACCCTTCTCGGGAGCTTTCTTCCTGACGAGGGACCGGAATGCTGACTCAAACCCTGGAACTGGTACAACCACCTCGAGCTGCAAGTTAGAAACTTACATTTTTTTTCCTTTTTATAAAACCAGTAATTTCAGCTTTTCATTTTGAAGTGAAATAAAAAATCAATCTAATACTAAAAATGAAACTTTTTTTTTGAAGTTTTCTTCCAGAATTACCTGGCAAGAAATAGGAAGGTCTCATCCCCAAGACCTTGAGTCCTACTTAAGGAGGAGTGTCGCTGGGCATGGGGGCACACACTTGTAATCCCAGCACTCAGAAGGCAGAGGTGGGTGGATCTCTGTGAGTTCAAGGCCAACCTGGTCTACACAGAAAGTTCTAGGACAGCTAAAATTGTCTTAAAAAACGAGAGGGGGTATTTATTCTGCTGATAAAATTGAAAACCAGATTCTCTACATATAAAATACAGAGATCTGGCTCCCAGCTTCAGGTGTGTGCACTCACACATGCACAGAATCCATTTCACTCCCACTGACTTGAGTTCACCTGGTTTTTGTTTATTGACATGGTCTCATGGCCTTACTTTAGCCCAGGCTGGCCTAGAACTCACATTATGTAACCCAATGGCTTTAAGTTGAGAGCCATCCTTCTGCCTCAGTCTTCCAAATGCGGGGATTACAGGCTTGCACCGCCAATCCTGGTTTTGTTAAACCAGCTACTCCTAAAAAAAAAAAAAAAAAAAAAAAAAAAAAAAAAAAAAAAAAAAAAGCTTTCTGGGAAAGCCCACACATTGGTGGTTTATCCTGAGCACCCCAGCATCCCTGCTGACTTATAAGAACTTAGGGAGAAGAAGTGGGACCACTGGGGATGGGGAAGAAGAGGCCAGAGGGCCAGGAAGGATGGCACTCAGGTACTCTTTAACCTGTTCTCGGGATGCAGGAACCAGCTCATGGCCAGCAGAGGGCAGCAGGAGATGGGCGTCCAGAGTTCTTCATAGGCACATGACTTGAAGTCTCAGTGTAGACTTGGGTCTCCTGGGTTTCTGGGTCCAAAGTCATTTTGCCGAGATTTGTCAAGTGGAGTCACTTCCTGAGCAAAGGAGGCTGGGTCCACCGTTTTTATATGCTGGCCATAGCCATTCCTCACCCTGAGTCCCCTCCTTACCACTGCTACTTCAAGTCTTATCTTTTTCTTAAAGTCCTCTTCCTTGTGCGAACCATTAAGATCTTTGAAATGATGACTGATACAATAAAATATCAGCTATCAGCATCTATATAGTGATCATTTATATATATATATATATATATATATATATATAAAATTGAAAACGCCTCTCAGCAGAAAATCAAATTGCTACAACCAGTTAATTAATCTATTAATTCCCCCTTGATCCAGTGCAGAAGATGACATTACAATCTCCATCTTCTAGACAGGAAACTGAGACTCAAACGAGTTAGACGGATTTCATGAGAATCTTCTCAACAGCTGGTGTGTCAACCACCTTGATATTTCAGCTGTTGGGCATGCAGAGGCTCCTGTGACTCAGACGGCAGACAGAGAAGCCACCTGCCTGCCAGGGCCGGAGGAAAGCGGGTCTGACTCTTACTCCTGCTAGAACATTCCTCGCCTACAGCTGAGCTCTTCTCCCTCTCTGCTTCCTCCTTTTTCTTCTTCCTCTTTGGTCCTCCGAAGAGGAATGTCTTTCTCACTAAACCAGAACACTCCAGGATGCATTCCCTTTGAGTCAAGACCGCCAATTCCCTGATAGAAATGAAAGTCAATTTGGGGGGAGGTTTTCATCATTTAAGGGATGCTAAGGAGGCCACTGTCTGCCCTGGCCACAATGGCAAAGAGGAGGAGCTGACTTTCCCCCCAGAGGATCACAATGCACCTGTCGGAAACAGCCCAGAGGAAGGCTGGCCATCTAAAGCGGACAGTGTGCTGTGTGTCGCGGTGACTTCTCATCCCTGAGGATAATGGTGGCAGGTGTGGCGGGGAGGGAACCCCTAAACTCTGCCCTTTGCTGGCTGTGTGACCGTGGGCGAGCCATTTTTCCGCTCCCAATTTCCCCATCTGTGGGAGGAGAGCAATCCTTGTCTCAGAGGCTTATCATAATCAATAGAGAGCCCATAAACTAGTGTAAAACGTACTTTTTAAAAATCATGTTGGGGGTGGGCTGGGAGCATGCATCAGTATGTGTAGATGCCGCAGAGGTAGAGCCATTGGATCACCTGGAATTTGCGTTACAGGTGGCTCTGAACCAGCTAACGTGAGTACTGGGAACTGAACTCATGTCCTCTGCAGTCTATGCTCTTAACCTCTGAGCCCTCTCCCCAGCCCCACTACTGTCTAAACTGCTGTGGAAGCAAAAGGACTTTCATGTCAAGAACCCAGTCAACTTCAGATAAATGGCAGTAGTTGGTAAATGCTGCCTTTTCTACTTGTAGATTTCACCTGAAAAGGGTTGGGGGGGAGGGAGGTGGGAAATAAGGTTAAAGATTGATTCCAAAGGCAAAAAGAAATTGCCAAGTTGAACTATCCCTGCCCCAAACTCCTACTTCAAACCCTGCTTTCTCTTTTTTTCTTTTTATTGGCTTTTCGAGACAGGGTTTCTCTGTGTAGTTTTGGTGCCTGTCCTGGATCTCACTCTGTAGACCAAGCTGGCCTTGAACTCACAGAGATCTGCCTGCCTCTGCCTTGGCTCTGAGTGCTGGGATTAAAGGCGTGGCCTCTGCCATCTGGCCCCTACTTCCTCTTTCCCAAATATACATGAGAGTCCCAGTGCTCACAGGAAAAGCAAGCAGGAGAGAAGGATGCTCTTGGCTCAAACGACTTCTCCTTCCTCCCAAGCATGGCAGGGCCACAGCACCGGAGAGCCGTTGGCCACAGCACTGAGGGTACGCCTCTGCTTTCGTCCACTCCAGCCAGACACTCAAGGAGACCCGGGTCTTGGAATTTGTCATTTTTCTAAGCCCCACTCGAACTCACAGCCATGCTGTCACGAGCAGTGTTACTATCATTCGAAGGGCTACCATAGGCCACCACAAGATGGGAGCTGCAGAATAAGAAGTGGGGAGCGAAACAAAACATCTCGAGCCACAGGCCTGTTCTGGAAAGTGACGTGCAGTGGAGTCAGCTAGAGGAAACCTGAACACCAGGTATCGGGCTGGAGAGATGGCTCGGTGATTAAGAGCCCTGGCTGCTTTTCCAGAGGTCCTGAGTTGTTCAATTCCCAGCATCCATGTGGAGGCTTCCAACTGTCTGTAACTCCAGTTCCAAGGCATCTGATGCCTTTTTCTGGCATCCATGGGCACCAGGCACACACGTGTACATAGATATACATGCAGGCAAAACACTCACACACATAAAATAATTTTTTAAAGAAAAAAGGAGACCAGACGCCACCTGTCCTCATAGTCACTACCAACTCCTGTCATGCCTGGTCTCCAGGGCCATCTCCTCCAACTCAAGGGCAAGGACAGGCTCGGTCGTGGTCCCAGGAGCCTCTGGAGTACTTGCTCCATTGGTTCCCATCTGACACCTTCCCGACTCCTGTCCAGAGAGTCCACCCAGTCTTCCTAGACTCCCTCTGCAGAAGGAGCTTAATCGGGGTGGGAGTGGAGTACTGCTCTGTAGCCACCCAAATGCAGACACCTGGGCCCTCCTGCTCACCCCAGCCAGGCTGCATCGTCAACAGCCACATCTCACCCAACTGCTCCGTTTCCGAGAACCGTATCTGCCTAGCTCCTCAGAGCAGTGCTGAGAGAGTCTAGAGGTGGGAGATGCCCACCTGAGACAGAGAGAGGAAGAAATAACGCTAAATGCTGTGTTAACAGTCACCCGGACCCCAACAGAGCTGGTGTTTATCTCATCTGAAGGGCTGGCCGTTGGTTTGGAGTGGAATTGTGCTGACGTGCTTAGGAACTATTTTATCACTAAATGAAAATAAAGGGGTAAAAGGTGAGAAATAATAGCAGTACTAATTTTAAAGAGAAGTTGACGAAATTTCTCTTGGTATTTGATGGCACTCAGTGTCTCCAAACCCTGCTTTGGAGATTATTTTCTACTTTGATCTTTTGACATGACATAAACAGACATAGAACCTGTTTATGGGGGGGGGGAGACAACCTGGGTGATTCAAAATGGCTTTGCCAGGAGTCTAAATGTGCAGGATTGCTAACTATTCTCCCTAGCTCTGAAATCGCAACCCTTCTCTACACCGAATCACAGCTATAGTCACTCAGCAAAGTTCTTCAGTGACAGTACGGCCAGTTTACTGCTTTGACCTGTCTCGAGGTCAGTGAGCCCTCATGCACATCTGCCGTCTGCCGAGTCCGCCATCCCCCGAGTCTGCCACCCCTTCCTTCTCCTCAGGGCTCGCTGGTGCACTGGGATAGCCTGGGCGCCCTGGGACTTAGGATAGCTCCAGGCACATGTCTGAGGGTCTCAAGGTCCCTCTCTCACTTTCTTTCTCTGTCTCCCGCTTCCATCCACAAACTCTCTCCAGCCAGTTACTTCCACACTTCCGAGAAAGAGTGACCAAATAAATAAATACATAAATAAATGTAATTTAAAGGACATTTACCCTGTCCTGACTCACAGGGTTTTTGACACGACCAAATAAGACAATGTACATAAACTCCATGGCACATTCAGTGCTCATTAGATAAGTCTTTCCTTCAAATAGTCTTGGCTTGGAAGGCCTTTTGACATTAATGGGGTCGCTTGGGTTTCATTGGCTACTTCCATTCATTAGTCTAAGGGACTACTAACACGTCACTTTGAGTGCTTGCCTCTGGGGACACGGTAACATCCTTCTGCACAGGCCATTTTTACAACTGGCTGTTGGTCCTCACGTAACACAGCAAGGTCCTCTCAGATCAAAACCATCAGAACCTTCAGGGGTTCATGCTTAAGCCCCCTGGGAATCAGAAAAGTACCAACCAAGGACTTTCTACTTCACTTCCACTTCCGAGAAGTAGGAGGCCTGCCTGCTCAAGTGTGGCCTTTAAAGGCAAGGGGTGGGGGTGGGGGGGGAATAAGTGAGAATGTGGTCCAGTGGCCTGTGAACCTCAAACATGGTCTGTGAGGAACAACAGTCCCTGAGGAGCCATTTGTACAAACCGGTTTACGGCCAGCTGTCGTGGGCTGGCTACAAGCAGAGCCCCGGAGACAGAGTGTTCCAATTTTGCATTTCCCATACTGAAAATTGCACTCATCTCCGCTCCCAGTGCAATTTGATTTGAAGCTGCCCACACGGGTCTCATTTACAGGCAGAAACAATTTGAAGAATCGTGAAGTGTCTTTTCCATTGTAAACCAATTCCAAAGTTCCTTGGTCTAACCCTGGACCATGACCCCACAGCAAACAGAAGTGTATTAGTGAAGATATCATCGAAAGAACTGAAGAGTGGGTCAGTGTTTAGCACCATTTACTGCTCTTCTAGATGACTCAAGTTTGGTTTCCTAACACCCTTGTCAAGAGACTCACAACTGCCTGCAACTGAGGGGATCTGATGCCCTTTTCTGGCCTTTGCAAGTACCAGCACACATGTGGCAGACACACACACACACACACACACACACACACACACACACACACCTGCACACGCACGTGCACACACACACACGAATAAAAATAAATCTTTAAAAATAGATGCAGCAGAGTTTATATTTTAATATAAAGTAATAAATGGTGTCTTTTTCTTTTCTTTCTTGAGACAAGGTCTTAAGTTTCTGAGGCTGACTTCAAACTCACTACATGGCTGAGGATGATCTCCTGTCTTCACCTCCGCCATACTGGAACTTCAGGTGTGTGCCACTGTGCTTGGTTTACACAGTACTGGGGATCAGACCCAAGGCTTCACACATGATAGGCAAGCACTCTAGCAACTGAAACACTACCCCAGCCCCAGAGTTTACTTTTCTGATGCAAGAATCTCAGCAAAATTTTTACAGATCTGGTGATGGAGATTAATGATCCAGGATAATAAAGATCCAGTATCTTTTGGCTCTGCAAGTCTCAATATATGGCTTTTTTTTTTTTTTCCGGAGCTGAGGACCGAACCCAGGGCCTTGCACTTGCGTATATGGCTTTTATCTTGTGATGGTAAATGGCTGCTCCAGCTCCCACGATTGTGTCTATATCCCAGCTTGCAAGGAAAAGAAAAGGAGCAAGAGATGACATCATACATCAATTCCACACATCAATTCCACTGGCCAAAAATTAGTCACGTGACCACACACCTAGCTGCAAAGGAGTCTGGGAAATGTTGTCCTAGCTGGCCAGTCATGAGTCTATCTAGAATATTGTTGTATTAACAGAAGGAAAGAATGTACTATTGGAGGACAGGTAACATTCTCTGCCCAAAAGACTAGACAAGAAAGTAAGTCAGTGAATGCTGCCAAGTATGAGGACATAAGCATGCCCTACATAGTAGTAAACCATAAAGGGTGGGAGACCCCTACTTTTAAAATCACATTTATTTATTTATTTATTTATTTATTTATTTATTTATTTATTTATTTATTGCTTATGTGGGGGGGCATATAGATACCAGGGCATATGTGAAGGTCACAGGACAACTTGTGATAGTTGGCACTTTCCTTCCAACATGTGGAAGGAAAATGGGACTCAAACTCAGGACATTACACTTGGCAGTAAGTTCCTTTACCCGCTGAGCCAGGAACCCCATTTTAAGGGATACCTCTTTTAGTCTAGATAATGCAAAAGTTCAGGCTGAGTATCCACATCTAATAAGTAAAAAAAAAAACAAAAAAAAAAACAGCCTTTTAGCAAATGAGATCTCCTCATTTTAAAACATTGGTTTAAAAATAGTTTTAAAAGCACCGTGAAAGCTAATATTTGTGAACTGGATATGGTCCAGTAGCTCCCATTTGGGACCCCACATTAGGTTTGATTTGCATGGAGGTGCCAATTGTGCTTAAATCTCTGCCTGAAATGCAAAGTATCTGAACTACAAGATTAGAGCTACATGATAAACATGGTGAGTAAGGAGCTGTGAGCAAGGTCAGCCTTCCACAGCAAGTCATTTGCTCGGCTCATGAGCCTGGCACCGGAACAGAAGAAAATCAGGAGTTCGGCATGAGTCTACCCTTCAGAAATTAAACTTCACTTTCGGGTGGAAACAACACAGATGCTCAGTCTGGGTCAAAACGATGGAGTAGTTTGCTAATGATGAATGAATTAGAGGAAACAGGGAAGGTACTGTGTCAGCCATGAGAGGTGTCCCTGGGTCTCATGCTGTTGGGGGTTTAATTGCCACCTGATGCTGCCCTTCTAGATCACTGCCATGTTCACAGTTCCTGGCCACCAAGAGACTAAACAGAGAACACGTTCTCCTCCCAGCCAGGGCCAAACACTTCCTGTAAGCCTGAGACATCCCACAGTCTCCCTCCTGATCCGATCCAGTCTCAGATGTCAGAGCTTCTTAAATCACTCCTGCCTCTTCCTCCTCTGTCCTTCCTCCCCCTCTTCTCACACACATCTAATACCACCCTGACATCTACTTCTTGGCAGTCCTCAGCCAACATAACACAAATGATAACGGGGATGAGTAGGTGCTAAATACCAATTACATGCACTAGTATAAATTGACCCCGTGATAGTTTTACCGATCACATACTATGTCCACGGACCACATGCCACAGCCTTACAGTTCTTAAAGTAGGTAACACATAGTTCCCCAGATTTTGTATGTATGGAACAAGCTTATCCAAAGCCATCCTCCAAGAGGTGGTGGGCAGTGATTCAAACCCAAATGTGTTCTGCTCCAGTGCTCAGCAGCTCTTCATTAAATATTTGTGTCCTCACTTCCAATTCTACTATGTTCAAATGTCACTACATACTGTCTTCCTGACTTCACCTGTGAACAGCACTGGGACAATCCTTGGCTTCTTTTCCGCTAATTTTTGCTGGATTTGTTGTTATCGTTTCTTGGTTGTCTTGGAACAGGGTTCACTTTGTGGCCCAGGCTGGTTTTGAACTCTGCTCCTACTCTGCCTCTGCTTTTCTCACACTGGGATGATGGGCAGGAGTCACCACACCCGACTTAAATGAACTGTTTTTGTTTTGTTTTCATTTTAAATTCACTACACAGTGCAGCTGGTTGAACCTGCCTGTGCCTCCTCCCCAGCAGCTGGGACAACTTTGCTCCTAGTCTTTCTGGGGTAAATCACTGGAGCTCTACGCTTTGAGACTGGTTTGATAGACTCTACTAAATCTCTGAAAGGCTGCCTTGGCCAGGGGGCCGAACCTTCAGCCTCCCTCTGCAGACCACACCTGGGGTGAGATGCTTACAGAATGTCTAACCAAGTTTGTCAACTGGGACGAGGCTGCTGAGCTTGTCCCGAACGTTACCTTTGGACCACTTCCTTCGGGGCCTGTTAGAGTCTGGTTTAGGGGGCCTTGGTCTTTCTTGGCCAACGCTCTGATCTCGTCGTCCTTTGGCATCGTGGCGAAGATGGGGAGCTGTGTTAGGACCGCCACTTGGCTAATACACTGGACCAGAGAGGTAAAGAGAGAGGCAAATTAAAAAAACTGGTTTTTTAAATTTTTGAATATGTTTACTTTAAAAAGAAACGTGATATCCTTAAAAATAAATGGTGAGCTTTTATCCCTCACCATGAATTAAAGACGATCCTAAAAGTACTTGTAATAAAAACAGTAGTATCAAACCTTATTTACAGAATATTTTCACTTTCGTCATTTTGTCTTGCTTTGTTTTATTTTGAGACACGGTTTTTTTGTGGCCTAGACTGGCCTCAAACTCACTACATAACCAAGGCTAGCCTTGAATTCCTGATCTTCCTGTTTCTTCCTCCTGAGTGGTGGGATTATAGGTGTGTACCATCATACCCAAGCCAGTACCATAACATTTAAAGAGGCGATTATATCTGGCAAAAGAGTCCAAATCTGAAGCCTAAATTGTATTTACACACTGATATGTACAGACAGATCTGAGTAAATGCTTTTATTTACACACTGATATGTGTAGACAGATCTGAGTAAATGCTTGTTTCTCCCCACACTTTGATAGCCCGGGACCAGGACGGAACCTAGGGCCTTGCAGGAACCAAGCACCTCTCCTATCACTGACCCTCACCCTCAGCCCCTTGCTTTGTTTTTCTGAAAGAAAGGGAGACCAAGGGCTGGGGAGATGGCTCAGCAACTATGAGCTCTGAGCACTGGCCGCTCTTCCAGAGGACCCGGGTTCAAATCCCAGCACCCACATGGCAGCTCACAACCTTCCATAACCCGGGTCTCCAAAGACTTGATGCCTTCCTCTGGCCTCCACGGGCACATGGTACATAGACACACATACACATACACACATAAAACAAATACATGTTTTAAATTTTTTTTTTTTTTTTAAGAAAGGGACATTAGCAAAGTGGTCGCTATTAAAGATACACTAGCATCAAAGACCTTTTACTTGACCTACGAGATAGAAAAAACGTAGAAGAGGGTCTGATTTCCTCAGGGATGTTCAGCACTCTGTCTGCGGGTCTCTAAGACACTCCTGGATGGGACTTGTTAGGAAACAGGAACTTATATAAGAGTGAAGAATGTTCTTTCAAATGGGGGGAGATGTATTTGACCACCCCGCACCCCCCAAGAGAAAATATCAAGAAATCAGCTTAATTCCTTTTCGGTCTTTCAGGCCCCAGTGCACCCTAACATGAGCTGGTTTATCTGGAGGGTACAATCTTTTCACAAGTAAAACCAAGCAGAGCCTGCAGCCCCAGTGAACCCTGCCTTCAGGCAGGTGTATCCGGTGAAGAAACAAAACAGCTCTGTGGTTAGGTGAGCAGGGTTCGGCACATTCACAAACCAGCCCTTCTGGGAGGGCGGGGGGGCGGCCCCTCAACCACACACATGAGGGCAGCGGGCCTCCCTCAAAACCCGCCAGTCTCTTTTGGTTCGGGGGCTAGCTGGCACTGATCTGGGCTGAGTGACCCGGATGGACTTAACGGATGTCAGCTCTCCTGCCAGGCCCTGCCAAGCTTGGGCTGCAGTCCTAAAACCCTGCTGCAGCTGATCACAGAGCTCACACGCAAGAGAAATGCATTGCAGAAAGGAAGCTGTACGTCTGCCGTCCGGGAATAACATAACCCCAAAGACAAGACCAGTCAAAGTCTGGCCCCTCTCTAAACAGAGCAGTTGTTTTATATTTGTTTGTTTATTTATTTTAGTGTACATGTGAGTGCTCACACCTGCGTGAGATGGCAGGGCAGGCACATGCCACGGCACGTGTATGTAGGTCACAGAACAACTCTGTAGAGTGCCTCTTTCCACCTTTCCACGGGTTCTGGCAGTCAAGCTGGTGCAGTGAGGGTACACAGCAAGCCACTTCACCAGGCCCTCTCCGAGCAGTGAGTGTTTGGAGCCAGCAAGAGGACGGAACGCAGTGGTCACCAACCGTCCGTCCTCCTGCCTCAGAGTTCCTGACTCAGTTTCCATGCTGTGTGTCATTTGTATTTGGTTTGGTGAAAGACCGCCAAATGCAGCTGGTCCTGGAAGGAGAGGAAGGACAGATGTGAAGTGTCTCAGGACCTCTGTCCATCTGCACTGAGTGCCAGTCCTGTGCCCTCTTTGCAGACAGCTAGCAGGTTTCTCATCCTGCACCTCCTTGGACCTCTGAGTTCCTGGCAAACTCTTCTGAGCATTCACCATCTTCATCACACACAAGCCGCAGAGGAGGAATAATCAACATCTGTTGAAGGCTAACCACCTGGGTGGCTGGCACCACCCTGTAATCCTACCATTTGGGAGGCTGAGGCAGGAGGATTACAAGATCAGCCCCAGCTTGGACACCTTAGCAAGGCCCTGCCTCAAAATAAAAAAATTAAAAAATAAAGGGCTGGTGATATAGTTTGCTGGTACAGCACTTGCCTAGCATACGTGAGACTGAAAACCAAGGTAATTGTCAAAGATCACCCAAGGGAAATAACTCAGCCCAAGTGATCAGAACCCCGTATGCAAATTCATCACTACTTTGCAGCCTTTGGAGTCAGACATACCTGAGTTCAAATCCAGCCTCTGACTACTGGTGAATATGTGGCTTTGGACAGGTCACCCGATCACTGTGGATAAATGATGTGTGTGTGCGTGGGGGGGTATGCATGTATGTTTTGTATGTGTTGTGTATGTGTGTTGTGTGTATGTATGTATGGTGTGTGTGTGGTGTGTATGTGTGTATGGCGTGTATGTGTGGTATATGTGTGTGTGGTGTGTATATGTGGTGTGTATGTATGTGTGGTGTGTATGTGTATGTGTATATGTGGTATGTGTGGTGTATGTATGTGTGGTGTGTATATGTGGTGTATGTGTGTTTTGTGTATGTGTGGTGTGTGTGTATGTGTGTGTGATATGTATGTGTGTGGTGTGTGTGTATATGTGTGTGGTGTGTATGTGTGGTGTGTATATGTGGTGTATGTGTGTTTTGTGTGTGTTGTGTATGTGTGGTGTGTGTGTATGTGTGTGTGGTGTGTATGTGTGGTGTATGTGTGTGTGGTGTGTATATGTGGTGTGTATGTGTGTGTGTATATGTGGTATGTGTGGTGTATGTATGTATGGTATGTATATGTGGTGTATGTGTGTTTTGTGTGTGTTGTGTATGTGTGGTGTGTGTATGTGTATGTGATATGTATGTGTGGTGTGTGTGTATATATGTATGTGGTGTGTATGTGTGTGTGTGTGTGTGTGTGTGTGTGTGTGTGTGTACAAGTGGTTGTTAGCTACCCAGTGCAGGTGCTGGGATCTGAACTCCAGTCCTCTGGAAGAGCAGCAGAGACTCTTAACTGCTGAGCCATCTCTCCAGCCCATCTTTCTTTCTTCTGTTTAAGATTTACTTCATTTTTAATTACATGTACCCGAGGAGAGTGTGTGCACATGAGTGCAGGTGCTCACTGAAGCCAGAGGTGTTGGAGGCCCTGCGAAGAGTCACAGGCGGCTGTGAGTCACCTAACATGGGTGCAGGGGACACAGTTCAAGTCTTCTAGGAGAGCAGTGCACACTCTCAACCATTGAACCATCTTGTCATCCCGTTTTCTTTAATTAATTAATTAATCTATTTATTTATTTGTTCATTTATAACTTATTCGTTTGAGGTAGGGTCTCACTATGTTTCCCTGGCTGGCCTAGAACTCCTTATGTAGACCAGATTAAAGGCGTGTGCACCACCCCCGGCTGTTTTCTTATTTGGAAGACATTTGTAAGCGAGGATGAAAATATTGCCCAGCACTCAGGGCTAGTAAAAAAGAGGTGTTAAATGAGGCAACAAGGGCACACGTCCGACATGGGGGCTGATGTGCAGGAGGATCCAAATAAATGCTGTGACTAGCGACCTCACCATGGCATCAAGGAAGGACCCCCCTTCCTCTCTCCACAGACATCCCTCTTTTCTGTTCAGCTACAACCTGCTGCTGAGCTGTGCAAACTCCACGTCTCATCCCAGCCTTCCCTCTGCGACTGCCCTGGGGAGAGGAGTCTCCAAAGACCATATTGATCCATCCTCCTTCATAGTTACTCCCCTTCAGAGCTGCACACAGGAGCCATGGCGGGCACTCCAAAAACACTTTTGGAACCATCCTAGAGTGTGGAAGACAATGGCATTATGTAAGAGGTAGATGGCATCATAGAGCTGTTTGGATCAAAATGTGTGGACCTTGGAAACCTCCTGGAGCCGGTCAGAGTGTGTAGATCTACCTACCTGTGTGTGTCTTGACACACATCAGAGGGTGGGTCCTCAGTGAGAAATGAATGGAGGAATGCCTGTTCTTTGGTGAGAAACAATAAGTGTTCCAAACTTCGAGGTGGAGTAGTTGGAATGTGAAATGTCCCCCACAGGCTCGTGTGTTTGAACACTTAGTCTCCAGCAGGTGGCACTATTTTGGAAAGTTGCCGCACCTTTAGATGGTTGAGCCTTGCTGGAGGAAGTAGATCAGTGGGGGTGGGCCCTCTCCCTGTCTTCTCTCTTCTTCCTGAGGGCTGACACAAGGCGACTACTTCAGGTTCCCGTTACCCTGCTCCTCACCATAACAGACAGTATCCCTTCTTAAACTGTGAGCCGTTACAGAGCCTTTCTCCCCTATGGGGCTTCTTGCCTAGTTTTTGGTTACAGCAACCCAAAGAGCCACTAACACAGACGGTTTTAAAACAGATCTGAAAACTCTTTGACACTGAAGTGCTCAGTCTCTGAGCTACATCCGCAGCCTGTTATGGGATAATCTTTTGTACACTGTGAAGATGTGTCTTTGCCAAGGCACCTTCTGATTGGCTTAATAAAAAGCTGAGTGGTCAATAGCTAGTCAGGAGATGATAGGCAGGACTTCCGGGAGGAGAGAGGAACCAGGAGGAGGAATCTATGTGTGTTGATTTTGCCAGCAGACTCAAAGCAAGTCGGACTTGCCGTACTGAGGAAAGGTAAAGAGCCACGTGGCAGAACATAGATTAAAAATATGGATTAATTAAGTTATGAGAGCTAGTCAGAAACAAGCCTAAGCTAAAAGCCAAGCTTTCATAATTAATAATAAGTCTCCATGTCGTTATTTGTAAGCTGGCGGCCCAAAGGGAAAGTTTGTCGACAGTAGCCCCTTCACGGCTCCCACCTAGAGGCAGACTGAGTCAGGAATAACCAGCAATCAGATTAGTGCTGCTCTCAGCCTTGGTCAGAAAAGCTTTTGTTTGCAACAGGCGATGGTTAATGAAGGGACTCGTAACTGGCCAAAGCGCCGAGGCAAAAATGACTATTGAGTGCTCAGCCCTAAAAGGGGCCCCATTCTCCACAAAGCTCAGGGAACGTTATGGAAGAGAAGACAGGAGGAATGTAGGAGCCAGGGGATGCGAAGGAGTGCTGGGAAACACTGTCTCTTACACATGACGCGGCTGTTGATGTCATGCAGTAGCTACTTGCACAAGTCGGACCCGTCAGTATTCCATCACGATGGGGGAGGCTCACAATGCCCGACCCCTCCCTAAAGAGCAGTTAATGGACTGCTGGAGGACAAGGCGGTGGAGCCACGGGCCAGTTGTCCTTGCTCAAGTAAATAACCCCCCCCCCACGTGCTAATGCAAACAACCCTAATTAAATACAGTGGCCACCAAAAACTAAAAAAAGACACAAAGAAGGAAGAGTTTCATAGAAAGGAAAGAAGGATAATGGGGGAATATGATCAAATTACACTTTTATATATATATACATATACATATACATACATACATACATACATACACACACACACATATATATATATATATATAAAGCTGTGAAAGAATAAATAAGTTTAAAACAGTGTTTAACCTGAAGAAAAAAAGAGGCTGAGTCTGATTTCCTTACCCACCATTGTGAGACGGACTTATAAAACCATGTGACTCCCAAAGCCACATGGCAGAGGTGGGATGCCTGCTTTTCAATTCTCACTGATGTGAGTGGAACAAGCCCAACATCCTAGAGAACACACCTTCTCTGAGAATGACCCCAGCTTCAGTCACAACTGACTAACCTCATGAGAGACGCCACAGGATCAGTGCTCCCTAGGCCTAGATGGCAAAGGTGTGTTTTGCCTCCAATAAGGAGTTGTACACCACATTGCATCACTGTGACATTAAATACGCTATAAAATAGAACACTATTTCACAACCACTCCGCAATAATGGGTCACTGTTAGTTACTATGAGCTATATGTTACTAATGGGTTTGTTGTCTTGTTTGCTTGTTTGTTTATTGAGATGGGGTTTCACTGTACAACCCTGGCTGTCCCCAGGCTGGATTCAAACACACAGAGATCCATCTGCCTCTACCTCCCAAGAGCTGGGATTAAAGATGTGTGCCACCATGTCTGGCTGACTTTAGATTCTTGAGAACTAGTAGTCTGATACTTATTTTCAGGAGATATAATTTTTTGTCAAAAGCTTGCCAGATTTTTCTAGAATTCATAGTGGTCACTTTTTATTGATTTATTTTAAAATAACTCCATAATAGAACTAAAAATATGAGCCTCTTCATGTATTTTCCAGAAGCCTGAGAAGTGTAATTCAAACTTCTAAGCCATCAACAGTGGGGATGTTTCATTATTTACCTTCAAAGATCTCTGGGAAGCAGGACTGAGCTCAGAAAGAGGCAGAGCCTTGATCCCTGCCTGTTCCAGCACACAGGCTGTAAACTAACAAAGCATAAACTTAGGTCTACAAATCATCTGCTGGCTGCCAAGCGTTTCCTGCAGGAGCTGACCTCATCCTCACATTTGTGGATGTAGAGCTCCAGTCCTCAGCAGCTACACATATGAGTGGTGTAAACATGAATATACGCACAAACACGTAAACACACACGTGCATAGGGCTCTCCTATCCTGCTAATTTCGTTGAATAAATTACTTTATGTTTTAAAGTGTGTCTCAATTTTCTCATCTCCAGAGTGGAGATAATAGCAATACTTTCCTCAAAGGACTGTGAAAATGAGACCAGGTTGCTTAGGCAATTGGACAAATTACACTCAGTGAATGCTAGTGAGCACAGTAATTCACACACATACACACACACACACACACACACACACACACACACACACATAATCGGGCAGTAAAAAGACTAGAAGAAATGATTTCAGAGAGTTACTGTAGTATCTCTGGGTCGTGGGGTTATGGATTTTAATTTTTATCCTACTTATATTGTATATTTTTAAATAGCCCTATAATGAGCCTGTGTTTCTTTTACTAATTAAAAAAGATAAGCTCTGTAACTACTTAACAGATTAAGTGGTTACTGCAAAGACAAGATTATGAATAACTTTTTAAGTACTTTAAATGTGGTAGGAATTTTAGTTCTAAAGGAGTTTGGGAAATAAATTAACGTTCATCCATGTGAGAGGCTGGGTGCCTGGAGACCCATGAGCTACGGAGCTGGAGACCAGGGAGGACAGGGCAGTCATGGAGGGCTTCCTGGAGGGGTTGGTGCTCAAGGCAGATATGGGAAGATGCATTCTTCTTCCAAAGATTGGTTCCATCCACTCACACATGCGCGCACACACACACACACACACACACACACACACACACACACACAGAGTGAGCAAGAGAGAGACAGAGACACAGAGCAAGTGAGAGCCTTAAGCTCCAGCTACACCAGCTGTGGAAGGGTTAACGACACTACCCCTGTGACAATCTAATGGGAAAAGTCCGTATTTACACATGAACTCTTTTTCACTCCAGCGCTCTCTAGAGAGCACACTATGTTGGCTTGTGGGAAGTGGAGGTTCTTGGGAAACGACTTCTCCCCTGCTCCTATGACAAATTTTCCATGGACCAGGTAACAATAGACACATTCTTTGCGGTTCTGGAAGCTGGGGGTCTACGATCAAGTGGCCAGTAGCTTCAGCATCCACCATCCTGTCACGTGTGGGGTGGGGATGGTAGGGAGAGAACGCTAAGGCGTGTTCCTCTTCATCTAAGGACATTCCCATCATGGGACTCCACCCTCGTGACCTAAGTGCCTCTCAGCGGCCTGGCTCCTAATACCATCTCGCTGGGGATTAAAGGCGTGATCTATGGATTTGGGGAATACACATTCAGTCTACAGCAAGGCGTGGGTGAACCCCAAGGATAGAGAGGGAGGCATTCTCAGAGGCACAAAACAAGGCTCCAAGATGGAAATGACAGGTGTACGTAGGAACAGTCCTCCTGCCTCAAACTCATAACTCGCCTGCCCAGTTGTGAAAGACTTTTTTTTTTTTTTTTAATAAATGATGCAACTAGCTTGTACATCAATGGGCTCTGGGGACAGCGACGACCCTGCACAGTATGGGTTGGACCTCACTCAGTCTTAGAAAACAGGTCTTAGAAAACAAAACAAAACAAACAAACAAAAAAACAACTCCCTGAGGAAGAGGAGAATGTTGTCTGCAGATGCCTCTGCCTCACGCTGCAACAGCTGTCCTTCCTGGGATCTCCAGCCATCCAGTCCACCCTGCAACGATTGACTTCCTCAGCCTTGTGGCCAGTTCCTCAGAATAAACCCCTCTAGATAGAGAGGTGGGTAGATGAGTAGGTAGCTACATATGGATGGATGGATGGATGGATGGATGGATGGATGGATGGATGGATGGATGGATGAAGACAGATTGATCCCATTGGCTATGCTACTCTAGAGAACACCAATGTGGAGGCTTGTTCCGTTGCCCACATAGCCGGGGATAGAGGGAAGAATAAGGAATGGGTTGGCGTAAATGGCTTCCTCCGGAGTGGGTGGGATCAGGAAGTGGAGCAGGTGGTGATCGTAATTGGAGTCCCTGAAGCTTAACTGTAATGACACCACCATTCTGCTCCAACGGTTCCCTGTGGCTTTCCAATAAAGTGCCAATGACATAGCTTGGCATTTAGAGACCTGTGTGCCCTCTGTTCAGTCTCTGTTGCTGGCCTCTGTCCAATGGATTAGTGTCCTGCAACCTTTACTTTCTCCCCATGATAAGATCGTACGCGTACATCCTGCCTGTGACCTGCACGGCGCCCCCAAGACGGGAGTATTGATTCCTGCTCCACTGATTTGGGGGCTGGTCCACATAACTTTCTTTGTCCAATAGCACGTAACCAGGCAGGCATCCATCTATCCTGGCAGACACTCTAACCGCTTGTGCGGTTCCGAACTGAGAGCAGGTGGCCCCTGGCGCGTGAGCGTGGAGAACTCTCCCACGGAGATCTCTCTACTATTCAAGTCCCGAGAGTAACAGCTGCCCCTTGAGAAAATTTTTCTTGGAAATCCAGATTTTACACTCTGCTGTAGTGTGAAATTGGTTCGTTTTCAACAGAGAGCAGCCTGTGCCGCTCGGAGGGGGTTTGCTAGATTGCTTGTGAGTTAGGGTGTTTACGTCACAGATCAATGGATTTCTCTGAATCTCTACTCAGTGTTTTGGGGGAAGGTGTCTTAAAATGACATTGTGCTTTGTTTTTATCACATAAGAAGAAAAAAAAATCTCAACAGCTGGCCCCAGACTTCCAATTTAAGGATGAAGTTTCTTTGTTAGGACAATAGCTTTATAGGTCATCTGAATTGGAAAGTGAGACCCCAGGACATGGGAGAATGGGGGTGGGGGGGATCGTGAAAATAGGCTGAACTATTCCTCTTAGAAATAAGGATGGGAGTAGGAGTAGGGAAGGGTGAGGTGGAGGTGAGGGTGGGATGGGGCAAGGCATAGAGTTGAGATAAAGGAACTGGAAAGAGAGTACAGATTAAGCCAAGGCTGGCCTCCGGGTGGTTAAAGCAGAGACCTCCATTTACCCACTCCCCACCCCACCCCCCAAGCCTCACCCCTGCTTCTTGCATAGTAATAGCATCCAACCTGGGCACATTGCTGTCTTGTTAGAGACTCCACTTCCCAGGCTCCATTTCAGCCGGCGTGCTTGACTGGAGTGAGAATGGAAGCCATCTGCCTGCAGAGAAGGAACGCTGTGGTCCTCCCCTGCCTCCTTTCTCTGATGGGTGCCTTGTGCTTGTGGTTTGACCACGACAAAGCCATGGTCACCAGATGGCGAAGCAGAGAGGCAGGACCGTGTTTGAGTGACTGTGGGATAGAGCTGCCACAGAGCCAGGCCTGCTCACTTCTGGCCTGAAAGGGAGAGAGCACCATGGTGTCTGTGGGGGGGAGGTGGAAGCGCTGTTATCTCAGCGACTGAGCTTAGCTCTTCAGTGACACCGTGACAGAACTCCTAGGGGTGTTTGGAAAATAAAGATAAGTCCTGCTGGATTGTTAATTTTGCTTTTGCTGCATGGTAAGCTCCCATTTTCTAGCTTGTGGGGAGCTCTGTTTGAAACGTAAAGCCTGCACAGCTGAGAGCCTGGTGGAAATGGAGGGCAGACACTAGTTTGCACAGAGGGACTGAATGCAGAGCACACACTAGGGGGGGCATGTGCAGGAGGAGCCAGGAGGCAGCTAGCCCCACAGAGGCAGGAGCTCTATCACAAAGAGCTCATGATAATAGCAACCCCCCTGAAACAAGAGTGGTCCACAGCAACCTCGGTGAGTTCTTGGCCTTTGCACAGGATGCAGAACGGAGGGGTCATTCACTTCAGTCTGGGTCAGAGAGGGCAGGACAGTTGAAGTAACCACCTGGGCTAAAGCAGGCAGGAAACTGTGGCAAGACTCTGCTTGACTATGTGCCTGCCTCCCTTCTATTACCACAACTGTGTATTCGGGTAGAGATAGCATGAGTGACGGGACCGTCTTGGTTCTCGGCCTCTTGGATAACATCAAGGATAGAAAGAATCCAGCAAGCCTGGGCCACCTGGAGTTCTCTGTGGCCTGTCCAGCTCAGGAACCCTCACAGACGTCCCGTGGACCACATTGTTAGGGTCTCCATTCCCATGAGGAAATAAATAATCTACTTGAGGTCAACTCATACATGATAAAGCCAAGATTCAGATTAAGTGGTATGGATCCAAACCCACCCTCCCTTTTCAATATAGACTCAAACTTGGGATTCCTCTGCCTCCACTTCCTGCGTGCTGGGACTGTAGGTAAGTGTGCAGCTCCTCCAAGCCCTTCCACATCGCCACCATCCTCTCCGGCCTTCATCGGTGGATAAAGTATGAACTATTTTTAATTAAATTCACCCTCCTCCCAGGACACACCTCTGCTCGCTTCTTTCCCCTCTGCAGGGCGGTCTCCACGGAGAAAAAGTTAAAATTCAAAATCAGTAGCTAAAAGCTTCCTGGCCTAAGGGAAGCCACTTACCCTCACTGCTAAAACCAGTGTAACCATGGCAACCCACTCCCGGGGCTCGTATTAAAGAGACCAATTGTGAAAATGAGCCTAAATCAACCAGGGAAGGAGAGGCGCTCTTTTTCTCTCCAAGAGGCTGTGACAGCATCCTCCTGCACCCTGAGGTGCTAAAAGCCGCCCCCCCCCCCCCCCCCCCCGCACTCCCTCAGGCTTTCAGCCACCCCGCTGGGACTCAGTCTTGTAAAGTAGGCGCTTCAGTGAGCTCTTCTGGGCCCTTGGGGGCCTGTCCTCTTGAGGTGGATGAGGACTGATTTTTTTTGGTTTTTTGGTTTTTTGTTTTCCGAGCCAGGATTTCTCTGTGTAGCCCTGGCTCTCCTAGAATTCACTCAGTGGACCAAGCTGGCCTCAAAACTCAGAGATCCTCGAATTCTGAGCACTAGGATTAAAGATGTGTGCTGCCATGACTGGGCTGGGGCCTGATTCTTTGGGGATCAGACTTCTGTTACATTCACCAGCCTTTACCAGCCCTCCACCCCCCAGACCCCACCCCACCCCCCCAAAAAAAAAGATGAGAGAGGGTGAAGGTTAAGGCAGGCCTCTTCCATTTTCCTATTTTTCCTATCTGTTCATCATTTTCTCTCTGTTGTCACACGTTCGAGGACAACTTGACCTTGGCACCTTCCCTCAGGGACTGACTCACTGTTAAGCAGAAGATGGGCATGATCATTGCAGGTGGGACCAAGGGACCCTACACACCCCCTAAGCCCTGTTCAAACTGCACGCCGTTGTCAACCTCTCAGCCTCGGATTTTGTGATGAAGCTTCAAGATTTTTTTTTTTTTTTTTTCTGGCCTCAAACGCAGACCCCCACCTGCCTCTACTGGGATTAAAGGCCTGCGCCACCGTGCCTTGCTTGAAGCTTCAGGTTTTTTTTTTTGTTTGTTTGTTTGTTTGTTTTTGGTTTTTCAAGACAGGGTTTCTCTGTGTAGCTTTGCGCCTTTCCTGGAACTCACTTGGTAGCCCAGGCTGGCCTCGAACTCACAGAGATCCGCCTGGCTCTGCCTCCCGAGTGCTGGGATTAACGGCATGCGCCACCACCGCCCGGCTAGGTTTTTTTTAAATAACAAAAATATCCTAACAGTCATGAGATCACTCATGGGACTTTGAACAATCTCAAAAGCGAGTTAGATTCAAGACAGCCAAAGAGCTGTAGCTGTGACTGCAGATAGTCATAATGCCCCTTTGTGGACAGACAGCCTCCCCAGCCGCAGATAGGGTGTTCCCGAAAGCGGCCCCCCCCCCCCCGCCCCCGGGCATTTTCCCACGTGTGTAGACCTCGGCTTCAGTACAATATCCTTTAGATTGTGGCTTTGACGCACACATCCTTTTGTGGGCTTTTCTGAAGGATCATGGCAAGTGCCTTAAAAATGAAATCTGAGCCAGGCGGTGGTGGCGCACGCCTTTAATCCCAGCACTCGGGAGGCAGAGCCAGGCGGATCTCTGTGAGTTCGAGGCCAGCCTGGGCTACCAAGTGAGTTCCAGGACAGGCGCAAAGCTACACAGAGAAACCCTGTCTCGAAAAACCAAAAAAAAAAAAAAAAAAAAAAAAAAATGAAATCTGGCAGCCAGGTATGGTGGCACAGGACTTTAATCCCAGCACTCGGGAGGCAGAGGCAGGTGGATCTCTGAGTTCAAGGCCAGCCTGGTCTACAGAGTGAGTTCCAGGACATCCAGGACTGTACAGAGAAACCCTGTCTTGGAAAAAAACAAAAACAAAAAACAAACGAACAAACAAAATGAAATCTGACCCACCGAGATTTAGAAGGGAAAAGGAATCACGTTCATGAATATGTAACCTACCTCATAAATATTCATAAAAACTTCTGTAAACTCCACAACACAGACGCCACGGTGTGGCTATCCCGCTTGGGACCGCCCATTCGGATCTCTTTTTGGACAACTTACTTGTTTCGTTTTGCTTTACTAAATAAGCTTCTTGATCGGTCTGGGCCGCTTGACTGACTTCTTCCAGAAGACAAAAACCAAGGCCTCTCCTCCCCTAACGTCATTATCCGCTTCCGGCAGGCAGGTGCATTAGCCTCAGGTATCCAGAACGTGCATTCTTTCTCCCTGCTTCAGCCTGGTGTGTTGGGACAGTAGGAGCCCTACCTCCTGCTGCTGCCTCCGGGGTGAGAAGGGCCGCCAGTGCTCTGTGCCTTGTCTTTGAAGGCCTTCCCCCAACTCACAGAGACTTCACTGGTTAGACACACTTAACACCTTGGGCACCAAGTGTTCTCTGTGAGGGGACATCTCACTTTAGATAGAGTGATTCCCCTTCCAACCCCCTTTATCTCACTGTCACCCGACTGAAGACATCTGGAAGGACAGATGAACTTGGTAGAGTCTCCTTTGGCCCAGCTACGGCATAAAGGAAATCCCCCACCAAGAAACAGACCCAAGGCTTCAAAAATAACCTGCTGCCCATGGGGCCTGCTTTAGAGGTCAGGAAAGCAGGTCATCTCATTTTTTCTCCCTCCATGAAGTTTCATTTAAAACATAAAACAACAACAAAGTTTATCCAGAAAAGCCATTTCTGTACCTGGCACCAGGCCCCTTCCCAGTTTCCACTTCCAAAGGTTCTCAGACCCTGCCAGGCCCGTTGGAAGTTGAGCCACCAGATCCGGAAGCTCCAACCTCACCTTTTGGAGGTAGAAATGAGGCTGTTCTTTCATTTATTCTTTGCTGACTTATTTCTGACAAGTATTACCTCACTTAAACCTCACAGCCTTATGAGGACAGTCCTTTCATTATCCCACCTGAATTTTAAAAAATGTGATTTTTAGAGAACAGAAAACCGACGTTTAACAGCCAGAGGCTGGGCTATAGCTCTGTGGTAGAGCTTTACAGCTGAGTAAAATGTCATTGTGTAAATAAAAAATAAGTAAATACAGATAATACTATTATCTCTAATATTTATTAAAGTTTTAATAAGTTAATATTACATAATATTAAGCATAAATAAAATAAAGATTAAAAATAAAATAGAAAAGGAAGAACCAAGAGGAAAGGAGAAACTCATTAGAAGAATGAGTGGGCTAGTTGCCGGTTTTTTGGTCTTTTGGTTTTTCCTAGCCATTCATGAAGAATCCTGCTGTTCCTTGGCCCTCACACCATCAGGGAACTTTCCTCCACCTCTGAGCTCCCCCTTTCTCTCGGGAGCTGGTAGCATTGTGAGAGTCATAACGTAACTCCACGTTCTTTGCCTCCCAGCACAGTGGCAAGCCCAAGATGGCCCTCAGAGCCCTCTTGTGAATGAACCGGGGAACTCTGACTCCTAGAAGGGAGCCTGAAAAACCATATGACACCAACCCAATTTTCTCCTGAGGATGCACATCCTTGACTTAAGAACATA